>NC_090960.1:10002500-10602500 GCF_040807025.1 Struthio camelus
TCTATCCTAATACAGGTGGATTTCAGGTACAAGCATCTGAAGATGGCAGAGCTGGGGGTATTTGCAGTGAGTAAAGCATAAGGAAGATAACCTTGTCAGTCAAAACTACATACAGCTTAAACTGCTCATGGATTAAAAGCATTTTTCATCAGCAAGACTGTTATCCAATAGCATGAGAAATACAAGCAGAAGAAAATATTCTAAATTGAAGGAATGATTGCCAAAGCCTGAAAGTTTGGTAAAATGCTTTTCCACTTCATGTCCTACAAGCTGTCAGCGCTAGGATGGAAAACGGCAGTCAGTAATTACAAAGGACACTTCTTTCTTATAGCATCCCTGTCTGTAAGGCAGGAGGACAGCAAGTTAATTAATTATCTCCAGCATCAGTTTACTTGAAGATCTTTTTTTCCAGCAGCGCATCAAAGAGACTGATAGAAGCCTTGATTAGAGGGATAATGAAGGAAATCTCTAATAGATTATACCATTTCTAGTCTGTCTGCAGCCATTCCCAAACTGGCTGCTTTTGCAGTACTGGGATTCATGTCTGGAAAATTTCATAAGCATGCAAATCCACCTCAAATGCAAAATTTATGGAAAAATTTAAGTAACCGCATGCTTGTCATCTTTCTGTCAAAGGTCTGGAGAAAAGATATGAGATCATCTGACTTCCAGTAAAGCGGGCATTTTACACGTGTCCTGTCAGGGCCTCCCACTCTGTGCTGATAATCCGTATTTTGGGGTCACATCAGAAACGGATTGAGGCAATTTGCTGGAATCGTACACGGCAGGACGAGGAGATGTGGAAGGAGAACACGCACAGGTCGGACAGGCATTTTGCTGTCCACCTTGTGATCACGCCAGCAAGCCTCTTCCTAACCCTGACCGTGAGCAGGGGCCACAGACGAGGTGCGTTATCTGTCATCTCTCTGACTGCGCCTGCTTTCGTCTGCAATGCCGCATCCCCCTAATCCTTGGACCCCATCACCAGCACCCCTCAGAGGGCAGGGCCGGTCCCAAAGGGGCGACAAGCCGTCCCACCCGCTCCCCCAAGGGACCCACGCCAGAGCAGGGACACCCCGAGGAGACCACAGCCCGTAGGCCCCCCCGTGCTGGAGCAGAGGAAACGAGCAAGAAACCAGGAGCAGCTGAGGAAAGAGATAAGGAGCAGCAGGAGGAAACCCCTGGGCCCGACCCAACGTTGCCTCCCCAAAGGGACTGGGACGGCCTGCCTCCGCGAACGCGCCGCGTTCATCAGCGCGCCCTGTCCCCGCGCCCCTAAAACGCTCCGCAGGACGCGGCCCCGAGCCTCGCCGAGAGGCAGCCGCAGCGCGCACGCCGTGGCGGAGGGCTCAGCTTGCGGGCGGACGGATGGACGGACGGACGCCTCCCGGGCGCCTCGGCTGCCCGCTTCCCTCGCGCGGGTCCCGAACGTCCCGCAGGCTGGCCGGGCCTGAACGCAGCCGCGCACCAGCAAACTCTGGCCCGGCAGAGCTGTCCCCTGTCCCCCCCGGCCCTCTCGCGCCGGTGCCCCCACGGCTCGCCTCCGCTTGTGAAGTCCCCGGGGGATTTCAATGCCATTTCCCTCTTACCCAGACCGCGCACACGCTGCCACATCTAATAGCAAGGAGAGATGAAGCGTCAGGTGCTGACACACCGACGTTTGCTGCTGATTTCTGTCTCGCACAGATAAACCCCGCGCCGTTCCCAAGAAATCCCAGCGGCACGTTTAAGCAATCTATTTCCTTTCAGATGAGACTCGGGATTTTTCCCTCGCAGTGTTCGGCGCTTAATAAACTACCGGTGGCAACACTTGCACTGACTGTAGGACGCTCGGGCACCCCAGTACCGGCGCCTGCAGAGACGGGCGAGGCCGGCGGAGCGACAGCTCGGCAGGACCGCGGCGCTAACGAGTAAGTTGTTAGCCTCATGGAAGAACCGCAGAGAGAGACCATCATCGCCGCCTCACGCACCGGAGACGTCCTGCTCTTTCACACGGGCGCCTGTCACGCTGTGCTGGGCCCGGCCCGCGGGGCACGCAGGGCGACGCCTCAGCCCGCGCTCCGGGCCTCCCGCTGCCGCTTACAGCTGCAAAGGGCAACGGCAAGCCGGGCCCACGCAAGGGAGCACAAGTACAGGAGGGAGGGGAGCAGAAAGTGTTTTATGGGGTTAAACGTCCCAGCCTGAAGTAAAGCAATTTCCTTTCGGTCTCCTGCCATTTCCTTGTGGAGGCTTATCATCTCCAGCTGGGACAATATAAAGGCCCATTTAATCGAGATCCATTTAACACTGAATCACGCTAACAAGATTACTTAGCCAGGGCTAATTCTGCATTTGCTGAAGTGCAGTATCCAGGGTGAGTAATCTCTGTGTGCTAGGGGTAGGTTCAGAGACAGGTTAGCCAGTGGCTTAGCATCACAGACAAAACATGGAAAGTGCATGGAGGACCATGACAATGAAATTCCAGCCAGTGTAGCCTATTGGGCTGTTTCCTTTCCCCTGCTCAGTGTTGTTCCAGATCAGCGCAGAGAGGGTTTCCTCATTACCCCATAGGATCCTAAAAGGGGAATTATTTCCTTTGTCCTCACAAGCAGCTGAGCAGGCAATACAGAAAAATCCTCTTCGGCCATTATCTGTTAAGTGCATAGCATCCTTTTGTGAGTTAAATGACACAGTATTTCTTGCATGGGACTGAATTCAAAAGGTTTCGCCTTCCATCAGGAGATAACTCAAGATTTGAGTGCTAATTGAATACATTTATATGCACACAAGCGATAGGCATTCATACAGTTTCTTAAAGTAGATTCTCACCATTCAGTCATTTAAAAATATAGCACTAAGGGCTCTATTATTTATGATTATTAAATCACAAATCTGAGTAGCAAAATACTTCACTCAGGGGAAGTGTGAAGAGGCTGTTTCAGAGGAAAATCTCCTTTTCAGGACTCACAGGACACCATATTATTGCACGATGATGCTGATAGCTAATATTGTTTTACTTCTAAGGCTCTCAAAGTGATTTACCCAGGGAAATGGATTCATCCGAATCGTCCCTTCAAATGTTCCCAAATCCTCCAGCCAGTCAGAGTTGAGGTTGAGGTGTTCCAGTGAAATATTTGCTTCTTCATACATATTGGCTTGTTATGCTGGCAGCGTAGGATTTGGGACATCCTTAGTCATTCACTTCCTTGCTTTAAGAGGATGGGTTTTCGTGAGACTGGAACAATGAATTACACTATTGTCGCTTCAGGAGGGATTCATCTCACCTAGTGTCAGAGGTCCACAAGGCAAGTGTCTATACTTGAGTTAGTCTCTTAAATGCATAAGTGGAAAGAAATAGGAGTGATTTGTCTGACCTATTTTAAGCACCCACCTTAAGATGAGAGCAATTGCCTGCTGGAGGTGCCCATTTCTCTCCATCGACTGTAAATGAGGTCTGAGTGATCAGCCCAGACACTGAGACCTGTGCTCCTCCTCTCAAATCAGGTGAGATGATTCCTATCCAGCATAATTTTAACCTTTCGGAAGGAGATTCACGGTTTTGCTAGGGAGTTTATTTTAACCATTTGAGAAATTTCCCAGGTTTTCACTTCTGTCCAGTAACTTTTGGTCTTTTTCCCTATTTTTGAAGACAATCCTCCAAGTATGGCAACCAGATTGTTAAGAGGAAAGCGTGATAATGACAAAAGGCACCGTGCCTTTCTTTCCACACAACAGAGCAGGGCTCATGGTTTCCTCTTGCAATGCAGCTGGAAACAGAACCTCATCTATGCTCCCCCAGGCAAAGGTCCAACTCACTGGGGGCCTAACCCTCCTCTTCCTTTCCTTCTACCAGCTGGATACAAGCTCTTCCAGGGCTAGGAAAAAGCTCCCTTCCTCCAGATGAAGCTGTGCCACTGTACAGAGAAGAGCTCAAGCTACACAGAGTCCAAAAGGAAAAGCTCTACAGGGGAGCGTCTTCACATCTGGCACGGAGATCCCCACACCGGTGGTGGGGCTGCAGCATGCTTGAACATCTCAGGGTTAGGTGGGGATATGCTTTGATCCTGCACCAGGACAGCCTTGTCAGGAGGGTAATACCCAGCCCTTCAGCCCTGCTGGGCAGGGAGTGCAGGGGAAACTTTAGACAAAAGGAGGCACCTACAGATTGTGGGTGACTTTAGGGTATGGCAGGAACCAGGTGAAAGTCTTCAGTATCATAATTTATATTCAGATTCTAAATTCCAACTGAATCTAGCCCTAAAGGGCTTAGGAGCTCATATCTCATTTTCAAAAGTGACTTAGACACTTAGGAAATGAAATACTCCTCAGATACAGACTTTCAGGCCCAGATATGCAAAAGCACGCGAGTATGTAACGCAACCTTGGGTGTGCAATATACCCTGATTCCAAAACGAGATTAAATGCTTATATCAGAGCTGGAATCAAGCCCCATGTGATTCTGGCCAAATGGTGAGGTGACTTTTGAAAGAGGGATTGCTGTTGAATTTTTTAAGTTTTTTTCCTGCAGTACAGAATTCAGCTATATGCACCCCTTCCTGTCCTCCCATTACACTTAGATTCTTCTACGGTCCCCAGACCATAGGCAGGTACTTTGCTGGTAGTCTCCATGCAGGAAATTCATAGGTTTAATGCCCACCACCTCAGTGCCAAATACCCTAGAAACTGGCCAACAGAATGTGAAGTTCTTCAGGGAAACAGGCACACACATGAAATATGACTGCATAAGGCTTGTTGCCTTAAGAAAGAAAGTGGATGTCGGCTCAATCAAAATATTTGGAAAATTTTCTAATTGCCCTTGTGACTTCATCCACAACACCTGGAAGCATGAACATTTTTAATTTTTAAAACCAGCCTCAAAAATTAGATCAAGCCATAATAGAAATTCAAGGGACTACATTCAGCAAGCACACAGGAAGGTCTCCAACTATATAAAAACCATCACACTCCCCATTCCTTCAAAGAGCAGTCCACTAGCCAAAGAGGTTCTCTTTGCATCCAGCCAGCCCTGTGCCTTAGATACCAACAGAAGGAGCTGAGAGGCTTAAATTTAATTTCTGACTCAGGCAATCACCATCCCTTTCTATCCATCTGCTGTACACAGGGAACAGTTTGGCAAATGACTTTTTGATTTCTTTTAAGTTGAAGACCAGAATCTCAAAGGTAGGAGCTGACTAACACCTTGACTGCAGTGGGAGTTAAAGACTGCTCAGCTCTTTCTGATCTGGTATGACACCTGACAAAACCGCTGTTGGGAGTCAGGGTATGGAGCACCCTGTGTACAGGCTCCTCCAGGTCCTGCTGGGTGCAGACTGGGCAGCGGCACTGCTGCGCTCGCAGACAGCTCGCAGAGGAGAGCCAAGCTGTAGCTGGAGGCTCTGCACTGGAGTAAAGCAAGAGGCAACGCACTCACATGCGAGTGCAACATCTGCGCTGCGGGACATGCAGCCCCTCAGTCCTCACCGCCAAGGCAGAGATCAGCAGCGCAGTATCTCTGTCCACAGAGGGCAGGGCAGTACATTTCCATGAATGAGTTTTCAAGCTTTTCTAATTTCCCGGTCCCCTAGAAAAGTCTCGGGGGGAGACACAGACCCCCACATGGAAAGTTTAAACCTAAGGCTTGCTTCCTTCAATTACCTCTTCTGAACCCCTCAAAAATAATCTGCTGGTTGCAGGTTGAAAACTGCTCTATGACTTGTCATCTTGTTTTGATATAACGCCATCATCTCTAATTGGGAGGGCACGAGGGCTTGAAAGACATCAAGTCCTGCCTGTGCATGTGCTGGAGCAGCTACCGCAGCGTGATAACCATTCCTCTGACATCTCTCTGCCTGGATGCCTGACGGCTGGGCAGGGGTGCCCAGCCACGCTCACAGCGAGCACAAAGGCAAAATGCCTCGCTCCAAGCAATAGGACCAGCAGACTCCATGGGAAACGTTATTAACTTGGCTTTAATTACAAACTAATTTCCTCCTGTGTAGCCAGCAATTTCAAGCTCTGTGGAAACTACAAGGAAACAATAGCGCTACATTTCTGGAGTGAAAGGAGCATAAACAAACAGACAAAATTCAGAACTTCAAAAGAGGGTTGTATGCTGAAATTATCCAATGCAAACAATTCAACACATTCTCTTCAAGCTAAGCAGAAACATTCTCCTTTACTTTCAAACTAAATATTGCATTTTAAGGCTAACTCATTTTTACCAAGTTATAGGGAAAACCTAATCGGTTTTTATAATAGAAATTGGCTGCACCTAAAATATGCAAAGGCTACCACCTCACCGTAATAAGCTGGTGCTGTAGGTTTCTCACCGACTCGAGCGATGCTGAAACCGTACTTAGCAGCTGACAGATTGCAACGAGAACTGGGGGAGCATGAAGGCTTGTTAGCGGCAAGGTTTCCCCAGCTGAGGCTCAGACATGCACTGATTGGCAATTCAGATCATGGAGTTTGTCCCAGTGGAGCCTCCATATGCTTCTTCCCCTGGAGGAGCGATGAATGTCAATTCACCCCTTGGGGTGCGTCATGTGAAAATCCTCCAGCGGGTGAAACGAGAACTGACAGCAACCGGCCACAGGTGCCCTGCCAAACTTTCAAGCATTGGCCAGTTCTGCTAAGAGTCAGGAGAAGTGAAGCTGTGTTTGTTGCATTTCCATGCACGGCCTTCACGTGTACGTTCCCCTCTCAAAATTGACTATATGGAAACACAGGGGCTAACACTCACTCATATACTATAAAACAGAAAAATGAATGTCTATACTGGTAACTCATCAAGATGCTCGAGATTCCCCAAGAGTGCACGGCAGCGCCCTGAAAACGCCATCCAGCATAGCCCCAGTGAATCAACAGATTTGTATATTCAAACCCATCATGATAATATTATCCTTCCCCACATTTGTGTCTGAAATCAACCGCTTTTCTGGAGCATTCTGTCAGAGGCTCTTGAAGGGCTTTCCAGATTTTTAATTAAGCTCCAAGACACCTCTGTGAAGTTGACTAATATAATTAAGTGAATCTTCCAGATGAATAAGCTGAGGAACGGTGAGATAAAATAGCAGAACGATGCAGGAAAAGTTACCAAGCGGTAAAGTAGGTCACAGGACACAGATCCCATCTCTGCTCTGTTATAAAAAATACTGCCTTTCCCTTCCCACATCTGTAGTTTATTATGCCATTATTTTCTCCTGCAAAGACTAGTATGGACTGTTGTCTTGACCAGAAACTGCAACTTCTTTTGGCAGGAAAGCATCAAGGTATACCGGACATCTCTAGGAGTGCCACACAGGAATATTTTTCAAGGTATCAAGACCAGTTGTGCATAAATTTGACTATTAATTAAGGTGAGGGGAGCTATAGTCCTGAGACGTCTTTCCAATAAATATTCTGAAGTTACTATAATGCTCTGAATTATATCCAAATCACCCTAAAATTTTCTGAATATCTCCTAAGAACAAAGTTCCTTTAGTTCCTAAGGGAACTGGAGGAATGATGTAAAAGCAGTTGGGGGTTGGGCCTTACTAGGACTGGAAGCTTGAATTGTTTCATCAAGTTTAAAGGAATTATCATATGCCTGAACATGAACACGCACCTAAACTTCTGCATTACCGGGGCTTTACTTAGGAAGACCTTTTACTTGGCATTTTTTTCCTGGAAGCCAATGTTTAAAATGAAATTGTAAAGTACTAGGGTGTAACAGGAATAAAATGGAAAAGTCCCCAGCTTGGAGTTGAGCTGGATCTGTGATGTCTCATCTTCATATAGGCATTGTCCTTCAAAGGGCCTTTCCCAGGCTATTCAGCAACTTCTTCTTACCAAGGGCATACCTCATTTTTGCCCACATCCAAATGACATTATGCTGCTGTATCAAGAACGGCACAGCCACTCATTGCTCAGGAGCTGTGCCTTAGAGGCACAGTTTCCAACGATATCTTCCGTTCCAAATGTAACAGCACAAGCACTAAAGAAGAAAACACTTGTGTAACACACATCAGTTAGCTTCCAGTGTGCCCAGTACTGTTGCTTGGCCTTGTGTGGTCTCTCCTAACACGAGCAATACTATGGTCAGAGAGTACCTGTGGTCCACTTGTTCTGGTCGTTTGCGTCACTGACTCCTCTTCCCACCTGGGATCTGGCGATAGCACCGAGCACTCTTCAGATAAGTCTGTGAGAGGGGCAAATCCCTGTGACTGTGGGAAACTTCTTGTGATAGCACTTCTCTTTGTAAATTTTTTCCCCAGTTCCAGGACCCCCAATACCTTTTCATGCAAGTGATAGCAGCTCTTGGGACCTACACCATGTTGATTTTTTTTGTTTTGCTTCATCTGCTTCTTTATATTTCTCCATGTCCCCAGTGACTCTGACATCAGCCTGTAACACGTAGGAATTCCTGCTTTTCATGTGTCTGCTATACCAGATGTCAGCAGATAACAATCCATGCTTCATTGGTGCTGTCCCATAATTGAAAGAGCCAGCAATGCATCAGGCTTGGAGTCTGCAGACACCGTCAATAAGCACTCTATTACTTGGGCATAATTTTCCACCACCCCACTGGATGAGACTTAACAGGCAGTGGGGTCATATTGCTGAACCCAACGTTTACTGCATACTGTTTAAGATAATGCCTACTAAACTACAGTCCAATGTCACAAATTAGTTTCTCAGACAACCAGTGTCTAGCAAAAATGTACTTAATATGCAAAGCTGTCTGTTTAGATCTATTCATCTTCCAGTAAAGCTACTTCAGGGAAAAGAGAACTACAGTCCAAAATAACTACATAGGTTTCTTTCCAAGTCAGCATGCACAAATCTATGCCTGCTTTCCTCCAGGAACACATCTTTCCTGTGTCACCAGCAGGGGTTCCTTTCGCTGGACTCAGCCTCTATTTTTTGCACATAACAGAGACCTTAACAGCTTCTGCAGTGTTACTGTTCGCGTGAGGCCAATGTGAAACTCATCTGGCCTCTCTCTTTAGATTTAATTCTCTGTGCTTTGCTGCAGCGCATTAAGAATCAGCTTTCTGGTCCATTTCAAAAAAACCCCCCCAGAAACAAAAACAAAAAAAGGGTCCCAAGAGTTTTCCCTTTAAATAAATACCAGGGGCTTGAGTTTTAATTACTTGCTGCAGAATCCCCTTAGCAGCAGCAGCTTTGCCAGGCCTAGCCTGTACGTTATCTGAAAAGAGAACTGCGATCTCTAACTCCTCCCATGCCTTTGCCCCTTTACTTGAAGTCTATCTCATACCTATTACATATCATGCCTGGAAGCACTGTCAGGTTATGAGCTCAGATACCTGGATAGGCAACTGTTTACCACATCATTTTGGAGGATCCTTATACCCTTCCCTTGTTGCTGGCACAATATGTTGCTGATGATTCAGTCTCACAGCTATCTATTTGCATACCATGCATCTCCCAAATGATCTCCCAAATGTGTTTCTTCTTGTTGCACAGAACCACATTTCCGTTCAGAGCGTTTAGTCTTTGAGGCTCTGCAAAGTTTCCTGACGTCTGCTACTGTTGTCACCTAGAGCAAGCAGTCACCTGTGCAGATGGTATCACTCTCTGCACCATCAAAGATCTGTTGTGTGCATCCAGTGAAACTGCTGCGGTGCCTGAAAGAACTGAAGCAGCTCAGGGAAGCTGTGCCTTTCTGAGGTTCAGTGGCACCCACACCTGTTCTGTGTTTCTGAGGGTATTTGCCAGAGGTTTTTTAAAATTATTAAAGAAGAAAAGCTAGTCGTGGTTTAAACTTTGTACAAAGGTAATTTTAAGTTTTGGATGAAAGTTCAGGTCCATTGTTACTTTATCTCAACTGGCTCAACCATCCACTAGTCTAGGAATTGCTTCATAAGACCCAAAGTGAGCATATTCACCCCAAATCCTCCAGAATCTTATTGTCTAGCAACCATGATGTCTAGCCAACTTATTAATAAGGACTCTAATTACAGAATCATTTGAATGCCTCCAAATTTTTCTGCCTGTGACCCCAGCGAGACCTGGAAGTGACCCGTCCTCATTTCACACTGCCCCAGTGAGAGCTATGTTCAGGTCTTCAACATCCCCACTGACCCCTACTCCCCCGCCACCCTTCACGTGCGCAGCTCGCATTGCTCGAGTCCTCGGATGAAATCTCAGGTTTCAGAAAGCACTGGAGGTACGAGCTGTAACCAAAAGCATCCATATTTCTTATTAGCTATTTCAAAAGAGTTGAAGAGCACCATTCCTGACCGTACCGATGACTATACTATGACTGTGGTCCAGCAATCCACTGTCGTTGCCTTTATGCATGGCAGAACCGTACCTCACCCTGAGTGCAGGCGCCCATGGCTTTTTGCTGTATTAATTCTGGCCTGCTTCGGTTTACCTTCGTGTCAGAAGTGAGTGCACCAAACTTCACGTTGCTGAGAACAAAAGCAGGCGGCAGACCAGCCTCAAACGTAACAAGACATTAAACCTTGTGGTTCAATGCATAAACAGAATGAAGGGAGGACCTCCCAGAGTCCTGCGCTCAAATCCAATAACCATCCATAACTACCCCCAAGGATAGCTTCTAAAGAGGGTAGAGCAATAAACAGTACTTCCCCTCTTCATTACACAACTCCAGCAATAACGATGATGAATGGCAACGAACAACTGGGTTTCATTGCTAGATTTTCAGGCTGCGGTGTCCAACAATAGACACATAATAAAGACAGATGGCAGTGGATTAAGTCTTCTTGCAATGCAGCCATTACCGGTTGTATAACTGCACTCTTCCTAACTAAAATACAGCCTGTCTCACAAGAGCCCAGTCCCATGGCATCCAGCAAGGAATTGTTCCTCCTTTGGAGAGTCAGCGTTAGGTACGAGAGGGATCCATCACAACGTGAAACAGAGAGATTTGGTTCAGACTGGATAGCACAGCTGAGCAATAAACGCTAATTCTGATGTTTTGTTAAAACACCTCTATTAAATATGTAGAAAACTCGGATGACATCTAAGTGGATTTTCCACAAAACATTGGGGGTGTTTTTCAACCAATAGTATTAGTTGTTCGACTTTTTTTTACATCTGCAACATCAAAGGGGAAAAACCCAAACTGTTGCTGCTTTCATACAAAAGAGATTATTTTTTAAAAGTTGACATATTTTCCCCACCACTTATGCCCATTTAGCAAAAATAATAAGGATTATTTTACGTTCTTTTATGGTAGGCTTAATGCCGTGACAATAGGTGAATGTTTGATACCATTCTAACATTACCAGGAAATTCATTCCAAGCTCTGCTGTTTAGTTCAAACAGCAGAAGAAATATGGTCTGCGAGGACTGGGGAGGGAGGACAGCTGGGCTCTGTCTGCAGCTCTGGCAGTGGTTTGCTGTGTGCGAATTTACAAAATCCACTCCATTCCTCAGCACTAACAGGGGCATATCCTACCAAAATTAGCAGGGGAGGGGGTCCTACCGGAACTGATTAATGGAGTTTGTAAAGTGTTTTGAGATCTTCAGATGGAAGGTGCTAAACAAAGGGAAAATTATTGCTTTGGGAAAGTGAAACTGCTAAGCAAAGCTAGTTCAATTATTCATTGCAAACTCAGGTCTTTCTTCTGTTTATAAGTCCATCATAACCAAGCTTAATTTCTGCAGATGTATTTGCTATTCAAGAACATTTGCTTGTTTGAATAATTTTCAGACCGAGTTTTGGGGAAAAGTGTTTAATTTGCCTATTCATTATCTGTTACTCCGGATGTGTGATGGGCTACATAAGTCAGCATGTTATTGTTTCCCTTCCCTGACTGAATGGCAGAAAGTTTATTAGATGGGAAAATAATGAATAACCAATAATGAATACTCTTGTTTGCATGGGAAAACAGATGAGCCTGTGAAAAGCACTGGTTCTCCCCACGTTCTTGCCAAGAGCTCCCCATTCACGATGCTGTTCTCCGACAGGGAAAAGCAGGCAGGCGCCCGATGCAGCCAAACGTCTGGCCGCTCACAAACTCCCGTTTTACCGTCTTATCAGAACTACCTACCGGCCGGCTGGAAATACGGAGGCGGCCAGTCTGTGGCTGAGTCACCGTCTCAAAGACAAGACAGTAAAAAATGAATGCCCTTATAAAAAAAGAAGGTGAATTAACCAGCCTTGTACCTACCAACACGCAGCACTTTGGTTTTTCCCCACACCGTTTATATTGGGTAGTCTCTCCTGGCCGCTGGCAGTTCTCTCTACAAGACAGGATAATCCCTGCTCTCCTGGGGACTCTTCTCTAAAACCATGTCCTATAAAAGAGGTTTGGTCTACAGGAATGCCATAACAGCAAAGCCTGCGGGCCTTACCACATCTCTGCTCTGCTCCAACCGTCAAACACCAAGCAGCCAGTCACACCCCCAGCAAGCACCACGAAACCATATCCCCTTGAAACCTTCTTGCCTGCTGAAAAATGGAAAGTTCAAATTTACACAGAACCGTTTCCTCTTTTCTGTTTTTGCTGACTGCATGACTCCCCTTTGCATGTAATTATTTTGGTATGCTGGTGTTAATGATGTGTCCGGTTCACTTAGCCTGTTCATCAGTATTGCTGGTCATTTGCTGTTTCTTTGTTTCCTGCCTCCCAAAAGGTCACTACATCATCAGCAAAATCAAGCGCGATTCGTCCATTATTTATCAGGCCCAGTTTACTGCTCACCTGTCCCTGATTTCAAGGCCAGACTCCAACCTACATCTCAAACTTACACACACCTCCAAGCCCACACTTGTAGTATGAAGCACCTACTGCCATAAAGCATTTATTAACCAGAAATGATGAATTGCAAAAATGAAGCTTGTTGTATGACATACAGGGATTTCATAGCTTTTTTCACAACCTGCATTTCTGAACTTCAGGCCCCCTGGTCCCACTCCTGCCTTGACTTCTATTGACAGAGCAACTCTTTATAAGTAAATTTATGCAATGAGTGACCTGCCTTTTGCCATTTGGCCTGAATTGTGGCCCGCTCTAACCCGCCACTGTGAAGGCAGCCTACCTCTGCTATTTCCTCAGCCTAACCACTTCTCAAGTCTCCACCAGGGCTTCCTGCGTGCAACCCAATTACATTATTGACTAGCTTCCTCGGGAGCAATATCACAGAATAGTGTCTCTAGGGGAAAACAGACAGATATTGCAAAATGCCTGGTGCAAAGTCAGTAATGCTCATCAAGCCTCTGCTCTGGGACACCAGCACCTTTCCAGGACGAGTCCTCTGCCTGTCAGGCCTGCCACTGCTGGAGATAACTACAGGCTTAAAGGACCTCCAACGCGTTGGGGTACAGGTGACGCATGATGTTATCAAAGCTCCATCTGCCTCTGGGGAGCCTTTTAAATTGCATCCCCTGAGAAGAGCAATAACCTTCAAAAAAAAAAAAAAGAAAAAGAAAAAAACAAGAGAGACTTCTCACAAAAGGGAAATTCTAACCTACAAATAAAGGCGATAAAACGACGGACCTCTGCATCCAGAACACATCTAATGGCCTCAGAACAAGAGGAAACGTCCTGATTAGCTGCCAAAGGGGTAACGCCAAGGCCAGCGAGCCCCAGCTCGGGTGAGCGTGGCGGGCAGCCAGCGCGAACGGCGGTTATTCCGGAGACGCCTTCCCGGCTCTGGGGTCACCCCGGGGCAGCCCTTCTCTCCCCTAACCTACCCCTGCGCCTCAGCTGATGGTATTTATCACATCTATTGCTGTTATTGAAAGGAAAGCCAGGAAAGCCCCTTGGAAGTGCACATACCCCTCCACGAGGGAGGAAGTGGGGAGGAGAGAAATGCCACAGCCACTCTGGGCTCCCCCCCCTATTTGTCCTGGTTATCAGACTGGAAAAGATCACCAATTACCCTCTCCCCAACCACCACTGCTCCTGCCAACAAAAGATGAAAAGCACATTTATTTCTCTTAAGTGAGATCTTTTTGTGACACATAAGGACCCTTGTATACATGACAATTACTTGTAAAAAATGTCTCTCTGTCTACAGCACGTCTGTAAATGGATTTAAGCCCATATAAAGGATGTAAAAATGGCTATAACCGCCCCAGTGCAGCTCCCTGGAAGCTCTCAATGGTGTTTTTTTTCACATATATAAAAGCCAACACAAAACAAAAAGGCCTGTCAGCAAAGAAAGGTAGGCTTGCCTTTCCTCACCTAACTAGGGGAACTTAATTTTATTTATTTTTATTGACAGTTTCAACAACTATTTCTCAATCATAAAAGTAAAAAGCACAGGCTCAGCTAGTCAGCCCATCATTTCTATTTAGCTTTTTATTTGTACTACGAACTCTTTGGAGAGGCAATATCTTGTTTGCAGAGACACCCTAGTGGCAACACGACATTACTCAAACCACCAAATGAGGCTCGTGCAGACAACGCAGGCTTCTCCTTCTGCACCTCGAGCGGTTTATGGATCTCATCAGGCAACTTGGGGCGCCTGTGTCCCCCCTCACCCCAGCCTCCCCCACGGCTGCTGACTCCTGCCTTTGACATTTAGGGAGGGCGAGCAAAGCTTCATTTCAGAACAAACCCTGTCATTGTCTAGTGGGTAATTATTGACCGTTGCATCTTCTTATTATTATTTTTACTATTTATTTTTGACAGATGCCCCCTGGGGTTCTGCATTGCCGACATCCATCAGAAACGGCACTACAACGCGCTGCGGGCTGTATCCGTGCCTGAATTATAGATGCGCTACTTGTCTTTCCCCCCGAGAAGGGGTTTCAAAGGGCCAGGTTTGCCCACGTGGTCGGGAGGCAACGGGTGCTGGAGGAGCTCGCCGGGATCTGCAAGCTGCCCGTGAAGCCTGGCTCCCCAAACTCTCAGCCCTCGCGCTGGGGCCGTCCCTCCCAGCAGCCAGGTGCTGCCTGTAGCTTAAAAACTGAGAAATCGAAGCTTGCAGGCACACATTTCTTTTGGGCAAGGCTCTTATTAACTTCAGGGAGCGAGTCCATTTGGCCACCTCCTGCCCAGGGCGTAATAAACTCAGTGTCATGCCTACCCCCGGCATCTGTGATTTCACACGCAGGCGAGAAAGACGCTCCGCTCCTCTTTGCACTATTACCCTAACAACAGCGCCGGGTGTCAGGTGTCTGGGAGCGAAAGGCTTCCCTGTCTGTGGCATGATATTAAAAGCATATGCAATGAGACTGCACCTTCTGTTCACACTCTGTCAGTAATCCCGGCTAGGCAGGTTTGCTGTTAACCTTCCTAATGGAAAGTCTGTTAGATGGCTCGCTGGCTTTGCCTCAGTTAAGCATTATCTGCAAAGATGCAGACTGTTGATTTGTGCGCATCTTCTCAAGCGCGAGCTACAGAGGCTCGCACGAAACGGAGAGATGCCGCGCGGAGCAGGGGAGGCAAGGTGCTTTCAGCCCAAACTCAGGACAGGCCGATTAAATATATTTAATTCCTACAGAAGAAATAACTCCCTTTAGCTGCTTTTCGGGAGGGAAAAAGAACTCATTTCAAGTTAATTATTGCAAATTTACTTCTTTCTCTTTCTTCTCTTCCCATCCCTGCCCCCACCCCCCAGATAAAACGAGGGTAAAAAGCCCTGCAAACGGCAATATCCAATATTCATTAGTGGCTTATGAGAGAGACAGAGAGACACAACTCATTACTGGGTTCTTCACCTTTACCCTTGACAATGGTTATTTACATAATAACCTGACCCTTAGGTTACTGTTCATTAACAAACACATGTGCAAACATAGAAGCAGCTGGCTACAACTCATAAATATATATTGTTAACCTTGGCTTAGAAGACTTACTTTCACTTACTAAAAAAAAAAAAGGGGGGGGGACACTATTTTGCATAGCTATTATGTTGTAACCTCAGTAAATGGTACAACGAGCCGGAGGCACAGAGGCAGAGCGCCAGTCGAGTACAAGTGCGCTTGCACAACACAACACTGCGCCCAGCTTTGGTCCTACAGGCTCCGTCCTTGCCTTCAGTGCTGCATCTGCTCTTCGGCATCTTCACAAACCGGCTCAGAGATTAGCCCAGAGCTATGGCCTGAATAAAAACTCTCAGATCCATAGGATGCCCTGATGCCAGGACAATGCTCTATCCTTGCAGCACTGCCTTGCATGGATGGACACCTGGACAACCTCTATGTTTTGGGGTGACCACTCCACTTAAAGGAGGAAGTGGAGAAATCTGGCAACGGGAGAGATTCAACTCTGCTCTTATATTCCCCAGATCCTGATTCTGGTGGAGTCCTCCACCGTAACTGGCCTGTGGTCCAGTGTTCAAAGCTGGCCTGGAATAAGGAAGCATCTCCCCAAACCCAACAGCATCCAGCCGCTCGCGTACAAGGTTGCTGCCCCCTTAAAATCTTAAAATTCAGCAGAAGGTTCTCCTTGGATAACAGACACAAAACAAGGAGTAGCCAAGGCTGTACAGGTCTCAGTCCATATCGCAAATGCTGCGTGGCTGTGCTAGGACTTGAAAGAAGCAAAGTTCTGAAGAAGTGCTAAGTATTTTACGTGTTCATTCAGTCAAAAGAGCAGCTGCATCTTTCTCAAAAGTGACTCCCCAAACATTCTTCAGCATCACTTTAAATAATATTTTTCTTACAACCCCCACCATATTCCCAAAACATAGACCCCGTGAATTTGATTCATCCAGGATTTTTCAGTATGCATCTCAACGGCCACACGTCAGAGCACTCCCTGGAAGATAACGTGGTATCAACTCCTCTGGTAGGGAAGATGCCTTCATTTTGGCTCGGGCTTCATAGGAGTGCAGCCAGAGCAGGTCACCCAGGGAACTTGCTCTTTTCCTAGATGGCTCTGCTCCTGGCTGCAAGCGAGCAGGCAGCTGCAGGAACTTGGTGCTCAAACTTTTCTACCCACCTCTTTAAGCCAGGAATCATCAAACATTTAATTTTTTTTTTTTTTTTAATATTAGAGGTTGCTCAAAGGACCATGTGCTCATCACATGGCGGGTAGGGCACAGCGACAATGCTACAATAGATTTACAAGACCACGGGTGCACACTGACAAAGAGGACGGCAGGATCACACAGCCACAGGCTCTCGGCAGACCCTAATAAGGGCTTCCCAGACCATAGTTGATAACTCAGCATTGAGCAAGTACCAACAGTTATCTGAGTGCATTTCAGCACCTCCCTGCTACCATGCTTTGTCTCTCTTCACGGACTGCCCTGTTACATCCCAGATGCCAGAATTGGACATGTTGGCTGTTGTGAGCTGAGAGAACGGTAGCTGTGGGTCTGCCTCGAGTTTGGCGTTTGGGAAACAAAGGAATCGGTTGATGAGAACTTAACTGAGGATAAGAAGCAGAAATTATATCGAGTGTTTACAGAGCACAAATGTTAATTGTGTTTAGCTATCAAAACCTGAATTAACAACTCATGCGGCAAAATGTTGCAAGAAAGCCAAACCCCTCCATTGCAGCCAGTCTGTATTATCCAGCACGAATCACTCAGATGACTTTTTACCTATTCACTCTATTTCCAAACCAATTACTAGCTTACAGTTTGCAAAGCAGGCTGACACTTGGGGTTTCAGGCAGGGACTTCCTTCAGTCCCACTACCAATCCAACTATGTTTTAATTTAGTGAAGAGGGAAAGCATATAATTTTTTAGCTCCAGGGAAGCCAGAGGCAATCACAAATATCCCTTGAGCTGAGTCAAATTCTTCAGTTTAAAGAAGCAGCCCATTCTATTGCAATAATTGGACTTTAGTGTCCCTTTCGTTTAAAGAAACAATAGCTGATCTGGAGAGCTGATCACTTGGACACAGGGCTTTTCACCTCTGGGACCCAAGTCACAGACCTAACCATAATTGGATGAACTCAGAATTCCAAGTGCTTCACATGCATGGAAACGATAATAATAATAATAATAATAATAATAATAAGTAAACGCAGGCCAACACACCAGAGATCCTCCTCCCCCCACCACAGCTGGGCCTTTCTTAGCGTTCATCATCTGGACAACGGCACACTAAGACAGACCAGGGAGAAAAACAGCTTCAGGCTGTTAAAGAAGAGCCAGTCTAGAGCTGAAGCTTTTAGGTATGGCAACCGCTGCAATGACCATAAGCAAAGTTGGATACACAAACCCCTGCTGCCCCAGACACCACTTCTGTATCCACTTCAGCATCAAAGGAAAAAGACTAAAAAAAACCTTCAACTGGAAGGACTGGCCAAAAGAGGTGTCCTCAGCGGTTAAATGAGCAGATGAGAACTACTGTCCTAAGATAAGGCTGGAAATATTTATTAGATACGAAGTGATATAAATTAAGCTTCTTGCAACATTAGGGTAATATCTGAGTGCAGACCGCTGCTGACACCGGCTGCTTCAGACCAAAGCAGGAAAGGGTGAGCAGGATTAATCGCAAGTGTTCAGATCAAGGACTGATGGGAAGAGCCACACAACATGACACGCTTTCTACAGCAGCGGCTTTAATTGCTCTGCAGACAGCGATGAGAGCGCTTCTGCCAACGCCTCTCCAGGGACAAGGCCTCCCAGTCCTCGTCTCGCCGGGAACAGGGGGACGCGGGGGCTGGCCGGAGGTCACGCGGGGCGGCTCTGCGGCGGCTCCACCGAGGGAGCCCGGCTCTCCCAGGCTTTAACCAACAAACCGCGCTTCCCTCGGCGTGTTGCAAATGTCAGGCCAAAATTAGATACAGTAGCGGTACTTATAAATCCAAGTTAGAAAATGCCATCATGTATTTTTAATCCAGTCGCCTCGTCACTGCATAATAAAATGAAAGGATTGCCGAGTTTGACTGGCATTTGTAAGTAGCATGTGAAAGGGGCTAATAGAGAGAGAAAATTAGCTGCATTTATCATCTTAACTACATTCATATTACACTCACGATCCAATTGTTTAAAAATTGGGCTTTTAGAGCAGGTCCTATTGAAAGTTTAAGCATTCCAAACAACTGCGATTTGTTCGCAGAACAAACATTACCTTAAAAAGATTTATTCTGTAGCCTTCGTGAATTGTAAAAGAAATGGACTTTGCTGCATGGGTTTCTGGTTAAGGACAGCCAACACCAAAGCCAGTCTAAACACAGAATTTCTGTCTGAGAGCAAGCTCTGGTGTTTGACACAAAATTGGACTCAAAATGCATTCAACATTTGAAAAATTCCTACAGAACTTCGCTCTGAAAAAACCTAGCTTGACAAAAATTTCGAACTGTTTAAATTTTAAGGGGAGATTTTTAGAATTTATTTTACCCTCCTATTATAATTTTTGCATTATATATAAGTAGCAGCAGTGAATAGGATGCTTTAGTGACATATTACGACATGCAAGTTAAAACACTATACTTTTTAAATATTCAGATCAACTGTTACATAGCCCTCACTGAAACATATTATCTCATCCCATTCATAGCATTTCCTGTTTGTACTGTAATGAAAACTTGTAAGTGAAAGAAAACAAAATAAAAATTCAGAATGAAAGAACGTGCCAAACTTGTCACAGCACAATCGAGAAAAACTGATCTAGAAAAGCATAAATTCAAAATAATACTAAATATCAGGATCCCATAACAAACAATGATTACACAATAAAATTAATAAAGTATCTAGTTTTATGCCATATTTTGCCATCTCAGACTTTGTCCAGTGTACCATCCTGATACAAAGCAATATAAAAATTCAATAATTCTGTGTGAATTTAAAGATTCCAAAATGTCATAATTTTCTCAAATAACGCTGTGCTTCATGCTATATTTGCACACTCTCTGCACTGAAAAATGGAAGTGATGTTTCTCAACATAAAACGTATTGTAACGACAACTTTCAACTACGTCAAAACAACACAGACTGGCGAACAAAGAAACCGGACGTTTGCCAGTGCCTCGTTCCAGGGGTTTGTGCAAAGCTCCTCCAGCCTGGGCCGTGCTTGCAACGTTGTTCCGGTGGCCGCGTCACAGGTCCAGGACTCGGTTCACGCACCCCATGCGGGGCAGGGCGGCATGGAGGCGGCACGCTCAGCGTGCCTCACTACAAGCTCCGCATGTGCGTTATTAGGTCCATTTTGCAGGAAAAACCTCTGGTCTCCTCTGTTGTTCGTTGTCCAGCTGTCAGCCAAACCACGGCTCTGCTAAACCGCGAGCGAGAAAGACCATACTGTAAGACTCAGCAGGGTACATCGCACCCGCTCTGGCAGATAGTGAACTCCGAGCTCCCGCAATGCTTCCCACAAGGAAGCCGGGAAACCCAGCTCCAGCAGGAGGCTTCCTCGCTGCTACCAAAGGATCGCGGCTCGAACCCTCCGAGCAGCCAACTCCTCCAAACACACCTACCGAGTTTCTACTTGGAGACCTCAACAAAGAAACAAAGCAGCCGTTCTTTGCTCCAGTCCAGCCACAGAATGAACTTTTAGAAACTGCTCACCATCATAAGCTTCTACAAAAGACTTCCACTTCCAGAGTCTCAACTGCTGGTCTCCTACCGCCAGTCCCCAGGGTGCTTCCCTACCCCAATTAGTTTTTATCATTCCTTTTGATCTTTTGATGACCTAAGAATTTATTCTGCTACGGAGATGCTTCCTGTACACATCAGCAGTAGGAGATGGCATCGGGACTCCAAAGTTTCACTGCCCACTCTGCTAATATGACCTCTGGGGACATGAGGACTGATGTTACCCAGGAACAGGACTAGCAAATCTGCGATTTCAATCACTGGATGGTCAGACACAGAGGCATCTTGACACTGAATGAGATCCTCTAGGACAGGTCACGGATTCATCCACCAAACTTGGGGGTTTCACTCACGCAACGGCATCTGGGTCTGGCCACTGATTGAAAAAAGCATCCCAACGATTACATCACATCACGGCCGAGGCAGGGTCACCTCCCGCAGAGCTTGCCTGTGACGCTGTGTGAGTCACTCGCTCGCTCTATGAACAGCATCTCCCTTTCTCACCGAGATACAGAGAAGATTAATACGCTAAAGGCTGTGAGATCACTTGAGGATGGGTAAATCCTCAGAAAGTTTGCTGGAATTCAGGACACATGCCAACACAGGCAAGACCCAACTCAACAGCCCTAAAAAAACCCTCCTACAGCTTCCTGGCCCAGCAGGGACAGTGCTTCCTACCTGAGCAGTGGCTGAAGAACCATTTGATTTCTCTTGCTTTGTATTAGTAGAAAACAAAATCGTAGAGGCAGAGTCTGTGGTCTGTCTTTCCAAATCTACCGTCTTGATTTCTGCAGGGAAAGGCCCTGCTCCCCGGAGCAAGGGGTCATGCAACTGGCAGAGCAGAGAGGCTCCCCTTTGCCCTCTCTCTCCACCTCTCTCCCAACCACCCTGCTTTTGCAGCTTTTCATTCACGCTTTGAGGGACCAATCTGTTTTCTAATTAAGCCTACGGTGCACACCCGAGCGATAGTGAAAGAGCGCAATTAGCCCTGAGTCATAGTTTGCATTCATTTCCCCAACTGCAAGCTGCCAGTCGTCCCGCGATAGAGACATTGCTTGCTAGGCAAAGCATTTCATACCGGCTTGCTGGGAGGAGTCACTGACCCACTCGGTAATTACTCATGCTAACAGCTTAACTAACATGCAAATTCCTGAGCTGAATGACAGGTAAACAGCGAGATGGCCTGCCTCGGTTTGAGGGGAATGGAGGGGGGACAAGGGGAGGAGGGGAAAAAAAAAAGAAAAGGCGAGGGGGCGGACTGACACAGATGTAAAAGCTTGTGTCAGTTCCAGATCTAACGTGGCTTCAAAGCGCGACATGATTCATTAGCCTTATTTCATGCCCAGGATAACAAAGTTGTGGCTGCTGTGTTAATTGAGGAGGGAGGGAGCAGGGGAACGGGCCGGCGCTCCTCAGCTGGCACGGCGGCATGGCAGGCAGCCCCGGGCCACCTCGCAGGAGGGACGTTGCTCCTGACACCTGGGCTCCCCTGGCCGTACTTTGCCGTGCAAACTCGCCGGCTTCGAAGGCAAGGGCCCTCTGCCATCTCTAACCACACCAAACCCAAGCAGCGTGCGGGAGAGGCCCGCAGGCCTCCTTGCAGGAGCTGGAAGCTGCTTCGGGAGGATGCTTGTCCTCCAGCATCCTCCCTGCAAACAGGCTCCAGGGCAGCTCCTCTTCCCCTTGGTCACCACCAGTTTTTTACTGTTAAGGGAAGCCGTTTGAAAGCAGCAAGAAAAAGAGGCTGGAGCAGTTTTTAAGCAAAAATCCCCAGCTCTCGTCACGTAGATCCTTGCAGCCATGCCCGTGTTTCCCTGTGTCACCAACCAACTGGGCGCTGGGTCCAGCCCAGGGCTCGTGAATTGGGCCCGTCTCCGGTTTACACGAAGAGTCCGAGGCAGGCAAGCGGGGTCATGGTAGAGGAGGTGGGAAGGCGGAAATTGCAAACCTGAACGTAAGCCGTGTTTTGGAGTGCTCTGAAGTAGCCACTAAGCCAGACAGCTCCCTCATTTCCTGCTTCTCGCGGAGTTTCGGCCCTGAGCTTTGTTGATGCTGGCCCGCGTCCAAGAACCTACAGAAATCGCACAAACCCTCGCGCGCCCCGACGCAGCGCGGCCTGCGGACGCTAACCGGGTCAGGAGGGAGGCAAGGCGGGAGCGAGCGCGCCGATACGCATCCTCAAAACGCGGCTGCAACCGAGACCAGAACAGGAAGTCGCACGCCGGCGGCGGCGCCTTGCTGCTTCGGGCTACCTCAGGTCTGAGGAAGAGGAGTATTTTAGCGTTGCTGACGGCATGCAAGGCCTGGCTGGGCCCTCGGGTGCCAGGCTGGGCCCTCGGGTGCCAGGCGAGCGCAAGCAAGCAGCGCCGGCCCCTGCGTGCCAGCTCCTGGCCTGGCCGTCCCCCGTCTCGAGCACGACCCCCGCGGCTTGCTAAAGCGAGTTAAAAAAGAAGGATCGAATCTGGGGAGAGGAGAGCGCCGCCGCGAGCCGCTCCGGCAGCGAAAAGCACTGCCTTTACGCCGCGCCTGGCGGGGCCGAGCGAGCTGCCTTCGCCCCGCGCAGACCTCGGAGGGGCTCCCAGCCCGGCGGCGCAAACCAGAGCCTCGTCGGGCTCCGGGCACGGGCTCCTGGCCACCAGAGCTGCCGCGGGTCCCATCGGCGCTGTATTTATTTATTTTTGTGGAAAGCTCCGGCGCCAGCGGGCCGCTCCACGCCGAGCCTCCTCACGGGCCCCAAACAGCCCCTCTCTCCTTCCCAGGCCGTTTGGTAGCGGTTGCCATGGCGATCAAAAGCCAAGCGGCATGCAAATCAACGCGCGGCCCGGCGCTCCGCCACGGCGCTCGAAGGGCAGCCGGAGGAGACGGCGGACAAACCGCTTGAGACGCTTCAGCCTGCGTTGCTGGCCGCGATCAGATCCAGAAGGGAGGGAAAACGCCCTGCCGGACTGCACCACGCGGGGGGAAGGGCTCAAAAAGACAACTCGGTGGCGGCCCGCGCGGGGCTCGCGATATAGCCGCGCGCGCCCGGCGTACGCACGTTGAAGCGCAGCGAAGACCCCGTAGGCGGTAACTTAACCCCCCTGCCCGCCTTTGGCTGTTTGCAGGACGCCCGTAAGCAGCTGTCAGGTTCCCCGCGTTTAGGAGCGACCCGCGGCAGCGCTCTGTCGCAACCCGGTCTCTTCCCAAATCCTTTTTCCGCCCCCCCGCCTTCCCCTCTCCAGGGAGCGGTGCCGCGCGCGGCCATTTCAAGCCGTGCTGCTCCGCGCCGAGCGGCTCGATCCCGCGGCCGGCGCGGGGATCTGGCCGCGCAAGTTAACTTCTGCTCACGCGAGGCGAACCCGAAAAGTCGCCTCTTCCACATCTCCCCTGCCCGCGGAAAACGAGCTCCGCGCAGCCCCCGCAGACGCACCCAAGCGTTAAGCCTGGCACCAGCTACCCGTTTCATTCACGTCTTTCGCCCTTATGTGTTGCAAATAATAAGACAGGATAAACGCAGGGATGCGAAGGCGAGCGTTCAGAAACGAGACTTCCGAGCGCTCTGGGGCCGGCTGCCTCGCTGATACGTGTTACATGTTATCAAACAGCCTTTAACCCCACGGCCGCCCAGGACCCCAGCCCTTGCCAGTGCCTGGAAAGAAGGTGCCGGCTTAATGAGCTGCTATTCCATATTTTGTTTGCTGCTCCTTGTTAACGGGCAGACTCGAGCCTTTGCACAAATCAGCCCTGCATCGAAGACAGAATTACTCACTTCTCGCAAGCCTAACCGAGCGCTGTAACTACAGTACCTAGCGCTGCAGAAACATGAATGAATGCAGCGTACACCACCACAGGCCCATATTAATACCGTGGTCCCTATTCTTATAGAAAGGGAACAAAGACTTGAGAAAAGCGTCAGAGATTTAGGATGTTGGCCGCACTTGTTTTTCCCAGGTATGTTAGCACTAGATAACAGCAAATATGCTCAGAGAGCATCTCCTGCTAGCTTCATCATCTGCAAATCAGAGCCCAGGAACCCAACCCAGACACCGAGAAAAGAACAATGCAGGAATAGTGACCACCAGGCAAAAGTCTGGCCAAGGGACTTCTACAGGTTTTGCACAGGAAAGGCAAAGCACGGAGAGAATCCAGTTTGGGAGCTTTCAAATGTCTTAACCATGAGACCTCTTCTTCACCCTGCAGCTCCATCTCCTTCCCTTTCTGGCAGGGAACGGAGCAGGATGCTCTGGGCAACCCCCTCCTCTGCCGGGCCCAGCCAGAGCTGCAGCTTCAGAGAAGCCTCAGGTCAGCCTGCAGCTGCAACGTACCTGCTTTGGGCAGAATTGTTCAGGTTTTAGCTCTACTGTTTAAAATGCCTTGAGCGAGTCATGTGAACTGCAATTTTTTTGAAGGCTTCAAACTTAGGCTAGCAAAAGCCAACACTCTTCCACAAAAGCCAGCTCCTGCCAAATTTTAGGAGCCCTTTCCAAAAACATATTAGATCCATTCATGCACAAAGATTTCAGAGGCTGCTGGATGTGACACAGCTCCAGTGAAGTAGCTTGCAAAGGAAGGGCCTAATTTATCCTACTCGGCTGAAAGATTTTTTGGGGGGAAGAAATTAGAAGAAAAGTGTGGGATGGACAAATTAGTCACTGGAGCCACTAGAGATGCTGAAACCAAAATGAGAGGAGAAAAGGACCCTGGGAACTGCTCTCAGGCTGGGGTCAGTCCAGAGTAGCCCTCTCCAGTGAGGCACTAAAGCCTAAGTGAGTATTTCCATCTACACAGGGACACAGGCACTTGTTCTCCAGAGGGCACTTGAACATCCATTTCCTGGGAGCTGTCTGAAGTTTCTGGAGTACCATAAATTCCTGCTTTGATTTTGGCAAGCTTTTCAACTACATCCGTAGGTTGTCAATACACAACACTCCTCTGTCCCTTTACCCACAGTGCCTGGGATAGCCAGCTGCACTGTGATGGGAGCTTTACTGAGTTCTTGTTTCTAACTCATTTTGAGGTCCTCAGACTGAAAGTGCTGCAGAAATACCAAATTATTATCCATCAAGGGCATCCCAGGGCCAAGAAACGTGCAGCAAGAAGCAAATTGGGACTCCTAACACAGCTTTTTTGGGCTTCAGCGTAGCTAGGAAAAGCTGGTGAACATTGCCCCATGCATGCAGAAACGCACAGTCTTGGCACTGCACCAGGAAAAAAGTGTTTTAAGGGCAAGCTCAGCGCAGAGCCTGCTCAGCCCGGCTGCTGTGTCCTTCTGGACATGGTTCAGCGCTGCTCGGTGCGTTCGAGGGAGAGGTTTGCCCTGGCTGCCCGCGCACTCCGCTGCCGGGCTGCAGAACCTGTCCTGGGACCATTAAAACAAGGGAAAAGTCGTTTGAGCTTTTTTTTAAAGATTGTTCTTATTTAAAGGCAGACTCCTTACTAGCAGGACTGAGACTCAGAGCGTTCAGAACTCTCCCTCCAGTCTAGTTCTGGGATGTTCGGTTTTAGGGCCATTCAGGCTTTTAAAATGACGAATGGGTTTGTTTCAAACAGCTTGTTTTGCTCGCAGCACTTGAACCGAGCTGCCAGTTTGGACCCGGGTGTTTCTAACTGAAAGTTGCGTGCCGCTTTCTGCTTTCCCCCACGAGCCGGCTCTCTCCCCTTTATGCCACTGAAAACAAACGATTCCAGCGCGAAAGCTTTTCACCTTAGCCTTAGCTCTCGACATAGCTCGAGCGCTGGGATCTTTCAGCATCAGGCAGCTTTTCCGCTCCCCGGGCTCACGCGCGCCAGGTTGGGACTCCTCGCGCCGCCAGCTCCACCCGTCGCAAGACCCCTTCCGCCTCCTCGCGGCGTTTTTAAGCCTCCACTTGCCACGGCCTCTGCATTCCTGAAGGAGTTAATTGGGAAGCGTCTCCCTCCCCTCCCCAGCATCGGAGCCCCGTGCTGCAACTCAGCTGCGGCGGGTGAAACCACACACCTTCCTAATTACGTTTATTCATAGAAATCAAAAGGAGAGGGAAGCAGTTGAGTAAAGGTCACATTAATAATACAGGCTGAAAGAAAGTCTGCGGGTATATATTTTTCATTAAAGACACATTTGACTGAAGGGGACGGTTCTTTTGGGATTGACAGTGTTTCTCTGGGAGGCCATCAATACCGTCGCAGGGACGCGGCTGTTTTCCCTGTCACAGCTTGCTGTCTGCTGGAAATCTGCTTCCTTACAAAGGAACGCCAACAGCAGTGCACGCGCTCAGGCCTCTCACATGGCCAAGGTATCGGAGCGGAAGTATTTCTTCCCCCCTCACAGCTGAGAAATTTGCATCAACCTCCGCTTCTGAGTCCAGTGGGGACTCCCACGATGTCCCCTTTCCAGTGCCCAGACCCGACCGCAGCGACCCCAGAGCCACGACTGCAGGGAAAGCCCTGCTCAGCCCGTAGTGCCAGCAACACCTCCTGCGGGTAAAGCTGCAGCTCAGCTGGGTGGCTGCTGTTGAAATAATCACCTGCTGACGAAAATCTGGGGCAGAGAGAATAACCTGTTTCGAATTTCCAGGTCTGCACCAAAACACTGGATCAATAATCTTTTTTGCCATCTCTGGGACCGACCAGCCCTATAGTCAGATCTCTCCACGGTTTGACACAAAGAGTCTCAACTGAACTGCAGGGACCTGGACCACATAAGGTCATTTATGGCTCATTTTTCTAAGCACAAAATGGCAATAAGCTGAGCTTTAGGAAGCTATTTATTGGATTTGGGTGGCTGATACCCATTAATGTCAACAGGGATCCAGAGGACAGCTCTGCAAAGCTCAATCTGAATTCTTTATGCTACGCATCAAGTTTTCAATGCATTTCAAACACGCACATGAGGAACGTGGCTCCCTCGCCTCCTTGTTTGTGCTTATTCCTATTCTTTCCCAAAGCAGGCATATTTTCCTCAACCCCACAGTGCATTACCTCAAGACCACTTCAAAGCTGGATGATCCTGAATCGGTAGAGAGGAGCCTAGCAGCCGCAATAGGTGTCGAAAGCTTCCATGAGCTACTTAACCTGACGACTAACACACAAAGTCATCTCTGTCACAGCTGTCTGAACAATACATTTGCCAATTAAGTTAATACAGTCAAATCCCCCGTCTTCACCAGAAAGGGCAGAGCAAATCCAGGTGAAAGGAGAGTGGAATCTTACAAGTCTCCTATGTGTCATGCAGCAGAAGAACAAAGGAAAAGAAAAAAAAAAAAAAAAGAGAAAAACAGCGAAATACACTATTAATTACTGTGAGGTATTAAGGGCCTCGCTTATACCTTGGTCTGCAGCTCTGCAAAGAGGGGAATGATAGGAACACATCTAGAAACCGGTGCACGATCTATCTGCCCGCCATGCCCTTTTGGGAGCTGAGCTGCTCTGAGGTTATTTTGGACTAGGTGCGGTTAAAGTCCACCTGCAGACCCATTTGGACCTGCTGAAGGGCTTCCCATACGCTGACCTGAGCTCTACGGTGCAGGTGCACAGCACCGCGGCGGTAGCTGTGGAGGATGGTGAACATAAGCAGAGCAAGTACAGCAAACACTGGTGAGCCTTTAGACGTAAAAGCTGCTCCCTAAGAGAAATTACAAATGACAGAAGTATCCCTCAGAATCTCATTTTGATGCAGAGCTGAAATAGTCATCAATGTATTTATCCCCTCTCAAGGAATTCAACGGGTAGACGTCAAGAATAAGAGAGAGCCCAGTTCCAGCACTCCAAAATACTCCTATAATAGGACACACTGGGCCAACCCCCAGGAAAAATTAAGACCTGCTCAGAGAAGAAGACCACCCAAGCAGCTCCTCTGTACCCAAGTGTCTCTGGGGGCTGAATTAGGGTATTCATCAATGCTAGTTTTGGCAGAGAGCAGGTAGTTTCCCTACTAGCCCTCTAATGAAGGAGGCAGCTTCTTTCTAGAGTTGCTCGTCAAGACGCAACCTGCAGAGACCAGCCTTCCTGGGATGAATGGAGCTGTCTGAGGGACATCCTGGTGCCATTAAGAGAGAAGCTTTCAGGCACATGCTCCCACGCACAACCTGAGCCTTTCCCCATAGTTCGAGTCGTCTGCCCTGCGCCAGCAGGGACAGGGCCTCCTCACGCCCTACAGAAAGCAAAGCCAGTTGTCCTGATGTTTCCTTGCTGTTGCTGGAACACAACCAAAGCCTTCGGAGAGTCGAAGCTAAGACTTTATGTTGAGCCATAGTTGCCAATGACAGGTTGTTTCCAAGTCCTTGCCACAAATCTCTGAGGCTCCTTTCCTTTTGCTAACTGCTCACTTCTTGCCATTAGTGTCACAAGATAACCACATCTCTTAAAACTAGATTTATCTGCAGCCCTAGCTGGAAACTGCACAGCTTTTGTGTCTGCAGAACTGGAAGTGACAGGATAAGATTTTGCTCATTCTTTGCAAAAAAGGAAACGTAGAAAAAAGAAACCGTCCACAACCTACTTGCTAAGGACCAGCAGCAGGGTCCTGCCTAGACTAGGCATCTAGGACCACCTGGGCAGCCACAGCACATGCCCTAGCAATACATCGAGGCTGTCACAAAAGCCAGTGTGGAGGGACATCAACGTGTCCTTCATGCGGCTGCTGCAGGGCGCTCTCTTTTTTTTATTATTATTTTTTTTTTTTCCCCCTTTGGCTTTCCATGAAAACCGTTCCCTGAACCAACTTACCCTGTAGCCTCACAACTATAAGATTACTGATTTTGTTAATATGCAAGATGGAGCACACTTGCATTTCTACAGGGATGTCCTACTGGAGCATTTCACAGGAGGTACCTATTCCCCTCTGGTGCCTTGGCTGAGGTGACGCATGCTGCTTTGGATGCCAACCACAGACAGAAAACTTCAGAAAAACACAGATAAATTGGGGAGGGACTGGAGAAGAGAAGCAAAAGTGAGCAAGAGCTATGGCAAACAGGACCGCCTGCAATGAGAGGTTGACAGAGCTGGGTTTTAGTCTGCAAAAGACTGAAAGGTGCTGGGATAATCCAGGCTGCCATAATGAAGCAAGCAGACAATTGTTTTCCATGTCCTTAGGGGCAACACAAAGCCATCAGCTTAATTTGCACGAAAGACTTAGAGCACAGTACTTACAGTACAGATTTTCACCTATCTATTAAAAATACATATAATGTCCTTTCACCTGTAATATTAACTGTAAAATTAATAAATATAAAATACTTTAATAACTTGATGAATAATAAATCTATTTAATAAGTGTAAAATTACTGCATCTTCACGTGCACACATATACATATGATGAAAACCCCTCTCTGTTTAATGAAACTGGTCAAGTCCCAGACCCAGCTGTGTGGGGGAGCTGCCGGATTCACTTCTTGGAGGCTTTTAGGAGCAGGTCAGACAAACGTCTCCCTTGGTAGCCTCCCCTCCTGCAGGCTGAGGAGCGTCGCTCGAGGACCCTTAGGCTCCTACGAGATTTCTGTTTATGTGAACCAACTGGGGGAGGACAGGTCTTCATGCTCAGCCCCTTCCCCAAAACGTAACACTCACCAAACAGCTAGCTTAAAGGGATTAAAGGGTAGAAAAGAAGTGACCCAGGGTGAGCACCAACAGATCTTGATAAATCAGACTATTTCTCTTGCAGGCTGGACCAAGCCCATCCCCTGGGTCCAGCTGAACTTGCGGGAGGGATGCTCCTGGCCCGGTGACACTGGGGGAAGGAGAGGGCTGGCTGCCGGTCCCTGGCGACCCACTTGGTACCGGCAGCATAGACGCGGATGAGGCGGCAGCTCCCTGGTTCAGGGGTACCTGCAGGGTGAAATCCCTTCTGCTTTCCTCCTTTCCGAGCCATGGGCAAAGCACCTAATAAAGACTGTCAGTGGCTGATGGGTGACTAAAGTAGGGAACAAGATACGGTAAATAATGGAGGCAAAACACATCCACATGGGGTGGGGAGGGGGGAATTTCAGTAAAATATCACTGACCTATCTGAAAACTGAAATGAAATGAATTAGGAGAATGGTTAAAACATGGGACTCGTATATAACAGCAGAAGGTCTCATATTTATCAAGAGATGTGACCGATTTGCTGCACGAAGCAGGGACATCTGTCAACTCCATGAGCTGCAATTAGCTGCCAGTACGCTACCCAAAAGAGGTCACGGGAAACTGCAGGCTCTACCTTACTGAAGGAAAAACTCCCAGGCTCCGCGTTTCCATTAAGAGCAATTGTAAGTTTGGTCTTCAACATGATTGAATGATCTTGTGGAGTGATGGCCTTTGCGGGTCCTGTAGTTTGTCTTGTGGAATACCAATTACAGTCATTTTCAAAACATGACACAGCCCTGCCAGCTCAAGGATACATCAGACACCGGCTCCCCGGACCTGCCAGCTCGCCTCTCCCCCAAACACCCAGCCCGGGCACCAGGGACCTCACAGGATCAGTGCTAGGTTTTTTTATTTTTAATTACCTTTTTAAAAAAAAAAAAAAAAGTTTTACTGCTTATGAAGTCACTGTAGAGAGCAGGTGCTATGGAATTGTCTTGACACAGCTGCAACCCATCTGCTCGGGTGGCCTCTTGGCCCTCCAAGCACAGCCGCCCTGCCACACCACGCTGTGCGCGCCTGACGTTACATGTGTCCCCCGGTCCCTGCCAGCACCACCGGGGCTTTGACAGGAACAGCGTTTGGGGCTTTCTTTCCTGGTCTTACGTTGAGGGCCCTTTTCTTTAATAATGCAGACAGCTCCTGTGGCACCTTCTGAGAGCAAATCCCCATAACAAGTAATTCCTACAAAGAATTTCGCTTCTTCCCCCCACCATAAGCAGCCTGCAAACTGCAGTTTTCTCAAGCTGAAATTTTCCCCTAATAATTTCTGCAAACACCCCCCAGCCTGTCATTGGTTTACAAACTACTTGCTGCACGGACCCAGATCTCCAGCTCTTCTGGCTGCTCTTCTTCAGCTCTTGGTCCTGCGCTGTTTCTGTGCACGGCCCTGTGGGTTTCTGGTGCCGACACTTGCGATCGGACCTTATCGCCTGCTCGCTACAGCCCGTCTGAAGCATCTGAGAAAATTTTCTGACCCACCGTCAAAGTCGGTGAAACCCCAAAGAGACGCAGACGCAGGCAGAGGGAATTGCTTCCTGTTTTGAACCATTAATTGCAGAAGTGGTTGAGGTCATGCTCAGACCACAGAGGCAGGGGAAGAAGATGGGAGATAAACATAGTTCCGTGCCCAGGCACCGCATCAGGTGGTGCTCACAGATGTGCCGGGACTGCTGCAGAGCCCTTCGCCTCCCCCCGCTCAGATAAACTCATCCTTCACTTGCTCCACCTTTCAAAAGCAGCTCTCACTCCTTCTCAATAAATTGTCACTGCACACATCCGTAATATCAAATTAATTCAATTGAATTAATAACAGTAATTAATTCATGCATATTAGCATAACACCATGCATCATAGATGGAGGCTAATAAATGCAATACTGATTTTCTTAATCGACTTCTCCAGCTGCCGTGTGTCTTAGTCAAAGGGAAGAAGGCACGGGGGTCTTTCCCCTTTTTTCCGAATGCAGACGAGTACAAAACTGAGATACCCCAAGGCATTTTTTATTCAGGCTGTATTTTTGCCACAACAACCAAAAGCCCTAGCTTTGCACTCTAAGCTCCCGGGAGCAACTGGCAGGGACCCGGCCAGGCCACAGGTGGCAGTTTGGGGATATGTTAAGGTCACCCTGCAAGCGTCCCCATGGAAGGCTCTCTAGGGCGAATGCTGGCCCAGATACAGGAAAGGAGCAACAGCGGGCAATGACCACTGTAATAATCATATATCTGGATATTATTTTCTTCCCTCACACATGGTTATTAAGAGACGATGCAGGTCTTAAAGCTAGAACCTTTTGCTCTGGGAAAATTATATGTGACACTTTACATACGGATTAGATAATTAATGTATGTCCTGATTTCTTTCACCGTAACATAAAAAGGGTGAGAGCAGTGCTATAATTCCAGATAATTAAAGAGTGATCGAGTTGCGGTAGCTTCCACTGCTGTGGGAGTGCTGCCCGCTGTCATTAACGCTGGAGAAGCCCTCTCTCCTCTTCACACCTCGCTGCAAACCGCACTCCTCGCCGGCTCCCTGGAGACCAGCGAGCCATCCAGCGCGGCAGCCGGGGCACCCGCTGGCCCCGGCCAGCGTTTCTGCCACCAAATCCTGCCCGGGCCCCTCGCAACGCCCGGCTCGCGCATGCAGCCCGCCAACGAGCCCCTCCGAGGAGGCCGGTTAAGCCACCGAGCGCGGTAAGGGCTCGCGCTCACTGCGCTGTTTCTATTGCAGGGCTTAAGGGTATCAGCAGTGCAACCTGTGGGGGCTACACGAGCCCAGTATAACGCTAAAAAGGCGTGCGAACTCGCAGAAAGGGGAAAAGCAGCAGGGCAGGACTGCGGCGCGCCGGTAGAGCCATCTAGGGGTGCCCAGGTCGGGAAGAGAGCCACGTTCTCCTCCCACGCGATGGCCAGGGCTGTAGGGCCCTGCACAGCCAGACGAAAGCGGAAGAGGAGCGCAAGCATCTCCATAGCGACTGCTGGACCGAGGCATTAGAGACGCAGCAGAACAAGACAGATTTCCATCAGCAGCAACGTGCATCTAATGCTTGCACAGAGCCCTATTTGCATGAAGCTAAAACTAGTTTTTCCAAGAGGGTAGGCGAGATGCGTCCGTTTAACGTAAGGAAAGCGTGTGTCGGTGCCTGGGCTTGGAGGATCTTTTGAAATCCCTGCAGGACCTCCCTGCCTGCTGTGATCAAACATTAAAATCTAGAGCTGTCACTAAGCAAAACAAACACAAACTGTCTGCTCTTTCATCTGCACAGCGCACTGCAACGTGCCCCGCAGAAACGCTCCCGCCGAAGAGCGCTTGCCGCCCCCGAGGGCTTCCTACCTGCGGCCAGCTGCACGCTGCTGCCAGGGGACCTGTGCCAGGCTCAGGGGACGAAGGGAGGGAGGAGGGACCGCATCGAGACACGCGTTAGGGCAGCTTTCAAGGCAGTCCTCAACAGCCAGGTGTTTCCTGGTTTGATCTTGCAACAGGAAGGCAATGGCCTAGTTTTTGGTGGGTGCAGCCCTTTATGGGTGTCGGCCCTGGGTCTCTGCAGAGCTGCCATTCCCCTTGCCTTCTTTTCCACAAAGAAAGAGAAAATATAAGCAAATGCATAACTAAAGGAGGCAGGCAGCCTCATGCGAGTTGTGTGGGTTGCAGGGTAGAGTCCCTACGCGCTTGTCGCGTCTGTGGGTCAAGCCTCCTTTTTCCTGTGCAGCTGAGCTGTGTTCCCAGAATAAAAAAAAAAAAAAAAAAGAAGAAGGAAAAAACCCAACAGCAGAGCTCTCAGACATACTTGTTTCATTTACTGTGGCTCGAGCACAAATTCACTAAGGAGAGAAAAGCATAGGCCCGCAGGTGAATAATTTCCTCTTTTGGGTTCCCCACTTCATCTCGCTCGTTGCGCAGCCCCGCTTACCCAAGCTGCTGATCTGCCACCCCATCACTCAGCCTGGCTTAAGCCTCCTCTGTTCTCCCTGCTCCCCAGCATCTTAATGATTCTTTATTTAAAATACCACTAATAATAATCAAGACATGTTATTGTTTCTCCTCCTGCCGGCTCTCCTAAAGCTGTGAAGGTCTCAAACGTCTGACCGCAAGCCTGATAAATGCTCGCCTTCAGCTATGCACTGTCTTGTACCACCTTTGAAATATGTATGCACATGTTATGCAGTGTGGATGCATATCAATGCCATATCTACCTTTGCATATTAAATCATTGCCACATCTTCTCTGGCAGTAAAATATGCAGAGCATATGCTAAGGAAAGCATCTTCCCTGCTTAACCAGAGCAGCCCTCCCCCTACACGCTCACCCCAGCACGGGCTGCTCATCCCAGGGATTTTAGCCCCCATCCTTTGTTCTTCATCTAGGAGAGCAATTTTTTCCCCCGTGTTGCTTCCACTGTTTTAAAGGCTTCACTGTCACTGCTTGCTTACAAATAAATTGTCAATAGAGCTATACCCCAACTCTGCTCTCCAACCTAATTGCACAGAAAGGGGCTTCTAACTGAAACCCAGACTGATCTTTAATTGCAATATAGGCAGCAGGGCCTGTGCTTGGGCAGAGTCTCGGCTCTCGGGGTCCCTTGCTCTAGTTGTGCCTTGAACTGTTGCGGTGCACGGGTCAAACGCACCCCAGGTGCTCCCGAGGGTCAGGGAGAGCCGGCGCAAGCACGCAGCAGCGCCGAGCAGCAGTCAGGAGTGACGCACCTTGAGGCTGAAGAAAATTCCATGCAGAGCACCCTAATGCCACGGTACGATCCAGTCGTACCCTTACCACCAGTGCTAAAAGCCACAGAAGCAAAAGGGTTCAGAGACAAGGCTTGAGTGGCCTTTGGGGAAGGGTCTGGAGTGGTTACGATGGGGCATGGGTTAGAGGGGAGAGAAGTAAGAGAGGCCATGGGGAAGGTACATGGAATAACGAACCAACCGGGGCACGGGACTGGCTCTCCCCACGCTTACCTTCTCGTTACACAGGTCTGAGGGGCAATCAAGGGGAGAGGATCAGCGGATTTCAGAAGAGAAAGCCCTGTCATCACCATTGCCCGATCTCTCTTTTTTTTTTTTTTTTAAAAACACCTGAACAGTCAAACTCAGCTGACAGAAGATTTGAGTCACAAAAAGAGAATAAGATACTTCTAATAGAGACTGGGGAGATTCACTCTGATGTTCACTGGGAGGAAAACAAGAAATAAGAATAATCTGTTGTAGGGTGTAAGCCAACTACCAGGTGCCAGGCAGAAACCTGTTATTGTCAAGATCTGCTGTAGCTGCTCCTTACGAGGAGCCTCGTCCCTTCCCCGAAGCGCTCGGCAGCAGCAGAATTGCGTAACGTTGGGGTAAAGACCCCAGAGCCTCCCCCAGCATGGGACTTCCCATTTTGCTATTTTAATATAAAGGCTTAAATTCACAATAGGCCACTCAAATTCACATGCAAAACATGTGCCCACCTCCTCTTTGGAGGAATAGATGTGGTTTGCACAAAACAATCACTGGTGCATCTAAAACACTTGCGCGTGGGGGCGTCAGTCCTGGACGCAGCGCACGCGCAGCTGAAGCGGACAGGGTCCGAGATGGTTGCTCTGAACGTTACAGCTGTAGTAGGGCAAATGAAAATAATAGTACCGCTCACCAAAGAAAAACCCACCCAAGGGTCCTCAAAGACGTGTCCTGCTGATCACTGAGGATGAGGGCGAGCTTTAGGGCCTCTGGAGCTCTCCGCTCCCCCTCCGCCGGCTGTTTCTCCTGGGTCACGGAGCGGTGGCAGTAGGAGACGTTGGCTGCGTTGCCCTCCACGCATCTCTGCGAAACCTCCCTCCCTTCTTTCTCTTTCTAGGCAACCTAGTCCAAGGTTTCACGTTCTCTTGTCGTGCAGGCGACGCTGTGCCATCGAGCAGCCTGGCTGGCTGATTATCATCCCTCTCGCTTTCTCATCTCCTAACTCTCCTCTCCTCCCTGCAGGCTCCTGCTCTTCTCAGGCGTTTCCCTTCTAGACTGACTTGCTCTCCCCTTCCCCCTCCCCTCCAACTTTTGCTCACCCTAATTTTGCCGATTTCCGAAAAGAAGCGAGAAAAGCTGCCGCTCTCAAAGGGAGCTCTGACAGGGCGCGAGCCCTTTCGCTTCCCCGCAAGACGTCAAGAGCGGCAGGATTAGCGAGAAGCAATTTCTCCTCGGCTCCCGGGTGGCTGTTTTCTTCCGCAGGCATCGATCCGCTCACCCTTCCCCGCTCTCGGGCGGGAGCCCCCCCCGCGCGCGCGCGCCGCGGACCGGCCTGCGGGGCAACGCGCCGAGCCGGGTCAGGAGAGGCTCGGCCTCCTTCGCCGAGCGGGCCCAGGCTTGGCTTTGGCCCGCGTCAGACGAACGGGTCCTTAGCGCAGCGCGACGGCACGGGCCGCGCGGAGAGCTCTCGTGGCTGCGTGTCTCCCCCAGCGCCCGTGCCGGCGGTTGCCCTCGTTTTCGGCCGTCTTCGTCCCCCTCGCGGGTCACCCAGGCCAGGCGCCGCTGCGCAGATCAAACGGCCGGGCCCGACCACGAGCGGCGCGCTGACCCCGGGGCGCTCGGCGCCGAGGGCCGAGTCCCGCCGCGCGACGCTCGCCCCAGCCCCGGCCGGGCCCCCGCTCGCCTCCTCCCGCAGCGTCGCGCCTTCCTCGAGCCACAGCAGGACGAAGCCCTTGGCCGTCCCCCGCTGCGCCGAGACGGCGGGGCGAGGGCGGCTGCCGGCGTAGCCCAGCCAGGGGCGCGTTAACGCCCCGGCCTGCATCCCACCCGGTCCTTTGCGGGAACGGCATCGCAGGCAGCCGGTTATTAGGGTGCCAAGGGGGGGGTTGAGCGCCCGGCGATAAATCACCCACAGCTTATCTCTGGCAGCCGATTGCTAGTCCCAGACCAGGCCGGGGTAACCGTCCGCTAACCCACGCTGCTGCAGGAGAGCTTCAAAGAGCCACCAGTAGCCAAACCCGAGAGCGAGCGGGGCGGACAACACGCGCTCCTCAGCACGGCTCCTACCTATTTTAGGCAGATAAGGGCCAAGTGCGCGCATCTGTCTCTCTTTACAGGAGGATAAATTAAAAAATAAAAAGAAAGCGCAAGCAGCTGACAAGCAAAATCCCGTGCTAGCCCGGCCAGCGCTCTGCATCCGCCGCGAGCTGCGAAGCCGGTGGCCTGGCGCGAGCGGGAGAGCTGCCGTTCGCGGCTCGCCTGGGCGGCGGGCAGCATCTCGCCCCCCGCGAGCCCAGGCCCGCTCCGCAGCGGGCTCCGCCTGCCCTTTGGTACCCGGGCGCCTCGCGAGGTCTGCAGAGCCCACCCCTGCCCTTTTCAGGGGGAAGGGAGGGTGGGGGGGGGCACTTTTCATCCGAGCTTGTGTTCCTCACCATCTTTCAGGATGAATCATTGCTGTTTTAAGCACACAGCCAGGATTTATGCAGTAATAGATGTGGGGAATAGCTCTGGCTCCGGGGTCTCAGAACAATAATACATAATTCAGAAATTAATACAGGGTGGCAAAGACAATGGGATTTGAAATGAACGTTATCGGCCAAAGCAAAAGGAAAACTCCACAGGCTCATCATGTGCAGATGCTTCCACTATACACACACCCAATTATAACTTTAGCTGCTACAAAGGACTTAAACCATTAAATCTTTATTATTTTTTTTCCCGTGGTGGGAGGGGGAGTGGGAGTACCGATTCCTTAAAGATAGAGAGTTTAAATTAAGCTTTAAAACTGTGACTGAGCAAGATTTAATACTGACAATTAGCCTGGACAAACAGTTAATCGTCCTGCAGGCATAATTTATATATTCTCTGTGCAACAGGGAGAGAATGTCAGCACATCGCACTGCAAATTAGTGCAATAAAAGAATCTCATAACCTCTAACAGCTCGGCTGTCTGACAAAGAGAGATCATTCCTCCGCTCCCGATCCCGTTGCCTAGCCACAGTCCAATCACCCCGAGCTGCCGCACTCGCAGATTAGACTTCATTTCCCCGCTGCGTCCTGTTACCCGGGCCTCTTTCCCAGCCTTTCCACCACGGACTCTGAGTTTTGCCACATCCCTTGGGATGACCCAGGTTGGAAGCTGGGGGAGGAAAACAAAACAAAACAAAACAAAAAGCTACGGGCATTGATTGCTACAGGACGTGATAATAGTTTAGGTCCTAAATTAGCAAAGTGCTTAAACGCATACTGAAGTGTTAGGCTTGGTTTTAGTGGCACTTTAGGGCTTGGCTGAGCAGTGCTAGACTAACCCATGCTCAAAAGCTAAATTCAGGCACAGGCTTTCCAAATTGGGCACGTACAAGCTCCGACATGAGTCAGGAGAGGCTATGAGGAGGCTCGTGTTCTTGCAGCTCTGATCTTTCAGATAAAACATACGATCGAGATCAATGACGGTATGTAAATAACTACAATTTCTCTGATGTTTATTTGAAGAGCAGGCGTCAGTGCCCATGTGCTTAGGCCAAATTCTATGGGGAGTAATAGATATCCTCCACAAAGATCTATCTGTATGTTTTTATCGAGTAGGACATATGGACCAAAGCACTTTTTAATAGTCCATTGTTATACCTCTCTCTATTTTCAGGCATTAAATCCCCTTTAGAGAGAGCTAGATACGCATTAAATTTTCCCTGGGGGTACAATGGTTATCGCTACAACTTGCATGTCATATCACAACAGAAAGAAAATAGGAGACCATGACGAAGAGGAGAGCAGATTTCCCAGAGATAATCTCTCACAATATAGTCCGCACCTAAAATTATATTTCAAAGGTATTACTTCAATGGAGGCTTTCACAGTCATTTGTGGACCTAAATTATTAAATAATATCACTGTGTCTACAGTGGAACAGATGAAGTACTCCAGAAACAGCTACAATTTAATGATACATATACACTCTGCAAATTTGTTGAGGAACTTTTACGATGAGAGGGCTATAGAAAATGAAACTAATTATTAATAAAAGTCAGCGATATCTTTTCCCTCATCTGCTAACAATATCTTACAGGTGGCATGCGCTGCTCATCTTTTCTTCTATATGAATTCTTTTCCCTGCTAAAACGCTTTGCCTTTCCATGCCAGAGGAGCCTGTGGGAGGCTTCGGTATGCAAAGAATTTGTTTTAGAAAGGCAAGATGTTAGATCCCTCAAAATTAGTTACTAACCAGTGGGAGACACTGAGATATTGGCAAAAAAATTCATCTTATTCAAGTATATTCTTATTTCCTGTGAAATTAAATTTGCATTTCTTTTGGGATAGGAAAGAAAGGAAGGGGGGAATTAAAGTCCAGAGAAAGCTAGTGCAGGGATAAAATATAAAACTGTACTGGGACTTCCAGCTCTTAGGCACAGCAGGAAACTCAATACAGATTTACTTAAAATAGGTTAACAAGGCAGTTTGCCATCATCTTCTTTTAGCACTAGAGGACTCTGCTTTCGAAGGACACGATTAAGGAAAAGAACTAAGAATCACGACTCCGCAGTGCATTTCCAGCACCAGCACTGACTTCCGCTACACTTAGAGCGAATAACTTCTTTCTGATTCATTTAATCCATCCAAAAAAACAGAGGTAAGAGACTAAATGGGGTGAATCAACAAGGAATGAGTAAAAATGAGAGAGAGAAATACAGGAGACAAATAATAAAAGCATAAAGGTAATCAAAATGAATACTCTGAATTCCAAAATTTTATTTTGGAATTTGAAACAGACCTTTCTCAGGATTTAAATTTAATGAGGAATTTTGAAAAAAAAAAAGTTTGCAGAGAGAAAATCAGTGAAAGAATGAAACCTACATTTGGAAATTCTCCACTTCTACTGAAATGGAAAGCTGCAGTTTCAGAAAGAGCAAAGCCAGTCTTGAAAGCTACCTAAGTTTTACTTTACAGCTGTGAAAGACAAACTTTTTTCACAGCAGTTTTGAAACAGCCGACTGTCACTTTTCCTGGCAAAGACCGGGGCTAGTATTACATAGTTGAAAGTACTTGATTATCACCTGCCAACAAGAGAATTGAAGGCCTGGCAAAGAACGACTCATAACAGGATGGATGCGGTGTTGCTAATTAAGTCCAGAAGCACTGTCTGGATGTGCAAAGTGGCTTGCGCAGAGGAAGTGTCTTTCACACCTAGTCACTGTGCATTATAAATTTGTTCTAACAAAATTATCCCTTAATCATCCTTTTGATGAACAAGATTTCACATTAGTCATCCCCAAAATAGAAGTCAGTGAACGGTCTTTATCCATTTAACGAGGACGGTAATCATTTTATTCCAGCGGGTACAGTCTGTAGCCCACATACATGCTTTATAGTACTAGAAGGATCATTCTCACAATAAGCTCTGTTCAATCTTCCAGGGTTGGATTAATGAGCTCAATGAAAGGCCACTCACTTCTTAAAGGCCTGGCTTTTTAAACCCTCTTTGCTTTTCTTACAGTTTATTGTGACTCTCTGCAAATTTAAAATCAAAATCTGTTTTTCTACAAACACATTTCCTGTCCTTTGTATCTGCCATTGGTTTATAGTCGATTATTTCACGCGACTGGAGAGGAGGTTCTCTAATAGCAGAACTGACCCAAGGTAAGAGCTGGCGGTCCCAAACCAGGGCACCAAAGAGAGGCAGATCTGAGAAGGTGGCTGACCTGACCTTCATGTTCCTCTATCATGAATTTCTTCATTAGTAAAGCAAATGCCCCAAAAGGGTCTTGTTTGAGCATCACACAGCATTTGGGCCTGGTTTAGAGCAGCTTTCTTATTTTGCTCACAAGACAATTGATCTTTAGGGGGCTGTGGAGGGATGAGAGCATACACAGATTAACGGCATGGAATTTGCAAGGAGATATAACCCAGGAGGGAATACAGGTCACATTTTAGGCTTACTAACATTAAAGGTGCCCCTTTAAGGAGTTAGTGCTAATGAGCCAGCAAATTATTGCGACAGAGTCAAGACTAGCCTTCTGGTTCTTCAGATTCGAAGAACCAATCTGGAGGTGCCCAAGTGGAAAATGATGTGGTTTGTTGAGGTCAGTATTTCAGGTCAGTGTTTGTGGGGGCTGCCTGTGAGAGCAAAGACTTCCCACAAATATATCATAGCTGAAGTCGCTCATAACAAGTGGGTGTGACCTTTGCAAAGATTACAGAGCAGCTGAAATTACAGAGAAACAGGCTGGGGAACAGCATGTGAAGCTTGCATAGCGCTCTCGACATGGCAGGACCCTTCTGTCAAATATTAACGTGTCCGTGTTCAAGGTGGAGTGGACGTCATCTGCCCGGAAAAGTTATTTCCCCCGGCTGGCAGGTAAACCAGCAAATGTACATAATGTTCAGGGATAAGCAAACAGCGAGAGCTAGTATCGAGGGCTTTTTCTCAATGACCATCTCCAAGGGGAGAGCGGGAAATGGAGCCTCCTGCAATGAAGGCACTGGAGGCAGCATTGCTTTGCAAACTCCAGTCTGATTTGCTTCTCATTAGCACACACATGGCTCAGTGTTTTTACTCGTTAGCATTTTACACTCCAGTGAAAATCCATATTTTGCGCTGACTGTCTCAGTATTTAGTCTCTTACGTTTGCCTGTCTGAGTTTTCTGCCCGTTTCCTATCTTAAGTCTCTTCACGTTATTTCTCCATCTGCTGTGGTTTATGAAGCACCTCTGAATTTAGCAAAACCTGCAAGGAGAGTGGCTGGCAGCAGCTAGACAGCAGTTAATGCAAAGGCCACCCGATCAACAGCAGAAGGCAGGAAAAGGCTTATTTCACCCCTGCTGAAGGATCCATGCCTGCAAGCTGGGACTGTCGGCAATGGGGAAAGGGAACGCAGGCAGCCAAGAAAACGCAGGAGGGGTTCCCTAGGGTCCACCCGGAGCTCCACAATGCACGCTTTAGAGGCACCCCAGAAAAAGAGAAACAAGCAGAAAACTCGTCCTTTCCCAAGCACAGGAGGCCACTGAACGTTTACATTATTTCCCATAACAAGAGCCGGGGGGAAGTTACAGTGGAAACTGAGATACAATTAATTACCTGCTAACTGAAAATGAAAGACCTTCCGCTCCCAATATCTAACCTAGTTTAATTATAGGTGTCTGGAGCTTGGGAGACCGGGTGTTCACATGTGTGGTAGGAGGTGGTAATAGGCAGCTCGCTCCCCCCGCAGCAATCCTGCCTGGAACCTCTCACTGTACCTGTTTCTGATATGTGCAATAAGCATGAAGAAGGTCTCTGGATTACAAAGAGAGACCTCCCCCCCACCTTGTAATTACCAAATTAACACATTCTAATGGGTGAAGTACTCCAGCAGCAGACTATGATTAATGCACAAGTCCAATTAGCTGCAGATTCTTTCCCTCTAATTTTAGCCCACTTAAATAGCATGAGACAATCTATAATGTCTCTGGGGTGAACCTCCCCTCTACACAAGCTCCCTCCTCTGCCATTTAATGAAATCTCTGGTGCTTAATGTGAGAGGCAGCTCAACTCTGCCACTCTGCTGGAAACCTCGTTCTGGCGCAACAGCAGCATCACTGAGACGCAGACAGGGAAAACCTGCGTCCCATTAAAGATGAAAAGAATATCTCCGTTCAAAAACATCAGCTGAAGTCAGGTTACCTGCTGCCACATCAGGTGGAAAGGCATGGATAACTATAAAAAGGCCACATTTAAGCTTCCTAAGAACACTACTTACACATCCAAACCTTACACCCACGAAGAGACTCACTGGCAGCAATCTGAGTATTTCTGAAAATGACTACTCAGTCACAAGGGTTTCCAATCTGGCCCTAATATTTAAACACAAGTCCATTACTCCAACAGCTCCATAGCTATACCAGTCATTAAAGTGCTCGTTTCTGTCATTTCTCTAACAAAAATACCTGGTTTCTTTTACACTGAAATAAAAGAGGACAAATTCTTGAAAAATGCCCTTTGTTGAGCCCCATTTTGAGTGTAAGAGTGGTTTCCAGTTGCTCCCATGGTGGTTTCACTAGTCTAATATTGAATGAACCCAGAGACAGAAGAAGAGGAGAAGACAAATCAACAAGAAGCTCAAACCACTGAGAGCGGCCTGACTCAGCCTAGAAAGCAAAAGGAAAAATAATCTTTTGTGCAGAAGCTGGACAAAAGCTTAACCCAATACCGCGAGAAGCTGAGGGCCAGGGACAGCAGCCCTCTTTCTAATAAAAGTCTTTGCCTAGAGCGGGAGCCTTAAAAAGGTGGGACACTTGAGTCCTTTCCCCCCTCCCCCCAAGTCATTGTTTGAATAGGGCTTGGGGCGCTGCGAGAACGCAGCTCTCTACCCGGAGCATCCACGGGATGCAGAAGGCAGCATGTTCTCCCAAAGCGAAAAGTCTGAATGACCTCTTCAAAAGCTTCCCATACCTCCCTTGTCCAACCAGAGACATACACATGTCAACTGCTGCTAATAACTTAGCGAACTGCTAAAGCAGTAGGCCTCTCTGAACTGCATCGCGTGCACTGGGTGAAAAGGAAGAGGATGAAAAGGTTGCAAGACGGCAGATGTTGCAACATCCTTTCTAAGCAGAACCCAAAGGGCCAAGAAATCAAAAAGGACAAGGCTACTCAGAAGAATCTCTTCCTGGATATGGGCCTTCCAGCTAGTTATATTTGCTATTGCAGTAACGGCTAGGCCCTACACAACATCTAAGGTGTACGTCTGCCGGGGTCTGCCTCACCTTTGGCGTCCCCTCAGCTGGCTCCGCTCTGCAGTGACGTCCCATCCTGCAGCAGCCACGGGGTGCTCGGTTCAGACACCGAGGCTGACAAGGGACAGGTTTTACAGGTCCCTTCTGGGCAGCTTCAGCTATACCCCTGGGCAGACAGGAAACAGCAACGCATTGCGAAGCCTCAGCCAAGTACTGCCTCCACAAGCACGCCGACTAGCTGCCTTCGTACAGGAGCTCACGTTAACTAACGAAGCAGAAACCATCAGGCCTTCGCAGCTGGCTCACAGCTATGAAACTGCCTCCTCTTGATGTTCAAGTGACCCCAAATCTCACAGCTGTCAGGACAGAAGAGGAGATTCACCAGTAAACTTTCCAGCACAACAGGACTACCCAGTCTCTCAGGGGAAAGTACCGTACGACGAGACGGGGCTACGCAGTTAATCCGTGCGGGCACCCAGCACCACAGCGAGTGCCAGATCGTTTGCAACATCCTTCCAGCTTCCCATGCTCAAGGAATTGCAAGAATCTCTCCCCGAATGTACTTTGCCAGTTTATGGGGGATGAGGGGGCAAAATGAAAGCTCTCCTATAGGCAACAGCTGCCTGAACTGTCTGCTTTCTAGTTTGTCGAGTTTTTTTGCACAAAGTTTTCTAACAACAAGTCTACAGACGCTAGTGGGAAACAATGAAAAAATTCCCACAAACTTTGATGAGCCCTTAAAAACGTGCAGTGCACCTCACCCTGGTGGTTTCAAAACACTTGAAGCTGGTTAATTAACTCCACCCCCTTTTGACAGAGGGGACAGAGCTTGCAGAGACCGGAAAATGTGAGCAGAGGTCGGTGACGTGAGTTGACACGGTCACATAACAGGCCTGTGGCAGAGGTACCACTTCCTCTAAGTGCGCTGCCAATGTCCTCTCCACCCGGACTAAGACAAAACCATCTCGCCACCACAGACACATCAGTGTCTCTTGTATCAACCTTTTTATTTTTTACTTTAAACATAACCTTACATTTTGAGCAAAAAAAATTGATTGAAGCTGCAGCAGCAGTCTTTATGCTACAGGGCCCCTCCCAGAACCGCCCTTTTTTGCCGTCACTTTCCTATTAGAAGTTGTAAAGAAGTCCAACCAAGCGTTCTAAGCAGATGATGTTGTGTACAAAATATTAATGCTGCTTATCCCTAAAATGATATTTCTTTGAAGACTTCTAATAAAGCCCAGTTCCTCCAGAGCCTTAACCATGACAAACGTCAATAAATGTTATGAGTCCCTGAGGCTGAATTTTAAAGGAGCATTAAAGATTAAAGAATGCACAGGTCAATTACTGAAACAAGCAAATGACTTTAGGAGTAATTACATATAATTTTGCCTTGTTTATTTTGCATTAGTTATAAGTGTCCATAATCCTGTGTCCATCCCCCCCCCCCCCCGGGTCTCTTATGGTTTGGATTGAAAAATTCCTTCAACTCTCATTTGCTTTTAAGTGCAGTTGTTCGGACCAAAAAGTAGCTTTACAAATGGTCTTCTGGCACCTGATATATCTGTCGTGCATGTGTATGCGTCTGCCTGTTCAAAGTCCTCTTAGAGCCGTTTGTCTCTATTTTCCTATCCACACAGCCTGTTTAGCTACAGTCGGGCAAACTGTTCTCCATTTCAGCACACGCATAAATGGCTAAGGCTACTAAATGAAGTTTTAAGGTTTATATTATTCATAGCTGAAGCGCTGGAACCCCTAGGTAAAACTGGGGTGGAGAGACAGAGCTCAGAGCTTGAGCTGCTCTTCCATCCCACAGCTCCTTGGGCTGGCACGATCCTGTCCGCTGCGCACCTGAACCGGGAACAGCAGGCGCTGCTGAAGGGGAAACCAAGCCGGGAAGAGACAAATAGCCTGTGGCACGCTGAGGCTTTCAGTGCAAACTGAGAAGGCAGAAGATACCAAAACCAAGTTTTTAAAACATCCGTCTTGGTGGATCATCAGATACCATGGCCGTTGCAAGCAGGGAAGGTGCCCTCTACGTCTAGTGGTCCCCTATCTTTCCCCAAGGTCACTGCAGCCCCTTGTGCCCACCAACCTTCATCCTGCCACGCCACCGGGCCCTCCGGCTACTCCCACAAACTGTTTCACATTAGCCTATGCTTTAATGACTTGAGAGCACACAACTTGCAGACAAACCTTCCCCTGCCTGGGCTAGGGGCTACCACCACCTAAGTACACGTTTAGGTGTTAACCATTAGCCAGACTAGGGCTAATGCCAAGGAGAGACCTGCAGATGCAGACGGGCTCAGCACTCCAAGGTACGGGTGAGGCCGGAGGGGGAAGGTACTGTGGGAACGGGACCAGCAGGAGATACGAGCTGCTTGCATAGGGCTTTCACCCACTCTTCACTTCTTTTGTGTTCTCAGATCGCACTAGATTAGCAGACTATTTACATACCCCTTATGAAGTACATTTGATGTTCAAGGCAGACTCAGCATCTCTCATGTGGCTGTTCTGCCTCTAATGTCATTTTATAGTGCGCCTGCTTATAACAAGGGTAATAAAATAAAGTTGGGGCGGGGGGGGAAGGAGGTTAAGGAACACATTATGCAGGAATGTGGACCGCTCTACAGCCAGCAGGAGAAGCAAGCTCAGTAATGGACATGTCATAATCTTTCTGTGCCAGTTAATATATGTCCAGCGTTACACCGATGTTTTATTGCACTCCACACATTCAGCAGAAGCCCATTTCTTTTAAGTGATTTTGATAAGCTGATTGATGCAGTCCCTGTTTTTCTCATATGTGTGTGTTTGTAAGAACCCGTCTGCCTGATGCCATGGGCTTCTATCTAATAAAGGACCTATAATGTACTTATTTTCCTCGACCATGACTTTCCTCCACTTTCCCCTGCAATTTACTACTTTAGAGAAATTTAATCTGCTGCTGAAATTCACTGTATTATTAATGGAGAGTCAGGGCACAGCCTTACTGTAATTAAACTACGCACCAAGAAAAAAAAACCTCAACCCACCCAGTGTTCAAATAGCATCAAGGCTTTCGCTGAAACTACTTGGAGCCAAGAAACGTAAAGGCAGGTGGAATAGCTTTCTCAGTCACCGAGCTGTTTGCTGGATATTGCAGACTCGAGATGGTATGCAGATTTCCTGCCTTCACAGCTTCCAGGGGATTAAATAAAATCACTTATTGCAGGTGCCACACATGCAAATTCTAGGCTGAAATAGGGACAGGGTCTCTCGTTTTGATTAAAGAAACGCCTCAGCTCTGGGCACATAATAAGTTTTGGAACTTGCTGCCACAGGAGGCCGTGGAGGCGAGAAGTATAATATAAACGGGCAAATTCATATTGTTTGAATTCATTGGTGGCTTGGACATTTCTGATGCAACCTCCAGCACAGGAATTTCTTAAACTGCTGATGCCAGAGGAGCACACGAGGGAAGGATCGCTCTGCCTTGCTGGGACCAGCATCTCCCAGGCATGGGGCACGTACAGATTGCGCCAGTGACCTCCGCAGTCATTTTTCCAGGCTTGCTCTGGTAATCTGAGGCCAAGATTATTATTCTTGGATCCATCCAGAGCTGCTTAGGCGCAAGAGTCCAACCGACCGTCACAGCCAGGCACAAACACTGGAGCAGACACGAAGGCAGCCTGTCGCTCAGACACCAACCTAACGCGCTCGAGCCACGACCACCCAAGGACTTCACCTACGCCACGGGGCCCAGCACAGCACAGTACTGAGCTAAGGCGACACCAAATTGCACAAGACTGGGGAACCCAAGAGTTACTCATCTAAGCTTGTTCAAACCTCAGCAAATTAAGAATTGCAATGAAGCTCTCTGGCAGGCTGGTTCAGTGCCTTCGGGGTCTAGCACATGGAGACAGCTAATCTGTGCGAATGCGGTTTCGCTATCGGGTGTGTAGTGTCAGGTCACGAATCATAACCCGGGAGAACAGAATAGGGTTTATTTTTGATCTTGACGTGCTTGCTGCTGCTGGGATATAAAAGGCAGGATATGACACATTTTCACTGAGACTGTGAAGGGATCCAGAAGCTGCAGTAGCTCGCCAGGCCACTATTTGAAGCACTCTTATTTTGCCTTACAGCAGTTTGAGAAAATGGGGCTATTGATTTTATTTTTGGGTCTCTCTGTGTTTGTCAAACCTCCATAGCAGGATTAAGCTATAAAGAGGGCACGTGGCATGAGACAGGCAGAGGCACGAGAAGCAGGGACAGAATTTCTTGGGAAGAATGGAAACAGCTTGGAATGTAAAAGGAAAACAAGGAAATGCTCTCTCTGCTCCTTTCATCTGACCTCTGCTGTTTTTTTCTCTGCGACTCTGCACGCTCGCATAACGCACCTGCAAAAACACCAGCTGGGCAGCCCAGAGCGCGTATTTGCAACGAGTAGACTGGTGGGAAGGGCAAGAACGAACAAAAGAACAAATGAAAGAAAGAAAGAAATCCTAGTAGTTGCTTTTATGCAAGAGGTCTGAAGCGCTGAGAAACGTACTGCCATTGCAAGCCTACCAAACATTTGCAACTCCCAGGGAAAAATTCCTATGCTGACTCATTTCATACAACTTCTAAAGCAATTTACATGCAATCAAAAGTTGGAAGGGTAAAAACATAGTACTTCAAACAGAAAGCTAGACTCAGCGTATCAACAGAAGAGCATTACTGGTGCATTACTCTCAGGGTTAAATAGATACTCATGAATACTCAGAACACCCCCAAAACTACATTAAAAATATCAGCCTACAAAACTCAGGCATGCTTAGCGAGGACAACATCTCTGCTGATTTCAGATGCTCAACAATATCATGACTCCACAAAGTTTGCAAACTGAAGGTCTTTTAAGCTAGAAAAGGTGCAACCACAAGCGGATATCTAAAGGGAGCCCGAAAGGCACGTCCCTCACAGAAGAGTCGCCCCTCCTTTGGCGAGGCTCAGGGCCCTGCTGCGTGGCATGGACAGACAAGGGGGTTTTCAGAGAAATCTGTCACTGCGGCTTTCTGGCCTTTTTTTTTTTTTTAAATGGGTGAAGCAAAGAATTTTTCCTCAAGTCTCTGGGGAGGTAGTTGGATCATTTTGGCTGAGCCTAAACAAACCCACGCATCTGACAGAAGCTGAAGTAGAGCCTGCATGACGGCAGCCCAGGATCTTATGCTGAAAACAGGGAACTGTCAGGCAACCTTAATGACAGCTTTCTCACCAGACCTGCCCACAACAGGCGAGTCATGCAGGATGCTAGCACTAAGGACAAGATACACTGCAGGCATCATTTTGAGCGGAGAGTTCACCGATACGCTCTCTTTGAGATACGGAACTAGGCAATGGCAGCGGACGCGTGCAGAGCATCATCACGAGAAATAACCCAACCCAACCCGAGTGGTCACCTGGAGCTGTCTCTCTGCACCCCTTCTGAAAGATTTCCAAATCCCGATCTGCAATTACATGAAAGCTAAAAGGAGAAACATTAAGAAACTAAAAACGAAATCCCCATTTGTCTCACTTAGGATCAAAAAGAGAAGGAAATCTCCTGACTGTGAATGTGGCCGCTTGACTTTGGAGCGCAGCTTCCTATTGGTATTTATTTGCCAGTGTCTCGTCCCTATGCTTCCTTCAGTCGTTGGGAAGATTTTATACAGCGTATTTGTGAAGGATGATTGACTACAGGGAGTCTTTGTTGTACTATCTGCTGTAATTATTTTAATTCAAACACATTCCCTTATAGGACTGACATCATAAACGCTGTTTTCTATAACAAATAGCTGTCAAGGCTGTCAAGCAGATCTGCTTACTGTTTTATATCATTACGATATTTAATTTCAACTCTGCGTTCTTTGTCAAATGTTCGCAAGATTTCCTTTCCCTGCTAGCAGATCAGCCAGACGCCTTCAGTTGCAAACAGATCATTTTTTAGGGTGAGGGCAGGAAAGACAGAAGGAATTTGCAGTAAGATGCAAGTGTCCCAATGGGAACTCGCAGCCAGTCTTAACTTTCCTACAGCGCATTACTGTACATATGGGTGTTATTAACTGCCAAGCTGGTTGGGTTTTATGACATGCTCAGACTCAAACCTTCTTAGTAATAAGATCACAGGGAAGCCTTTCTATTATCAGGCTTTAAACACGACCAGGAGCTGATAGAAACAGGCAGCAGTTAATTCCCAGCTTCTTCCTGTATTCCACATTTATCTGACTCCTAGGCCTTCCTTGTTAAATGAAAAGCTGTGGCTCAAAAATAAACAGTCTTCCTCCTTTGAGGACGAGGACGCGTGGCACAGTCCAGAGCTACTGCCATGCAACCAAATTACTAGAGCGTTTGGAGGCTTTGCGTTAGAGCACAGCGTGTTTTGTCCCCGAAAAGGGCAGTCCCCGCGCGCGTCCCTCTGCACCCGCCAGCTCGTCCGGCCAGCGCCTGCTCTGGATAACAGTATCGGGAGCCAACGCCGAGTCTGTTCTGGCGGTTCAAGGGATTCTCTGCTCGTGGCTGACATTTCAAATCTCCTGATGAGAAAAGGTACCAAGAGCCCCACATACCAAGTTTTCATCATGGTTCATTAAAATACAAATCATTTTGCAACAAAACAAAGCAGGGACTGGCTCTGTTTTAGCATAGATTTGGAACCCCGCACCCTCTCCCACGTATAGCTTTTGACAACAGTTAACGTCACTGATCCCTCTTGGTCTGTTTGAAAAAGAAAGCTTACAGAGTATTTGACCCTGCCCATCTATGGTCTTGCCTGGCGAACTGAAGACTTCTAATGGGAACGCAATGAATGCAAAGCTAAACCTGCTTCCTCATCGCTTCAGACAGATGCGCTAAACCCATTTTTCTATGGGCTGGCATGTGACATCCAAAACTGGTGGTATATCTTGTGCGTGCTGCCAAGTCATTTCCACAGGGGCTTGGAAAACATATTCTCAATGAGGTTTCCAGAATCCAGCCTGATAACTTGGATAGTTGTTCAGTGCCCTTCACATGTGCAGGTCCATATACAGGCAGTCACAAACGTCAATCCGTCTGCTCCTATCTTCTCACAGGCGCCCCTCCGTATCAGCAAGGTGCGGGGCACGGGCAAACTGCAGAACTGGCCTGCGCATGATCTGCTGATCCCAGCTGAGCTGCCAGGTTGTTGTATCTCATAACACCTCCACGGGGGTGGAAGAGGCCACATGGCATTGCTTCCCTCTGATACCAAGGCAATGGAAAGTCTGAGACATGGCTGGCTCCTTGCCCTGCCCAAGCACTTAAGAATGAGGTTTGAAGCAGTGAATAGGGGAACAGAGAAAATAGGTTGCCGTGCTGATATACTCCAAAAACCAGAGAAGGCTAAAGCAGCAGAAAGCTCCTCCTGGCTTGCAGGACTGGCTGGGAAGGAAGGGCGACGCCTGAAGGCAGAGAAGGCATTTCCAAAGGGGGCCGAGCTCAGTCCACAGCACGGTGCAGAGACTTCAGAAACCTCAAGACACTCAGCTCCACAGCCCCCGTTCTCAGGCTGTAAAACTCCCTGCTGTAAAAGGATCTTAGAAGTCCAGAGGACTCCCAGCATTCCTAGTATGCCTTGTACAATACCATCTTAATTCTAGGCCATTAAAAAAAAAAAATCACATTGAATGAGAAGCAGGCATGGAGCATCTGCTCTTTCCGTGGCAGAATGTGACTTCACTACACAAACATCAGTGCGCACACAGTCAGAAAAACAAAACAAAACCCCAGCTCCCTCTCAAGGAATACGTGTTAGCACAGCAAACACTTCACTCACTCAACTAGTGAGAGCTGGCGATGGAGCCTATTAGGAGCCCTGCACATGCTCTGCCGTTTGGAGCTTATCGTTTAATTAAAAATAACACATAGGTTTGGGGGACCAAGCCAACAATGTACACCAATCCATTCTTCTTTTCCTCTCCTGTCTTCCTCTAGTCCTTTGTGTCTGCCATGTACAGGTATGTTATATTGTAACCTTGCTTTCTGGCACAAAAGTGCTATAAACCATCAATAAATTTTACTGACTTTCCAGTGACCTTCACAAGGACTGGAAGAGTCACATCTCACACCAAAGATGGAGCTGTAAATATTTTATCTGTATAGTAAACACAGTGCCGACAGCAGCAACTTACTCATGTCCCAGGGACTGCTCTGCGAACATTGCCGCTGCGCTGAGATGGAGATTTATCTGCTGCTTCAAGAGGAATGTGGGCACAAAGGCAGAGCAGCTCACAGAGAAAGCTGTCTTATTCCCAGCAGTTTCATGTCACCAGCAATGGCTGCTGTCTCATTACAGAGGAATTCCCTGGCTTTTTGAGAAAGGCAAGAGGATGGGACTCAGCCTGCCCTGAAAGCAGAGGTGCTCACTGCTACTTCAATGAGGCCCTGATCCAAAGCACTAAAACATGCAGGAGTTTAATGACATGAATTTCCCCCTGCTGCTGGAGAGTTTAGAAGACCTGGGGATTGTTCTTTCATAGCGTCTGAAATTAAGGTTTGTGAGGGGGGTTCTGAGATTATCATCAATTCACTTTTCCCTCAAGCCTTACAGATCTTTTACAAATTTAAGAGCATTCATACTTAACCAATTTTCTCGCTGTTACAGATGAGCACAAGCTGACTCAATACTGACGCTGCCCTTACCCTACTTTGGTGAGTATCTATATCCTGTATATAGGAGAGCTCCAGTCTTTCCTGCTGCCATTCTTTGCTCAGAAAAATTAGGCGCTCACAGATTCGTACTGGCCTGGGTCATGGTGGCCTTGCACAATCACAGAAAACATCTCAGTGCTGCATTCCTTGTTAGACACCCCGTGGGCAGCTGTGCTTGGGCTCCTAAGGAACCTGAGACTGCAGAGTACAGGCCTTGCCTTGGCTCCAGGTTTCCAGGCATGCTATCAAGCTGCAGATCATCTTCGGTGCCTGAGAAATAGGGCTTTGGGGTCCAGTTGCATCATCCAAGCCTGATACCAACTCTGCCACATCCCAGCAGGTTAACACAGCTGCTTCCAGAGGGGATCTTCGCTAGCAAGATTTGGAGATCTTGCAAGAGCTTCTTGCAAGAGTTTCTGCAGCTACTTTGTACTTTTGGTCTGGGTGCAGAATGACTTTCTCTGGGTGCCCTTAAAGAATACTTGAAATGGTTCTGTTCTGTCCAGTTTTAACTACTTTACACACCCTACCTAGCACTTATTTCTTTAAACCACTGCCACTTGCCTGCACCTCTAGAAGGCAAGCGATTTGGCAGCATGGTGCCTAGACCACAAGTGTTTCTGAAGAAGCCAAAAGCCCCTCAAGGCCTTTGTTTTACCTTGCCACAATGTGCCGTTCTAGCCTCCGTCATGCACATCCACCCTTCTGCACGTGATCCAAACTCAACACGCTTGCATTAACCTGGACACATTGTTATTTTATAATATTCCTTAAGGCAAAAACACATCTAGCAGACAATCCCCAAGGATATGTCCCTTTGTTTTCCAGCACACTCTGCCAGGAGACACGCACGTGAAACGCCCACTGTTATAACTGTGCCAAGAACAAACCTCTGAGGGTTCAGCTGATTGAGCTTTCCACACCGCTTTCCCTGGCTCCATCACCTTCTGCTACTGACAAGGAGTGAGACCACTGGGAAACTTGCCTGAGGGATAAGAGGGGAAGAGAGGCTACTGGCTTGGCTCCGTTTCTCATATCCAGCTTCAGATACCTTTACTGCTACTGGCTGCCTCTGGTCCTAAATCTTCAGCTTTCTCCCCAACAACCTCCTGCTCTGGACCATCCCCATAAAAAGATCCCAAACCTTCCTCCTTGTTCTGCCTTGCTCCTGTTAAGTGCGCTGTCATGCCCAGCTCCTCCAGTAGTTTCAGAGGTCGGGGATGTCCCAAATCGTCTCCCAGGGGAGGTCTGCCGGGCATGAGGCAGCAGCCTGTTTAGGGTCCTTTGCCTATCCAGAAAACCCCCTTAACACGCACAAAGAGACCACAACATTCCAGCAAGCACACTGCGCGCTGTTTGTAAAGGGTTAGTTCACGAGAATAAAGGGTTAGTTTTGTCTGGCAAAAGCTCCCAACCGCCACCCCCCTCCCGATTTATTTCTGCAATTGTAATTAAGGCCCTGACAAAGTGGTTTAGCTGCCTGAGTCTTTTGTTCAATTTATTGATTAGCTATTTCTCAGAAGTTCATTACCATCCAGAGGCTGGGAATTGGGAATTGGGTCTATGTGGTTTTTCAAGGCTTCATCTCTGCTTCAGATGATTAAATGCAGCCACAACACATCCATCCTGCATTGAACAGCTCTGCCCAAGGTCAAACATTCATGCAAAACAGGAGTGCATATCTGCATGTCTAAATATCATCTGCATGAATTTCCAAGAGGATGTTTTTAAAGCCTTCCAAGCAAGTAAGAAAAAAAATGTATTTATGGAGGTAAGGCAGGTCATATCTTAATACTTCCAATACAATATCCTTTAATTATACACTAATATATTAAAAAAAAAATCACAAGACCAACTCTCTCAAAGTAGGAATGGGGGCAGGGGGCTGAAATTGCCATTGGCACAGATTGGCAGCATCTGCTCAGAAGCCAAGGGCTGAACAGCAGAGTGGACAATTCCCACGAAACAGGAGGCATGCTGAAAATACGGAAGAAAATTGAATATCACCATCCATCTGGCGTATGATACTGGGGAAACAAAGGAATCCAGTACGCAGTGATGTCCATCAGCATTCTTCGTTAAGTGCAATATTTATCACAAGGACAACACCCCCCTCCACAGCCCATCTCTTTTTACAAAGCACAACTTACTATCTTTCACTGAAAGATTTCCTAGACAAGTGAGATGCAGCAGGTTTCATCCAGGTTTCCACGCAGCCTTTGTCATTAGCTAAGCTTGCGAAGACAGAAGCGAGCAAAAGCTACGTCGTGGGTAAAAGTCTCAACAGATGCTAGCAAGGGTGGGACGCTGAAGGACACAGGACTGAGAGGAAGGAAATTCTTGACAGAGCTCCCCCAAAATTCATCTTAACGTTTTTGGGGAACTGACCACAGCACAAGCAAACATTCCCGAAGGACACAGTGGTGTCCCCCAGGTGGGGGCCTTAGCAGGACGGCAGAGAACTGGAAACAGCACGGGATGAGCGGGAGCATCAGGGAAGGCATTTCCAGTAGCGACGAGGAGGTGTGGCACCGTTGCACGCGGGGAATATCCCTGCGACTCCGGGCACTTGCGTTCAAGAATGTCACACCAGCCTTAAACTGGAAGGGGACAGGTTACGAAGGTGCCTGCGGAAGCAGAAAGGCTGTCTTGCAGGAGAAGATTAAAACAGAGTACATTAGGCTATCAAAGTGAAGGCTGAGAGAAGAAATGACTGCTGCTTATAAGTATATCAAGGGCATAAATATTTGGGTGAGGAAAAAGCTATTCAAGCTAACATACAGTGCTGGCATACAAACAAGTGGGCATGAACTTCTGCAAATCCAGTTCCACTGCTGAAAAGGTCTAAAATAATTCTACAAAGAGACTCTCTCAGCAGCTTTCCTGGGCAGTTATTGGGAAGTCTTGCAGCCTGTGCCATTTTGAAATATTAACAGGTTTTTTTTTTTTGTTTTTGGAGCATTAAAAGAGTTGAGTTTGGCATGCGTCCGGGGACAAAGTTTTGAACTGTTTTGGACACACGTCACCTTCCAGCTCCTCTAAAAGCCTGGCACTGAATCTTTTTCCTTTCCTGTCCTTGTCAATACAAGGACATGTTCCTCCTTTAGTATCCCTTCAGTATCCTCTCTGCCTTTCATAGCCTAGCGCTGCAGCACAAGCGAGGCACAAGTGAGGCAATGAGAAAGCCCCCAAGTTCTGCAGTAGGTAACATGTCCTCGACAGCCACATCTATACAAGCTAAGAGCATACAGCCTCGTGGGGCCAACATTATTCAATCACTTGCACTACGAGAGAAGGAGAAATAGAAAACCCCATAAACGTTGTAAGAATTACCAGAGAAAGAATTTATCTCAGCACACTGCTCTTTGATACTACGCTCTCTTTTCAAGTTTATCCCAGTGTAAAAGGCCCTTAAAAAAAATAAAAGAAAAATAAAAAAAACCCAAACCATCTTCAACTCAAGGACAGGAGATGAATACTTTGCTCAGTCAATTTCTTTCCAATTGGATGCACTGTTTTCCTTTCCAATAATTCAAATTTTAAAAAATGCCATTTATATTCAGACGAGACTATTTCCTGCTCCCCTTTTGAGTCAGCACCTGTGTTTGTAGTACCACAATTATTTCCATAGAGACAGAGTTGTGATCTTAGTTGCGCTGTGCGCTGGGTTGGGATGCCAGCTGGATAACCAAGAAACTAAGCAGACTCTTATGTAGGGATAAAGAGCTGGTTACTGGTAATGAGGAAGGAAAACAGAGGAGGGAATGCTTGTTCCTCCACCTCCTGCATCCTCCCTTCTGAAAATTTTGTCTCCAATTTTCTCCCCTTGCCTTAGGGTTCCTTTTCAAGGGATGTAATTGATATAGTCACTGAAAATAATAGAATTTATAGCCCAGACTCAACACTATAAATTTAGCTATTACGTTCCTGATGGGAAAATGAAGAACAAAATGAATTGAGACAGAATATTTGTCTTAATAGTTGTCTCTTTTCTATGGTGTATGTGTTTAATATGTCTATGTGTGTATATGTGTGAATATATATACACACACGACCACATATACTTATGTGTATAACTATATTTAGCAACTCTTTTTTAAATAGCCACATAGGCATGAACTCATAGGCAGGCAAGCACATTAAGAAGCCATCTGCAATAGGATAACAAGGGGAATTTCCCATAGCGGAGCTGTTTGATGGAAAGGAGCCACACTTTTGCAAAATCCAGCCATAGCAACAATCAATTGCTCCACATGACACAGAGTAACCGGAGGCTTCTTTGGGTGCTTTGCTGTTTTGCAGATTTCACGTTAAGCCAGGAAAGCAAGAGCTGAGGTAGCATTTCTTTGCTCAGACACATTGCCAATAGACTCTGGTAAGGTTTCCATCAAAACCTCCCCTCTTCTCCACTCCTCCCTTTCCGACCCCAATGCAGCTCCTGCTGTTCCAGGTTGGGCTAATGCAATGTCATCTCCATCCCACTGTGAACGCATCACCAAAAAAAAAAAAAAAAAAGTGTATGTCCAGGCTGTGATCATTTGTCATTTAGATAGACTCTATGATATGAACCATGGCAAACACTGTAATGACTAATTTCAAACATTTATTACAACACTTGAGAGACTTGAAAGCTCTCCCTGCTCTTGATTTTAATAAATGCAGTCTTGAAGCAGCCGCTTATCAAAGTGACACAAATTGTGTGGTAAATAGATTATGGCACAGCTGAAATACTGGAAAATGAGATCAGAAATGCTACTATCTTCTAGTTAAGGCTTTGCAAGATGCTCTGATCAAGCGGATTCCAGAAAAGTGGCACAGGCAGACCTGGTGGAAGTGAGAAGCAGCCAAAATGCCAGGGGATCAATGCTGCACCAGTCTGGCTGCTTATCATCCACTTATTTGCATGCGTACAATTTTTTACACATTAACTAGTTTGTACACTGAAGGACTGGGGAAAAGATACCAACAGCCCTTGAAGTCATCACTTCAGTGCCAAACTGAGATATAAGACAGGCTTCATCTGAAAAGGACTTATCACAGCAGCAGCAAGACTTCCTCATGCTGTTCAAGCGTTCCAACATTGCATTGCCTTCATAGCGCAAAAATAACTCTTATCAAAATTTACCCACAGCACTGAAAAGATATTTTGGTTTTTGGTAAACAATGATTTCAATATGCACATTAAAAAAAAAAAATCAGCTTTTAATTTAAGTTCTAAAAATGAAGATGAGAGTTGGGTTTTGGGTTTTTTTTTTTTTTTTTTTTGGAGTTGACCAAGAAAATTTTTAAGAATTTGGAAAATAGATTTCTAACACCCCCAGAGGGCATGAAGAAGGGAAGTACAACAATCCACTTTTTTCAGCCAGTCATACACGGACTTTGACTTCTAATACAGTCCCAGCTTTTGAAGAAACTTATACCCAAGAGACAGTAGAATTAGCTTGGAAAAGAAAGAATATCATTTCCTCAAAAAGGAATCATTTTTAGAATCAACTACTGCTAATAGTTTTTAAGATATTTAAATAAAAATAAAAGAAAAAAGTATCAGTTATCTGGTATGACAGAATTTTTCACTCAATATAGCAAACATAGTGGATCAGAATATGTTTATAGCTCTCTATTCCTACTGAAGCCACTAGGCTAAATGAAACACACTCATTTACAGTGAAGTCGGAAGGATTACAATTTGGGAGCTCAGTTAAACCTAAAAGGAGTGCCATGGTCACCTTTGAGGTCACCAGAACAACCTGGCATTGTACAGGAAGACGCCTATGTTCATGTGGCAAGATATTCACCCAGACTCAAAGTACCTTTAGGCTAAGTTTTTCAGTTCCCTGGAGTCACTGGACAGAGCACTTGAATTGGGAGAATGCGCTGTCCTATGGAGGCTCTCTTGACTACAGCAGGAGCTTGGTTCCCAATTTAGGTATCTAACTCAGATGACTTAAATTTGATGAAGAGAATACTCCCCACAGGGTTAATAATTTTGGGAGATCTTTGCCTAAATCTCCTGGTCAACGCTTCTTTGCCTCTCCATGGTCCATTCCTTTGAAAAAGAGGTTGTCTAAGAATAAGGCTGCAAGTTTTGAATAGGCAAGCAGGAATATTCACCATCAGATAGTCTTTTGCTTTATTCAAATGACTGAGACTCTTGCTATGGTTCTTGCAAATCCAAGGAAATGCGTTTACAGACTCATCAGTTGAAAAGAATTGGATCCCCACATTGCAGCTCAGGGGATTTTCTGGGGTTTCTATTAAACACAGCAACTCTGGCAGTAGAAGGCCACTTCAATAAGCAGATACATTGCAGTTTCACATTAGAAAGCACAATTAAAACCAGAAGAGAAAAATAATTTTAGTCTCCCTGCAGGAGAAGCTCCAGAAATCTGAGGGAAAAACATTTCTCCTAACCACCCTGTAAGTTTTCTCCTATATTTCTTTTGTCCTCGGTGCCGAGGAAATTTAATTCCCAGTCCCGAAAGACTCCTCCAGTTCTCCTGAGCCAAGGGAGAGGGGGGAGAGGAGGTGAAAGCTCTCCAGTGGCACCAGAACCACCCACCCTGCACAGCGCTTCATCGCCAGCCTGCTCAATCATCGCTTTTGCCGAGCAAAGCAAACCTTCACTCTCTAGAAGCAAGGACACCAGCGTCACAGACACCTTTCTGGGAGATAAAGTTAATCCGCGAGGCAGCTGCTGGGAGTATGCACAAAGCGTCCTCAGCTTCAATAGTTCTTCTCTTCCCTTCCTTCTCAAATACAGGCAAAAGCAGCAAACGGATTAGAGGCTTGACAGGTACCCGGCCACACAGAATAAAAGTTATCAGCTTTTACCACGCATTGCGAGCGGCCGGGTCACAAGCAGGTAGGCAGCTAGGAGCATCCAGCAGTTTACAGGAGGTTTGCATGACACGGGAACAAGCAGCTGAGCCCATTTTCCATCTGTTTCACCTTCTGGCAATGCCCACCTTTTCCACTGACTAGAGAGAGTGAGCACAGGCCAAGGACCCTCCTAATTTAGTCACCACAAGCACTAACAATACGCCAGGGGGATGCAGGCATTAGCAAGCTGGATGCACGCATCTGATGGCGCGTGCCTTACCCACCTACACGAGACGCTCGTTGCCTAAAGCGCAGCCAGCTCGATCTGGCTGGAACAACTATTCTTTCTTCCATGCCTAGTTCCTTCAGCCAACAAAACTAGTTGGCTCATTCCAGATGAATGCCTCGAAGCAAGATAACACGTATGATGGCTGGGAGAATAGGGGTCCTGGAATTAAATAGGGAGCAAATCCAACTGACACTATAAACACCCTTTGAGGACGCAGAGTTTTATTTCCAGTTGGGTCTGTCTTCTGGTGGAGCAGCAGGACTCCCCCACGCCCTCCTCCCCACCCAGCCTAGGGGTGCTCTCCCGTTCCCACCCAAGAGTGCCCCCGGGCTCCTTGACCCTGATATACATGGTATGGGCTGCGTGGCCATATGAGCGATTTCTGTGCGTGGCTGATGCAGTCAGGGAATTTTGACACCCCAGTAGTAATGCTCCCCACCAAATGCACGCTGCTAAATTGGGAGCTTCCCTCCCTTTCTGTTTTATAGCCTGTAAACAGAACAGGCTTTTGTGCGACACAAAACCACGACTCTTGCTGCATGATAGAGCTGCTTTCTGAGCAAGTGTAACTCAGCCTAAAATGTAGTTTCAGCAACTTTCATCTATAAATCACAAGCTACCTTAAGAAGCCAGGTAAATATCACCTCCTTGATAGCGGGGGATTGAAGCACACAGAGATGGAGTGAATTGCTGCCTGCCAGCAACGGCAGGGACAGAGTCCAGGTTTCTCAACTCTCCGTGCAATCAGCTCCGCTTTGCTTTTCACTTTCACCATTCCTAAGTCATAAATAGAGGCTGCATTTTTGGACAGACATTTCAAGCTTTTCAGGGGTTCGCTTTTTCTATTTAAGGTGTCTTTGGCAACAGTTCAGCCACCTCTAATGCAAACAACGAGGCTGTTTGCTATCTATTATCTGCTGCCATCGTGCCTCTGCAGAGCCTCAGCCAAACGCTGCCCCACGACAAGGCTCGCTTCTGAGCGCGGGCAACGACCCTGGCAGAAGAAACAGCGTTCGGATAAGGAGAGAGACACTCACGCAGAGACGTAGCCATGGCAACATGCTTTTGCAGAGCAGGAGGCATATCTGCCAAGGCTCAGAGATTTGCCATTTGATCGCATGGATTTCCATGCTCTGGATATGATCACATCACGCAAAATCCAGGTCAGGCTTGATGCCTTGAATAATTCTTTACCCTCAGGGGCACAGAACCGATGTAGGAAGCTGCGTCTCATGGAGAATATGGGAGGATTAAACATTTTATCTTTCTGGCCAAAAATAAAGGTGAGCTATGCAAATGAAGAGACACCCAGTTTCCCTTCCATTGCACGGGAGGAGGCAGGGGAAGCGCCAGAACTTCAGAACTGCTCATGGAGATCCACGTGTCGCTGGGATGAGATAAAGTCTCTAGCGCCAGGGTAGAATCCTTCTTGATTAAAAAAAACAAACAAACAAAAAAAAACCACTTCAACTTACCTCTTCACCTTGTCACTTTTATCCAAAGCTAGGAGTAAGCACGATTCTAAACTCCGAGCACTTACAATATCTGTGTGTACGGTTTTCACCCAGGGCTGCCAACAAGCAGAGCAAAGAGGCTCCAGAGGATGCAATGGAATGGAAAAACTCTCTCGATTCTGCCACTGACCTAGACCTGCAGACTGGCAGAAAGTAAATTTGCTCCGATATATACCTGTGCAAATCACAAAAGCCAGGTCGGAAACCAGGAGAGAACAGGAGGCTCAAGAACAAAAGGCACCAAGCAGGCAAAGGAAGCGTCCCAGCGTTTTGATTCTAGGAAGTCTACGAGGACCCCTGCAAACACCACGTGCCTCATCACTTCATGGAGAGAGAGGGGGGTTTAGAAGAGCTAGAACTACCCATGGCATTGCTCACTCCTCTTTACTCTGATGTATTTTCCATCACCTGGTCTCATGACAGGACAGTGCTAGAAGAAAACACAGCTCAGAGTGGTTTTCACCCTGGCTACGATCACGTGTGTGCTCTATAGTGCGGAGGGAAGGATTATGGAAAAATATCAGACTCAAGTAGAAATAAAAGAGTCTGAACTGACTCAGAAGTCAGCTGAGCATAAAAAAGTACTATAAGACCATAGGGTTTTTTCACATTTTGAACATTTTTCTTTCTTCCTTTTGTGCTAGCAAACTTGAAACCCTTGGAATTCTAAAACGCTCCCATTCTCCTTCCTTCAGCCTTCCCCGACGGCCGAGCTCCGCTTTCTTCCTCGTTCCTGCTAGACACCACAGCCACTCCGTGCCTCAAGTGACTCCCGAGCTGCTGGTCCTCCCAGCTGCATTTTGCCTCCCCTCTGCTCCCAGATAGCTCTGACCATGTCCTGCACAGCAGGGCCCCAGGAAGTCTAGGTGCAGCGCCTGCCTGGCAGCAGCCACCCTGCAGGGACACTAGGCACCTTTCAAAGGGTGCCCTCTCCACTCAGTGGCTCTAGGACATTAAGCTTTTGAAAACAACAGGTCCTAAGACCTGGAAAGGAAAAGCCAGCAAGGCAGAGATCACCTTCCACTAGGGCAGGAACAGGGAGGGAGAGGGGATTTATCCAAATGATACAAACCTTTCAGAGAGGTTTAATTCTTTCTCTGGTGAAGTCCTTTCCTTCCTGCCCACCGTCCCCACCCCCAGCTCCCTCCAAACCAGTCTTCCCATCCCTTGCTTTTCACCTCTGTAGGTTTGAGCATGAGAGAAACATGCCCTAATTATTTTCATCTCGCACAGCTGAGCCCTGCAGCCCTTCATTTCCTTACCTGAATGCTCTCGCTTCGAGTGGGTTATATACGACAAAGCCTTGCGAGTATATTTGTTGTGCAGCAGAACTCTGGTGTCACACAAGCATCTCAAAAGCCTCTTTTCCTCGGCACAGACTCTAATAAGGGACATGATTTACTCATGCGTCTTACAGTCCAGAGGGCCAAGAGACTTAGGGATGTAAGAAATAGGATCACAGATCCACTTGCCTCTAGACAAATACCACGGATACCTCACTGGTTGGTAGAGATCAAGATTTGCTTATGGTTCTGTGCTGTTTTGCAAAGGGAGATGACAGGCTTGGATGCACTGTGACCGTCTTAACACAACCATAACATCTGCCACCTCAGCAGGCATCTTGCTGGCAGCTCCTGCCAAGGGCAAGGACCAGTGGATACAGCCACACCACTGTCTAGAGTTATCCAGAGGAGGTTAGAAGGGGTCAGCCTAGGCAAACAGGCATGGAGCTGCGCAGTGCAAGGGAAGCTTCTGCTGCATTCACTATATCGTTTTCAACACACTTAAAGCAATGAGATCCAGAGTCTCCAATCACAACTGCTGCCTCATTGTACCAAGCAGAGTTCACCAGTACAAAGCTCCACCAGGCAGAGACATCACCTTGGCTTTCACATACAAATGGCAAACACAGCACATAGATAGGAAGATCAGTACCTTGGTTTTCATGGGTAAGGTATAGTAGCAAAAATTACCACCCTGTTTATGCAGTTTAATCCAGGTCTCTGGGCCATTTGCTACATCAACAGTAGGCAAAGAACACAAAAAAAGCCAGAAATATTGGTTAACACAGAATAAGCCTTTTTCAAACATTTCAGACCCTCAAAACTCCTCAAAGGCGAATAACCTACTTTTTGTTGCCCGTTTACACCAAATAGGAACACATAAGCCTTCCAGAGTGATTCACCAACTCCCTCATCTCCTTGGAGAGACCCATTTCAAGTTAGCTTCATCCTGAGATCACTGGGTAAGGTTGCAGTGGAAACAGGTAGGTCCCACCAATATTTCTGCCTAAAGCAGGACATCTGCAGATCAGCCACTGTCCCCTGTGATCAAGCATACCTCCAACAATACCTACAAGGGAATTCACAACTGTAAGCTGGTAACGGATATATTATTTTATGCCTAAAATAAAAAACCTAGTGAGTAGGCCACAACACAGGGGAACTGATGCAAACTTGTCACAAGGCTCCCTTTGTGGGTCTGGCCCAGAAACGTTCACTGCAGAAAGTTCCCTGTAGAAACACACTCTTGAGTAGTCTTTTGAGACTAGCGTAGTCCCAGTAATCTATATCCTTTCATCATCCTTAATTATCACTCAGGACAAGGCACTGGCAAACACAGACCCTGACCAGCTCACGCCGAGCTCTGGCCTCCCACTGCTGTCCTTCCTGCCTTCACAGCTCCACCACGGGAACCCTGCGACCACGCCAACCCTCACCCTCCGTTTTTATTTCAGGCCTCCATTTTTGAGGTAAGAATTAAAATGCTCCAAACCTTTTATGATTTCCTCAGGAACGCTGAGAGCATTCTCTCACAGTTCCTGGGGATTTTGGACACTTTTGAGAAGTCTGTAAAAAGTGGAGATGCAGGAGAGCTGTGCAGTGTCAGAGGGGTGAGTATTAAAAGATCAATAGTGTGGCTCAGCACAGTGCGGATATATGACAAAACGGCAAGAAAGAGAATCCAAAAAAAGCTTGGCTGCTGCATCTGTTCTGCACTAATAACGCTAATAGTGATATCCCACCCTGTATGTTATCAACAGATTAATTCTGCGGCACAGATCAAGTGACAGGAGGCCAAACTATGACTCTTAGACCTCTGGTAGATCACTTGTAGCTCCGGGTCCAGGACTGCATCGTACACATTGGCAGAGAGGAACGTGCCGGCACAAGGGCTGCCAGGTAACATGAAAGCCCAGCTGCGAGAGGAAGGCAAACACAGCAAGGGTGGAAGTCTATGGGCAGCCGGCCCCATAACCCAGCCACACAGTCAGCGTGCCCATCCTGCAACAGAGCTGCGCGGAAACCTGCCGTTCCCGCTGTTCTGCTCCCAGAGCTCCTACGTCCTGCTTCTCCTGGCGTTCGTGCACGCTCTCGCGCGTGCTCTCTCTCTCTTCTTTTTTTTTTTTGGCTTGTGGGATCAAAAGGGTTGGCTGGGCTTGGACTTAACCCCTGTATCTGCTTTGAACTCCTAATTATTTTGGTAATTCTGAGCCTGGCATTAAGATGCTCTGAGAACACCTAAAACCTTTCTCACAAAAATAAATAAGTAAAATCAAGCTGCAAAATGTTTCTCAGGATCATCCCCCCAGTGAGAAGTACTCTAACCTCTCCCAGTAACCAAGAGCAGAACTTGTCTAGTCACTTGCAATTAAGCTCCTGAGCTAATTAAGCTGCTTTAAAAAAGTAAGCCCAACCACCTCAGGTCAGCCTAATTAAGAAATGTTGTACCTTGCAGTCCCAGTGTATCTTGTGGCAAACAGCTGTGCATGCTTTCAGCTTTGACAGCAGAAAAAGTGTGATTACTTATTTATTGCATGAATGTGTAGAAGCGTCAGGAGTGCTAGACTCCTGTGCTGCAAGAGAGCTGAACGTACAGAAACAGAGAAGTGACATTCAGCTGGAACCTGTAATTATAAGAGGGGATGCTGACCATATAAAATGCAATTTTGTAACGAATACTTATGTGCTAGCTTTTCTTTGAGATTAAAAGTACACAATCAAATCAAGGCCAAAGTGGAGCTTGCCCTCAAGGAAAGACAGTTTGGAAGACAAATGCAATTATACCACTGCCATTTGCAATGCTACAGAAAGCAGCTGAGGAAACCTCTTGGAAGAATCTTAAAGAAAAAACTCTATTTGGAAGCAATTTTATCCTGATTTGAGTCTCCCCCTTCCCTTAACGAGTTTTTTTTGCTGCTAGCTACCTACTCATGTAAACAGGATCTTGCAAGCTAATGCCTCCCATCTGTTCCTGATGCACATTACCTATCTCAGATCAGAACACAACCATTTTCCCCGTGTTTTTCTTTTGTCTGAATATCCCTGTGCCTTGAGAACTAGAGCTGATCTACAAGAACAAAATTTTAATCAAGTGCCTCACAAGACTAACTCCCCCAATTGTAGGGAACAAACTGAAGGCGGTCTTGTACTTCCTTGCTGCAGCTCCTCAGGACTCTGCCTGCTTGTTCCGCTCTTGCACAACAGGATCCCAAACTCCCCCAACCGCATCCATCAAAATGTTACAGAAGCCACTGGAACGTGTCACCAGGGCCCAAAACATTGAATTCCTGGGTCTGGTGCTTTATACTAAGCAAGTGAGGAACGATAAGGTGTTAAGTAACAGAAGTTGCTTTTTAGCCTCGCTTTCTTTCTTGGCCAATTATATCAATTTTACAATCTGTAGAAGATGCAGAGGTTAGAGGAGACCTGCCAGCACTGCCGGGGCACTGCTCTTCCTGATCAGTTGTGAAAATCCTGCTTGTTAGCTAGTGAGAAGAGAGACATCCAAAATGACGTCTCTTTGCCAAGAAGCCCACCAAATCGTCTCCAACAACTGAATAGGCCTTTTACATGTAACCTTCCCACCAAAAAGCCTCTCTTCTGGATTATACTACAGATTACTCAAGGCCGGCCATAGTTCATGGAGGGACACTCCAGCTTTCCACGAACAAACCCCAGACGCTCAGCGCTCAAGTTTATAGCAAGCTGTCACTGCCTGGCTGAGGACTTCAGCGGTAGCCCGTGCTCAGATAAGCATTCCCAAAGCAACTCTTTGCAAATGGTGCATGCACAATTGTGTAGCCATATAACAGCAAAACCGTGAGTACAGATAAGGCACATTGGGCTCATGTTATCGACTGACACCAACGACCTAACACAGAGCTGCAGTCAAACTGTGGGGAAAGAGCCCGAGACCGCATCTCTGACGATCACAGCCTGCAACTCATCAGCTACCAACCTGAGAGCTCAGGAAAACCCTGAAGTTACCAGTCAGTGAGGAGGCACAAAGGGACTCGGGGGGAAGAAAGGAATTGCAGGCAGAAGACAGACTCCCAAACCAAAGGATGGGGGGTGAGGGAGGGAGGAAGGAAGGAGGAAAAAAAGAATAGAGGTTAGAGAAAAGAGAAAAAGCTGAATGTGGGGAAAATGATTTAAGAAGAGGGAAAAAAAAAAACATCTCAAGAGTATACACTTAAGCTTTGAATTGCCTGGCTTTGTCTCTGTTTTACACAATGGAAACGTACAGTAGCAACAGACAGATGCTGAGTGCTGGTTTGCTTCTCATCTGCAATTCCAAACACCCTGTCAGGAACAAATATTTGAAAAGACATCTATCCAACCATTAATGTATCTAGTAGGGCTTTTTTTTTTTTTTTTTAGAAAAATAATTCTGCATTCATCACAGAGATGTTCATGCACAGAAACGCCAACAGAACCACCAGAGGGATAAGCAAAGTTTCAGCTCTTTCTCTAGGGCTGAAGAGAGCTTGCTATCGAGCGGGGAAGGTGCAGCTGGTTAAGTATTTGCAATACAGGGAAAGGGGAGAAATAAAAAAAAAAAAAAAATCAGACAGCTGTATTTTTAACTGATCATGTGCTTGCTTCTGTTTCATAAGATTTATTCCCTCATTAATCACTGCCCTCCCTTCATTCATGTTAAATATAAAAATGATTAGGAAAGATCCTCATCATGGTTAAAAAAATAATTAGCTGCTACATCATGTTGCACACATTCAGACAGAAAGGAGTGATTAAATTAGGAATATTAAAACCCCATTAATCTGTGCTCAACTTAAGCTCTGCTTGTTCATCTCACTGTGGCACTTATTATTTCTGACACTGAAAGATATTTGAATTACTAGCTGAAACAAGGTCACTATCAGAAAGATGTCAGGTCAGCAATTAGTCAAAGGTAGGAGAAGCTACCAGAACTGAGCTGTGCTTGACATGCCACAAACGTGTCAAGAAGTCGCCACTTCCCAGTGTCACTTGGATGAGCAGGTCAGTGGCAGGACCCTAACGGCACACATGCACGGTACCGTCCTGCTGTTGCGCACCCGCTTGTACCGGGGCTGCCAAATCTGCCCTACGCGGGACAACACCTTAACAGCCTTTTAAGGTGTGAAGGCAGAACGGGATCTTTTCAAACATATTTCTTTTCCAAGAATTTCACCCGATATAAGCACAGCGGACGCGAGTGGGACCTGCTGGCCTCTCTGAGCGCGGAGAGGCTCCATCCACCAGGGTCTGGTCAGGCCTTTTGCCTCCACCAGAAGGGATAATTCGGCAGCCCCACTCACTCCTTGTCCGTTTGCTGCTCCTCCTGGAAACAGGAACCTCAGCTTGCTGCCAACCCTTGTGTGATTTGATAACTCAAATCCCACACCTGGAGCTGCACCGCCGCCCAGGGCGGGCAGGGACCCACGGCGCTCAAAGCCGCCGGCGCCGACCTCCTCGGTGCCGGAGAGCAGCGCTTGGTCTGGCAGAGCGCAGGCGAAAGGGGAACGGGGCTTTAAATCTAAGCAAACAGCATTGATTTCAATATAATTAACTAGCTTGCTCACCACTTGCACTAATGCCTGTGGGCAGGAGCACTTATTGTTCACATAACAAAGCACTCTTACTAAGATGTTTTCCCCCTCTCAAGAAGCTAACAACCTCACTTTAATTTTGGCTCATGAAGGGACAGCAGTAAGCCCAGCGTGAGAGAGGCGGCGATAGATGCAGCAGACTGACAATTTACTTCTTGGGGGGGGGGGGGGGGGGGGAACATACGCAACCACACAAGCGTTGGAGGGCAGCAAGAGAAGGTACCCATAGATGCATGCGTGTTTCATGGACTTTTATCTAAATAGTGGTTCAGAGGGAAGCCCACTGTACAGAGCTGTATTCATTGCATTGTATTTGCCATTAGCCTGCAGCTGAGTCAGGACCACTATAAGAACAAGACCTCACACGGTAGTGAATCGAAGGTGAAGATCTCCAGTGCTTGCAGCTCCCCATTCAAAGAGCGCAGGAACTGCGTCCGCTCAGTGCCTAGGACAGGGGCAGGCTACATCTATCACAGCACTGTGGTAAGGGTAATTGCCAATTCCTATCTTCAAATTCAAGAATGAAAAGAAAAATTCTTTAATGGAATTACTAGCTAAACTTTCTGGAAAGCTCCAGAAACTGTGTGTGGGGACTTTCAATTGAATCTTATCTGGCCTACAACAAGAGGTCTTTGTGATTGCTACAGGCCCAGGGCTTCATTTAAACCACGCTGAGCAAAACCCTTTAAAATTTGTTGTTACTTGGAGCCAGATGTTACCTGCCGTCACACACAGATAAGGGAAGATGCAAGGACAGAAGGACAAAGGAAAGCTGGCCAGGTTATTGAGTCAGTCAAGCCTTGCAGATAAGTTCCTCGGCTACTTTTCCAGCCACAGGTGGACTCAGGTGCCTGGTGATCGATACATTTGCTCCACTTGCCCTCCTTAAAACACACACACAAGGGCAGAAGTTTTCATCTACAGATTTCCCAAATTCTTTTCCAAGCACAATATTCTAGTTTACAAACTGTTTATTGTGTACTTCCTTCAGCACTGACATAGAGCCACCTCTGAACCTCTTTAAAAAGGAAAGAGATAATATTATAACAACTAACAAGCCTGCACTCTAATTGACAACAGAGAAAGGAGGGAAAAAGGCTATATCTACTTGTAACTGTGGGAAGAACTTTAGGAAAGCAGTATATAATTAGTCAAGTTGGGATTTCACTAAGATCCCTGGGTCTTATGAAAAAAGCCATAAGATATTTAATGACCACAGGTGAGGAGAATCTTGGTTTAACATCTCATTTGAAACAGAGCATGCAAAATACAAAACGTTCCCCAAAAAAACACCCAAAACCACCACGTTATTCTTTCCGCTCTTCTGTTTGCCTTTGGACAATCCCCACAGTGCTCCTTCCGCATGCTGTGGGACCACTTGCAGAACAGGGTAAACAAAATTGCACCTTACAAGCACTCCAGGATCTACTCAGGAGAAAAATTAGCTGAATATAAATCTGTCTACCATTTTACTGCTACATCCTTTTAGAAGGAGGCAGCTGGGATGGGAAAAAATGTCATCAAAGCAACAAAAATGTCTTTGCTAAAATATTTATATCGTTTCAATACTTCGGGATGTGTTTTATTTAGGCAACAGCCACAATACACCAGTGAGACATCCTAACTTTACCCACAACGGGTGGGATCTTCACATAGACACAATAGGAGCTTATTGTTACCCGTGAATGCAAGCAGAGGTTTGCCACTGACTTCAGCGTGAAAAGAATCGAGCCAACCGAGCGCTTTCAAAAATCCTCCCTACTAATAACAGCATAAAGACCACGGGGCGTTAGACTGTTTAACAGGCAAGATATGCTACATCTTTGTAGCCTAATGGGTTTGAGGCTCACCTGAAAGAAAAATAAATCATATTTGGCTATTACAGACCAGTAGCACTCCTTAATCACCTATATTAGGGAGCTTTAAGTAGTACAGAAAAATAGTAGCAAACCCTGGGAACTCTGCTGCAATACAGTGAATGGTAAACTGGGTGGCCAGCGGACGTACTTGGATTTGCTTGGTGATTAAACTTATTTTGCAGGGGTAGATGTATCCTTACCCTTTGTTGAGCGCAGTCTTGATAGCAGAGCTCTGGCCAGGTTTAAAAGTATATTTTTCATAGCAAGAGGCTTGTTTGGATGTGGGGAAGAGGGACACAGCAGATATAGCTGTTCATTTACCCGGGCCCTCTGCATTTGGCAAGTTGAGTACAACGTTGTGTGCAAGTCACTGATCCTATCAAACAATTAAATTTTTTAAACCCTAAATAACGTCCCAACACTGATAGCAGGGAAGACTTTAAAAACAAATCCAAAGAGTGGGAGTTATTGCAGCCACCAGGAGATGAGCAAAACTCCCCTGCCCCAAGCTCTGCTGAATTAAGACACTCATAAATCGTTGCCCAGCAAGCCCTGGAGAAATAAAAGAGGCTTTAAATATAATCTAGCCTACCACTTCATATAGCAAGGGGAGCAGAAGAACCGAAAGTAAGCAGAGATCAGCAAAGGAAAGGACAAACGTAATTGCTGGAGTCAAACAGAGAAAATTGCAGGTAAATAGCAGCTAGACGCAATTCTAAAAACTTCCCCAAAGGCCCGAGATGGCTCAGTGGTTAACACCCAGCTCACTCCAACTCCAGACATGCAGGCGCTGAAGAACATGCCACTCTCCGCACAGCGAGTGAGGAGAACTGCTGACGCGTAGGTCAAGCAGAGCTGTAAAAGGCATAGCTAAACGCCCGATAGCTTGTTAATCGGAGCCTTGCCATTGCGACTCCATTGCTGGATAAGCTTTTATACAGCTTTGACACTTAAAAATGGTGTTAGGAAATGAAGAGCTTGCCAGCTCTTTAGGACTTAAGCCAGCACAGTGAATGGCATTTGTAGTACCTCTTCCAGCTCGCTGGCACAACGTTTTGCTGTTCGTTCACACGTGAATCCCATGGCAGAGACGCACTGGCAGAAACCTGGAGGAGAGGAGGCTCAAAATGCCAGATCCAGTGAAGGGAGGATGCGAAGAAATCTAGCAGATCCAGATTCAAAAAACAAAAAAAGAAAATGCAGAAACATCTACAGCAGTGTTACGCACCCTTTCGCTTCCCAGGCCGGGTCTATCCCCGCACTGGTGGCCTCCACTCCCTCTGGGCAAGGCTCCTGCCTCAGCAGCTTGGAAGGGGTATTTCGGGGCAGGGAAGGGCATTCAACGAGCAGTCTCAGCGCGAGAACTTCATGTTGCCAGGGAAACAGTCTAGTTCGCAATGGAAGCGTCATTCTGAGGTTATTTTTCTCCTCGTTGTTTTTGTATCCCCATAACATCAGCTAACCTAGTCAAGCCACAGACAGCAGAGCACTAGCCACAGGATACGAAGCAACACGCAGCAAAGCCCAGCACAAAGGTAAGCGTGCACCCGGGCAGAGACAGCAGTGTTTGGCAGGGCCCTGTGTATTAAAGACAAAAACCTGCTATCAAATCAATCCTCATTAAGGCCTTCCCCTAAAAAAAAAAAAAAAAAAAAAAAGGTGGCCATCTCCCAAGCGTCCAGCTTCCCAGCTCTCAAATCCAGCTCCTTACAGCCAAAGGAATCCCATTCCCATGCCCTGTTCTTTTGCCAATCCACCTCCAGGAAGGGAGAGGTCTTCAAGCCCCTTCACAGCACCTCCCATCCCTGTTGCCTCACACTAACAGAGGCGCTCGCACACTCACAGGGCTCTGAACACACTTCTCACATTTAATCATGGCACTATGAACCGTTACAGTTGCGAAGACCACGCCAAGACCGGGAGCCCAAACAACAGAGTGATATCGCAGCGCTGGAGCTACAGGGGCAACCCCAGCCAGCCGTCTCGGGTAGGTATTTAATCAGATGCTCAAGGGTGCTGCGCAGTGGAAGAAGGACTCTGCACAGATCTGAGCATTTTGGCATGTGCTCCTGTGGATGTGACCTGGGGCAACGTCGGAGAGAGAAACATGCCACGTCTATTCTCAGTTTATTGAGAATAGCACAAAATCGAAGGAACTCAGCACTGAGCCTCAGTAAGGCACAAGCGAGTGCAAGAAGTGCTCTGCGGGGAGTTACCTGCGCCTGCAATTACGCAGCGACATAAAAGCACAGGAAGACAAGCAGCACCTTCATCTTAGTGACCTGGGTGGGCTGAACCTATTCTACTGGCAGAGCCCAGGAAAATGTAATTTCTGTACTTCTCCCCCTCTTTCCAGCTCCTGTAAATTTTCCCATCAATGGGGCTGTAAGGAGCTCTTCACAGGGATGCTCGGTGCTGACCGGGTAAGATGCTCAAGCACCTCAACAACCCAAGTGTTTCAAACCTGTCAGGCCTGCAACTAATCAAGCAGCAATCCTGAGAAAATACATCAGCGAAGACAAGGAAACAGGTAAAATTCACTTATGCTTTCTAATTTCTTGCTTGGTAAAGAAAATATCCCAATTCACATGATCCACCCTAACAGGAAAGCCGATCCCACAGCAGATCCCTCTGAAAGCAAACTCTCAGACCACTGGCCTCCTGCTCCCAGCACGCGTTGCAAGAGGGAAGACTGTTGCAATCAGAAACTCATTTTGAGGGATTTTGCATTTGTCAGACTGGGGCACCGTTTAAACAGGAGTTATTTTTCATATGGGTCAAGATTTGGGGGATTTCCAACAGAGCATTTCAGCTGAGGTGTAGCTAAGCAAATGAGAGATGGAAAGCCTTGTATGCGTAGGCGTGACAAGAACTCATAGGCAAACTTTGTCTAATTCAGTCCCAAATTGCCACAGCCTGCCCCCATCTCCAGCTTTCTGAGGCTTCCTCCGAGCCGTTGTGTTACCCGCACAGCCCTCAGCCCACACCCAGTTGTTTGCCTGCCACTGAGCGATTCCAGTTTCATCTGATGGAGAAGCAGAAGAAAGTTTCGAGCTTTCCTGCTGCCTCTAAATTATGTAAAAATCATCTGTCCTCTCCCTTTGCCACAGCTAATTCGGATGCAGCGAGCTCCTCCGCTGGAGTGGCTCAAGTCACTAGGAACCGTGCTGGATAGATTATTACAGCTGCTCCTCCAGTTTCAGGGGAGCTCAGGATAACCAAAGTAACAAGGCTTGGGCTTTCTCTTCCTCCCGGTGCACCACAAAGAGCTCGTTGCAAGGCCTCCCGGGCAGGAGCTGATCTGCACGTCCCGGCACACGGAGGCCGACCACATCCTGGTGCAGCCGCTGCGGCGCCCCGGTACAAGGGGCGAATCTGAGCGACCGAAACGCCAGGAGGGGAACAAGTGCAGCGACAGCGGAGGTCACGCTGCCGAGGGAGGGCAGCGGGAGGAGGAAAGCGCCATCCCGTTTCCCTCCGCGTGGCCCGCTTCGCTTACGGGCCGTTAATTGGATCCCGTTGACTTGACTCAAGCCCTGCAGTTCAAGCCCCTGCTTGTATTCTAGCAGAATCCAAAAGGTGCAGATTTGCACTTTCAAGACAGGAAAGTAATTTCCCTCCCTGATGTATTTTATTACACAACAGAAGGAAACTCATATTTTTGGAAGTTGAATTACACTTTCTTGAATATTAAGAGAAAAAAGTCACTCCCCTCACTGAGCTGTATTAATAACACCCATGTTTTACAGCTTGCAGGGAGGGAACGAACTAAATTTTCTAATGCTAGTGGTGACTTTCTGTTCTCAAGTTAAGAGCCAAAGTGTTGATCTACTCTCAGCCAAAGCAAGCTGCTTAAGGAGCTCATGTCTGATCCCCCAGAAAACAAGCACCCAAGACACTTTGAGAAATGTCAGATTTTTAGAGGACAGAGGCAAGACAAAGCAGAGACCATCCTTTGAACCAGTGACACGAGGAATGCGTTCCGCTGGTACCCGAGGGCTTTTGTCAGAGTTAACTTCTTAAAGAAAAAACTTCAACCTTCCCAACACAATGTCAAGGTTTTGCCCAGGGGAAAGGACCTTTGTCTTTACGCAAGAGCCATCACTGGGCGCACTAGTTGCATGGGGCGTTTCTTGTAACAAAGACGGAGCAATTTTTTTGAATGAAATATCCCAACTCAAATCACCTTCCAGAATTTCTCCTTGATTGCAAACATCTCACACCTCTGCCATCTGGCAGAAGAGGAAACCCACCAAGTCTTATCATGGAAACAGGGTGCCCAGGCAGAGGTCTTTATCTTTCATTTTATTTCTCCCCCCCCCCCCAAGGCCCACGTTTCTTAAATCATGACTTTTATTCAACCCCAGCATGGTGCGGATCACAGCCATAATTCTTTTTCCCCCACCTTCCCACCACAAATCCATTCAAAGTGAGTGACATTTGCAAAGTGTATTTTCACGGCCCTCCGTAATCCCTTCAGAATATTAAGACTGCATTACTTTGTCTTTGGTTACATTAACTTCAATTTTCCTTATGAGTAAGTATTTGGCTAAAAATTAATAAAGTGAAGTTGAAAAGAATCTTATGATAGGAAAAAGACTAATTTCATCTCTGGCTGCTCAGATACCAGAGTACACTGGGGTTAATGTAATTAACTTACAATTTTAGCCTAGGTTGTGTACATACACTGAATCTCCCTGCTGGAAACAAGATTAGATTTTATTACACTATATATCCTGGTTATCTTCACCATGCCTCCAATATTACTTCCCTCAATGACTTCAAGGCTCTCTGCTGCAATGAAAATGCAGAACCATCTGGTATTGAGCCCATGCAGTTTATTTAAGGATTTAATTAAATGCTCTAAATGGAGAGCTTCTTTGAATTAACATTTTAAATGTGACTTATTGCAGGTTTAATATTGTCTTAATGCCAACCTGGGAAACTCCATAGCCAAGTTGTTGACGTTTAAATTGAATTCATTTGGGTGGCTCCAGGGGGACTCATTAATTAATCTAAACAACTAATGGGGATTGGTTCTGACTTTTGATGAAGATTATTTACAGAGACAATTTGCAGTGAATAAAGAGTCACAGTAGGCAAATGTTTAATTGAATTTAAAAAAAAAAAAAAAAAAAGGACAGCTCATTGTGTTCAATATCAAGGATGCATCTTGTGAGTAAGCTTTGAAATACCAAGGAAGGGGCGATTGCTTCAAGCTTCCTCACCGCACGCTAATAACAAAGAGAATGGGTAATTACATTTGCCTGGGTAATTTGCAGCTTGTAAGAGGACAACAGGTCTGTCTGGCTTACACTACACAGCATATTTCCTGATGCAATCTTTCTGTGCTACAAAGAGCAAGTTGCTTCACTCACTTTTACTTACATACCTGAAAATGGGATTCTCCAGCCAATCCTCAGCTGGGAAGACAGAGCCAAGTCCTCTCTCAGTTACTTTTCCAAAACTCAGGTCAACTGCAATGAGCTCAGCAGAGCTGCTTTAATTCACAACAGCTTAATTTATAACATCCCGTCTTCCTTTACTCTTTGATTATGTTGACTCTCAGATCGGTTGTTTTCACCTGACTGCACCATGAGCCCTGCACACGCTAACATCTAGTTGTGTGGTTAGTTTTCAGAAAGCCACAGTAGCAGAACAGCACCTACTTCCCTATACATCTCTACTCATTAAAGCAAAGCTTGTAGCTTATTTCGCCGTTATTAACATGATCAGCATTTCACCTTGACGTTTCTAGCAACACCAGAGGTTATCACCAAAGTAAGGAAACTGCCTGCACCAAGTGTGGTTCACCCATGCGTTTGCAGGGAAACGTAGCTCCTGCCCAACAACCCCAGCTCCTGAGGGCAAACACACCTTTAAACACCTATGATTTCAAGTGCAAATTCTTCAAGAACAGTCATGTGTTTAGCTTGAGGCGTGTTTCTAACAGGCAAGCATCCCAGGGAAGCATGACAGACCAAGGAAGGAGAGGAGAGAGCAACAGCTGGAGACCCCAGGGCAGAGAGGCCAGTAGCAGGTTGGGGCCCTCTTGCCTGGTGCACCCTCTCCTGTATTACTTTTACTCTTGCTTAGCATTTGGTTTTCCTTAACCTAAAACCAGGTTGACTTTAAACTTGAAAACACAGCATTGATGAAGGGAGGGAGAGATGGAGGACAGAAGCAGAACAGTTGTGGTATTTGTTTTTTCTCTCTAAGTGCTGCATGTCTACAGCCCAGCTATTAACCATGCAGAGGAGACATCGAAGTCTTATGGAGAAATCATCCAGCACCTTAAATGCTCGCTTAGGTGGGAAGCACATTAACTACCAAAGACGCCCAACAGAGACTGAAGCAGGATATGCAGTCTCTTCTCAGTAATGTGCCTCTTTTCAGAAGGGTGCAAGACTCAGATCTCTTGGTCTGCTTTTAAAGTTTTGTAACCCCCCCCCCTTTTTCCCTTTTTTTTTTTTTTTAAAAAAAAAAAAAAAAAAAAGGACTTTAGCCACGGTCGAGTGTCTCAGGGAGGCTTGTTCATTCGGAACAGAGACCATATCTCACAGCGGGCACCTAGAAGCCTTTAAAAGGCAGCAGTCATTGATCGCTACTGATTTTATCACCCACACAAGTCAATCCAAATGTTTGATGTTTAACTAAACCACTCAGTGTCCAGCTCTGAAAACTAATTGCACATCAGCGAGATCATCATCACTTCACAGCCTTTGCCATTGGGGGTATGACAGGAATCCTGCTCCACACTGGCAACACCCAGCTGGTTAAACAGTCTCTGGGGACAGTAATCAGGGAGCACCAGCAAGACAAAAATGCCGCAGTCTCACCTTGTGCCAGAGGCAACGCTGAACCCAAGCTGGGCCTATGATGTTGGGCAGGGGGTCTGCAAGGCAGAGCCATCGTCTTCCTCACAGGCTCTGGTCTGCACTTAGCAAGCTCAGCCAGAGCCTCAGACTGAGCTCATTCTCTTCTCTGATCTCTCTGTCTATGCATGATTTGCATTTTATTTTCAATAATATCAAAACCTGTCTTGTCTGAAATGAAGAGGTTCCAAACTTCTTTTCTTTACAAGGCTGGACACATCCTGAATGCTAATTTAGGAGGCAATTGAGGGGGAGGGTACATTAAGAAAATGTACATAGTCATTAAGCCAGGGAGACTAAAGCGTCCTGCCTCGATCAGCACTGCTGGATACTGTCTAGAGCATTGCCAGCTGCTCTCAGATACCTATAGTGGAGCTCTTTTATGCAAACACCTCCAGTAGCAGCTTTTGTGGATCTGACAGAGAGAGTGGTTAAAAATTAGGCATTCACTGGGTATCCAGTGGAGAGATATTGTACGGCACATCCAAAGAGGAGACTCAGAACCTCAGAAAGAAAATTCTGAATTCTCTGAAGGCAAAAGGCTATTCAGGCAGGCAGGACAAATCCGAACGACAGATCAATTGGCATCATGAGTATTGCTAATGGCAGTTCTTCCTGTCTTCCCCAAGAAGGGATTTCAGCTCCCAGCAACATGAATTCACAGACAGAAGAGAGAAACATCCCAAAAGAAGTAAGTAACAGAGGCAGATTTTTACTGTAAATGCAAGCATGGAGAGAGTGTGGCGGTTTTCCATCAGTGTAGCTCCTAAGACTTCCTACAAAACTTCTGCTGCCTCTTTTTAATAATAATGCCACTTCACTTGCTCACACCTCTCTCAAGGTGGTGTGGCTGCCTAATGTATTTTATTTTCTCCAACATTGCTCTGTCAGTGTTAAAAGCATCAGTTATTTGGGGAAACCTGAAATTGAGTGGATGAGTGAAGGAATTATTAGTGAGGGCACTGTCAGGAGGAAGGTTACCTCCTTCACCCTAAAGAGAGGCAGATAGTTCAGGCATAGATCCAGTCTTGGGCAAAATGAAGTTTCTGCCCACAGAAGTATGCATGGGGCCCCAGGGGCTGAATTTACCATGAAAGGCATGGCGGGTCCATCACCGGCACAGCAAGGTACGCTTTAGGAGCTCCTTCCAGCCCTGTGCATCTACAGTTTAATAAAACCAAGCGTGCACTGCAATGCCCAGAAGGTTTGAGAACTCTGAAGCACACTGCTGACTGCTTGCATAGAGCCTCCGAGTCTCTCCTTCCCACTTTGCATGGCTGCCCTCCTTCTCAGGGAGGGCACCCTCCAGTTTCACTGAGAGGCCCTGTGAACTGAGGTTTCCCCTCATGTTAATAAGATGGAGAACTGTAGCTTTCGGTAATTCTTACCTCTGAAAGTCTCTCTTAAATGTATGACCATTTTTCTGCTTGGAACAACCAACTCAATCTACCAGCCTGCAGAAGTGGTACACTTCACAAAATAATCCTAACGAGAGATGCTGAGGTTTTACATTCAGGAATATAGACACAAGAGCTTCACTGAAAAACTTCTTAAAGGGCCTTAGGATGAGAAAACAGTCCTTCAACAGCACAGGCTCACCTCAGCTCTGCCTCTAGACAAAAGCAACGTTAGTAGTCATGAAACCATCATTTTTTGCTTGCAGCAACAGACCAGACAGCTTGACTCAATCCATGATAGCAAGGGCAGCGAATGGCAGAGTAATCACCTACCCGGTAGAGGCTGCTCACTATAGATGGGCCCTGTAACTAGCACAAAGGAAACCTTATCTGAGCAATTCTTATCCAATCCTAGGTTATTGGGTCAGGCCTTACTTCAGCAAGGATTTCTGCTGTTCAGAGCTTTCTCTTTTTACATGCCTTGTTGCTGCAGAGAACACCAGATGCTCCTGCTACGTGGCTATTGCTTAGGGATGGCCTTCAAATATTTTGCTTTATTTTTCTACTTCATCTATTATCACATCTAAATAGCATATCCGAACTTCACTAACTCCTGTGGATTTTAGTATCAGCCAACCATCAAAATGTCTCCCAATTGTTCCTGTTCAGGTCAGGAACCAAACAGTCAAGCTGGAGAGCTGGCAGATCTGGAATTGCTATTTAGGCTACCACAAATTACATATCCTGAAGGGAAAGGACAGTCTATCATCTAACCCATATTATATATATTTAATATATTCACAGTATATACACACACACACACTTTTTTTTAAAGGAGACTCTCACCCAGTGGTACTATGAAAACCACCACTAAGGCAGCCTATTTTAATTGAAGGCTGGTCAACCACTAGTGCATCTGTACAAACAAACTTTGCAAGAACAGCAAAAGGGCCTTCTAGGGAAGCAGAGTTAATTATTCCTGCTAATTTTAAATCTAGAGGTGGGATGATTGAAACTGGGACACAAATGCTTTTTTTTTTTTCCCTCTCTTATTTCTCATTTACACTCTTCTGTTGCAAATATGGTTGTTGAGGAAAACAACTTTATATAAATATATATATATATATATCTCGTTATGCTGAAATTTTGGATGGCAAAGCCACCACCTTTGTCAGTGCTTGGATTAAAATGCATCTTTTCACATCCTACATGCAAATGGAATATAAACGATGAAAATGGAACATTCAAACAAATATTTGCAGCAGGGTTTGTTTGTTTTTAAACACTTTTCTGCTCCAGAAGGAATCCACAGACCACACACAGTTTCATAAAATACTACTACTTTGTTCCCTCCAAAAAAGGAGCAGCAAAACCCTAGGCTACTAAGAAATCCGGATAAGTGCAGAAAAATATCAGGCGGATAGGTGAGATTTACCTATTTTGAGGATTAAACTCTCAGACTCAGGCATCAAAGACGCCTACATCCATTTTTATATCTTGCACCAAACTGCTATACAGAGAGTCTGTGAGAGACTAACTCTGAACCGGAGTTTCATGTAATCCCAAACTTGGGTTTAACGTTTGGGATTGGTGCCAAAAACATCACTCCAGCCTCCTTACCTCTCTTTTGTAGTTCATGTAAGCAATGATAACAACCAGTTTCTTCAAACCAGTACGCGCATCTTTCACTTGTAACCCAGAAGATAGCAATTTTTTTCCCTCCTCCCCCTACAGTAAGCATCAAGAATCAGATTCATGATTTAGTTTTTGTTAAACAAAGCTAGGAGACTGACCTTCTGTCTCTCACCAAGATCTTGATTGTCTTTGGTTTTAAATTCACAGGCAGAAGCTTCCATATCCTGGGGGGGGGAGGAAAAAAATACATATATATTGAGTTTGGGTTATTCTCAAATTTTCTACCCGTCTTTACAGTAACAGTGTTTACACAGCACAGCAAAATGGCTTGAGCTCTGTGTTCAATGTTTCTAATCGCTCCAGTGCGGGACAAACCAGAAATGAAGAAAAAAAGTTTCCAGTTCCTCAGCACCAATAGACACACAGTAAAAGAGAGTCTATTATTTGAGAGAAAGTTATTGGAAATAAGAAAATGCCTAAAAAATATTTTCCTGTCCAATTACCCCCTTCAAAAAAAAAAAAAAAACCCTGAAAATTTAGAGATACGTCATTGCAAGAATAGGGACAACTTAGGGGGAAAACTGTCAGATTCTGAAACTTCATCAAAACTGGAGAGACCTATAGCATCTGGGAACACTCAGTGGTTCTGCAGCACCTCTTCCCCCCAGGCTTTCACCTCACCTTATCCTCTGCCTCCTTTGCCTCTTCCTCCCAAGAGGAGTTCCTGCTGTCTCCGTTTTTGGGAGCAGCAAGCAGCACTAGAGCATGTAGTCACCCTAGGAGGGCACCCGGCTCCAAGGCAGAGCCTGGGGATGGGCTCACAGCTGCCCGCCAGCCTGCACCCGCACCCAGGGCATTTCCCCGCTCTGAAATCCTCCTAGTGCCAGGGGAAGTCAGAAGGTGACAGCAGGAAGGCTCCAGAAAAGGCAAAGGGAGTTAAGTTTGCTATGCCAACAACATCTCCGTGAAGTGTTCTCTGGGTAGAGAGCCAGTATAGCGCTAAAAAACACCGAGCTTTACGTTGTTACCTAGAGCATGAAATAGCATCCCCACTGAGAACTGCAGGCTCGTAAAGTATAACCGAGAGTCGTGAAGGGGATTTCCAAAGGTACCCAAATGCCTTTCAGTAAGGCTGAACTCCTAAATTATTGAGGCACTTTTGAAAAATCCCACTCCATAGAAATAAATCCACAAGATATCAGTATCCGTGTTAGTCCTTGCGGACATTGCGGTTAGGGAATAAGCTTCCTAACAAAATACCAGCTGGTAAATTATTTTGTGAAACGCTGATGCCTGTGGATAATTTCAGAAGGGCGGCCAGGTTTTCCTCACTCATTTCTTCATTTTGCCTTTGAAAATATCAACAAGCATGCTCCGGAGTCAGCTTATCTTTTGTAAGATTTGTGTAGCGCTCATATTGGTTGGACGCAGAAAGGAAAACTGCTAGGAGAACACAAGGCAGGTTTTCAAAAATAACACAGGTCTAGTGAGAAGTAGTTTCTCCTGGGTGCACGTATTTCCCTAGTGCTGGTACTGCTACTTGCAGATGGACATCTATTTTGCAGCCAGTCAGTACAGATAGCACAAGGCACCCGCCCGGGCTCAGGATTTGTGCAAAGGATTCCCTTCTGCTCCCCTGGCAAATAAATAATGACTGAAGATATCCACTGACTGTTTATATTTGGAAGACTTAACAACAGGAGAGTTGTAATATGTGAAATGAGACAACTTAAATACCAACTTAATACACAAGCAACAAAAACTCTGAATTAGATGCTGGGCTGGGAGAGACAGGACTGGCCGAGGTCTTGCTCTACTCTAATCTAGGAAATCCAGACCAGAAAGACCCATTTCACGTACAGGCTGGCTTGAACCTTGCAGCACAGCTGACTGCACACAGGAACTAGTAAAATCAGGTCTGTGCTTACGTTGTTTAGTAACGAAATTAGCATATGCTCCCTTTTCAGCCTCCAGTGCTGAATTACCCAGAGCAGCAGATTAAGGGAAGGAGAACATGCAAAGTGAAAAGTCATCAACGTTTGTTTGTTGAGAAGACAATTGAAAGATGAGAAGGCAAAATTAGAAAGAAGCAGCCCTAAAAGAGAAAGTGTACCAAGACAAATGCCCATTGTCTAGTACAATGGTCTACTATTTTCTTAGCAACACACATCGCTTGGATTAATTTTCTGAAAGAAAACAGGCTGTCTCAACAGCAGCCTGATAGTCTCAACAATTCACTTCACAATTACTCACTAAACTACCTTGATTTAATTACTGAAGAAGAATTTCACCACTACTGATAACTACTTAATTAAAAACACAACTTTCAAGCAATAAGAGAGTCACATTATATTGTATGTGAGATAGATTTCTTGCCAAAAACACATGCAGTTCATTTTAACTGGCTTAATGCACCAATATATTTAGCGGTCCAAGAACTTTAGGAATGGCTAGAGCAATAGCAATCATCCAGGGGCTGCAAACAATGCTCAGAAGCTTTTTGTCCTTTGCATTCCATGCAATTTCAGTAAAATCAAATTATGAGAAGCATCACTACAGCAGAACTAGAGCCTAGGTAAACTTTGCATTAAGGGAGGTCAGAAGCCAAGGGACCTAGAAGAGCTCTTACCTGCTGACACCCCTGCTTCACTTTTCCTGCACACCAAGACTCCTGCCTGCTCCTTCTTCTGCCTACTTCCCCCTCCACTAGTGCAAGAGGCCCACAGGTGTAGGCAAAACACCCTTCCTGCAGCTGCCATTCATAATCCCCCCCCTCCCCACCAACCAAGCCACAGCTGCCAGCCCAGGAGAACCCAGCCCAGGTTCAGCTGGTGCAAATCAAGGCAATCACAGCCCTCACCTCACCTGCTCCCCTCAGCCGGGAGCTGGCCTTCATCTTTAGCATGGCCCCATTACAGGCCAAACAGGGAAACTTTCCCTTGTTCTGCAGAAGGGTCCTTAGCCCCTGACAGTTCCCTGCACTTTGATGTTTGGCTCAAAGCAGTGCAAAGCCATGAATTGGGAGGTGGTACTTAAAATTACGAATTTGGCTAAGAGTAAGTGGTCCATGCTCACCAGCTGCCCTACCTGGATCCCAGTCCTGAGAGCCTCTGGCTCTGCCCTCGCTGTAGACCAGCGACACCAAAAAAAAGTTCCTCTGATCCTTGCAAGAGTCAAGACCAGCCTTTGGTAACTTGTTTTCTTAACTTGTGGCGGGGGGGGGGGGGTTGTGGATTAATTAGCCCCATAGCTGCCCTGATATAGATGGCGACAGTCTTTTGGGGGAATAAGAGTTGTTAGATGTCTATTGTGAGACAGACCAGATGCAAACAGGGGTAACTGCAGACACTAGCATGATTCACATAGTGCTTTCTGAAAGCACTAGATAGATTTAAACTGTGCCAAGTGATGTAGTAAAGGCTCCCAAATTACTAGCATGCCATTTCTTATTTAGTTATTCAAAACACCTCTCCGTCCCCTTAAGAAGGATGTACTAACTCCTTTAGTTTTAATGCATTTTCAAAACAGCTAAAACTCTATATGTATTTTATATATGAAAAAATTAAATGACTGCCTTCTTGAACATTATCGTCTCCGTTTATTGTATGCCCTCTCTCCCCTTCTCTTCCCAGAGAGACCAACCATCACATGAAAATGCTTTTCATCATCTGCAAAATTTGATGCCCAAAATAGCCCCATGGTTGCCCTAGCAACTAGCATTTATTCCCCCTCCCCCCAACTCCCCCCCTCCCTTTGCATATTGCTGCATATTTCTATCATCTCTTTCCAGGCACAGTTCATAAACACGGCTGCATAATAAAGAATGTTATCGCCAATGACTTACAGCCCAGCTGCTGCAAATAAGATATGAAGTGGCAGGGAAATACAATTTCATGCAGCTAGGACAACAGATTGATTGGGTGCCCTTCAAATTTGATGCCACTTCTTCAAGTCTGTCCAAATTCAAAAAAAAAAGTTAGTTTCCCCACCTCCCCATCTTTCCATGGTAGCAACAGACAATAAAAGTGGGAGATAATTCACTAGGACACTCATTATGTCTGCATCAACCTTGCCCTGAGAGATTGACAATTTAAAGAGATGCGCTGCTTTTCTCTGCCACCTCCTCTACTTTTCCGCAGCCACCTTCCTTCATCAAAAGTCTTATTGCTCGAGTTTGGTTGCCTGTTTAATTTAATTATCTTCCTTTCAAATTATTATTTGTTCAGATTGCTAGCCAGAAGGCTGTTATAGATAGAGACAAGCCAAAACCTTACTTTTACCACTGCCACCTCCAAAATGTTGTTGTTATTTTTATTTATTTTTACAGAACAATATGAAATGCCTGCCATAGCATTTCTATCAAAGAACACACCAGTAAGGACAAAAAGAGGTGCCTTTCTAAATTATTCTTTCCCCACTGTCATTGATGGGTTGGCCTTTAAGGATCCGGAGCTCTGTTTTGAAGGTTGATCTGAACGTGGAGAGATCACCTTGTAATCTTGCAGCACCAAAATACAATACAATATGACAAGGCCCAACCAGCTGCTAGATGGGCTGTGCTGAGGTTGTCTCTGCTTCCGCTGGAGAGAAATTCTTTAGATGCACACAGAGATGACCCCATACACATCGGTACAGTTCAAGCTTTCTCTCCTATACCCAGTTCTCCTTTCTTTCCTCTTCCTTCTCCCTAATATATTAATAGGGGCCTACTGGATTCTTCTGCTGCATCCTTGTGTGTTGCTCAGTGAAAACGGCCAGTGCCCTACATGTGCCTCCCTCTTCGAGATAGTTCTTGTCGTCTCACTTGTGTGGCTTCCCCTCCTACCTGGATAGTACCTGCATATCAGTCCATGAGGCATACCAACTCTTAAAGCCTTCACATAGATATTCATGTTCAATTGCTAGGTTGTGGAGGGAATACTTTCCAGTTTCTATCAAGTTTCTTCAACATTAAGAGTATCTGAAAGAGGAAACTCAGTGTCTCTCTGCTACTTTAACAAATGGGGAGCATTGACTAGCAGATAGAGCAGAGAACCTGAAGATAACAGGATCCGTGTTTTTCCTAGGCCTGATAATACTTAATTTGTATTTAATATTTAATTCTGCAAAATGCCATTGCCTCTCAGTTCCTTCTTTCTCGCCTGTAAATTCCAATAATGACGTGTATAGCAAAGTTTCAAATACAAATAGCTCTGAGTTGTGCAGTATTTATGAGCTGGATCTAAATTTCACAGCTGCAGTTCAGAGTAGAATGGTTATTCTTAAAAGGAGAAACAAAGTTTGAGCCACAACTACAGATCAGGGAAGTTATAGCTGCTTTCAGCTTCCATCTTGAAAGTTGTTCATCGATGAAAAACTGTAACCAAATCTGAAGCAACATGCATGGGTCACAGAGGAGTGTATTTACAAGAAGGAGTAGAAAGTTGGTGGTGGTGTTTTTTTTTTTTTTTTTTAAGGCACTTCTAGTAGTTGAGAAAAGTAGAGATGGGGAAATGCAGAAAATGTTTAAGATGAGAAGGAAAGATTTTTACCTACTAATTCCTAAAATCTCCTTTGAGGCAAGCATGGCTCTTTCATTTAAGAAGGGTCATTTCTGTGGCAGTTTCTGCCCTAAGCAGAGACAAAGTTCAAGAGGACTATGTGCCTTTTAATTTCCTTTAGATACAAGTATTTGGATACAGAATCCCATTTATCTTTCTTGCCTCAAGTAAATAAATAATAAAAAAGCTTAGTGTGTCCTATAAATACCCCATAATATACAGAATCCAACATCACTTTTTTTTTCTACCCCTAAAATCTTAAAGCCTACTGACACCATAAAACATCAGTGCTCCACATCCCATGATTGGAGAACATTACAGAGAGAAAAATTGTGCTGAAAAATGACATCTTATCTATTTCCTTCCTCCCTACCACCACTCCATGTTTTTGTCATTGCGGGTCAGACACCTGCTCCCCACTTTGTAATCTGCGGAAGTGATAAATGCTTGTAGGCAGTGATTACGAGCAGCCGTATTCGCTCTGTGTCAATCTGGAAACCAGCACACTCACTAAGTTGCCATTCTTTGTCCTGCCAACAGAGGGGGGAAAAAAAAAAAAGGAACTGACAATGGGAATTTCTCTCTTTCTCCTCTGTCACCATAGAGCGCTCGCGTCAACCTAGAGGCCATGTGAGCCTCCATGTCAAATAGGGGATGCAGCAGCTGTAAGCACTCTTTCAAGCTCTTAAAAGAGCAGGGGATAAGGAAGATAATTTACATGAGCTGGGATCTCCTGGATTTGGCCATGACCTCCACATGGCTACTGATACATTTAAAATGGCAAGATAGATGGGTAGCAAGCCAAATTGCAGCACAACCTGGCAAAGCACAATTTAATCACTGGTGCGCAAGCCCCCTGATTGATTGACCTTTGCTGCTGTAGGGCTATATCATCTCGTCATTTAGGCAGACCTTGGGCCACCCCAGCTGGGTTGAACAGGTCAAAAAAGAGAATCTGATTTGGCTTTTCCCTGCCCAGTTGCAACAGGGGCTGTGCAGATATCCACTGTTTCAGTCTCGTGACTGTCCCTTTTGCTTTTAAGAGAGAAAACTTGCCCATCTGAAGCAGAGCACATGGGGTAAGGGACCAGATGACGAGGCTGAGTAAGCTGGCAAAGTCACACAGCCTGCATGGCCATGTGGTGAGGCCGAAGGGGCCAAGGGAGCTGCTGCAAAGAGCGGGCTACAACCCTCAATGCTTGGCCTATGGAAGGAGTGCAGGGAAGCCAATCTTGGACAGCAGCTGCTGAGGAAAAGGGAAACCAGCATCGTGGAGGGCAGGAGATGCAGCCCCAGCCAGCACAGTGCTCAGATATTCTGCGCTTTCTGGTCTCACCACAGACCTTCATCCCTCCTTTTGCTGCCTGCACTCCTGTCTGCACTCAATTCTCTCAGTGCTTCTTGAAATAAAGGCTACAGTCTGTGGACTCTGTCCTGCAGGTTACCTGTAGCACTTATGTCGGTATCTTACAGTCACATCTAGAAGTTTTTGGTGAGCCTCACTCTAGGCAAGGATGCCCTGCAGTCATCACCAATAAAGCATGTCTCTATCTAGCATATCATCATCTCTAGCCCCAGTTTTGTAAGTGAAAAGCCACCATACAGATGCAGCTGTAGGAGCTGGGTTCTTGCAGGCCATGGAAGAAATCCAAATGAAAAGCCACATTCCTGGCTCAAGCCAGTCTGTTCACAGGCAAGTCGTGTCAGACCCTTCAGCAGTAAAGACATGCTTAGTAACAGAGAAGAAATAAGATAGAGCAACTTTGCTCCATGGGGAGGGATCTTCTGTCCAGAGGCAACGTAGGTAGTAGCTAAAAGGAAACCATTTGTCACATAGAGGCTACAGCATGCCGGTCTGCACCAAAAATCACTTTTTGAGGAGAAGCAAAGTGCACGCTCAGTTCAAATTCAATTATGGCAATGCAAGTACAGAAGGTGACTCATGGGAAAGAAAGTGCAGGGGATGCTTCAGAAGCTAAAGGTAAAAACATTTTGACTTCTTATAGGTAACGCCTCCACTTCCATGACAGAATGGTGCAGCACATTCTGCGTTTCACAGCACGGATGGCTAACAGGGCCATTTTCCAAGGGTTTAGTTACACTGTAATTGGATAGATTATAATAAAAAAGGTGCGAGTGGGTCACAGGCCTTGTCCAAAGTGCATGGCTTCCTAGACTGTTGTCTGGTTGAAGGAGATATTACTGTCATTCATCAGGCAAGTTATATTTGTTATCTTGCCACAACACACACTTTTGCTGCAACAACCTGCTTACACAACAATTTTAAGTAGGTGGAGAAAACTTCAGAGTTGAACTTATGTCAAGAAACATAACAGCATCTTTATGCTGAGGCACAAAGCTGCCGCACAATCTGGAGGCTTCCAACAAGTCCTGGGTTAGTTACCCAGCACTCAGCACTGCAAGTAGAGGGCAAGAGAAAAAAGCAGTTTACCCGATTAGGAATTGAGCATTTTAGACTAATGCTTAGTAGAAATGGGCAGGAACATAAACCCTGCCAATATAGGAGATATGAGGAAGGGTAGAAGTGCTCTATGGAGCTCTGCTCTGAGCTGGTTCCTTGGAAGTTGGCCCTGGGAACACCACCTGTTTTTGGTCTGGGAAGCCAGCAAGTAAAGAGCGACTTCACATCCCTGAGCTGAGGGTGAGGGATGGTGCCTGCAGCACCTCCAGGGAGGTGAACCTTTCACTGAACCTTCCATAGGCCAACAGGCTGCTTCTGGCCATTTCCTTTTTACATTTGAACGAATGAATTGGGAGCAAAGCCCTTAACACAGCAGCTGCCAATTCCCTGAGTCACTCAGTCACTGCACAGGTGGAGAGGACATATCCCAAGAACCGGATTTCTACTTGTCAATTATTTTGTGACTCCACAGTGCAATTATTCATAAATATTTATACACACGCACGCACACACACATCCTTTGTTCTCCTCTTCTGTGACATACAGGAGAATTTAGGCTCTGTTCTCTCTCCCTCACCTGGATTTGCTCTGCCCTTTCTGCTGGATACAAGGGATTTGATTGAATTAACTTAATTGGCAAATATATTGTTCAGACAGCTGTGACAGAAATGACTTCGTGCATTAGTCAGAAGGTTAAGCAGCTCATGGCGGCCCCCAGCACCTTTTTGGCTGCCAGACACCTCTGTACTGATTCTGAATTGTTGTGTTTCGGGGCAGGTTTAGAGGGCAGATCTGCTGTGGTGTGCATCACACTTAGGTGTGATCAGGCAGCATGTTCAGAAATGCATCTATCTCTGGCAGTCGAGCTAGGCAAGCTCTCAGCCATTTGCCATGTCAAGTGCATTAAAAGCTGTATCTACATGGAGTTTTTATTTTAAAAGAGGGCAACTGTGAGTCTGGAAAAAGAGGAAGCAACCCTGCACTGCAAGCTGACGTTTCTGCCTTGTCTTTATCCCATACGTCACAGCCGAACCCTGGTCTGGCCAGGCTGGCAGACCTCGCAAAGCCTGTCCAGATGCCCTGCACCCCTGTGCCCTGCTGCTAGGACACTGCTCACTGTATTTGACACAGAACACAATTTTACGGGTTGGAAACCCAATATATGCATGGGATCTTCCAGAACAGCATCAATGCTTTGCCCTCCTTTGGATTCATGCAACTGGAGGGGAAGCCCAAGAAGAGGTACATGGGCAGCGCAGGGAAGCAGAGGGGAGCCTGACGGCTTCGGATGCTGTGGGACAGACCAGGACACAGCAGCGTTACAGATGCTGACTGACACTTTCACTGCATGAAGTAAGGCCAAGCAACTTTGGGATGAAACTGCCAGCCTTATCCCCACTCAGGAGCGCCGTGTAGGCTGCTCACCAGCCTCCACGACTGCAGCCTTTGCTGCTTTCCAACACACTCTGTTCTGACAGCAGACCCAGCCAACGGCAGGCGGTGCAGAACCAGGCATCTCCAGCAGCAACCTGGGGAGCCTTGTGTCCCTGTGCAAACCTGGCAGAAATCCAGCGCTTGCAGCCCCACCAACTCACAGTGACCTCAGGGCGCAAAGAGAGCTGGTAGTGCTAACCCTGATGCCACCAGACAAGTAGCTCTATCCCAGTCTTCACCCCCATCAGACACCGGCGGCACTCGGATGAGACTGAACTGCCCTCTCATCCGTGATGGAGGCCTCCTCTAGGTCACTGGCAGAGCAAGGTGCAAATAAAGCTTGTATTTACCACTGCTTCACGCTCTGTGTCCTCCGGACAAGCAAAGGTCCATCACTGTCAGGCCACTCCCTTCCCCAGCACTGCAGGCACTCAAAAAAATACAATTAAAAGCTTATTCTTTGCATATACAGGCATAGAGGAAAGGGGAAATTTTCATAACCATTTTGATTTCTACTAACTGAAGCTGGTGTAAATCTTCCTGTTTTTTATGAATCTCACTTACATTTCGTGCCTGACTTGTGCATAAAACTTCCCCAGATTTATACAAGCTAACTCCATAAGTCATCCCCTTCCCAATCGGGCCCTATATCTTGATGACCTTTTAGAAACCAATGACTGCTTTCCTGTTGTTATCCATAATTGGAAAAGCACTGGAGATAAGAAAATTTATAGCAATGAGTGATCTACCTGCAAGAGACAATAAAGAACACTGGGCGGTGAAAAGAAATGGGAAGAAAAATCCCACACATGGAGATGTGCGTGCATACAGACACACACAAACACGCATGCAGCTCAAGACAAACTTTCCATATCTTTACTAAATCTCTCTCCCCCTTGAGCCCTTGTGTCTCCTCATGCGTGCAGCCCACATCTCTGCAGGACAAAATACTCCTGTCAAGCATCTGCTCCAATTTCAGTCTTCTATGAATTTACCTACAAATCTTCAGTTTTAATATAGAAGAAGCATAACATGGGAAGGTGGACGCTTCCCTTTTTCCTTGCATTCCTTATAAACTGCCCCCCCCCCCCCATTCATTCCCAAAGTCAATAATCCTATCACATTAACACTGAGTCCTCTGGAAAAGCAAGCCAGGACTGCAATGCGTACACTACTGTGCACATAACACACAAGGAGATGGGCAGGGTGGACACAGTGCTCATCACACACACACACACCCCACTTTGGGGTTAATCACAAAGACACATTAATCACCTTGCCATCATGCACACCAATCTCTGCCAGCAGGAATCATTCCACATGACAGAATCACTGAGCTGCTCCTGGATATCAAAAGACCCATTCCCAGGCTGACTTTTATTTTATTTTGAAATAAAGGCAGATGGTCATGCATTGCCACATCCCTTCTCTGGGACTGAACCAATAAATTGGGAGGCATCGCTGCTATTTTGAAGAAATTGGAGCTGTCTGTAAGGCAGCAGTCCTGATCTTGCTTGAACCCAAGAAATCCAGGACATGCCAAGACTTAAGAATGTGCATGGTTCCAGTCACGTCTACTTTTAAATCAGAGCAACTCAGGTGAGATCCTTGACCATACGAACCATAAAGGTAACAGGGTGCTGTGCCAAAAGGAAAAGAAAAGGAGCATTTCCTAGTTCAAGTGTAAGAAAACATACATCATCAGTATTAACAAGGCGGGGTGGAGATGGGATGTCTAAGGTTTACAAAGCAGAGGGATGAAAGCTTGCATGGCAAATAATCTATCCAACCTTACAGCAAATCTTGCGTTGCCACTTAGGAGAGCAGGAGGGTCCTATAAGAACCAGCCAGCACTGGTTCAGTGGCACTATATTCAAGTGCTTAGTGCAGGGACAGAAGTACAGACTCCTTTACAAGACATAGCACATATGTAAGCAACCTTCGGGAAACCGCTCACTTCTTACAGGTCTCTGCGTCTTATACTGAAAAGTGGAAGTAAAGGGACAACACTCAACTCCTACTGCTAGAGCTTTTTCAGATAGTTGGACAGAAGTTGCTACAGGAAGAGTAAAAGTGGCTTTCAAAACTGCTGCTCTCATTCGAGATTCGCAGATGTATGCACGCCAGCACACATCGCTGTATGAGCATTTTCATGCACCTCTGAAGCCTGCTCTGGCTTAAAATGGATTGCAGCCTCAGTTCCATACCTCAGCTCAGCTTTCCTATTTGCAGTCAGAAAGATTATGCAGAACTATGTGTAATAATTAATTCCCAAGAGAGAAGTTAAAATAAAACCAGTAAGAGGAAGCTGCTCAGAACAAGAACAAAAAGATGACAAATTCCTAGCAGAGCCTAGGACAAGGAAAGGCAAACAGAAGGGAATGGCTGTTCTTAAGGAACCCACCCAGGTTTCCCCTTGCCAGTGCTGGAGCGCGACCCTCTCAAAGATCTCTTCAGCTTTAAAGGTCACTGGGTTTTGTATGCAGCAGAAAGCTGCTCCAGATATACCCAATTTATAACTCGCATCTCATCACGCTGCACATACGTATCCCCAGAATCTCATGTGTGCCTCTGGGGGAAAGCTGCCCTGCCCCAAAGGAACCCAGGAAGGATTTCCCTCTGCTTTGTGCACGGGACGAGCCTGCCTCAACGAAGCACGCAAAAGCTGCCGCTACGAAGGCTGGCGGAGCCCAATGGCGTTCGGCTTGGGAGCTCCCAGAGGGAACTCCAGGAGACTGCCAGACAGCAGCCTCCACGCGTGTGGCTGTGCTATAATCTGGTCCTTCCTCTCTTCCGATCAGCTGAAAGCTGCTTTTCAATCTGGCTCCTATAAGCTCTGCCTGAGCTCTCCTGGGAGAATGAAATGGAGGCATCTCAGCCCAAGGCTGAACGTTCCACCTTGCTAGGGTCTCCTCCAGCTTTTCTCCTGTTCTGGTGTATTCGTTCTGTGCTGAGGCCATCTCCTTCCGACATCTGTATTTTCAGATTATTCATTATGAATTGATTAGTTCATCCCACAGTCACCCTGATCATATTCTTCCTATGTACTAGCATCTCAATGAATGAGCAGTCAAGTAGAAAATGAATGCATTAGTGCCTGATTGTATTACTAAGCTCCTGTATATGCTAACGTATGCTGCAGTGTTTAATTCAGCCAAACAACAAACAGGTAGTTAAACAGCCCAGGTGTCCAAACAGGAGTATAACATCAAGAAAGCTCTGCGATCTTTCAGGTCTAATGTTCAAATTAGCTTTGGACACAAGCATTTTTTTGAAAAGTCTTTTGTCTGGTTATAGAGACATTTTCTTCATAGTATTTTCAAGGTTATGACACAGATCTAGCCACTTTCATCCCTGCCAGGGTACAACTGATTACAAACAAACTAGCTAATTGGAACAGCAGCTCATATTCAGACTTGCTTTTTAGCAGAAAATATGCCCAGAAAACTACTTCTCATAATTCTACTGGATTTTGTATTTACAATTCAATATGCAATATAAGGCTTCCAGTTCTCTGCTGGGAACAGACAAAGGCAACCTTATATTTTTCAACCAGACACCATCTGGTCAAGTTTCCTGTCTTCATCCACAAGTAACTAAAACTGTATATATGAAAAGCGCAAAGAAAGCACACACACTTCTTAAAAGGAATGGGTACATTTTCTGAATAAGATGGCCTGTTAGGGACTTCTGTTGACTTACTGCATGATATGGAAAAATCAGTAACTCTCTGGACGACCATGTATTCCTCAATTTTTAAGCAATAGGTTAAGAAGTTAGGAAAGTTCCCACGCAGATCCAGCCTCAAGTTGGATTCCTTTGTTTACAACAGACTACTGCTTCTGCAAACATAAAGCCATCTAGTCTGAAAGCACACACCGCTGTTACAGTCAGCAGCGAGCACAGAGACCTACTCATGTTCCTCAAATTTACAAGCATATTTATTCAGGGAGCGTTTTATAAGGACTGGCAGATAGGCTCAGGTTGTGCAGGCAACCAATATCCTAGCAGGTTTAGGCTATACTTGTTATCAGCCAGTTACTGTTAAAAGGTAACAGGAGGAGCGTTGAAAAGATTTGCACTCCCTTCTTTAGGCAGCAAGGAAACAAATCATGTCAGCCGCAACAGCTAAGGCACTACAATAGCTGTTAGCACAAGGCCCCGGTGCTTTCCTCGCCATGAAGATGCAAGCACTGACCCCTCTAGAGTCCATCAGGGTGATGATCCAGAAGAACAACGGCTGTGTCCAACATGACCTGAATACAGCAACATGCCTCAGCTGCGAGGTTGCATTTCTTAAGCAATCTATGAGACAGGCAGCAGGCTTGTTGACTTACCGGCTTGCACAAAAATCCCTAAGAAATCCTTCCTGGATATTACCCCTCCTGATATTTTTCTGAAAAGGGCCAGCTACCACATTAGACAGTGATTTCAGATCACTGCACCGCAGAGGCCCCAGATGCTTGCAAAACAAGATCTGTCTGCAATGCCAGACAGCTGACTTGCAGTGCCACTGGCAGCAGCTGGGACAGCAAACAGGCCTGCAGAGCCCCCCCGCCACACATGCACCCTCGCTTCCCCAGGGCTCCTCACGCACAAAGCCAAACTTGGCTCAAGCCACCAGCACTTTGCTACATGAAGTCCCTCAGTTACTGACCCAATGCCAAATTCCTTCTGTGAGCAAAGGCTTCTAATACCAGGAATTTGGCTGCCTTTGATTCAAAGATGGACAGTTCTTCTAGATGCCAACTGAGAAAGATTTTAATTTCCCTTCTCCACTAAGCCTCTAATGGACTAGAGTTGCCTAGGCTGTGTTGAGATGGCCAGACCCAATGTCAGAAGACCTGTCTTTCCCTTGAACAGTAGGGCATTTTGAGCCAAAATCCACTAGATAGACAAATTAGAGCCTGCAAGAGGCACCTGTAATAACTGAGGGGCTAAGGAGACTACTCATCTCTTTGTTTTTCCCCAGCACAGACTGTATCTGTCTAAAAACAGACCAAGGAAAAATGACAGTATAACCTGCCAGAGCCCAGCAAATCTCTTCTTTTACTGCCCCTGTTGCCCACTTCCAAGAGATGGAGTTGGCTTTGCTATTATCCCATAGAGCAGGCATCATTCTCAAGTCTAAATTTGGCTCCCCTGTTTTCTTAATAGGCATAGCGAGGGAGGAGTTGGTCTGGTACAACAGTGTAAAAAAAAAAAAAAAAAGTCTTCCTGAAAGCCAGTCAATCATCTATACAGGTTTTGAGTCTCCTCAATCCATAAAAAGACAAACAGGCTTTTCATCAAGATCCCATAGAGTGCAGTTAAGAATTCCTCAGGTTCAGCCACAGGTCCTCCCCCGCTGCGTGGGAGTCCTGCTGCCTGAGCCCCACTTGAAGGGAAGACTTTAGTACTTGAAGTACTTTACAGGTAAGAGAGTCCTAAGAGAGGCATGAGACAAAAGACTGGCAGAAACACTGTGCTCATCACCCTTTCTGTATTCATAGAAGAGATGTGCAGGTTTTAAAAAAATATATAGTAATAGTCTGACTTAAGCACAGATGAAAGCCTCTGGACTCCTACTCCTGGGAGTGCTCTGCAGGAGCAGCAAAAGCAGTAGCAATGCAAGCTCCCCTAAGGGCCTCCAAACTTTAAATTGGGAAAATCATCCCAGGAAAGGAATTCAGAGCTGCTGCCTGTCCTTGGTGCTTGGTGTAGAACTAGTCTCAAAAATGGCATGTTAGCTCGGACACTGGAAGAGTCACAGATTCACCCTCGGCCTCTGCTGCATCTGTTAGCCCTAATGTAGGGCAGCAGAAATCTTGATTTTGCAATTCAGGCGTGTTTCCACTAAGAACCACAGTGAGACCATTCATTCTTTTTATACAGCCCACTATAGAGCCATTTAGCAATAATGACCAAACTTGGCTTCATCTTAACAAAACCTTTAATAGACTCCTGTATATTATTGAAGTTCTAATGGAGCTGGTAGAAAAACAGAAAAAGTAACATATTCAATATCAAGAAGGTGATTCTGGCTATCTGTGGCCAAAATAAACAACTCTTGATTTTTTCCTCAATATTTGCTATGCTTTCCCTCTCATCCACAGAAGTTTATATTTACTGTTTCAGATCTTCCATCTTTTTTCTCCTTGCTTTCGTTATTTTTCCTTCTTTCTCCTATCATAAAAGGGGGGGGGGGAGAAAAAAAAAAAAGGGAAGTTGACCCTGTTAGCCATTCTCCCAGCAGTGACTAGTCCTTGCAAGTCAGCCCTCTTGCTCTCTAACTGAAGAGGGCAAAGAGCTTTAGGAGGCAGCATGCACGAGCCCCAGGCAAAGCGCAGGGCGCTGCTCATGAGCGGTGTGACAGATAAGGGAATACCTGTGACGGGATATGAATGAAAGACTCTTGTGGTCTTTCTAAAGTAAGAATTAGAAGCAGGGCATGTATTACTCGAGGCAGATCAGCAAACTGGTTCAATTGCCTTCCCTTGAGAGGTGCCATTCTGCCTCCCTGGTTAAGGGAGGCTACAAGAGAGAGGGATCTTTAAGCCTCTGTGACTGCTAACGGACCCTAGGAAAGGCAAGAACAGGGCCCTCCCAATGCCACTCAGCATAAGCAGATGAAGACAGCAGCAATGTTTTCACCATCTGAGAAATTATTTTACTTGCACAGAGACAAACAATGGTACCTACCCAGTAATTCTATAGTCCCAAGACTTGTCCTGCACAAACAGGATAAGCCTCACCATAGAAATTATCTTCTTCACATTAGATAGGTATTGCTGAGCCAGAGGAACAAGTTCCCTTGAGAACAGTGATAAGACCTCTCCAACAGCCAGGAATGGCTGGGTTATCAAGTGTTTATGGTAATCAAAAGAGGAAGTGATTATATTCAACCCCAATGGGTTAGCTTGAATATCAGGCAACATGGGCAAAAGTGCTCATGATTATGAGCTCCTGGCTTAATAAAGCAGATTAGACATAAACAGAGGCATCAGTGGCGAATGAAACTAGGACCTCTGCTCTCAAACACAGCTCTACTAGTTGAGTGAATTAGCTCTAAGAGCTGGGAGAAGCAGGTATCGGTGTGTAGCAAAACTGCTTGAAGCAGACAAACACATCTGATGACTACATCTGACAAACACACGGTTTACTGAACACATGCATCTGAGAAGACCTCTGGTTTTACCCTATGCATCCCATGGAAAGGAAAAGCTGGGGGTTTTTTGCTTGTTTGTTTGGTTTTTTTTTACTGTAATGCTAAGTGCAATGCTAAGTTTGGGAGGCAAACCTCCTTGAAGGACCCTCCCGTGGTGATTAGAAATTAGGTTTGTACACCATGAAGTAGTGAGATGGGATCTTTATAACATATAGAAAGCCCTGGCTTGATACAGTGTCTTACTCCACTGGACAGCCAGGTACGTGAGCAAGATACCTCGTAAAATCTGCAGGAATCATCCATGAAGTTCAGAGAAGCAATTTGGGGCTAGTCAAAGTCATCAGACTAACAGGCCTGCAGACTGAAGTTTTGTATTAATAGACAAAATAAGGGACAGTATGGCCTAAGAATTAAAAGACTCCTCAACATTACTCTATTTAATGTATAAGGAGCATCTCTGCAAGTGTCCACGCACAAGTGTCTTGCCCTGAAGGCAGCGGGTTCCGCTACAGAGCTACTTAGCCCATTTACTAAGCTTTCTAGTCTAGTTCAGTTTTATCCGTGAGAAACTGATGAGCAATCATATGGATCCAAAAACTACTCCTGCCTTGGCTTTGTATTGCTCAAAGCAGGAAGGCCACCCTAAACATTACTCAGAGAAAGCAGCTCTACATTGTTCTCAGCAGGTAAACAGCTTTAAATGATTTTATTCCTCATTATCATCCATGCTCAGTTTCCAGAGCTACCTTCCCCAACCTCTAGCACCTCACACGCATGGGAGAACTGTCAGAGTAGGAAAGGAACGCAGGTTTGCGAATCCCTGCTCTGCCTTTTGTATCAGCACACCTGGAGGAAAATGTTGTTCCCAGGCAAGAATTGCAGTGGTCCTGCTGGAAGGAAGAAGAGAGAGAGAGACAAAGCAGGAGGTTAAGTGAGAAATCTGTTCAATGAGATCAGCTCATTGCCGTGATCACTACAATGCCTACCTGTCTTATACAGCTTCCAGGAAGGTGTTACTAATTGTGCAACCACAAAATAAGACCGCATAACTCCACAAAACACACAACTGGTGTGCTCTCCAGCAAAGGACCAGCCTCCAGCTGAAACCCTTCAGGTGAGAAGGTCTCACGTCCACAGCCACTACTGACGGTAGCGCAAAGGCCCCCCAGGGATGGCCGTGATGACAGTCAAAGGGGCAAATGAAAAGCCCAAGCAGTGATTGACCCCTTTGCCACACTTGGGGGCTGGAGGGGACGCAGCAGGGGACCTCACTGTTATTCACACTATGTCAAAATTGGGAGCTGGGGCAGCCAGGTGCTGCCAACCTCTGCCCCATGGCACTTCCAAAGTGCACAAACAAACCGGACAGAAAGGAAACTCGGAGGGGAACTTGTCTGAGGGTCAGAGCCCCACAGAGAGGGGATCGTGCTGGAGTACCCCCTCCACCCTGCCCATCGCCTGCGTGCGGCCGCGCGGCGGGGGCACCGGCACAGGCGGCCCAAGCCCTTTGAAGTCCCTGATCTGCAGCAGCGGACGCGTTCCCGGCTCACACAGAAGCCATATGCCAGTTTAGCAGCCCTCGAGCAGTCAGCTGAACTGAACGCGTCAGCAGACAGCCTTCAAAGTAAAGGTGTTTCTGCTTCTCCCCGTACGAAAGCGCACCTAGATAGCTTCAAGAGCACGGGGCTCGGGCTGCGAAGAAGGGGGCCGACGGTTCAGGTGGGGGAAAGATGCAAAGAGTTTATTTTTTGAAGGAGCTGTGGTGTCGTCTCGTTTTATTTTTTGACATTGCAGCCTCCTGGCAGGATGACTAGGTTGCCAAGGGAACGGCTGCGAAGGTGCACGGGGCTGCTGCCCACATCGCCGAGCGCCAGCGACACCGGCGATCAGCCGGCCGCCGCTCCCCGCGGGAAGGCTGCCAATTACGGCAGCCTCGCCGCGCCGTCGGCCGGAAGGTGCCAGGCCGCCGCGGCACCGGCAACCGAAAGAGCCAGCAAGCCGAGCATCGGCTCCCGCGCCAGGAGAGGGGCGCCCAGGTTAGGGGCTAATCCAAGGTTACCCAGCCAAGGAGAGCACCTTGCTGCAAGGGAGATGAAGTATGTTCAGTCCTAGCCAGCAGCTAACGACAGGTTAAGCAAGGTGCCTAATAAAGGCTTTTTTTTTTTTTTTTTTTTTTTTAAATCACTGCCATTAGGAGAATTCTGTTATGGTTGGCAATTTGCAATAATCAATTTGAAATCACAGTTTGATTAGTTAATGCACTTTCTGCTCATCTCTCCTAACTTGATTGGGAAGGGAGAGGGGGATTTTCTGTCCTGTAACTACACTGCAGCTCCCGCGACACGTGTGCGTGGCAAACACGCTCCCGCTGTTCGCTGGCTCCCACGGCCCAGCACGCCTGCGGCACTACGCGGGGGGGGGTCTTGTGCAGACCTGCTGCCCAGCGCCCTGACCTCCCCCGGGCCACCAAGGGCAACCAGCCCTTCCCTGTGCACCCCGGGGCGAGGGGCCGGCCAGCGCCTTGCGCTGCTTTGGCTGCTTGGCGTGAAGGGCTGCAGTCAGCTGAGCGGTCAAGTGAGCTCTAGAGCACGACGAGACGCTGAATGTCAGCTTCTGAAATATCTGTAATACACAATAACATCCAAAATAAACTCCAAGCAGGTAAAAACCCTCCACTGATCTTCACATTTGCAGGGTAATATTTTCCTTTCCTGAAGGTTCTCACTTCAGCACATATGCATTATTCCCGGCAGCCGTCAACAGCAGATACAGCAACACAGCACAGAAAATAAATGAATAACTAAATAAAATAGAGAGGGAAAGGAAAAAGTAAAAAGGAAATGTAGCATATTTCTCTCTCTCTCTTTCATGAACTCAGACTCCAAATATCTTTATAATCTATGTTTTTCTATGAGACATCACAAACCTGCTAAAGCAGTGCAGAAAACACTGAGCAGCTCACTGTCAGGAGAGCAGCTGGTCAGTCCAGGCAGGTTGTCAGTACGGACATCTGTGTGCCTGTGCTAAGTTATGAGCACCTCCTTTCCAGGGTATAACACGTCCTTGCTGATAGTCCGGACCATGCTGTGTTGTGTTTTGATTCCACAGTTTGCGTTCCTCTACAAGCCCCCTCTAGCCCCGAGTCCCAGTTGAATGATGCTCGTGTATCTGATAGATCCCACAGCAGATCTAACCTAAAGCCGCAAAGCATCTGGCAGCTGGGAGTCCCAGAGACACAGCAGATCCCACAGCCACGAGGACGTCCGGAACTGCTAAAGATCACTATGACCCGGCCAGATCCACAGGCTCCCTATCTTTTGGGATCACCTTTTTTCTTTGGAAAGGCTTTTCTACCTCAGATATGATGCAAACTTGTCACAACATATCTTCTCCCACCCCTGCCAAAACAAATACCACCTAAAAAAAAATATCTTATTTTAGAAGTCAGAAAGGAAGTGCAAACCAATCTCCTGTAGACTTGTACGCCCCAAATTGGAGAGGGGACTCCAGAACACCCATCAAGAACTGTGCTGGTGCTATTAATTTCATATAAGAGATGGTGAGCTGCTTCTGTGGTAGGCGAGAGCATAAATCCCAAGTCAGACTGACAGAAACGGAGAGGTTGGCAGAGAGCCAGGGTGGGATATTTCCATCTATTGTCCTTTGCTGTAGCAACACAGAGGTGGCTCAGGCAAGAACACAGCCAAGATGGTCCTTTAGCCATTCCCCCCATAGCAAACCCTCTAACTTCTAAGGGGTCAGTTGGGGACATGCTCCTCAGTGCTATTTTCTCTTCCTTGTCATTCACGCTGTCTCTTGTAGCTCTGTATTCCTGCTCCCTCCTTTCTCTTTCCACTCACACTATTTCTATACTAGTCAGTGTCCTCTGCCTGCCTCTCCCCAACCCCAAATCTGTACATTTAATACTCCCTTCCCATCTCCTTGGCTGTTCTTAGCATCTAGGACTGTGTATTAACCCCATCTATACCAGGCCTCAGCAGCAAAACCAAGCACGGAGTAAATCCCTGCATCACTCTTGGCCCACTCTGCCATTGGCGCCTCCACCAAACATCACCATCGAGACCTTGCCAGTAAGGACCCCTGGGCTGTGTCCCTGCTCACACAGGCCACGTGGCAGTGACATTGCAAGGGCAGCAGGGACATGCCATGGCAGACAGCCCTGGCACCATACCCTCACACCAAGGCTCTCTGAAAACACAAACTGTTTGGCACTGACATCTTCTGAAAGACGATAAACCTGCCCGCTTGCAGAGCATCCGTCAGAGAAGTCTGGGATTGTTGCGATTGACATTACCTGCTGCAGTAATTAGAAGCTGTATTTACAGCCTTGATACCATTTTAATGCTGTTTTGCATCTGTTATATTTCCACTTAGAGACTAAATGTAGTGGGAAACATCTGTTTTCTACCGCTATCTAACATGACACTCCCCGGCCAGTGATTTCCCCTCCGTTACAGTGGGCTTTAATTATTTCAATTACTGTAGCAGGGCCATCTCTCTGCAGCAACAGGTCCAAGTCACGGCCCGGCTTTCTGAGCAGATGACATTACCTAATGCTGTTCGTTTTTATTTCACTCATTACAATAACATGTGGAAGAAATAAAGAGCTCCCAATGCAGATGTCATCTCCACTTTGCACAGACAAGCAGCCATCAGCCAGCCGGGGAAGAGACACCAGGCGGGGGAGAGGGGGGCCACAATCAAGGTCTCATCCCAACCGACAACAGAAAGCACGAGGGGAGACGACGGCTCCTCGCGAAAGGACAGCAGCCCCGAGGGGTCTGTCAGCTTTGCTAGCAAATCAAATCTATACAGAAGTCTGTCACAGACTTTTGGCCAAAACAGGAGGAAATACCGAAATGTCCTCTTTCACCTTCCTGGCTCCTGGGTAAAAGTTATACGCACCTGAGCGGGGTTCATTCCCTGGAAGGCCAGATCCTGGGCAAGGTTCAACCAACATGTTGCCCAGCTTTTCTCCTGCTGTCCTGGAAAGTCCCCGCAGGACCTGAGGAGCCCCTGCAAGAGAAGAGGCTGCCACAAGGTTTCCAGGCCACACTGCAAGGGGTTCTGATAAGCCCCACAATCGATCATTTCTTAAACCCTGTGAAGCCTTTCTTTGTCCTTCTTTGCCCCGATTATTCGGACTGACTCTTGCACTGAAGTCACAGACTATTGAACGAAGCTTGAGGCTTTCGCCTCAAGCCAAGTTCCCTGTCCTCCAGTCGTCAGTCCTCACCTGAAAAATAGCCCAGAACCTCATTTGAACAAAACTTTGAGTTGACCTTAGAGTTGATTTTTAAAAGAGTATTAACATAATAAACAAACAAACAGAATGACACCAACTACGGTACTACAACGGTCCTCAGCTACCTGGATGGAGCTCCTTGCAGCCCAGCTCCTTGCTCCCCTCCTTCTCTGATGGCTTGTGTAAGCCAAGTATTTCAGGTGTCTTTATCATGCAAGCTAAAGCTGAAGCAGAAGCAATTTTGAAGGTTCCTGATATCCCCTTGCTTCAACACCAACACACAACTCCCCGTAAGGTATCTATGCACCCGGATAGCCAGCGCACACGGACCATTCCTCCCCCTGTTCCCAAGGGTGCCCCCGGTTTTCAGGATGCCAGGAGGGAAAGTATTTCATTCACCTGTGCTAGGTATAATCACAAACCAATAATCACCATGGTTATAAAAGAAGCACATGCTGCACTACAGGGCCAGACTTTTCCCAACCTTGTCTACGCCGATTTTGGAGATGTCAGAGTTCATTAACCTGCCAGCGAGGTCACCTCAAGTCTCTTTGCCCACCAAGTTTAAAAGATGAGCACTGTCAATTCTTTACAGTATTTAACTTCCCCAGAATGAAGCAACATCTTTTGCTGCTGTTGCATTGCGTTAGAGGAAGACTCTTAAAACAGCAGCAGGGTGTTGAAATGGTTATCCTCAGATACACACGTACACCTTTTTAATCAATGTCTGTTTTCTGGCCATACATCCAAGCAAACATGCTATGAAGGTCTCAGGCATATTAAACATTTGCCACAAGAGGGCTCCCACCGTAGGACTAGAGGAGGCGGGAAGCGCAGTGCAGTCCAGTGAACAACGCAGCATCAAACACTTCCCCTTAGACCTCTCATTCTTGCAAATTGTCTAAAGACTAGAGGTTTTACTGAAAACAAAAATGTTAGTAAAATCTCAGACCTAAGCATCCCTATATTTGGGATATGAATTTGTGATGTGGCCTTCTTTTCTCATTTTGAATCCCCCCCCCTCCACCATTACAAAACATTTAAAAAAAGTATAAAACAGGGAAATTTAATTCACAGAGCTCCAAGGGCTTGACAAGGAAACAGGCTATCACCAAAACCATTTTACAAGAGGAAAACTGCAGCGTAGGGAAGGGAAGTGGCTAAACCCAGTCTGACCAAATTCATATGACAGGTTACTAGCAGACTTGAAAGGAAAACCAACGTTTCCACACTCCCATACACGTCTGGTCCCCTGAGTTATGTTGCCTCTGCTCCTTGTGCAGCCAACACTTCAAGGAAGTTAACTGAACAGCTAGCACTATACCCTTTTTGTTTTCATCTTCTGCTCTGCAGTTGCCAGAAAAGCATGCTTCAGCTTAGCCCAGGGACTTGTCTAGATTAGAAAAAATGGCATGAATGCAATCAAAAAGTATTTTAAATCACTACACAGATATGGGCATGGACACACTCCTACTCATTCTGCTTTCGGCTGTTTTGGCTAGAGTCAAGCTAAGCTGGTATACAAGCATGTGCTCTGTGGTTTGCCTGGGTAATTAGAGTTAGGTTAGTATACCAGGAGTGGTCTTCTCAAAGCAGAGCTTAGTCAACAAGCCAGCGAGATGCACCGGGAAAGACATCTAGGCTCGAAAGAGCACAAAGCGCGGCAGTCAGAAGCGCATCCTCAGATGTGGAGGGTGGCAGCAGGGAGAGAGCATCACTGAGCATAAAGGTTTTCCCCGATCTTAAAGGTCAGGCTTGGGAGGCATTAGCAAAACTAGTCGCTTTTCCAACACTCACCCCCAGCTGGAATGCAAGTGTTCTCCCGACTAGACGTCCCTCACTTTTGTGCCAGCCCTGCCTTAAAACTGCCTTTGTCAAGCCTCCGACAAGGCATGTGAAGTGAGGAAACCTAGCTGCAAAAGGCTGTGTTGTGTGGCTGACACTACAGCATTAAAGCAAAGTTGAGGAGTCTTTTCTGCAGCTCTAGGGCTCACCTTCTGGATGGCCACAGGGGTCTGAAGCCAGGCCCGTTTCCAATTTTGCTTTTTCCTATGCTGGTCCATGTTTCCTACTTAAACCAAGCTTGTTCAAGTTGGCGCTGCATCCTTATCTCTGCACCAAAGTACTGAGCACAGCAGCATCCTGATCGCAGGGCTCTCTAGACTTTACTATGCCACAAATAACTACTGGTAAACAGCAGCAGCTTGAAGCTGCACCAGGAAAACCATTCTGCTTTGTAGCCTATTTAAGGAGGAGAGCTAGGGTTACACCGCTTTTTTCATAAAGCCAACAGAAGGCTCTTAGTTTATTTAGGTCAATTAACTTCAGCTTTCAAATTAAGTTCTCATCTCATTCTACAGACAAGCTGTAAGCAAAGCCTAAAAAAGGGTCAGCTGAGGAGAGCACGGACCAGGATTTTTAGACTGTTAAGTAATTTAAACCCAAAGGATAAAAACAAAATTGAGATCATCTAAAAAGAGCAAAGACCACCTAAACACTGCTGCTGCTTCAAGTACTTGTTTTTCCTTTGCTCTGTGCACTGAGCTTGCGGGCCAGGAAAAAAAAAAAGCCGATATAAAGAGCTGTGCAGAGGAAGCCATTTTTGGTACATAACAACACATTTTATTGGCCTCACACACTCGGGAACAGTGCTCCATATTCTTGAGTGCCATCTACTGGCATTTTTATCTCTTTGCTGTATATAAAATCCAAACCCAATGTCAAAAGAGCAGTCAGGTTGCAGAGTCGAGCACTTGAAAGTAGAGAAATGCCAGAATCCAGCCTGCACACACAGCCCAAATCCAGTCCCCCTGCCTAGATGCATCACAACACACCTTGTAATGATATGATCACGCACTACTTTTTCTGCAGGAAAAGGCCTCCTTTTGTACACCAGATGGATAGTGCTCTCTTAATGAGCAGCCATTCAATATTTTTCTTTATCCTCATCATTCAATATGTAGCTCCATGTCCTGTGTATGGCACGCTATTCAAGTCCTGCCCTAAATAATGAGCTATTAATTTTCTCCTGGGCTTTCATAGCATTTATTATCATAGCATCCGAGCTGTTTGCAAACATTAATTTGCCTTACAACAGCCCTGCGAGGAAGGATGGAATTATTCTCCTCGTACAGATGGGGAACTGAGGCAGAGACATAGTGAAATCAGAAGCGTAGACTGCAGTCGGGTGCTTGATTTGAGAGGCAAAAGGACCTGTTTCTCAGAGATTGTAGGAAGTCCAGTCTTTCTTGAGCAGAGCAGAGGTCTGATGGCCTCCCCTCGCAGCTCTGAGCCCTTGGTTTTCCAAGTCCCGCAGCCCACCGAGCCCCATCTGCCACACCAGCAGGGAGCCCTGCCATGGTGGCATTCCTTTCATATAAACTTTCTCTGCATTTGGTATCTTGTCAGGTGAGCCTGGGCAGGCCTCCAGGCTGCCTTGGTGTCCCCAGAGAAAGAGAGGCACACACAGAGGCCGTGCCACCCATCTCCCAGACCTTCCCAGAGTGTGGTACCCTCAGGGATGCTCATCTCTTACTGCTGCCTGCAGGTGTGGCCTAGATAACTGATTCAATTAGACAAAATTTAGGCAGCTACAATTACATATTGCCTGTGAATCATCCCAAAGACCATCTCCTTCTCATGGCACAACCCACCACAAGCCACAAAACACTTCATAATACATCTCTGGCAAACTGAAGACTTGTATCAATAACCCGAAGCCATGAAAAACTGTGCTGAAGGAGGAGAGCATGAACATACTGGAGTCCTGCAATCACTGCATGACAGTTCTTGAAAATTTGAAGACGCTTATAAACACAGCACAAGGGATGAGAGCAAAAACCCACCCACGTCCCCTGTCAAACTGGCACAGGAGAAAAATGTGTCACGCCCAAATCTAGCAGGCAGCCTAACTCGGAGCACGTGAGCAGGAGCCAGCCTGAGTGCAATGCCAGGACACGCACTAGTGCGGTTTCTTAGTCACAGCAACAAAATTTGAAGCTTCCAAAGAAGAGAAAGAAACTTGAAACACAAAAAGCAAGTCCGGACCAGGACAAGGAAAAGGATGAATCCCTTCTTGACAACTATAGCTGCCCAGGGGAGCCCTGATACAAGGTTATATTCTGAGATGCCACCCAGGAGAGGAGAAATGTGCAACAACTGCCCATAAATACACAGGTCAGAGTGACCTAACATCACTACAGCCTTTTTGATAGAGGTATGGCTTTAAAACCCCTCCTCTGGGGCTGCTATATCACACCAGCCTGGTGCTCTGTAAAAGCTGCCTTTAATTCTGCCCTTATAAGAGAATTTCCCACAGTCCTCATCACTATTTGCACTCTGCTCTGCACTCCCAACAGAACTGCAAGACCCTTTTGGGGGAGCAGAAATCATTTCTTTATGTTGTACTTGGAGAAAGTAGCACTACCAGTTGGTATCATGATAATATTACATTTTCTTATTACGTTCCATGCTCTCCCACTCCTCCCAAGATCTTATTTGCATTTTTGATCAGACACTCGTACACTGAGGAGATGCCTTCAGGGAGCTGGCTGTAACAGTGCCCAGGTCTTTTTCCTGGGCTGAATCAATTAATTTACACCTCTGGGAATAAAATGAATTTTTTCCTGCAATGTGTACGATTACTCCTAGTTTTCATCCATAAGAGGGCGGGGGGGGGGAGAGAATCAGGCTTTGAAATGCAAAGTCATATGTGCAAATCATAATATCCAGCGGTGAAAGCTACATCAGAGTGCTACCATCCCAGGTTACGCAGCACCTCACCTGCATGGGAAGGATCAAAGCCTCTTCTGTGCTGATCTGACCACACTGAGCCATTCAGACTCATCCTCTCCCCAGGTCCCCACAGGTCAGTAATGGCCCTGTTGGAGAGGGGCAGAGGGAGAGTTCAGTGGAAGGCTAAATCAAAAGTGTGGTAGCAGCCACATCCCATAAACCCAGTCACATCACTCGCTTTTCCCCGCACAATTAGCCTTGTGTTAGTCAACCTATTTCTTTTTTTATTTTATTTTTCTAACCTATTTATTTTTAAGCTTTCTTCTCAAATCTTGATTCTGCAAGATTCTTAACCACATCGCCGAGGTGAAGCACAACAGCAGGAGAAAACTAGTGCAGGGATTGTCTGCAGGTTTCAAAAAAAATCTGTATTTTGCCGAACTGAGGTTCTGTGTTTTGCTTCTTCCTGTGTCATTACAGCATCCAGGCTAATTGTTTTTCCCTGTTTAACCATGGACAAAATCTATTCCTCGATGGCTACATGTTACACAATGAATATCAGCCTTTGTAGAAATATATTCACTCACTGAAGGCCCAGCGAGTAGCTGGGAATACATCTTCATTCTCATATAATATTGGAAATATCTCTTTCTATAGGAGAGGAGGAAGAGCCTGGTATGGTCTAGTATCCTCTTTAGGTGGCTGCCAGTGCTGTATCTTCCCCTAAGATGCTACTTGTAAGTGCTTTAGATGAAATGTTTTTCCAGTCCCAGCCAGAAATCAGTTTTTGTCTTGATGCGTGAGAGCTGAGAGCGTTCCCTCTATAGCCCATACACACGGAAGCGAACAGTGCTTTTAGAAACGGCCAAAGTAGTTTTTAAGGAATATTACAGAAATAACAGGCTTGATAATCTTAAAACGCAAATTCTGCTAATTAACCACATCTACTCTCACTTTTTTCTTGCCATTTAAATTCCTTTCGCACCCTTGCTCCTATGCTCTGTATCATTCCTATCTCACGCAGCTCTCCCAGGTTTGCGGTCGACCCTCTTTCCCAGCAGCGCCAGAGAAGGCTTTGAAGGCTCCCTCCTAATTTCTGCCTGTGCTTCCCACCCTTCCCATCCGAGGGGCTCGCCCCCAAATGCTGCCCCTTCGTAGATCCTTTAACACCCTTCCTCCCATGCTTTCCTGAGCGCGGGAAGCTTTTACCACCGTACGCAGCCTGCTAAAGCAATTCTGGGAGAAGCTGACAATGGCAAGGACCACTGGGAAACGTCAACGCAAAATCCCAAAGTGGATTCGGGAGGTTCCCCACAGTTCAGTTAACTTCATTTCTTATAACTACCGATATATTGACACTCACTAGCTCTGGTCAGTGACAAAGGGACCTTAAGCGAGCCTGTTGGCTGAAAGCACTAACCCAACAAGTTTGGATAACTCCAGCTGACAAACTTTACTTTTTTTCTAATGCAACCAAAGCTGAGAAAACATCCAACAGCTTCTCTTTCCCCCTTACTTCAAGGTGCAAAGAAGCACACCGGCTTTTCAGGATTCCTCGACTCGCCAGGGAAACGGAGGACCTTTTCTCCATGCTGGGCACCTGCCTCTACTAAGGAGGTCCCTCCCCGGCACCTTGCAAGGTGCATGGCTGATCCCCACTGCCCCTTCCAAGGGCTGCGAAACCTCTGGTTGCAAACAGCCCTCTCGACCTCAAGCTTTAAACCGAGGGGGACCAGTTTAAAAAGCAAGTTGCTCTCCTCTGACAAACTTAAGGCCCAGTGCCCAAAACCTAGGTTGAACTCCACAGAAAATAGTTAATTAATCTCTCTTGCTGTGGCCTAATTCTCTTTTCAACATGTGGCTGTCACTTCCCTGTCATCACAGCTGATTTACAATGGGGTTTAATTAAATCCTCTGTACATTATTCAGCATTCTCTGAAGACAACACCAAAGCAGCGAAGGGTATTTAAAATGTCACCTGCTGAGACGTATCATCTCCTCCTAAATAAATATGACAGTGATCAAACTTTGGCTAATTACAGTGACTTCGTTATTTGTTTGTATGTTTTAATATTTAATTGCTTTCGTGTTCATCCAATTACAAAGCAACAGCAAATAGAAATTAACTTTTTATCAGCGTGTTCCCAGCCCAGCTAATCAGCACTTCAAAGGCCAGACACAATAGGAGGCCATCCAACCTGAGAGCGCTTTACAATATATTCTCTGCTGAATGGACCGTTCTATTAAATTAAGGGAGAATTGTGTTTGTCCGTGTATTCCCAACTCCCACCCAGATTCCCTTTATGTGGCCATTTATGGGCCTCGCTGTAGCAGCCTGGCAGGAGGACAGTAAATTGTTTGGATTGTTCTTGCCCTCATTCAGGCAGCGCCTCTAACTGCTCGGCAGCCGCCCGACGTAACGGCGTGTTACTCTGCGTCAGAAAGAAACATTGGGAAATTGCTTCCCTTCGGTAGCTTACAGCTGGTGGTTGAGCGGAGGTGAGAGGCCAAAAAATCAAAGCTAATGCCCCAGTGTGCAAGGAGCTGTGCTGCACACCTGGCGGAGCCAGCAGTCTGAGCGCAGGCGCATCGATCCGTCTCACGCGGAGACTGAAGGCAGGGTCGCATTCAGTGGCACGTCCAAAGTCAGCCTGCAAGCCAGAGGCAGAGCCATGACACAAAGCCAGCGCCGGTCCCATAGTTAAAGAAGGACTTTCTCCGTCTTGTTAATAAATAAGATATACAGAGAAACAGGTCCATCGGCTGCCTCCTGTAGAGCCACCCTCTCTCGGCAAACATTCTCCCATCTTTCCTTTTGGCTAAAACCTTCCAGGCTTTGCAAAGCGAGCCTTGACGTTTTTGGAAGACTGCTGAAAACTGATTGCCAGCTCTCGCATGATCTGAGGCAGGGGGCCAAAATAATCCTTCACCAGGCCCAGCCACTTCTGCTTATCTTCTTGCACCTGACCATCTCTGCCACCCAACGCACAAGAGTGCATCCACCAGCGCCTTCGTGAGCAGGGTCCTGGTGGTGGGAATTCAGGTGCACTATGAGCATAAGCAGGCACAGAGGCTACACCTGACTTGCTTTCCTCTCTGTATTTCCAGTGCAGCTGCAGCAGAAGTTGGCCACGTAGTGCTAATGAGGCACTGGTCTGCAACAACATTATTTTCATGCTGGATCGCATGTGTCTGTTGCGATTAGACTTGGATTTGTAATGCGGGCAGTTGTATGGACTCCTGTCTCTGCTAGGGCTGCTACTGACTCATTTGGAGGTCTGCACCCATTTTAGCAACTGTCAAGGGGAAAAGGATCAGCAAAAAAGCTTGAGGACACATAACCTATATCAGCAAGATTATTTTTACCAGTGCAACAATCTGGCCACTGACCAGCAAACTATTTATACTGATAAGTTTGACATAAAAAAAAGAAAGGTTAACCATAGCTGGTTTCCCTCTACAAATCTCCTAGCAGAAGTGGAAGCCAGCTGCAGAAGAAAAGTGATTTAGGGTCCATCAAAGAAAAGAGATAAACAGCACATAAGTCAAACATCAGAGAAGAAATACAGCCAGACAAGCCCATACATAAATGGCCCACATTAAAGAGAATTGATCTGTGTTATATCTGTTCTGTATTTCATTGCATTGTCCTATTATTCCTTCTGCAAAAAGCCAAGCCTTTTAGTTGCCACAATGAAAGCCTAGACAACAGATCAGGAATCGTGCCACAAATGAATCATGATTTTAGGAAGCAATCTACATAATAGTAATAATAACAAAGCTCCACCTACTCATTTTAAAAATTCAAGCAGACAAATCCATGCATACATCAAGACAGGCCAGGCGTTAGAGCGTTCCCTTGGAGGTACACGCACAAGTTCTGACGTTATCCCCCAGCCTTGCCTTATTGTTTTTCAGAGTTCATAAGAAGTCTGTCTTTTCATGTAAGCACAAACAAAGAGAATAAAGAAAAAACATTTGCACAACTGAAGATTAGAGAAATCTGTGAGGCTTCTTTCTTGAAGGATAGTAATGTGTGCGGCAAGCTGCACTCAATCCCCAACCAATAAATAAAAAAAAAAATTCTTAAAGAAAGTACAACCCCAGGTCCTCCACTCAAATACAAGGAGACTCCACAGCCACTGTCTTGAGTCTCTTTTACCAGACAACCAAGATCTATTGCACACGAAAAATTATAATACAGAAGATCTATTTCTCTAGGCAATGCCGCAACAGCAAACAGGAACTCAGAGCTCATCTTCATCCCTCCAGCACCGAGAGATCCCGTACCTGAGACAAACCACCTCCCCAAAGAGTCTGCCATACGCCACCCCATGCAAGCGATCCCCCTCTTGGAAGCCGCAACACAGGACAGCCACAATTTGGCAGCTGCGGAGTTGGTGGCGACCCAAGAAGAATGAAGGGAGGCAAGACTCTATGTAAAGTAAGGGCAAATACTGCCCTAAAAATTCTCTTGTGCAAAAGGTATTCTGCTGGTAAAGACCAAGTCATCACTAGCAAAACGCTACAAAGAAACGCTCAGAGTGTGAGAAAATTTTCATTTTGGAAAAAATAAAAAAAAAAGAAAAAGTACTTTCATGAGACGGCAACAATTTTTCATAAAACAGTCACTAGATTTTTCCGCTGAGAAACAACTGTGTTTAATTTTAGGTTCATCTCATAAAATATTAAATAAAAAAATAAAAATGATTGAACTACTTTGATTTTATTGAAATAAAATATTTAATTTAACCCAAAATACTTTTTCAGGTTTTTTTTTTTTTTAAAAAAAGAAACCCAAAACTGTAGAGTTTCTCATGCAAATGGGAGATCTGATCTCTGCCTAGTTCAGTTAGGACTCATTCACTATATTGATGTGCTAAACCTTTTGTTTTCTTAGTTTTTCCTCATTCAGAGTCAAAAGATTCATTAAAAAGACACAGAAACATCAGGCTTAAGTGAAGAAGCAATCAGCAAGAATGAAAAAGGAGTAACTTGGATGAGGTCCTTTGAAACAGCTCAGTGATCAATGCAGCAGTGCTGAGGCAGAGGTTCGGGGTTAGGAGGAAAAGAAAAATAAATGCAGAAGTATGCATATGAAGCAAAACAGATACTTTCCACTTTGATGAAAAATCTGAGGATTTTGAAGTCTCTGTACAAAGACTTCAACAAAATTTGCTGCCAGTGACATGTAAAGGGGTACCAAAGAAAATAAAAATAAACTTCCAGTTAGAATGATATGTTTGGCATCACAGAGGAGTCGCATTTCTCTCAAAAGCGAGAGGACCTTGGTCAAAGAGCTTAAAAACGTTTCATTCCAGGCAGACTCCTGAGACACAGACCTTTGAGGAAGGAAATTAAAAAGGAGAAGAAAATGTACTGGTTTTCCTGGCCAGTGCTCACAGGCTGTTCCCTGCCTTAAGCAGGCAGCCATCTGCGAGAGGGCCACAAGGAAACACGAGCAGCAAGGAGTGATGGGGACAGAGCACGTCAAAGAACTGCAGTGACCCTATTAGGGTTTTATTTTTAATTTTTTTTAAACATTGAAAAAAGTGTCCCTTCATTCCTAGCAAAACCCCATTTTGAACTCGCTTCAACATCTTTTGAGCTAAGGGAAAAAAAACATTGGAGCAAGTTCCGAAATCATCAGTATATCGTCTTTCAACATCTAATTTCTTTCCCCCATCTTGAATTTATATACTCAAGCTTAAGCTAATTGCATTTGTACAACTCTGACCAAAACACAAAACACCAAACTCAGCTACCAAAACCAGCTGGGATCAAATCAAAGGCTTCAGCTGGCACAGTCCATTCTCTTCGTAATTCACTGGAATTTGGAATTCTGATTTATCACCCTGATCGGGGCCAAAAACATTACTGCTACTATTATTATTGCTGTATCTATATCCTGAATATTTTCCAGGGTGGCAAAACATATCTCCAGCTCAGTTTTACTGCTTAGTTCCTGCATTTTTTTCCACTATGTAATATCTGAGGTGACTGAGTTCAGGGCGTATATCCAGACTGAAACTGTCTTATCATCAAAACTCAAGAAATAATAATGCCATACTGGAGACAGCATGAAAATAAGGTCTCCCCCCCTTGGTGTTCCATTTCTCTGGTCCTGCCTTCTTATTACAGAGTCGTTAACTTTTAAAATTAATGTTTTATATAAGAGTCCCAGCTTCTGGAGTTAGAAGATTGCTGGAAAAGCTGAACTTTCATTCTCTAAATAAAAGTTTCTAGCCTTCATGGTTGCAGAGAAATATTTGGGGGAGGAAAAAAAAAAAAACACTGAAGGCCTCAAATTCAGAAAGAACAATCTCATGATGGTTAGCAATCTAATAGTAAAACCTCCAAATGAAACACTAGCAGTTCTTTTAGTCAGCATCACTGAACTGTTTAGTATAGATGTTCAGAGAATATGTCAAGACCCTCACTATGAACACTGTGGTTTGATAACGCTTGGCCATGCAGCAGAGAAGGAGCAGCTAGAGCAATCCAATTGAAGATGGCATTTGACAAGTCAAAAATGAGATTGCACAGCATAACTGACCACTGGTGCCACTCTGTCTTGCATACTGCGATGGAAATGCACAAGCTAAATTTGACTTCCTATTTGTATATTTGCATCCCCTTTTTAATTCTTGCTCAGGTTTCTCAGTCAAGCTAGAGGAAAGCGTCAATGCGGGCACTTGCTTTGTGCAGCCTGCAAAAGTGCCTAAAGCTTCTCTAGCCCCTAAGGCTGAAATTTTCCCCACAATATAGACAGACATCTATAGAAAGAGAGCAATATACAGAGATAGATGTCTTTTCCTTATATACCCCTTCAGCTGCCTAGCAATGACTGCCACAGCCCTACTCCTTTACTTAATATCTTGCTCAGAAAAGGGAGCCTCTACTTTCCTCCTTACCTCTTTTGTTTGAAACTTCTTCCTCCAAGCTCTTATCTTAGTTTGCTTTCAAGAGAAGAAAAAACAGGCCCCTAACGAACATACCTATCTTGCCCTAGGTAGTTTATTCTGTCAGCATTCCTCTTTTTTTAAAATGATACTTGGCCCAGTCTTGTGTTCAGCTCATATATCGCAGAACCATGGGCTGGACCAGAATATCTTTCAGTTCATAATCACAGTGTGCAGTGGAGGAATGACCCTATCTCTTCTGGAATTATTGCTGGCTGCAATTTGACAAAAATATTTCTTATGTTTGAGAGAAAGCCCAAACAAGGACAGAGAAAGAGTTTGCTGGAAAGTGGATACCTCCCCTACACGTACTTCAGTAAATGCAAATGATACCCAAGGTACAGCTCTTTTAAACAATGGCCTATAATTTTATTTGTATTGTCTGCCTCCAGCTCCTTCCCCCTTTTTGAATGGGGTCAGGCTACAGTGCCAAGGAGTTTAGTACGAGATCTCTGTCCAAGCTGTGGGAATGTTCAAGCAAAAGCAATAAGTGAAATAATTGGAAACACTGCACGTTGTGGGGCAGCAGAGCAGTTGGGTCCCTGTTCTCCGAGCTCTCAGCAGTCTGGGAGCTGTGCAGACAGACTGTCAGCTACTTGGGCACCCTCAGATGAATCCTTCACACCAGGGTGCATCAGGTCTCTCCTACGACAAGCTGGGCTGTTGAAGGCGAAGAGACCACCAGGTAGACACGAATAATGGGAGATCCCCATAAAGCCCATTGAGATGCATGACATGACATGACCCTGGGAGATGGTACACAACCTCAGCACCAACTGAACACGAGCTAAAGCTTGAAGGAGAGGCCCAAGAGCCTCAGGCACCTTCCAGGTATCCGTCAGCACCTTCCAACATCTGGCTCCAAGGGCATGCTACACAACTCCAACGCCTTTTCATAAGCAAAAGCCCCCAGCAAAACCGCAGCTCAAGACACAGAAAAGAACAGATTGTCTTCCAACACACATGCAGAAAAATCAAAACAAACGGTTTGCATACAAGCATTGCATTTGCAATTCTGATTCTCTAATAGGAAATGGCTCTCAAATGGGGGAGGGTTAGACAGGAAATATTACAGCAATGTTATTTTGTTACACTAATTACCAATAACGGCACGTACTAGGGTACCAACCACAGTCAATTCATTTTAAAAGCTATATAATAATGTTTAGGATAAGGAATTAATTTTTATAGCCACTGAAGCAGATTTACCTGTACTGTGATACAGATTTATTACAAATTAAATTTTCTAACTCAAGTGGTTGACTTGGAGAGGCTCAGCAGGATTTGAGGGGAGACACCCTGTTGTAAAGAGAGAACTTCAGAGTTAAGGCACATCTCCTTTGGGTCAAAGCCAACCCCCATCCCACTCTCCACACCCTCCCCAGACCAGTTCATTTGTAAAAAGTTGTCCTCTGCTGTTTTAGTGGAAAGCAGGGGAGGAACTTCTTTCCTTTCTCACCGGGAAACCGTGACACCCAAATGTGCAAGCTGGAGTCTGTGTGCAGGTCACAGGCATGCTTCCCCTCTCCCTGGGGGATCAGAATTTTAGAGCCCACAGGACAAAAACCAGTATGGGAAAACGGATATCAAGAACTACTGTGTTACACCCTAAGGGTATTTACAGAGGTAAGAAAATCCTGTGGTATATAACACTATTCGGACACAGCTGGCCTATTTCCCATTCTGACCTTCCAACTTGCATAACTTGTTTTCTACCAGCACAGTTGCTTTCCAGGGTAGTCTCCACCTGTTCTGCATTAGCACACAAATAAGGTCAGATATGCCCACCTCTGCCAGCAGATTCAGCACCACAGTGTGAACTGTGGCAAAGGAGAGCAGGACCACTCAGGGTGACCTTCATTTAGTTAGCTGCCTGCAAAAGCTTTTTTTTTTTTTTTTGGTAATTGTATGGTTTTAAAAGGTAAAATTTTAATATCACAGTTCCCCTCCCACAATGTAAAGTGAACTCCTTAAAAAGATTCATAAAGTAAAAACTTTGAAGTGTAGCCAAGAAGATACAGTCATTAATTTACTGAAATGTCTGCAGTGTCAATCTCTGAATATGGAACAATTCAAAACTTGTCTTGCACTTCCCTGTGCAAGAAGCGCTGCTGGATCAGGAGGACTGACAGACACCTAGCTGGAAGCAGGGCTGGGCCTAAAGAAGAGACCTGAACAGCACAAGTTCATAGGCGTGCAGGACTTCATGAATGTACAGCCCTGAACAATGACAGAACTTGATCATTTTTAATTAAGACCAACATTCAAACTTGAGCCCTGCTGAGTTGCTGCTTATGAAAGGACTGGGTTAATTTCAGTTTCTTCACTCTCTCTCACTTGCCAGGGTCCAGGATCAAAGCCATCAACATCTTGAAGAGAAAGGTCCAAGATGTGGTCCTGGGTGTGCAGAAACCGGGTTACAGACCTGCCCATTCCCTACCAGAGGTGGATCTGGTAGGATCTTCCCCCAAAAGCACAGTCCCCAAGGTCTGCTGGGCTGCAGTTAGGCAGACAAGGATAGGAACCGAGCAGACAGTAGAGCCGAGAGGCAAGTTCTCATCTTAGGGTGACGGGAACATTGCAAACACCAGAAAGAGCTTAGCCTCTGGAGGAGAGGAGGCACTTCTTGCTTTAGGCCTTTCTTTTCCTCCAGCAAAGGAGGACAAACAGCTGCCACGGATGCAAGTGCTCGGACACCTGTGGAAGAAATGAGGTCTTCACCCCAATGAACCCACTGGCAAATGTTTCTGGCATGTAGGGAGCTGTGATTAACATATCCTAATCAATGCAGATAGATGGACATCCACCAGGATGCCTTTCAGGGCACAGGACAAGGACTGGGCAGTACTCAGCATAGGCTGGGATCTCCCTGTCAGCTCTCAGGACTTCTCCTGGCTATTCTGGCACTTTTATTTGCCTCCATCCGTGCGCTGGGCAGACAGGTAGGTGGCCAGACACAGAGAAATCCTTGCCTCTTTGCTGCACACCGTTTCCCATCTCCATGGGCAAGTAGAGAACTTCCATTTCCAGAGACTTTCCTGCTACTGCAGGGAGCAAAGGGGCTCTAGTTTGCCAAGCCAACTCTTGGCATTGTTGATATCCCCTTAAAAAAAATAAATCATTCAGCCTAAGTTTTGCTTTGTAGCTTCAGTGACAATCAGCAGTCAAGCACAGTAGCTGAGAAAGGTAGGAGATTTACAGTGGTTTTTAAAAGCCATCTCTGCACCATCTGAGCTGTTCTACATAGGCACCAAACAAAAACCCTGCTCAAATTGCTTAGGAGAAAGCGCGACTGGGCTGGAGCGGCTCCAAATTCTCTTCTGGCTCAAAGGGGATCACGGCCAGGTCTCTGCAGCCATGCACAGGCCTCACGCAGAGCCACACACACAGCATTACAAAGAGAATTCGAGCAATACTGTTTCACATTGGTTTTTAATGACACTTACAGAGATCCCATCACATTAAATTTCATCCAGAGAGAGACACACGGAGGGAGGAGAGTCATTAGCTTGGCCCTAAAGCCCTGAAAAGAGAAGGAGGGAAGGAGGAGTGGTTTCCTATGCTAATACTGCAGAGACTGAACTCCCACAGATGTTTTCCTATGCTCCAGGATAAATGAGACTTTCCTAAATCTTTCCCCACTGCAAATAAACAGACAAGGAGCTTGCACCATGCGGCTTGCACTGCCCTATTCATCACAGCATCCCAACTGTAGGTACCAGTGATCACAGCTAATCATTGACAATTACCACCACTGAGCTCGTAGGTCTGTTTCCCCGATAACTTTCAGCAGCTACAAAGCTCTTTGTGGGCTTCTCCATGTAGAAAGGCTGAAGGAAATCTACTCCCCCTTAGCCTGGCAGCCAGACGCTCCTCCTAAAAGCTGTTTCCATCAGGCAACACGGCACGCTCACAAAACACAAGGAAAAAAATTCCAAGCCCGTAAGCCTATTGCGTCATCGATGACCCAGTCTCTGTTGCCTTGGTGTGGCAGGTTGACGGGGAACCGTTTTGCTTAGAAGAACTCTTGTCCCTCTCTCTCTCCCGGCAAGCTTGCTCTGCAGCCAAGCCCAGCTCCCCCCACCCCCTCCAAACAGATATAATTCAATTCAATCAAACAAAACAAGAAAAAGCACACGTACAGTCGGTGCTTTTCCCGCATATAAAGTAACACGGCAGCGGGCTGAGGGATGGACCCTTTGAGAAATTCGTATGCCAGCCTTCCCACTATAGTAATTTCATTCTGTCTTTGTAATTGTCTGATATTACATTGTTCCCTGCCGGAAGATTAATTAGCTAGTCTTACCCTCAAACATACCATCCCTCTGAAACCCTCAAGGAAGCTGGAGTGGTGCCAAGCCTCTCGTATTTGCTATTCTGGCTGGCAGCTGCTACTGTATCCAAGAAAGGCTCCTTTTGTCCCCTAACAACAGTTGCTGTGCCAACTGACCCCCGGTCCCCCCTTCCCCAAGCCCACCGCCAAGGAGGTGCCGAAGTTGCAGTGCCGCAGGCCGGGGAAAAGGGGTGGGGGAGAGATGAGAATCGGAAAGGGGAATTAAAAAAAAAAAAAAAAAGAGAGACAAAACCCAACCCCGCACGAACCAACCCTCCGACTGGCATAATTACTCACACTCATTAAGTATGGCTGCATTGCATATGCAAATCAAGCGAGTCAAGTGCACGGGGCGCGTCAGGCTGCCGCAGCACCAATGATGCCTTGCCGATGCCTCGGTCCCGTCTAGCGGTGGGAAGGACGCGAGCGAGATGGCATCTCGCCGGCCGGCGCGCCGAGCCGACAGAGCACAGCCGGCGCATCCGCGCTCAGGGCCGCCGGCGCTCGCGCCGAGAGCCTCGACCGGGGAGAAGGGAGCGAGCGCGCAAGAGAGCGCGTGGAAAGCAACCGGGGGGTGGGGAGCGGGGGCGGCGGCAGGGAGCGCCGCCAGCCATTTTGGCTGGTGGGGGAGACATGGCGGGGCAGGGCGCGAGGGGCTGCCGCGAGCCGCCCCCCACCCCAGGGTTTGCCCCCGGCCCCGGCAGGGCGCCCACGCCGCCGTGTTTCGCAGCTGCCGCGGGCTCGGCCGCAACCGCTCTTTGTGTGCGCTCTTGGCACGGCGCCCGACCCGCCGGTGAAGCACGCGCCCCGCCGTAGCTTTGCGGCTTTTGTTTGCCCACCCGGGCCCTCCCCGCCGTCGCCCCTCAGCCTTCTGCCCTTCCTTCTCACGCAAACGCATTTCATCTCTCAGGCTGATTTTAAACAGGGTGACCGGACAGCCAGAATTTGGCAGTTGCCGGATGGACGCGACACACGTGACACAACGGTCCCCACTCCGGTTTGGGTGAGGGCGGCTTGCCACAGAGACGCGGCGGGAGCTGACATCCCGCTCGCTGCGCCAGCCGCCTTTGGGGCCGGCTACTGCCGAGAAACCCACTGTCAGCACACACTGGGTTTCTTTCTGTTTTTGGGGTTTTTTTTGTTGTTGTTGAGGGAAGGAAGGGGGAAGAGTTAAAAGAAAAAGGGAGGGAAGGGGAAAAAAACCCAGGGAAGCACATGTCCGAATTTAAACACACGCCATGAAACGACGGTGAGGAACAGGCAGGCAACTCCCCTGCCTACAGGACACCTTTCCCCAAGGCCTTGAGAAGCCGTGTTCACCTCTCAAAGCACCACAGCAGTTAATATTTGCTCGTTTGTTTGCTATTTTGCTGCAGGCGAACCACGACGAGCAGGGGCCTGCCCGGCCGCAGGCCTCGGCCTCCTTCGGGGCAAGGTGCCGGGTGGGAGCAGGGCAGGTCACATATACAAACAAAAAACCTAACCAAAAGAAAATAAAGAGCCCTGCAACAGCTATGAGCTAAGAGGGGGCATGTTGGCCTCTTTATTGCCTGACGCAGTTTTCACTCCTGCATATACAACATACCTGCCCATTTCCAGCCCTAAAACCTGGAGACAGACTGAACACGCAGGAGCAGCACTGGGCTGCTCTGCTTCTCCCCCCCCACCACCACCCAGCTCCATAAAACCAGTCTGCGGCTGTTAAACGTGGGGAGAGGAGATCGTCGCCAAGGCCCACGGCAGAGCCGCCCGAGGGCGAGCGGCTGCCGCGTTGGCTCGGAGCGGGCTGCGCACTAGGGTGCGGCAAAGTGTTTCTGAAATGGCACATTACAGGAAGTGATCAAATGTTATCACAGGGGCTAATTAGGATCTGCCACTAGGACAGCGGCTCTAGATGGTCTCGCCACCCTCCTTGGCGAGCGGCCCCCCTTCCCCACCATCCTCGGGTACTACGGAAACAGGAATTAATACCGCATTCATCAGTGCTTAATTAATTAGAGGACGCTGCACGCAAAGGGGGTGGGCAGCAGGGGGTCTTCACACTGCAAAAATTACCTGAGGAGGGGTAGCTGTAAATTTGTTTTTTATTGTTTTGCCTCCCCAGAAGGTGCCGAGAGGATCCGGCATACTCAGCCAATGCCGCTAACCTGCCGGCACTCGACGTAGCAGCAGCGAGAGATTTGGAGCCATCTGTCCCGTACCCTCGAGACAAGCGGTGGGAATAAGGCATCGCGAAAATAAAGCGCCAGTGAAAGGAGGGAAGGAAGAGGTGCTGCAGCCCTGCACCGCCATCTTCTTCCGCTGAGGCGGGCGGACGCCAAATCGATTTCGCACGCTCCGAAATGGCCGTTCTGAAGGGCTGCACTCGAGAGATGGCAACAGGGAAGCTCAGAGCAGCCGACACCAGGGGGGAACTTGACTTTTCAGTGTGTCTAAGGAGGTTGTTTATGCACATGATTTTCTTTAAGAAGCTTAATATTTTAGCTAGAGACAAAGCTCAGTGTTCACATTTGATTTATATATCCCCACCCACTTCAGTGTATGCCACCCAAAGAAGGGAAGGACTTGTCCGTCACTGCAGATAGCTGGGCCTTGGAGGAGAAAAAGGGTTGAAAACATGTAAATAGCACTGCCCAGGGCTGCTCAGCCTGTCCTACCTCCAGCTTGAGGTCAGCGGGTCATGCTGCTGCCGTGCGACCACCCCTGTCCACACACAAACCCAGGTGAGACCTTGCCTTGCTGCCCAGCTGGTGGCCACAGGGAGCTGCCAGGACATGGGACAGCCAGGGGCGGGGGGACGGGCCAACCCAAAAGCATGACCCTATATAAAGCCTGGATCCAGCCCAGCTTCGGGCAACGTCCAAGAGAAACGTCGTGCTGGTGCTTAACCCAGCAGACAAGCGTGCTTCGCTTGGCATTTCCCCTCCAGGTAAAGAACGTCATTCAGGAGCCACTGAGCTCACACAGGCCACGGGAGGGCAGCATTTTTATAGGATCCCCTTCAACACAGAGCCGCCCACGCTGGCCTTTCCATACTCCTTCTCCAGCTTGGGGCTGGCCTCCCTGTTGGCTCGAGCGTGTCACTGCCTTGCATTGCCAGCTTTTAGGGATTCTCCAAAGACACCGCTCCCCAGCACTATTTCCAAATATGCTGGCAAGGCTCTTCCAGCTCATATGGTCCTTCCCCTGGCCCACCATTTAAAAAACGTAACACTTCTCCTTTACTCCATTTCACCTGCTTGCAGGATAAAGCCCCCTGTAGCCAGGCACCACAGCTGCCATTACACCAGCAACCTGGTTGTTATTCTTTCCCCCAACTTCCTCTCCAAGTCTCACCCAGGAGGGTGTTATTTACATAACATCTTTTAAACATTGACTTTTTCAACACACTTTCCCTTTTTCATTTTTTAATTACTTGCATTTAAAACAAAAACCCCAACCTATGTGAGTGACTGCCCTCATAACTGTTCTAGACCTCTTGCTAATTAATATGTGTTAGCTTTGGCTTATACACCGGGGTGCCTAAATCCAAAATACACAAGCCTGCCAAGTTACTTTGCAAACAATACAAGCTTACCTTGAGGAAAGAATGACATTATCCAATTCCCTGCTATGCAGTCTTACAGAAACCCTTAGAGTCAAGGATTTAGACTTCAGAAAGTGAAAGCTGCTGCTCATCCACCTCAGAAGTGATGAGGAAATAGAAGAGGAAACCCAAAGAAAAGCAAAGAGAAGGAGAACAGAAATAGAGAGATCTCTGAAAGGAGAGAGAAGTGCTTTCAAGTGCAAGGCACTTTTCCCCTGCTTCCTTGGATACACTCACACACAGCACACAGGACAGCTTGCATCTGCTTAAGAAAAACACCTCCAAGCAACTCCCAAACAGGCTCCTCCAGAGACACGTGCACTTCTCTATCCCAGACTGAAGGAAAATGAACACACAATGTGTTGGTCACATCAGTTAATACATTCCTTATGTTACAGTAGGGAGCACATCGGAGCACACATAGGACAAAATAAAGCCCCAAAAGTCTGGACTATTATTCAACAGGGTCACAAATAAAGGAGACATGATGTTAGCGTACAGAAGAACTGACAAAGTGGATACGGCGCTCCTATAAACACCCCTCCTAGCACATAGTGTCAGGGCATTCAGCACATCTGAAGGCAGCACGTTTAAAACTGATTAAAAAAGGAAAAGCCTTATGTAAACTTAATGCATAATTAACCTGAGAAGCTCACTTGCAGAAGATATTGAGGTCATGAGAGCATTAGAACCACAAAAACAACTACATCATTATATGAAGAATGAGAACATCCACTATTAAATTATTTGAATACTCATCTAAAGAAAAGAATATAACCTGCTGTGTTCTAGCCAGTGAGAGCTTCCCCTCCAGGGAGGCAACAGGAGGCTTCTTGCATCTTCCTCCGATTGTCACTGTGTCAAATGCTTCGGAAAGGACCAAGCAGGCTGGACAAGCCTCTCGGGGGCTTTCCGTGAAGGGTCAGGCCCCAAAAGGGGTTTATCCACTCTGCACTAGCGACCCATAGTTGCCTTCACTGTCAGCTGAGACAACAGACCCTTGCAGGGGATGATTCATCCCACCTTAAGCACAATCAACTGAACTGTCCTCTTGATATGCCTAATTCCAGGCTGAAATTAAAGCTTTGGGGATTTTCATGACTTCACAAGTCTGGGCAGGATACACAAGAGTCTCATCCTCTCTTTTATCACTAACCCCACCTGCAGACCTTTCAAAACCCTGCAGTCTCATTTGCCCTTTCCACAGCCTAACATTGCCCTCAATGTTTCTCTTTGCAGAGGTACCTTTCCCACACACCATTCAGACCTATTCAGATGTCCTGACTTGTGTTCTGTGTCCTAAGATCTCCTTCCTGATGCCAACTCAAAAAGAGAGAAGGAAAACAAAAAAGTCTCCTGTTTGCCAGTGTCCAAGTGTAACACCCAAAGGCCTTTCCCTCTTCTCAATTTCTGGCTTGCTTACAGCCATAGCAGCTGTTTCATATTTCCTGCTTCTAACCCCTTATGTTAAACTGAGGTCTCTTTGGCCAAAATCCAGAGAGAGGCACAGACCTCATAAGACTTTTCAGAGAGACTATGAGCTGTGTCTCCCCCAGGCTACCGCCCTCTCAGTAAATCATATCATAAATCCTAAATGCTTGAGTCACCATATGGAGGAAGATAGCTGTAGTATTGGCAGCACGTTTCTAGCCATCCAATGTATGCCTCCGCACACCCCATTTATCTGTCATTGCTCACACCCAGATATGTTATGGGCACAGCACCTGCTTGGGATCACTGCAGTGCCTGGCACAAAAGTTTCAGGCACGAGCACTCAACAGTCCACATCTGAACCATCTCTGCGGGGCCAGAGGAGATGGAGGCTGCTGTAACTACCTCGCCTAGAATGATCCCTCACAGCCCTGCCTGCCTAGGAAGCACCAAAGCTGTTGCTCACAAACTACAGACCCTCCTTGCTGTGACCAACAGGCCTCATCAGAGCAGTGCCAGGCTCTACCGGCCATTTGAAACACTCAAACAAATCAGAATCTCCAAATACTCAATTTTACAGCTATATTTCATTATATTTTGATATCATGATATTGATCAGTAATACTGGTTTGATAACAAGCCTGGGCTCTTTGTAGTTGCTTTCCGCAAATATTTGCGGGCCCTAGGGTTCACCTTTTGACACTACTCTGCCACTGCAAGGGCTAGAAAAGCTTACTCGGGAATGAAGATCACCAGACCCCAGGAGACAGGGGCTTTAAGAAAAATGCCAGTCACATGACTCCTGAGAAAACCCAGGAGGAACAAGAATGACACAGAGCTTGCCCAGGCCCAGGTGCACTCAGACCTGATCCACGTTCAGATCCACTTCACGTTAATCCCACTGCACAGTATAAACCTGTGCACTCCAATGGGATGAGGAAGGTGGGCTCCCCTACTTTCCTCAGAAGCCTTAAGGACTAGATAATTTCAGCTGCATAGGGCATTTCAATCCTCAGCTCCACCCATAAGGCAAACACGTGGGTCCAGTGCTGGACCTCAGCAAGGCCTGGTGGAGAGGAGGCAACCCTGCAGCTGTAGACCTGCACTGAGCAGGGGACTCGAGCAACAGGAGAAAAAGGGAGCACCTGAGTAATGGACCTGCAGCAGCTATGGCTTCCAAGAAAGCTGGTTTTCCATCTGTTGCTGCTACTCTTGGAGCCTGTGCTTCCACTGCAGGAAATGAAAGCCTGGAGCATCCTGGCTAGTGTGTCAAGTTCCACTAAAGCAGAGCACTCATCATGCACTTCAGCTTTGTTTCCTTCCTTCCCTTTTACAAAGCATTGACCATTACGTTTAAGTAAGGTGTATGGGATAGTAGTCCATACCTGTCATCCAAACATTCATTACGAATACTGTGGAAGAGCCCTGGCACATACTCACAATATCCTATGCCTCTCCATTTTGCTAAGAGAGAAAATGGACTGCTGACGGTACCTCAGTGCCTCTCTGATGTAGTTACCCTACCTGTTAAAAAAATAAAAAACAAACAGCACACACACACCTTCCCCAGCTCACAAAAGTGTTGTAATTCTTCAGTGATATGTGATGTGCAATGGCAACACTGCGCAAAAGCATCAATACTGGACAGGACATGAAGCCACATCTTACCCTCAGCAAGAGGGGCAGCTCTGCCACCTCACTCTGACCACGCACAGCAAGTTACTGCCACCAGCTCACTCAGCAAACGAAATAGAAGATAGAACTTTCATCTGCTTTATCTTGCTTTTGAAATGACATCTCATATGCCTGCTGAACAGAGAAGTCAGACTGTTGTGAGGTCACTATGAAGATCTAAAATCCTTAGAGGGGGCATTTCTTCTTTTTTTAAATAACACTACAAAGACACTTAGAGACATTTTTCCTTGTACGCATGGAGAAAACTGCAATGTCATGTTTGTTGAATGACACAGAAATGTCATTCATCTTCAAAACTTGGAAACAAGCAAGTTAAAAAAAGTAACATTTCGCATTTCTTGTAAAGCTCCAGTTGGCCTCATATCGAAGGACTGATTTCCCAGACCCCAGAGTGCGCCAAGTACTCCGCACCATCTGTCTACAGGTGACCCTGAGCCTTAGTGACTCCCCATGATATGCCATGTCACCCAGCCCCCGCTAGACCCGAACCAGCTTGCTCCAGGCCAGCGTCAGCAGAACTGAACCCTCATACTTATAAACCTCTTTGGATCTGCAGTTGTTTCTCTGGCTCCAGCTCTACTAGCATATCCCTTTGGTAGAGATCATCCATACCATTGCCTCATAGACCTTTTGATCCAGCTGTACTGCATCCCAGCACAAAGATATCCCTAAGCACCCCACTACAGTGGGCACATCCTTTTCCAGGGCTCCAGTTCTGCAATCACTCTGGACTTACAGATCACCTCCACAGGGATGTGGAACTGCCAAAGCAAACAGACATCCCTACTTTGGAGAGCCTCCAGAAATCAAGCCTTGCACTTCAGCCAGTGCAAGGAGCACAGAGACCTCACCCAAATAACAAATGCCTACATACATTTTCCTGTCTCGGTTTCAGCACTCCAGACTGCTCCCAGGTTTAAATCAGCTCTCTCCAAGGCTCTCTGCCCTTCTCACCTCCTTTCTCTTTCAGGATCCGGAGCTTCTCTTTTACAGATAATTTCTTCTTAAGCTCTCTCAGAAGCAGTCAGTGCGACACGCTCTCAAGGGCGAGCACCCTTAGACACGCAACTCCACATTAACAGATCAGCTAGCAAAGACTAATTCCTCACCCCAGTAGGGCTTAAAAGTTTACCTTGTTCCAAGCTGTAGCCAAGGCTTAGCACCAGTGAGCGCCTGTACTGACAGCAGATCATTCATGCTGCAGGACCCTTTATTGCCAGCCCTACATCAGGATTCCCTGAAATATCAGTCCACCATAGAAGCAAGAAGACAGAGGAGACAGAGTCCCTCAAGATCAAAGGGAATCAATAGTGACTAGATTTGGGGGTTAGCATAGATGATACAACCCAGGGAAAATATAATTTATCCTTGTATTTGCCTTGCCTAGAGATGGTGATTCTCATTTACATTTCCAAACAGCACTTTCTTCCCTGAGGCTCCTATAGCCTCTGTAAGTTAAGGTTGTTCCGACTCAGGTCCATATTGCTACTATTCTTAGAGCATCCCCCAATGCGCTTTCGCTACCATTGAAGCCCTGGTTTTGTAGTTGCCGTTCTGGTGTAGAACAAGAAAGCAGGCACAGAAACTGCAAGTCGCCCCGCTGCTTGCCTGCGGGCGCAGCCAGGTTCCGGGCACACATCCCAGCATGCCACTGCCTCTTCTCCAGGGCCCTCAACCTGCCAGCAGCACCTCATCCAACCAGGGAAGCAAGGGAAGGTTTGGGCCTGTATCTCTTCACTGCAGAAAGTATGAGCACTGCTAAAGCAGCCTCCCCTCAGACAGGAATGTGCAGATCCACTGGGGTCCTTGTTCTTTCATCAGAGGAGCTTAAACTCACTTAGATCAAGGTCCCTTTCATTACTCGTTCATGAAAGCCAAGAAGCTGCAGATATACTATGAGCACTTAGGAGGAAAAAAACATTAGTGTCTAAAGGCACTTTAAATGATTTAGATACAAACTTGCCTATAATAAGACATCTATTTTGGTTAATCTCTTAGTTGCAAATCTTGAAACTCTTGAACCTGCCTCAGGCTACTGTCAGCAGCACTTCATTTAACACTGCTTATTGGGAATAACTGCTATTTCCCACTGTAACCTCCAAACCTCTTAAAGTCTCTTATTGCTTTGCCCAAATATACTTGCCTTGAGGATACAGAAGGGTTTTTTTTTTTCCCTCACTAAGAACTGTTAAGATGATTTGAACAAGCTGAATCAGAAGAGACTGTTTCCCAGGTGAAGCAGCCAAGACTCAAAATATCTTCCCCTGTAATATTTAGGGAATGATTTTTTTTAAGCACTTACTAGGGTTATGAAATTGAACAGCTAGGCTTTGATCACTCCTCACGAGCAAAGGATTCAAAGAGATGGGTATGTTTTCATCCTCCCAGAGAGCCACTTAGTGACAATCTTTCCTGCCCTCACCTAAAGGAGGGGACCTCTCTGGAGGAAGAAAGACAACTGCAACTGCTCCTTGCTTTCCTGCATTCAAAGCCTCACTTTGCAGAGGCTTGTGAGAGGATTTAGCATTACCAACTCCAGAGCTCACATTTTAAGCTCAATCACATTTTTTGACAGAAAGCAGAAGCATGGCAGGTAATAAACCCACTGTCCAGAGGGCCCCCAGGCTGGGCATCGCACCAGCAGGTCCCCTGAGAGCCCCCCAAATCTTCACCCACCTGTGAAGGTGAGCTTTGCTTCAGTAAGGCAGGTTTAATTTAAATGCCGTCACTCAAGTTACAGACCCTAAAGATACGTAACAGTTGCTATATTGACAGGCTATCACAGCTCTAACTCTGAATAACTGACAGAAAGAGCAGTATTTCTCCCCAAGGCAGACATGGTGGTGGGGACCTTATCCCAGGAAGGCTGCAGGGAGCACCACCAAGCAACTGCCCACCTTATTCCCAAGCAAGGTCACACACATCTCAGGCAGGAACAGCAGCAGTAGAGCAAAGACATAGAAGAGTCCTCCAAGCCTGTCTTTTTAAAAGTGGTACCTTCAACTATAATACAGGATTTTTCCAGTATATCCCTGTATTAGAGTGACAGATTTTGTCCCATGCTCAGATTTGGATTGCATTTCCAGGTGTAAGCACAGACCTCATTACCACATCCACCAGACACCACCACAGCCAGCCATCACCCACATTCCCCCTCCACCAAACTAAAACAAAGTTGTTATCAAACTCGGGACACACAGCCTTGGCACACCTCAGCCCCTGGAAAGATGTGGGGATCTAAATTGAACTTTTCCAGCCAATGCTCAAAGTTTCTTCCCCCTGAGCTATACTGCACTCTAGCTAGCCCTTAGTCTGATATCAGATTGCAAATAAGGAATATTCAGCTAGATTTAAAACAAACACTTATTTCCCCTTCCAAAAAAACCCCTCACTCTGCATAATCAAAACCAAATGCTCAAAAACAGCTTCATTCCTCCTCAAGGTACAGCATAGCCCTGAGCCTTTGCAGAAAGCTAGTCCATACCAGGGAAAGTTATATTTACATTAGAATAAAAACTCACCAGGCCTACTTCTTCACCCATGGCAGCTCCAGCCACAATTCTAGCTCTCCCAGAAGTTACCAGCAGGACACTCAGCCCCTTCAGGCAGGCCAGCCTTGAGCCAGACCAACCCTCTGCTCCACTCCCTCCTCTACCAGCATGCTCCCAACCACATCACCCCCCAAAAACAAACTCAGCTACTGCTGCTGCTTTTAAGCCCTCAGGAGCGATTAGGAGCACCTGTACCAGCAGCTGTTCACTTTTGCTCATTTTGCATCAGGTGGAGAGACAATTATGCCATTGCTCCTCTGGCCACCTCCAGTTCCTTGGTCCTTATGTTATAAGAGCTAGGCACACACTGGTGCTTGCCGTTGAGTGCCCAGAGGTGTCTCTGCTGAGCCAACACTTGCAGTGGGAGCAGAGCAGTGGTGCGGCTGCCCGGCAAGTGCAGACTTGCACATGAGCCTCGCAGAGGACCTGCTCTCCAATGCCATGGTTGGACAAAGAGTCCCTGGGCTCCTTGCCATAGCACAGCCTTTATTTTGGTGCTCTCTCTCTCTCTCCAGAAAAATCTTGCATGGCCCAGCAAGCTTCAGGTTATCCTCCCAGGTGCAAAGAATTGCTTGAAGGGAGCTCTGCTCGGTGTCCATAAATCTCTATAGCGGGAAAGATGGTCATTAGAGATGCTAGTTCAACCTCCTTTCAAATGCTTTGTATCTTAATCCATCAGACAGCTTTCTCCTCTGCTAGATAAGCTCCCTTCCATTGTGGAGAGTTTCAGAAGTCATTTGCAGACATCTCAGCTTTCTCAATAATTTTGCTCCTTATTAAATATTACTAATGGTAGATATCAGACTCTCTGCCCTACATCCAGTTTCTGTTATAGTATAAATTGTAATCTGTCTTCCTTCCTCCGTCTATTCAAGTCTTAAAAAAAATGACTGGAATAAAAAGGCAAGCACAAAATAATTGAACGGAGCAGCTTAAAACAAAAAGGAAGGAAAACTGAAAAAGCTACCTTGATTGAAAAGTTCAATAAAACTGAGGAGAAAGGAAAAAAATCTGAATTTTTAACAAAATGGATTATAAAAAAGGTCTGTTTCAGCTAAATATTTTTTAATAGAAAAATGTCAGCAGGCGCTAATTATGATGCAGGCCTCTTACACAATCTTGAGCTCCTTCTCATTTATGCAGATAAATTGGCATTGCTGCCCAGTCCTACAGTTCTGCTTAGCTAAGTGCTTTGCAAGCTTGGCAAGCAAACCCCATTCAAAAATTTAGCAAGTGTGCCTGAGCTGTGATAGTATGCAACTCAACACACGCACGAGTTTTCACTGGTACATGAAAGAGCATCCCTTTGGCAAGAGCCCTTTTCTCGGCGGAGAGGAGTGTCCCGCCTCGCCAGCCACCACAGAAACATTGCTGGATTCTGCTTTTCTTTCTTTAAGTGATTAAAAGCACACTTTCTCCTGTCTCTTCATCCTCATACTAAACCTTTTCAGCTGATACTTTTAAAAACCAAACCAATAAAATTGTTTGAGGGAAAAGGTTTTCCAGTGAGACAAAGCATAAAAGATGCAGGTTTCAGAAAGGTATGAGCGGAAAACGGAGCGTAGCACGGAAATGCTTATGCAGCTGAAGCGCTAACAGTCTGTTCTCACCTTAATAATGAGCACATACATTATTAATGAAAATGTTTATCCTCATAAACCACTGTAGCAAGTTAATATTTAATCCAAAATCCACATGAAACCCCAGCCTCTCCTGGTTCCTCATCCACCTCCTTGTTTCCCTGGAAATCTCTGAACTCTGTAAACTGACCTGAGACTTGGCTGCTCGAGGCTGACCTAAGACACTCTCTGGCTTTTTCTGGCTTTCCGCGTGAGTACCACACCTTTTGATCCCGTTACCACTGTCACTTGGGACCTACAAGGTTTCTTAGATAATCCCAGAGAGTCAGTGCTTTGTAACTCATTTCACTTTGATATTCAAGGCAGAGCTGGACAGCCCACACATGAAAAGGCAGCCTTCCCTTTCTTCACAGGCTTAATTTCATCTGCAAATCAAACATATCGAGACAGATATTTATAGAGGAATGCCCTGATCCTCCCGAGAGGACCATGGAGTCTCCAATGTGTAATTTTGCTTTAGGAAGATGATTTTAATCTTGACTTGCTTCTGAGGATGGTGGCAGACAAGGAGTAGGGCAGAGAAGGGGGTTCCTGAAGCTGGTTCTCCTCTGCTCCCCCATCAATTCAAGCCTAGGGCTAATGTGATATAAAACCATGTAGATGCACACAAGGGGATGGAGTATCTTTCTGCTTCCCTGTCACTGTCCTCTGCAAAGCTGTTTCAGGACATATAGTTCGTAAAAGGCTACCATTTTTACTTTTAAACCTGGCCTGTAAACCTTGTTAGAAAGTGCTTTCTGGTGTGTTTTACAAAAAAAAAAAGAAAAAAAAACACCCCCTAGTTTAAAAATGATATATGAACTAAAAGACCTGGTAAGCCTGGGGCCCTGATGACTCCTTATGACAAGGAGCTCGTAAGCAATGGCCCCATGCTGCCTCTACAGGTGATTCTCAGTGCCAAAAACCAGAAAAAAATGAAAGGTCTGGCTTTTATGCTTTTCAGAGAAACCCTGGAGAGGAGGATAATGGACAAAAGGTATCAGTTTTCCTATGGTCTGCCTCCTTCCCATGAAAGCAAGTCTTATTTTTATTGCTTTCCACAATCAAGCCAGGACTAAACCTGGCTCCTAGAAGGAGTATGATGAGGGTCTAGCCCTGAGAAGGCAGCACCAAGCCTGGCTGTGTGGCTTCTCCTGCCTGCACCAGCTGATCGCTCCCCGGAAAGTCAGGCCAGGAACTGGGGCCACCAGCCTGGCAGGTGCCCAGGGCATGGGGACGCCGTGCTGGTCTGGGCTGTCCGCTCCCTTGAGGGGCTGCTCCGCACAGCGCTCCCTCTGGGCCCCCGTGCTACCGTGGCCTTGACGCCCTGCTCTCCCCGGCCCCCTCTTTCCATCCGTGCACATGCAGAGCTGGAGGCAGTTATGAGGGCCATGCCATCGGGTACCCCTAGGCTTGCTGCCAACCCATCTTTGACAAAGTGAGAGATGCCGGGGCTGAGCCAGAGAGACAGCGAGCAGAGCCTCCAGATGGGAGGAGAACGCAGCGTCTTCAGCTCCATTTTAGCTTGTCAATTGCTTGCATTAAACCATGAAACCTGGTCTCAAAATCAGCTTCTTGCCTGACGCAGAAGCTGTGGCATTTATTTTCTGTCCCTACATTGCTGTAGAGCAGCCTGGGAGAAACGGCATCTGCTGCCCTGGCGCTGTTCAAGTGTGCACCTCAGCACTGAATGCTGACTTGTTTTTATGGTCTGTTGGAGGGTGCTGTGCCAGTGTGAGTCTTACCCTGGGAACAGTGGGGTCCATCCCCACCAGGCCTTTATAACCCTGGTAAAAAAATCTCTGTGCGCCTCGTTTCGCTCTTGCGCCAAGTGCGGGCAGAGCACACGCTAGTACAGGACAGCAGCGGCGGCCACACGGTAGTCCTCAGCAGCGATCTGCCTGGCTGTCCCCAAGCTCACTGAGGGACGGGCACATGGCAACTCAGGCTGACAACCAAGAAAGGCATGTCGGGGGAAGCTGTAAGGCCATTTCTTCTATTTTCCAACTAAATATTTTCTCGATGTTATTACCTTGATAGGATTAACTTGCACAATTCTTGTTTCGTACAATACTGCTCTCTTAAACCTGCTTTGCATTACACACACAAGTCTACTGCAGTTTCTTCTGCCGAGAACCCCACCGACTAAAAAGCATTCGAGCTGCCACTGGCTCCATGTTCGGGTTTGTTATCATCAGGTTGGCTGTAACGCATGCGAGGCTTTGGGTCGTGCAGCTGGTCCGGGTGGCCAGGAAAGACTATACAGTCCAGTGCAGGGCTCTGCTTTCAGCGCCGTCCTTGCAGGGGTATCCTTTCACATGGGAACAGTTTGGGGTGGAAAACGCACAGAAAAGATAGTTTTCAGTAGTAACAAGAAGAGAGAATTTATTACATCAGTGCATGCTAAGAGATATCTCTTTAAGCTTCGGTAAACTTTTGGAGTCCCTGGGAAGCTTATAATGCGCCTTGGAAGGAAGCATGACTTATGAAATTGCAGTTTTTAGCTTAGCTGGGTAATGTTAATGAGAAAATATTGTGGTCTGCGGGTGGAATTCTCCTGAATCCCGTAAGTCAGAAATAAATTATTCTGTTTTCCTAAATGAAGCACAGCACAGTGCTGCTCTTAAATCAGGCTGATGATGATAATTATTTATTGATTTGTGGAGGACCATGCACAAGCTCTGACAGAGAAATACAACCCAAAATGTAGCAAAGAGTTACAAACTTTGACTTGCTGCGGGCAAGGAAAGAAAGTCTTTGCTCGGGTTTTTAAAGGGAATCAGCAGGCTGGGGTGGGCGCCCTGTGTGCCAGAGCTGATCGGAGCAGGATGGTACAGACAAAGATGGACAGACTGCCTCTACTTTCTGCTGGAGCCACAGTGTGGATGATCAAAAAACAGGCTTTCAACTGCAGCGCAGCAGCTTCACAGTAATTAAAGCTTGAGAAATCCAGCCCTGCATAAGCCTGCTGCGGATCAGTTTTCACATCAAATGGAGTTTCCCATGAGGACAGGTCCCACACCACTGAATTCATTTTTCAATGAGAGCCATGGTTTGGCATGGAAGAGTTAAGATCTAGAAAAGTCTCTAGTCCTAGTTGTTTACTCCCAAGGTCAGAGACTACACTGGAGAAAAGTGTACAAAGCCTAGCCTCAAATCATGCCTCTCACTCCTAACTTTGGGGAAAATAAGCTGATTTTATAACCGTTATCATTCCAGCTAATCTTTGCCTCCCCACAGCAATAGTCTCCAACCCTTAGACAGCAAATCACAGCCAGCAGGTAGTCACCACACAGCAGGAAACATCATGCTTTGTTTTTCCTGCTGGACCAACGTGTAGGTGTTTGGAGACACTGGACTACAAGTTTGATAGTGGTGTTTTCATCCTTTTCCTCCTCCTGGCCTGGGCCTGCTGATTAGTCAGCCACAAATAAGTGGCCGCAGGCAGGGGGACAGCACCGCTAACAGAGCCTGTGCTAGCAAACTGTGCGAGAACTTCCCCGCGGGTGTTTTAGCAGCCTGCTCAGACTCAGCCGGTCATGCACCAGCCTTGGGTGCCAAGTACAGGTCTCACGGGCCGCAGGGACAGCAGCACCTTGCCCTTCGGGTAGCAAAGCAGCCTCCTGAGGACGGACTGGCCCTTGACGGCAAAGCCCGCTCCCAGCTCTGCTCCCTTCCCTGCCAGAGGCAGGAGCGCTGCTCTCCGGCGGTGCCTTGGATCCAGGGCTTCCCCTGCTGCTGGCACCTATGCTACCATCAGGAGAGGATTTATTTACCCCTGAATAGGTCGCCAATGAAGTTATTAATCAGAGAGATGGAAGAGTACAACGCAGTTTATTGTGTGCTGTGGATGAATGATAAGTCTGAATACTGATGGCTTGGATAGCAATCAGGAGAGCGAGCGAGCGAAAGGAAGGAGAGGGAAGAGCAGCATTGTGGGTAAATATATGCGCTTCTGGTGATGATTACCCTCAAAGTAATTAGTTTTTAAATCAGGCAGACGTTTCAGGAACTACTCACTATGAGCGGCTTTAATTATTTATACTCCCTTTTATTCTTGTTATTTATAGTCATCCTCTTTGAAAGGGAGATGCTTTGTGGGTCGGGCTGTTCAGGCTGAACTGAAACCCTCCTCTAGCCTGGCCTACCTGCAAGCACATCTCCTCCGCAGCAAGCCCTGCTGCCACCCGAGGAAAGAAAAGAGCCACCCACCCCCCAAAGCCAAGTCCCCTGAGGGGGTTTCCCTTCCCTTTTGGGTGGCAAGACAAACCAGAGCGAGCACAGCCTCCCCGCCAGGCGCCACGGAGAGCCCCGCGCCGCTCGGTAATTAAACTCTCACTCATCTTCATTTCCCTCATTTGTTAAAGTGAGGCCACTCAATAAGCCATTAGTGCAAGGCCCTTTCTGTCAGCTGCAGCATCATTAGGCAAATTCCCCTCCGAGACAGCTCAGGGAAGGCTCAGCCCCAGGGACCGGGCTCCCGCGCAACTGCTGAGCATCCTGGCTATGGCAGGTACCGGGCGATGCTGCACGTTGGCCCAACCTTTTTCGGGCGTTCAAATGTTAGCAGAGAAAGGGAGAGCGCAGCCTTCGCCCTCGTCGCCAGCTCAGGACCCAGCGGCACCTCCATGCTAGAGAGGTCCCTCACTTGCCCTGCGCTCTGCTGCAGGGCTGAGCCCCGCTAACCAGCAGCCACCCCCACCGATGCCCCTTCCTGTTGGCCATTGCTCTGGAGAGAGGGTGAGCCTTTACCGTGGGGAAACCCTTCCCGGAGCTGGGATCGTGCTGGAGCGTGGCACAGAGCCCTGCACTCCAGCGCTCTGCTTTGCATTTGGGAAAGCAGAGCTGCAGCCAGAAGGGCAGCCCGTAGCCAACGCTCCTGAGCTCCATCAGAGCAGCCAGCGTTATTGCTCTCCCTACACCAAACTCACCTCGCCGTAGCTTCTCAACGTCCGGAAACCAGTCACTGTACCATTCCCATGCACAGGCCTTTGACCCAGAAAAGCTCTTCCTTTGGGCTACACGAAAGCGCCCCTTATTCCTCAGCACAGGAATTTTGCCTACCTTCCCCTCTCCCAAACAGGAAACCCTTTCTCAGCCTGGCACCAGCAGAGCATCTGCCCAGAGTGCCCAGCACGCTCCCAGGACGAGGAGGCAGCCGAGCAGCCCCAGGTCTCACCTTTCCCTGCGAGAGCATGTTCAGATATTAGCCGAAATCTAAGGAAAACTGCTAAAGCCGTCACCAGCGAAGGAAAAACTACCGTACGGGGGAAAGCTGTTGTGGACTCGTCCAGAAGCACAGCCCACGGTCCACATTCGTCATTATTAGAGCTACATGGGATCTTTCTCCCTCAGAAACGTGATCTTTAACTCAGGTTCTTGCTACGTTACACGGGCGAGAAGCTCTTGCCGTCGCTCCACACTGCTTCGCGGCAACAGGCTCACTTGGCAGAAGAGAAGAGCGCACGTGAAGAGCGCTCGAACTAAAGCAAGCGTGATGTTGCAGGGTGCACTGCTTCACAATACCCAAAAAAATGCATCACTAAGGATGGATTTAGCATTAAAATGCATCACTGTGGATGGACTTAGCATTGGGGTGAAGTGGGCTCATGGGCAAACACTACTGCAGTGGGCACCTCACATCTCCTCTGAAACTCCAGGGGAGAGCAAAGGAGAAAAACATACATAAGCCTGTCCTGTCTACTCACCTGCAGGCAGCTCAGCTTGAATAAAGTCACCTTCTGCCCTGTTGTTTTTGTTTCTGTACAGTTTAACAGGCTTGGGGAAAAAAATTACAATGTATAAGATACAGATTAATACTTCAGACTGGTGAACCAGAGCCGGCCACCTTCCATGTAAATTTGACTGCGTTTCTTTGCGCAGTGAAACTGTTAGTTAGAGCGTCAGCTGTTACACACACGGTCCAACAAATGTGCGACCTCAAGTTAGGAAATGACTGCAGAATTAGCACAGAAGAGAGATAGATGCACGGTTCAGTTCTGGTCGCAGCTCTCCAGCAGGCCAGGGAATAGAAGTGGCCCTATTTCCTATTATATCAGGGATCAGTGTGCACTTCCTGTGGGACACGGGGGCCTGGGCGCCCTCCCTCGGGATTTGCAAGGTCACAGAGGCAGACTGTGCTCCCCAGGGTGCTCAACATCATCATTTTGTAGATTAATTGGGCCAGACAGCCCAGGGTAGAAAGTCAAGGGGATTTGCAATAAACACCCGCCCTGCTCTGCCTTCATCCCAAAAGGAGCCAAGCACAGCACCTGGGGGACACAGGGGGACACACACCTCTGGGGGACACGGCTACCCTCCCTTCTTTGGGCCACTCTGCCATCCGCGGCTGCCCTTGGGGCTCTCGGGCGGTGTCGGTCACACCACGGCTGCGACCTCCCCCAAAAAACCACACGTTTCCAAACAAGCCTCCTTCTATTTGCATTCGAAACATTTATTTTGGGAAATACATATTAAACACTATTATTTATACAAAAATGGACTAAATTTGTCATAATGCTTATAACCCCCAAAAGGCCATTTTAATAGATCTGGACGATTTTTTTTATTGTATTATTTTTTTTTTCTTCAAAAAAAAAAATCAGGTTACAAAGGTGAAAGCGGCATGTCTTGCTTACCCCAGCTTGAGATATTAACGGGGGGGGGGGGAGGGAACGGGGACAAAGTTTAAGATGACAACATTTGCAGAAGTGCCTGACACCAAAGATTTTCTCCCCGTTAATAGTCTTTTTAAAACACTTGAAATATATATTTTTTCCCGTTAATACATTTTTTTCGTTTGTTTTTGCTAAAATATAGCAAGTCAGCAAGTAAATAATTGTTCTTCCTCAACAGCTCAGTAACGATGCCTACGCGGCGTTGAGGAGGGAAAAACGCTGCAGTTGAGGGGACCAACAGGTTTTCCTCGCAACGCAAAGGCGCCCGCGCACGGGTGCAACCGGCGGTCCCGAACCCGGCGGTCCGTCCCGGGGCTCCCTCCCGCGCGGGCGCCGAGCCGGACCCCGCTGGCGGCACCGGAGCGGCCGCGCTGCCCCGTTCCCAGCCCCGGCCGCCCGCGCGAGGAGCCGCGCCACAACGGCAGCCTGCAAAGCCGCCACCGGCGCAGGGAATTTGGGCCCCCCGAACCCGCCTGGGAGCACCCTCTCGCCTTCTGGTCACCTGTAAACACGCTGCGCCCCAAACGGGGGCCGTCTGGGGGGCTCGGCTGGCGTCTGCCAGCGGCTGGAAGATGGGGCGCGCTGCTATTTTAGTACACGCCGGAAGAAGGGTCTAAGAAGGGATCTGCACGTAGTTTCATCCATTAGACGGATACCACCGACGGATGGAGCTGAAATCATTTCCCGAACAGACACGCAAGCGCCGCGGGGGGCAGGCGGCGGCTCTGCTCCAAGGCCACTTGCTCGCGTGCCATTCAGCGGCTGTTTAACCTAGCTCCTTGCGCCATCTTTTCCTGCGGATCCTTTTTTTTTGGGTTTTTTTGTTGTTGTTGTTTTTTTTTTTTTTAAACACGAGGCAGATGGTGGCAGAGCCGGTCAAACGGCGCGCGGAAGGGACAGGAGGTCCTACGCTACGGGGAGCCCGCGAAACGCCGCCCCAGCCCTTCCTACGGCCGCGGGCTGCTAACAGGCAGGGGACAGGCAGGGCTCGGTCTGCACACGCACGCGGTCCCCTCGCGGAAGGGCTAGCCACATTAAGGAGCTTGTTACAGAACGTCCACATCACACGGCATCAAACAAACAAACCAAGCCAAAAACAGAAAAAAAAAAAAAAAACCACCCAGCCGCCTCTGAACTTACTGAAAAGCCCAATAATCACAAGGGTCGGACAGGACAAAAAAACTCCAGCTTCCTACCACCGCTTTGCAGAGACGTTCCCTTCTCAGCCCCCTTCAGACAAACATACTCTGAGCCTTCAACGGAAAAAAAAACCTTACTAATTAAAAATAAATATACAAGCGTTCCCAGGAAACCAGCCATATCTATGGTCCAAGCTGCGAGTGACAGGGAAGAGGAGTTTCTACAAAGAGTCGCCACCCGGATAAGCATCTTCCAGGCTGCAAGGACAGACAGCCTAAGCCCTCCCTCCCCCCCCGTCCTTTCCCAACTATTGCATGGTAACAGTCTTAAAAGGCACTTCTCCCAAAGCAGGTAGCTCTGCCTGGCCGCGAGTTGGTGATAGGCACGTTAACGCCTACACACTCCCAGTTTATTGCATGAAGGTAAGGTACAGGGGCCGGGGTGAGGGGCTGGCTGGTCCTGGAGGGCCGGAGAGGGTTTGGGAGGAGGAGGAGGAGGAGGCAGGAGACAAGTATGTCACCATCTTGCTCTCTTCATCTCACCGTACCTTGCTTCTGAAGGCTACATTCAGGCGGCGAAACCCTTGCCCTTCAATGGACGGAGAAGAAAACGGCAAAGCCCTGGGACAAAAAGGTACTCGGCCTTTGGCAAATTCACCCGCTTCCCGCGGCCTCGGCACGGCAGGAAAGGCGGCAGGTAGGAGCTCACCCGAGACCTTCCCCCCGCTGCTGGGCTCCCAGCAGGCTCCCCACGGGCAGCAAAGCTGGGGCGAGCGGTTAGTGGGGAGAGGCTCTACCTGGTGCCAGGAGTCGCGCTGGAGAACGGAGAGAGACCGACCTCCGCGCGGGACGGTCGTCGCCTTCCCCCGTTCCCCAGCCCCGACAGCTCCCCCTGCCCGACGCAACGCTCGGCGGGGGCTGAGAAAGAAAGCCATGCCACAAAGCGGGCGGCGCAGGGGGCCGGGAGGCCGCCACGCTCTGCACGACGAGATACGGCGCCTGGTTATTTGGTCAGTTAACATTGGCAGTGGGGGGGGGTTGGAGAAGAGGGACAGTGGCAGAGGATTTATATAAAAATAAAGGGGGGAGGAGGGGGAAATAGCGAGCGTGAGCGAGCAAGGTCCTGGCTACAGAGCGAGACGGTTACATTTCGTTAGCCACCAGCTCTTTGTCGGTCACACCGTTGGAGAGCGAGCTCTGGCCCTCGTTCAACCTCTTGACCCTGTAGGCTTCAAAGTGGATGTTGCTGGTAATATCCTTTATGTTCTGCATGTGTGTCCTGAGGGAAACAGAAGGCACCAGGGTAGTTACAGCTCCCTGCGCACGCACGGCAGGTCCATCCAGCACCACCTCTCCTCCTCCACCCCAATTGCCAGCTTGCACCCCTCTACCTCGGCTTTCAACCACCCCCTGCAGCCCACATTCCCCCTCCAGCTTTGCCAGTTAATGACACCTCTTTAGAGTGCAGGAGGGAAGCAGAGGCAAATACAGACAGCCCAGAACAGAAGCTTTCAGTGGCACCAGCAGCCTGTGCATTTGGTACAAGGGGAGCCCTTGCTGCGTAAGGGTGCTTTTGGGAAGGCCCCAGTCCCGAGAGGGCATGGGACCACGTCTGGAGCTCTGCACAGCTACCTACCAGCAACAGCTCAAGTGTGCAGAGCCTTTCTTTTTTTTTTTTTTTTGCAGCAAATCCAGGAGGAACTCATGCTCCCCTTGAGCAGAAAAAGGGGCTCAGTCTCCCACCACCATGCAGCGCAGACTCCTCTTTCAGGACGGGTGAGTGGCAGCATGGACCCAAGAGGGTGATGATTAGGGATTGGAGTGATACATGAGGAAACACACAGGGCCTGTGAGGGGTCAAGGCCTCCCAGCCACTCAGCAGGTGAGCTGGAGCCACACTACACTCTGCATGCTGCCAGCAAGTTCAGGGTCTCCCCCATGCCTCTGCTGCTCCTCTCTTCCCTTGTCCAGCAACGTAGCTGAGAACAGCCTCCCTGAACAGGACTGCCCCTTGCACAGGAGCTGCTGCAGTCCCAGAGGGTGAGCAAAGCAGCTGCCTGCTTCAGGCTGGGCCCTCGCCTTCGTTTTGATGCCACCTGGTGACCAAAGGCTACACGAACACAGGAACAGTCCCACCGACCTGATGAGGAGGTCCCGCAGGTAGGCGAACTCACAGTGTGTTGTATTCTCCACTGGTGGGAAAGAGAGAGAAAAGCATTAGCATACACCGTGCACAACCACGGCACAAGCACAGCAGCAGTGCTCGGGTAGGAAGGGCCCTATGGAGAGGGTGTGACACGAGTCACACTTCCCCTGCTGTCCTCCACGCAACAAGGGAGCTCTCTGCAGCATCCCCCAGCCTACAGCACAGTCCCCCCATCTCACCAATGCAAGCTTGAGGAGGCCAGAAACAATGAACCATTTTCAGAGAGATTTGAAGGAAAAGGGGAAGGGTGAGCTCTGCAGCAGGCACCAGACATGACTCAGAAGAACAGAGTTTCATTTTTAGCTTCACCATGAATGTCCTACGACATCCCAAGCATGTCTCTGACTTTGCTTCCCCACGTTGCCTGCTGCGGAGGAATAAAGCGGTCTTGCGCTGACAGAAGCACGACTGCTGTCTCAACAGGGCTTAGCTGGAGGAGTTTGTAAGAGGACGGGAAAAAAAGCAAGGGGTCTTGCTTCACCACAATTAGTATCACATCTCTCAGTTTGCCAGGCATTTGCATCTAGAAGGTCAACTCCTTTTTTTTTTTTTTTTTTTTTTATTGTGCCTCCCGCATTTAACATTATGCGGAAATAACATGACAAAAACAAGGTGTTCTGCAAAGACCACCAGCGACCACTGCTACGTTCATGAGTCTCCCCACGCTGAAGATGCCACACGCTCTAAAGGTGAGCAGCTTTTCTTAAGCTACTCCAAATCCTGCTAAACTCAGAGCTTCCAAGGACAGAGCACAAGAGGGCAGCAGAGCTTTAAAATACACTGATTTTCCTGGAGTCTTTGTTAAGCACTCATTCAAAACAGGATTCCTATAAAAAGAGTCATAAATGAGAGAAATTTATGAGAAACAAAGGGAAAGAAGATAGAAGTGTGGCACTGAAGACATGTCTGTAGGCTGCTAGAAGTCAGGGATGGGGGAAATGTGTTGAAGCACTGGAGCCATGAACCTTCATCAAGCCTTTAAACTGTGATTTAAAATGGGGGGAAGGAAAGAGAAGATGCTAATGCAATGAAGATGAAGAGGGAACAGACTCCCACAAGGGAATCAGCCAAGTGCATGCTGGAGCATGCATAAAATTGCAGATGCCAGGGAAAGGCTCTGCTCTGGACTTGAGACAGAGACGTCAGCACTGAACTCATCTGCCCTCAAATCCAGCCATCAGGCATTTAATTATGTGACAAGCAATATAATGGAAACATCAAAGCAGAAGACCGGAAAGAAAGCAGAGATGAGAAACACAAAAGCATCATCCTCTCACCCCACTCAACAGCCACCCCAGAACTGCACAAAGGCTCAGAAACTCAGGGCAAGAGTATTGGCCGAGTTGTTTCCGGTCCCCAAATACCGGGGAAGTAATCCTCTTTGGAGGGTGAGGGAAGCAGCATGTACACGTAGATTTCTACCGCTAGTTTTGGGCCTCATCTTCTTCCACCAGGGCAGGGAGATGGGCTCAGGAGGTAGGAAAACAAGGACCAGCTACCTTCAATGGTGCCCCACTTGGTCTTCCTTCCAAGGATTCTTCTTCCATTAACTTGGTACTCCTGGTCACTGCCCACCACTGCAAACGGGATCATTTCCTGAGGAAATAGAAGACATAGGTTACATTTTCCTCCGGAAAATCAGTGAGGAAACCAAGCTGGGGAGTGAAGTCTCAGGTGAGGCAGCCTCCAGGCAGCTGTTGGAGTTAGGGCTCAAGTCTGCAATGGATCCAGCTTCCGCCTGGTCCTGGGCCCATCCTCCCATGTCTCAAGTGGTTTTCAGGGGAATTTCATGGGATGAGCCAGCCGGTGTCTGATGTGCTTGAGTAATGTTGCCTGCCGGAAACCGCAGGATCCCAGGAATCCGGCTGCAGCACCTCCCCACCTAGTTGTTACTGAGGGCACACTTGGAGAACAGAGCTAGGGGAAAGGAGCCACGACATGGACAGGAGAAACAATCTTCCCCCGGTGCCTTTCTCACCCTCTTGCTGTCCCTGCTCTGAGCTCTGGCCTCACTCTTGGTCAGACAGGGATAAGGCACAGTACCTTCAGAAAGCAAATTCAGGTACTTTGCAAGAGATCCCCCAAGACATCACGGGTTTTAGGAGCTGCAGGCCCCCATCCAAGCACAGTCAAGCCATAAGACCACACACTAACCCTGAATTTCTCATTCACTAGCCGATCTTCAGAGTCTTCATCAAATTCTTTCTGAGGATACACGTCAATCCCATTGGCAAGAAGATCGGCTGTGATCTAGGAGAGGAAGAGCAGAGAAACATGTGAATGAGACACGTGCAGGAGGGAAGAAGAGCAGAGGAGCAGTACCCCCACCACAGTGGCTGCTCCCATCCAAACAAAGAGGCACGTAGGAGCAAGCCTGCTGGGCTCTACTCAGCATAGGTACTGGAAGGCTGGCCAGCCAAGCAAACTTATCTTCTCGTTACTTCCTTGATACTGCCCACCTGGAGGATAGGGACCCACGTTTAACTGCTAACCACCTATCAAGCGCTTGCCCTGGAAGCTCTAGGAGAACCTTATGCCAAGATATGGTTCACATTCAGGCTGAGGAGAGGGTCTCGCAGAGTGAGATGAGGTTACAAGAACTGGGCTCTGCTTTTACATTGAAAAGTCAATGGGAAATTACAAGTTGCACCAAACAACGGGGAACAGAGCTGCCAGGCATGTGGTGCTGGACCCAAAGTTAAGAAGTTGCTCTCCAGTGTTTACTTATGCTCCTTGGAAAAGAAGTCACAGCAGAGCATGTTCTGAGAGGAGACGAGGCACAGACAGCTCAGAGCATAGCCAACTTTAAGGATATTGCCTCTGTGAAGGGGGGGAAATGCCGAAATCCGATTCCTGGGGGGAGACTTAGCTAACGCAGCACCAGAAACACAGCAGATCAGCCTTCTTGAAGAAAGTGCCAAACCTGAATCCATACCTGAGCGCCAGCTCCTATCGCTTCCTAAGGCGGTGAATTCCTCCACATGAGTCCTAGGTTCCCAGCTGGCAGCCCTAGGTTGCCAGCTGGCAAAGGGATCCTATCCAAGCCAAAGAAAACCCCTGAGCCAGGCCCACATACTATTTTAGGGGAACAACCCAACACAAGCCAGCTCCGTAGGGCACTGGACTCCATTCGAGTAGCTCAACGCAGCGCTGGTATCGACCAGAAACCAAGGGAACCAGCAGGCAGATTAACGCTCCATCGTGACCTACCCAGCCCAATCCAAATGCAGAAACTAAACACCTCCTCCTAACCAGCTCTACCCCCTGAACGCAGGCAGGGCCATTGTCTTTTGGAAGCGTGCATGTACGCATGCTGGAACCATGTTAAAAATCCCAGTCCAGACCTCAGCTAGTGCAAAACTGGATTGATTACCTACTCTCTGATTCGCACCAGGAGATGATCTGGAGCTGAGTTTACCAAGGATGAGCCCCTTGCAGAATGGGCAGGGCACACAAGCCAGCATGGCTACATTCCCCCTACATCTGGGAAAGATTTCAGGGGTCTGGTTGCAATCAGGAACGTAACCAGAGATGGGGCAAGTTCATCCCGCCTGCTCTCTGGACCACAGGCTGCTCGTTCTTGCCACCCGCACCCCATCGGCAGATCCACGCAAGCCCAGAAGACCAGAAGGCGCAGCTCCGGGCTCTGCTGCGGATGAGATCCGCTTTTGCTGCTTTAGTTCATTAGCGGCAGAGCTGATGAGCCAGATGGATTCTCCCGCAGCATTGGCAACGCTGTCAGCACCGTTCCCACAGCATGATCTTCTATTACACGGATGATATCAGAGGCAGAGCACGCCCAGATGGAGTTTTAGATTCCAGACCGACTTTGTAGTTCCAGCAGCCAGAAAGACCCACAGGCGTGCACATTTACGCATGCGCTTGCAGCCTCTGAACGGAGCAAGCAATCCGGAAAAGCCATTGAAGAGACTAGACTGCGGCACCTTGGACTGACACCTCTCGCACCTCTTCAGCCCCCAGTCCCCCCTTCCCCCCACCCTCCGGCACCAGCTCCTCACATCGCTCTCGGCAAGCAAGCTGACATGCTCAACAAGTCCAGTCTGGATTAAGGCTCGGCTCTATTTCCAGGAATCCCTTAGCTCACTGCAGAGAGAATTGCTTGCAGATTTTGGATTCAGCCCCCAAGATCAGACTGGATTTTTTAATTCCTGACCCTGTTCTTCACAAACTGGGACGACACTAAAACAAGCTCAACCCCAGCATGGTGATAGTGCTCACGGGAAAGGAAAGCTCATGCTCTTCTGCATGCATGCACTGAAGAGAACCCTGGCTGGCATGCTGCCCCCTCCAGACTCTTGCATCCCACATCCCTAACCAAGATGGCCCCTCAAACCGTCCCTTTGGCAAGGCCCTCTCCACCCTTTCCCTTTGCCTCAAACCCCTGCTCAAAGCAGAGATGTGTAGGAAGCAAACTCCTGACCCCCTGGGAGCTCAAAGGGACAGCAGAGTCCAGGACTTCAGAGTGCAAGAGGCCCAGCCCGTTCTTATCTTCCTTTACTGTCTCCCAATGCTAAGACATGCGGCCTGCTGAAGTTAACCCTATCCTGCTCAGGGGATGAGCTACCCACGTAGCTCCTGTTGCAGCCCTGCTCCTGTTGGGGGTCTGCGGCTCAGTATCAGGCTAGAGGACCACAACCCCGGCAATCTTCTCTCTGCCATGCACACCCACCACCCAGTTCAGCCCTGCTCTGCTCTGGATTCACTGCATCGCACATAGATATTTAGGGAGTGCTGGCTGAGCGATGGGCTTTGGCAGAACCCTGCCTATTCATGCTCAGAAACGCAATTCAGATTCTCAGAACAACAAGCCAAGAGGTGATTGGTGGCTTGCTTATTTTTGCAGTAAAGGCTGAGGCCATCACGCCTGCAGCCACATCATCAGTTACGGTAACGGATTTATAGTCCTCCGCTGAAACCCAGAACAAGGCATCTCCACCTCTCGGCAGCACCAGGCATGCAGGTGCAGAGGAAACCACATGCCTTGCTGCGGATTCGGATAGACCCTTCTCGGCTCCCCTCCACCAGCTCCCAACCAGTGCGATCAGGGGAATTTCATGGTTTGCTTCTCCCATAAATCTTGCCCAGCTGAACTCAGCAAGCACACACACATTTTTGCCTGGTGACTGTTATCGGTCCAAAGGAAGGCTTTTCCAGGCTCTATATGCAGCACCCTCCGCCTCCCAAAATAATAAAAAACAGCCTCAACATCATAACAACAACAACAACAACAAAGGAGGCAGGAGAAACAGGCCTCAAGACTAAGAGCGCAAAATTTATCCTGCACTGACAAAGATCCAAGAGAAACACAAGGAACTGCTTGGAGCGAAGGCCTTTCCTGCTGCCACATGGGATCACTCAGAGCTGCAGCCGGAGGAATGCGCCGGGCTCCCGGCCAGGCGCTTGGCTCTGCAGACCTGCGGGGGGAAGGCAGGGGGAGAGCGGGGCAGGAGGAGACGCGCAGCCCTTACCCTTTGTTTGAAGTAGTCCCTCTCCTCCAGCGTTAACGTGTCGGCTTTTGCAATCACCGGGACAATGTTGACCACTTTGCTCAGGCGTTTCATGAACTCGATGTCTAGTGGTCGGAGCCTGCAAAACACAGCAGAAGAAAGGGAATCGTGCGCGGCTAGTGAGGACCCAGGGGCGGCTGCAATCCCCCGGCAGAGAGAGGGCATTCAAAGGCTAGACACAGAGGGGGAATTATTTTTCTTCAGAGAGGAAAAATAAAGGCATTTTCTTAAAAGCACGACAGCAGGCGTCTGCCTCACACAAGCAGTTTGCAAACGCTCAAAACGCTTCCCGTTCTCGTTTCAAAGCGCCACGCTATCGTCTATGAACCCTTGCAAAACCCTGTGAAGTGGGAGAAGGCTTTTATCTCTGAATGGATGCTCTGCCACCCCGAGGAGCGCAGGAACTCGCCCAAAGCTATGCAAGTCCTTGGCAAAGCGGGGGATCAGAGCGCGGCACTGCTGGCTGCAGGGCAGGCTGCCTGCGACACGCAACTCAAATCAAGACGTTGAAGAGTGAGCACGGGGCGAAGCCCTTTCCAGGCTTGCCCAGGAGGCCTCGCACATGCACGCGCTGCCTGGGGACATGCCAGATCGGCATGACCTGGATACAGGTCGCTGCTCCTGGTCGAGCTCGCTCCTGCACCACGTACCAACTCGCTGTCATGCACAAGCCGGGATTTCAACTCCTATCTGTTGATTTAGATTCAAAAAGGCTCTGTTAGTTCTCAAGCTGATCACATGGCATAGAAGAGCCTCTGCTCCTTCCAGAGGGCAAAAACGTCAGAAAATTTCTACAACAAAAGTCTCAGCTGACCAAAGCTACAGAGATTGCATAACCTGAATAATCAGCTGCTCAGGAAATGCCTCCCTGTTAAATGCTCCTGCTGACAGCATGTATGCGACCTCCAGTGCCACTCTCCTCGCTGCATCTCTGGGCTGCAATCCAGCTACACAGAGCAACGACGGCTCGGGGGGCCTGCCCATGACCCCACCTCTGTGCTCGAGTCCTCGGTCCTCCCTGAAGCTCTTTTTATTGCTGGTGGTTCCTGAATGAGCTAGATGAAAGCCTGCCTGGGGAAGCCTCCAAACGCTGCAATCCCCCCTTGACGGCTCCGGAGGTGATGGGGTACGTGTTCCCAGGCAGCGAGCTGAACAAATGCCGGCCTAAACAGGGAAACACTGAGGTCCCAAGTGGAGGCTGTCATTTTCAGCAGCGCACAACTTTGGCCCACCACACACTTCCGCGCTGCAAGGAACAGAAATGATAAATAGCTGCAAATCCCTGATGTTGGCTCCAGCAAGGCAGCATCCCTGTGCATCTCTCGCTGCTGCAGGGAACTGACTGACCCACTGCCGCAGCCGGAGGAGCAACCTGCCCTCTGGGGCTGAGCGGGCCCAAACATCTTGGGAAACGGCATGGCAACAGCCAAGGTCATTAGCTGCAGTGCAGGACAGAGCACAGTGCTGCGATGGAGACACTAGAGTACAGAAGGCCTCAGGAGCACTTTTGCATTAAAGAACCTGTTTGAAATGAGCCCTTGCTGAAAGCACATGGAGAAGGGGCAGAGGGGCCAACACCGGAGCCCCAGAAGCAAAAGAGCAGCTCTGGAGCTTGTGCATCCCCATAGCCTTCAGTGGTGATGGGTGCCAGCAGGACGTGACCTGATTTATCCTTAGGGGAACTAGGACAGGGAGAGGCAAAGTCACCTTTCAAAGCCACTGACTGAAGCGGCAGAGCCAGGGCCAAGAACCAGATTTCCCCATTTCTCTCTAGGTCAGCTTCGTTCTGAAAACTGAGTAACCAGGGAAGGAACGGAAATAAATGGGATGCTGAATTATAATGCTCAGGTGTAACCAGGCACCGGCGGAGCTCTGCCCGGAGGAACACGGAGCCGCGTCGACCTGCTCAGCCTCCCGCACACCGTGCCGTCTGTGCGTGGCTCATCCCAACAGAGCGTCTCCAGGCTGCTCTGATGCAGCTCGCAGCAGGGACTCATCCGCGTCCTTCCCTGGTCAAATCCACTCCCCTCCCAGGCATCGGGCTAGCTCCGCGCCCACCCTTCCCGGCGGACTGACACGTAACCTTCTCCCCGAGCCGCTGGAGAGCTAGGCAAGCGGCATGCACAGCCCAGGGAACGTATCACTAGCACAAGGGCAAACAAGTTGCAAACACGAACTCAGGAGTCACAGATCACCTTGGGCTCCAGGAACAAAAGAGTTTGGCTATTTAAAGGAAAAAAAAAGCACACAAGGAAACCCCCATGGACACATCTAAGCAGACTGCTGCTGGCAAACATTGTTTGGAGCTCTGCATAATGTATTTCCCAGACCTCCAAGGAAGCAATGCGTTTATGTTCCTTTCCCAGCAGATTTCTTTCCCCTCCTTTCTCTTTGCTATTTTTCAAACAATTTTCCCCCTTTAAAAGCCTCTTCCCCACTGAGACTGTGTTCCTGACTCTTTCATCAGCTTTTCTTTTAAAGTGAAGACCAGGACGCATATGCGGCCCATGCAGATGGATTCACAATCAACCCTGCATTTGCGTTTCGGCTCCAATTGGTGTGTAAGAGTCTGGTTACCAAGCCCTCATTGACACCTGGAGGATGCCAGAGGCTCCCCGCAAGCCTAACAGCAGCGTGCAAAGCCATACCCAGCCTACACCCCTCCTCCCTGCACACCGCTAGCAGCCTCCAAGCATCCACCACCTCTCTGGTGCAGCAGACAGATTTATTTTCCCATATCAGCACCGAAGCACTGTGTGGCACGGCAGCAGCAGGTAAAGCTGCCTCCAAACCCGGGCACAGAAGGCTCCCAAACGCATCTGAACCCAAAGCTAGAAGAGCACAACACATCTTTCTCCATGCCCACTCCCTTTGAAGTGACTTACAGCTCCGAGGTGCTCTGCAAGCTCATCATTCATAGAGGTAACCTCAGCATTGCCCGAGAGATGTGCTCAGGCAAATAAAAACACTGATGAGGATTTGATGGTGATGAAGAAGTACCAGAACAGAAAACTGTTCCCAGGACACAACTCACTCACTCAGCGAGCCTACAAGCAAGAGCAAGGGATTGGTGCACAAATGCCGTTAAGGCTGCACCAACAGACAGGTCTTCAGGATATTTCGGAGCAAAAAAAAAAAAAAAAAAATCAGCAGCCACAGTCCCAGCTAAATTACTTGGAAAAGCAATTTCCAGCAATCAAAACAAACAGCCTTTTTTCCCTGGCCTATATGTGCTTTTCATCGCAGCAGGGAAGGCTTACTCCAGCAGGTATAACGCTCAGTCCATCAGTTCTCCCCCAAAGCCAGTGGGCAGCGTTGGAGGCAGCGGGGCCAAGCACAGGATGCCAAGCTCAGGAATCACTGCACGAGGCTCGGTTCTTGCTGCGGACTTTGGGGAAATCCCAGCCTCTGACCCGGCTCCCTCATCTTACAGCGGGGATCATGCTCCGCACAGGCGTGGTGGGGGGGGCTGACGCTGGGACCCACGTGCAATATTGCGCTCCTTGAAAAAGCCTGCACAGTCCTGGTAAACAGTGAGGAAAGCAAAGGACTCTACCGAGGAGTAAACTGTATGGCTTAGACTATTTTACAAGCTTCTAGATATTCCACTAATGCCTGATGCAAAGCCCCAAAACTCTTCAGTGTTTAAAGGGAAGTGATACTTTTCACTAAGACTCACCCTGGTACAAGACTCTTAGCTAGAAGTCGTGGCCACTCATCTGAAGACACCGAATGAGACTGAACAGCTTTAAGGAAATCACAAGCGTGCAGAGCTTAATTTGCATGATCACTAATAGCTTTTTACAGTCACAGGCAGACACACTCAAGGTCACAACAGCATAAGACCAGACCTAATTCATCTTAAACTCCTGCTGCAAGGCACAGCCCAGGAGGGAGCTGACTTTTTCTGGAATCTGCAGGGATCGGTTTTGGTGCCTCGCTACTTCCACGACAAGCTGTAGGCCCAGCAGTGCTGTACTCAGCTGGGTGCTCAAACCAAATTCACCTTCACAAGGCACTGATGCCAGAACTGAAGGGGATTAGCAGTGAAATCATTATATATACAAATAAGCAATGCAGCAAGAGAAAATGAGTTATCTCATTCAAGGTCCAAGATACCTACTGCAAACAGCTTTTCCACAAGCACATCCTGAAAGAAGGGGTAGAGTTCAAGAAGAAAAAGCATCTGTTTTCTCCCCTTTCCGAGATGGTCCCCAAAACTGTACACTTGTAACTGGACACACACACTTTGGACTTGCTTGGGGGGAGGGGGGGGTTGAAGGATGCCTCAGGAGAGCGGATGAGCTGCAGCAAGAGCTGCTGCAGGCAGCAAGAGCTCCAGGCCACCCCAGCCAGTGGCGGGTGCTCCCCCACCTGCTCTTGCTCAGGGGCTGGAGAATCCAGCCTGGGTTGGCACACGTTATTTCTGCATAACTACAGCCAGCGTGCGCAGCACGGACAGCATCTGAGCAGAAGCTCATTCCTGCTGGTTCCCTTGAAATGCCATTATAGGAATAAATATTCACTGCGAGCTTCAGAGTTATTTCCTTTTGGTTAAGTCCCAGATCCAACTAGCAGCAAGAATTTGAGCCGTGCATTAAGCAAATACCAGCGAGCATCCAGCAGTCACCCAAGCCCCAACACCGGGACCTGTCAGTCTGCTACAAGGATCTGGCTGGCAGCAGCGCTGCAGGGCCACGAGCCAGGTGGGAATCCAGCCCTCTCTCCCGCAGCACCGCTGGCTTTGCCAGGGGGACAGCGAGCAGGGAAAGGACTAGTAAGGCGTCAGGACGCCAACTAACAGTTCTGGTACACCCAGAAAACGGGGCTGCCGAGAAAGACGAGGGCAGGATTTCAGAGTCACGCTTCAGCGGTGCTTCACAGGGGTCACTGCGGTGGAATTTATTGGGTGGCAAAGAGCGAGGGCTTTGCTGCTACAGCCAGCAGCCCCTGCCAGCACGTTACTTAGCCTTCGCAAACATGGTTTTACAGCAGTGTTACAAGAAGGACAGGGTGTGTGCGAACTAGATTGGTTACAAAGCCTGTTCCGCACTCCCCGCGAAGGGAGGCAGCACGAGCAGACAGGAAACTTCGCAGCAGATTAACCCTTCAGCCGCGCGCCGACGCCACAACCAGCCCGAAACGGGGCCGAGCAATCCACGAGGGAGGGGGAAAGCTCCGCAACGGCAGCATAAATGCCAGCCTAGGGCGGACAACGCTAGTGCACCCTGTCACCACACAGATGCTCCTAGCTCAAGCAATTTTCGGTGACAACAGGGTCGCGTCTGCACCGGACGGTAAACGCAGCCAGCGGTGGGGAACACCCCAAGGCAAAAGCCCAGCACGCAGGCAGCTCAGCAGCACGGGGGCCAGCACGCGGCTGGGTGCCACCAGGTCCCTGCAGGACCCTCAGCTCAGCACAGCTTGGTGAGGTTGCCCCACTAAGGACGAGCTGCCGCCCTTTCCAGGCACGCTCCCCGCTTACTCACGGAGAAGCCAGAGGTAGTGGAGCAAGGGCCTCAGCTCCCTTCCCTGCGCCCTTTTGCGAGGGACCACTGATCGCCTGCGTCCGCAGAGGCGCAAAGCCTACCTTAAACGCCATGAGACACCCATGTGAAACTGCCTCCAAAAGCCCTGCCCTCCAAAACGAGCATGAAGCTCTGCACCTACGCTGCAATAACAGCTACATCCTGCAAGAGAGGTGTCAACGTCCTCCGCTCACGTCCATGGACCAAGGACAGCAGCAGTGAAAGCACGTCCATGCCCATGAGAAACGTTACCTGGGCTTCGCGAGAGGGCAGAAAGGAACCCCAGTGCATGCTTGAGCTCTCAGAGAAACAACATTTCCCACAGACTGCTCCCTCCCAGTGAGGATTTTCCCCCTCTCTGGGCTCCCCAGCTTCCCTAAAACCTCCTGTTCCTCAGTTTCTCTCTAACCCCCACCACAAGAGGAGACTCGGGAGCCAGATGTCCACTCTGACACCTGGGCAGGAAACCGCAGCCCGAGCGGCAGCCCCCAGCTGGGGTATCAGGCTACGCATGGCCCAAGGCTGCTGCAGGGAAAGGAGTATCCGCGCACGGCTCAGCAAAGCCCCTCCAACGGCAGGGCTAGCGCCGATATTGGAAACACATGTTCTTCGGAGAGGAAGAAAAAAAGCAGTTGAACTTCCACGTAATTACTGTTAGCCAGATAGCCGGCGGGTGAGAGAAACCAGAATGCACCGCTCGAGAGGCTCGGGCAGGGGACAGGCCCAGCCGCTTGACACCAGTGCCTCCCCCACACACGTCACAGCCACACATGCGACGAGAGCGGGGGGTCTGCGCTTGCTGGCACCGTTTCCCAGGGAGGGGGAGCTGCCCGGGGAGCGAAGCCTGCGCTCCGCCTCAATACTTGCAGCCTCCCGCTGCTGCACGCGAGTGGGTGCGGTACCTGCAGGGTTCAAGCACAGAGCACGCGCGTTGCTTGCAAGCGTTAAACGCCTGAAGCGATGGAAAGAAAGCTAGAGCGTAGCCAGTGCTGCAATGCTCCAAACCAGCCAAGGCAGGGTTTGCAGGCAGTTCTCATAGATGAACAGGATCAGCAAGCCAAACCGGTGCAAAAACCTCATCCTCCTTTTAAAAATGTTCTGTTTTATCAGATTATGCCCCAGCAGAACATCCCACAAGGATCAAAGGCCACAAGCAGATAGAGGCCAGGCTGTAGAGATAAAGCCATGCCCGTATCAGAAAGTCCGAGGCCAGAGCCCCTCGCCGACCACAGTGGTGGTCCTTTATCTGATCTACCTGACGAAGATGCTGCCGAGCATCCTGCTCTCTCCTCCGAGAGGAGGCTTTAAGGCCTCATTCACACAAGTAGGCTTTGCTCGTTACACAAGAACGGCATAACTGACCCATGCAGTCATCTTATTCCAGTGAGGAATGCATTTTTGGTCTACCCACTGACACAAGCAAAACAAAATCTTTTCTATTGGAATAAAGCTCTACACGGCAAAGAAGAAAAAGCTGAACTTAATACAATTCTGGTACTTTAAGTTTACTTTTAAAAACAGACAAAGAAATCCCCACGCAGGCAAAGCCAGAAATGCAAGGAACTGACACAACTCAAAAGGAAACTTAGGCCTCATTTTACATTATGACACTTCAAGTTAGATTTCTCAAGACACTTTTAAGCGCCCAAGATATTCACTGAGGGCTATGTGTCGAAAAAAATTTAGAGATTTGGCCCTTTGATGCTGTCATTTGAGAAGTGTCAAAGACAGGAAAACTCTGCATGGAATAAACTGCATCTCGCTTGCAGACTAATCAAAATCTACCAAATACCCTTAAAGGGTTTGGGTGTTCGCTTGCTCTGTACAATAGCCCTAAGACAACTGGCTTCTTCCCTTACAAAGGCAAGATTATAGCCAAAAAAACATTTTCCCGTCTGCAAAGGTGGCCTTCCAATCAAATTCCAGGGCTCAGTGACTGGTGTCCATCATTGGCCAAGCAAGCAACTTGGTTACTTTCTTTGCTTTTGTCAACCTAAACTTAGAGAGGCTTTAAGGCCCCCCCCCTCCCCCCGAGAAGAGAAAACGTCAAGTTCTGTCTGGCTAAAGCAGCTTTGCTATGTTCCTGGAAAGACTCTAGATGCAGAAGGAAGCTGGCTACAGCTTTAAGAATGATAGGCTTCACGCATGCCGTTTGTGGGGGACTGCATGCCCAGCTACCACACTGCTCCTGATGATCCATAAGAGCATAAAAGACATCACCAGACCCTATGCACTTCAGCTGGGGGTTTATGAAGGACACCTGCGCTCCTTCAAGTCTCTCTGCAGAGAGACAAGTGGATCCAGAGGATGGATGATTCAGAGCAGCTAATTTAGTGGAGACTGAAAGAAGGAGACTGAAGCACGCAGGATTTGAGTGGGGAAGGGTCCCCATCCGCAGCCCAGAGGAAAGGCATGCTCCAAAGAGAGAGGGTACATACGAGTGGCCAGTGGCTGGGATGAAGTATATACAGCAGTGCACCCTGGTGTCTGGGATCCGCTTCTTCCGGTTAATGTTGATTTCTTCCTGCAGATACTTCTCATACTGGTCATTGATGAACTTCATGATGGGCTGCCAGCTACAGAGAGACATAAACACATGACACTGGTTTTACATGAGGGATCTGGACCACCCTTAACCTCCCATCTAGCCTGACCCCACAAAGCGGAGTCCTCAGAAGTGAAGGATGCTCAGCATCTTACAGAATCCCACTGGAGGAGGAGAGGAAAAAAAAAAAAAAACAAAAAAACCAAAACACTCACACCCACCCAGGAACATTTTAATTCGTATCAGGTCCCATTCATATAGCAACTGCAGAAAACAGAGGAGTCACAAACCTCACGTGTTCACTACTTGGCAACTCCTTACACCACGCGAGTAGAGGATCTTGTTTACTTACTGTCTCTTTAGGAGAACAAGTGCCTAGAAATTCCTCCCTTCTCTACTCTAGGACTTGGCTGCCTGAAAGGAGGATTCTTCCTCGCCCTTTTTCCTTTCCCTCTACTTTTGCACTGCCTCCTAGTCCAAGAGCAAGAGGAGTTCAGAAGCATCAAATCTCACGAGTCCACCCACCCCACAGTAGAGAAGGAAGCTATGACTGCGCAGTCTTTTGTGATATTGAAGTATCAGGATGGCCTAGGAGACGCTGCCAGCCTGGCACTGCCAGACCCCTGCTCTCCCTATCCAAAGCAGATCTCAGGGTCCTGGTGAGGAGCCTCATGTTTCTTACTTCTGGGAAAACACAGCAGAGCGGTTAGCCACTGCCTGCCCAGAGCGCAGGATACCTTTAGACAGTCCACAAAGTCTAGTGTGAGATGACAGAGCTTCTAGGGGCTTCTGAAAAACCCAACTACAAGGAGAGCGAATGTGGGAAAGCAGAGGGGATGTGAAGGCGTACAGTGTACAAGAAGAGACCTCCCGTCCTTCCCAGCAGTAGAAATACACATACACATGTGGGTCAAGCATTCACCACGTCCATGTGAGCAACTCCACTGCGAGCAGTCCCAGAGGACAGCCCTGCCTTACTCCAGGGAGGAATACATTACGCACAGAGAAAGCCACTGTCCCAAGGACTCATTGCAGAGTTCGGCCTTTAGGACCCATGAACAAGGTCACGGGACCGGTCACCCCAGCACAGCAGCTGATCCCAGCAGAGAACAAAGGTTGTCTCATGCCAGAAACAGCAGGACGTTTGTGGACTCTAACAGTGCTGTTGTAGGAACCCGCTGAGCTCCCAAGAGCATAGCACTGTGCTGTCTCCAAGGTGACAGGCTGGAGGGGAGGACACACTGTCATGGGGAGACCCAGCTGTCTCCCACCTCTCTTCATGCCACCCACACCAACCCCTCTCGCCTTCACCAGGCTCCCTGCAGAGCAGGGGGCAGCCCAGGAGAAGACTAGCCTAGCGTGTCGCCCCGAGAGAGGGAGGAACGGCAGTGTCCTCACAGCACCCACCAAGTTACCAGCGGACTACAGACACCAAGGTCTGACGCAGACAAACCACCCGAGCCGAGGCCTGCAGCGCTCCCGCTCAGCCTCCTCACCAGTTCTCGTTGTTGATGTGGTCTCCAAAGCCCGGAGTGTCAATGACGGTCAGCTTCATGCGAACTCCCTTCTCTTCAATCTCTGAAACAGAGAAGCAGGCAGCGGCTGCATGAGGCAAGTGCTAATGGGCGCTCAGGCCAAGCCTGCCTTCCTGAAATCAGGTGATGGATAAAGCACCACATCTGCCCTGAAGTGCGATCCCCATGACCACCTCAGTTGGCCCTTTCCATCATAACTGAATCAATGCTGGTGAATAAAGAGAAAATATGATGAGTTTGCTTGGCCCAGCAAGCACCTCTAGACGGTCAGAGTCCCTTCAGATAGATCACAAGAGTGGAGGTTTCCAACCCCAGAAAGCCTCTGGAGAAACAAGGCACAACGGGACCAAAAGCCAAACCACCAAGCAGGGTCTGCAGAGACTCACCGTGAGTGATGGATTTTATTTCAATGGTCTTGGGGATCCGCTCTTCAGAAGTTGGCTGTACAGATTTCCGGCTGATTTTGGATTTAAAGAGGGTGTTGATTAACGTGGATTTCCCCAAGCCACTCTGACCTGGAAAACAGCAGGATAAATAACAGTCAGCCCTAACCCATTTCCAGGTCACCTTTTCAGGGAATGGCTGATGGTGCCTCCATGTCGCCCGCAGCGGGATGGATTCAGCCCACATCAGTTCTGCACAAGGGAGGTAAAAGGTGTAACCGCAACAAGAGACTTGTTAACCACAGGCATAAGGGAACAGCGAAGACAATCACAGCTTGCTTTAGGGACGTGGGCAGGGTGGCTCCCCAGGCATCGCTCCAGGGCCAGGGCCACGTTACGCGGAGCAAGCACCTCCCCACACAGCCACACCTGGGGATGTGGAGCAAGGAGCCAACTCCGCAAAGGCAGAACAAGGGCTGTTATTTTTAGCATCAAGCTCAAACCACAGCAACCTGGAGGACGGGCAGGCTAGGGACACCCTCAGGGCTGCAGAGCTGACATTTGCTTTAACAGCTGGTGCACCAAGGCTGCAGTAACATATACAACCCTAAAGAAGGGGATGGGGTGAGGAAGCTCCAGGGAAGGAGCATCCTTTGGCTAAAGGCTCTCACCACTGGACAGACACGTGCAAGTGGGGCCTGGAGGACTCTGGCCAGGTTCTGCAGCTGGGTGCACACAGTACACGTGTATCCATACCCTCCTGCAGCCCCTTCTCGCAAGCTCTTCAGGGAACACTAACAAGTCAGGACAGGGTTAATGAAACAACCCAATGACTTACAGCAGTATCACAAAAAAAGAATAAATTAACCCCCAGGATTGATCGGCTCTTTCAGCAAAGACACAAAGCAACTGTCCCGACTCCAGCAGGAGGCCTGATTTAATGGGTCACCAGGCAAAGAGCCTCTTAAGAGCAGGGCAGCACCGGCAAAGTCTGTTTAAATCAGCATTTCAGAAGGAAGAGCTGATGCAAGCCGTACAAAGCCCTGGGAGAGGTGCTAGCCAGGCCTGCGGGGAGGCCCAGCCCGGCCGGGCAGTGCAGCCCCACGAGCCCATCGGCGCTGCATGCGAGGGCACGACTCGACCCGCACCAGCCAGCTGGCCCCGACGCCATGGGCAGCCAGGGAGGACACTCGGAGCGGGATATCTGGGGAGATGAGCAGCTTTGTAAGGCCCTCAGCTAGGCAGGAGCAAAAGCAGGCTACAGCCTTAGAAGCCGGAGCCATTCGTTACTCGTTCCTGCCGCTCGCTGCCTCTCTTGCTTTTGCAGACAGACAAGACCCTTGGATGCACAGCCCCTTTTAGACAGCTCTAGATTGGAGCATCTTTGAGTCAAAGAAACCCTATTCCATTCAGTGCACCTGATTCAAGAACTTCCCAAAAAAACAGCATTTAGGGAGAAATGTTTTCATGCTTTATATCCCGGAGTTGAGGCAGATCTGAGCAGAAAGGACACCATCAGCTCCCAAGTCTCCAAAGAGGCTGTCCCATGAGCTCAGAGAGCGTTCTTGGTAAAGAAAAGAGAGCAATTCCTCCAAAGCTGGGGAGCAGATGCTTGTTTCCAGAGCAGATGTCCCAAGCGCCCTACAATCAGTGCAGAGCTCCTGCAAACGCTACGGGAGCCCCTGCTTCGGGCCGGCGCTGCCGAGCCGCCAGTCCAGCACGCTCCAGCCAGCGAGCGCAGCTGCCACCACCATGCTGTCGGTGCATCCCGGCCTTGCTGGGGCAGGCCGCTCCTGCAAGCGGAGCGTTTGTGGACATGAGATAAACCGAATCCGGGCCCGGCGCACGGTGACGGCACGCAGCAAGGCTTTCACTAACGGCCTCCAACGCACCGGCCAGGTTGCCAAAGGCACTAAGAGTTAAAGCCATGGCCTCCAACTGCAGGGTTGGCCGGCGCTTTAGCACTAGGCATCAATTTTTGGCACCGACTCCCAGCGCTGTTGTAACGCGGGAGGTTAAACCAGCCTGCTCCCGTTTTGGTGACCATACGGCAATCAAGAGCCGAGCTTACAGCACGGCTGCAACCCAGCTCCCCGTCCCAGGGCTCTGCAATCCAGCGCAGGAAAACTCTCCTCGTCAGCAACTATCACAGCTGCGTTGCAAGAGAAACATATGGATCAGGCTGGGGTCAAGCGTTCCTGGTCCTCAGCCGCCAGAAGAAACGCAGGGCAAAGCACAAACAGGCCTGCGAGCTGTAAATGCACATAGCCAGCACAAAGTCCTCTTCACTCTGCTAGTAGTTACAAGCCGTGCGTGGGGAGAGGGGGAAAGAGGGGTGACACATTGCTAAAACTCGTGGCAGTCGCCACGTCTCTGCCTGTCCAAACTGCTGGAGTCTGAGCGCCTGGAAAGGGAACAGAGAGGAGAGCCGCGGGCGACGACGCACCCGGCCTCCGCGGCCTCTGCCTCGGGCTCGCCGGGCCGCTCCGCAGCGCGACTGATGTGGTTGCAGCCCGGGCGCCCGACCCCCTCCTCGATGCTGCTGCCGCCAACAGCGCGGGTGGCGGAGCAGGACGCGGACCCGCTCCCGCCGCCCCTGCTCCCTCGAGTCCACAGGGGCACAAGATTTCAGAAAAGACCCATCACGAGGACACGGTCAAGGCAGAGCAAAACCGCCGGTGAAGAGCCAAGCACTGCACAGATGGGGATTTTAACGCAAGGGCTTCGAGCCTAGACTGCAGGGGAATAAAAGAGCCAAACTAATCCCATACAGAAAGTCTGACATCGCATCCGGACAGACCGAGGGGAAGGAGGACAAGTGAGCTCACACGGTGGCTCGTCTCCCTGCAGCCCCCGTGGGCAGCCAGCATCACCCAGCGTACGGGCACCCAGCACCGCGGCATAGCGCCCTCCACCGTACGCGGACACCCGCCGAGCGGCTGCACCTGCACGGCGTCGCGCAGCGCCGTGCGTGCCCTGGGCGCACGGCTTTCGAAGCCGCCCCCGGAGAAATAACACAGCTCAGCAGCTGGAGCGAGCCCGAGCCCCTGCTCCGGGTCGCCTGCTACCTGGCGGGCTCAGCACGGCGGGTTCGGCGGAGGCAGCGCCCCCGGGCCGGCGGCACCCTCCGCTCGCCCACGCCGCCTGCCCGCATCCCACCTCGCGTCTTCTGGGAGGGCCCGCGTTCGACTTGTTTATGCTGCCATGAATTCCCCAGCCTGTAAACAGTCAGCCCGGAGCCTGCCAAGGGGAGAGCAATGTTTTCCAGCCGCTCCGAAGCACGGGCTTTCATACCACACACAGCGCACTGCCAAGGCAAAGCCAGGCCCTTCTGAACATCCCTCGTCATCTGCAACAGAGAAAGCAGAAGCGCCTTCTCGGCGCAGCCGGCTCTCGGAGGGAAGGGGAGGACGCACGGGGAAATCCTAATGCTGCGAGCCCAGGACGTGCCCAGAGGGGGCAGCTGGACGCCTTCTTCTGCTTCGGCAAAGGGGGTCGAGTTCATGCGATTTCACATATAGACTTTTCAGAGCAACGCTGTAAGGCTCCTCCACTAGGAGTATGGCCAAACTGGCTGCAAAAAGGTAGGCTTAAAAAAAAAAAAAAAGCCACTGGGACTTGCAAGAACTGGTTTTGCAGTGACCTGGTTTGCAGTAATCCCCTCACTTGTCTCCTGTGGAGATTTAACCTCATACCGGAGACCAATTTGTCTCTGTCTCTGACAAAGGCAAAGCGCAGGGCATCAGCAGATCCCGATGGGAAGCTACAGTGCAGTCTTTTTTTTTTTTTTTTTTTTAAATAGAGTTAGCAAATTCTTGGCATTAAGCCTTCCTGTAACTCCGGCTCCCCAGAGCTCTTTGTGGAGGCTCCTAGCCCATGGGCACCTGCGACCCCAGGGCAGCTGCAGCCCTACGCAACTCATCACGCAAGCAAGCGAGATGGAAGGACATCCCCTCCCACGCCACAGATCACGGCACGGGTTTTACGCTGCTTATCCCTCCGCAGCTCCCTCGTGCAACGGCGGGCGAACGCCTGCAGAGCGTCGAGGAGAGCCGCTGCTCCGTACAGCTTCCCCCGGGAACACAAACCAGCTGGAACAGACCCGGGAGGGACCCTGCAGGCCAAACACACGCCAGCGGCATCTCTCAGCAGACGCACTGATAGCGGGAGGAAAGCAGAAGAGGCTCGTTTGTTTTCTCAACGGTTGTTGTTCCAAATTTTGTCCTGTCGCGCAGCCTCCCGCAGCCGCATGCCCGCGCGTCTGGGTCGACACAAGCGCGCGTTTCACCGGGTAGTCGTTGGCACAGCCACGTCTACCTTGCAGCGAGCCTGCCACGGCCCAGCCGCGCTCCTCCGGCAACGCGAACCGAGGTGCGGCTGGCCACTGCGGCAGCCGGCGCGGCAGCGAAGGCACCAGCGGGCTCTAGCTGCCATAAAGCCTCCTTCGTCCCGAACGCCCTGCCGCCTGGCAAAGCTCATGACCAGGAGCTCGGAGGCAGCTGGGTTTTGACCCACGAGCTTCCTCCCCTCCTTCTCCAGCATGCCACCAGCAGCGTGCACCAACAGTCCTAACGCGCCCCTTCCGCCCGCTCGCTGCCAAAGCGCCGGGGGGGACGCAGGACGGCGGGCGGCGGGCACTGCCGCAGCTCTCTGCCAGGCTCCGGCGATCCCCGACCGCAGGCGCCCCTCCAGGCGCGCGTCTCCAGAAAACGCGCCCCGTCGCCTGGGAAGGTGCGTGCAACCGCGCTGAGCGACGGGCCTCGTCCAACTGCTGAGCTTTAGCGACAGCTCAACTCAACCCGTCCCCCTGGAAGCAGGATTTGCTGACTCCTCAGGCAAAGGCTCCAGCAGTTAAGCTTAACTGCTGTTCCCAAGGACAAACGTTGTCACAGAAGAATAAAATAAACAACTTGTTGAGTGTGTTGCAGGCAGCTCGCTCAGGACACGTGAGGGAGAACTCACCGACAACCATGATGTTGAACTCGAACCCCTGCTTCATCGCTTTCCTCCTCATCTGCTCCAGGATGGCATCTATCCCCACGTAGCCGAAGTCTGCAGCAGGCTTCTCCGGCCGCGTCGGCGCTGCCTGTTTGAGGCCGGCATCTCTAGGAGCGTCCGTCATGCTGGGCGCGTAGCTGGGAACTGCCTCTGGACCTGCAAAGGCAAACAGAGCGGTCAGGGGCGGCACGCAGCACGGCGTGACTGCCGAGCGCGGGGCGACGCTCCTCCTGGCAGGGAACGAAAGGAGCTGCCTGTCGCATCTGAAGCGGGAATAAAGCACACGCTGTATCGCTGCTAATAACAGCAAACGGGCACCGGAAGGCTAAGAGGGGACAGACACGCAAGGTCTTCCTTTGCCTGCAATTACCTCAAATTTGGGATTCCGCATCCGAGTTTTTCCTGATCCCTGCACGCGTTGCCAAGCCTACTTGAGCAAAGCACATCAGGATTCAGCCCTGCAGCCTCGTCCGTATCAGCCGGACACCTCCGAGGCACCCTGCTGCCGGCGCCGCCGCGGGGAGCCCGTCCCACCCTCGCCTCGGCAGGTCGCACGATTAGCAGATGCATCGCCCCGGAGAGGAGCGGCTCCCCGTGCCAAGAAACTCCTCAGCACAAGTCCACGAGTTCACTCAGCGAGCGTGACGACGGCTTTTCGCCAAGCAGTCCTCTGCACAGACGCTGCTATTAAAGGCTCGCGTACCTAAACAAACCTGCCCACCGCTCCCTACCACTATAATTACAACGCCATACTGATTGCTGGTATAAATGCCTTGCGGCCACATTTCAGGCAACTGGGTGGCTTTCTGTCGGACGTACAAGTCCTCCGCATCTACTGACACGTGTTCCCTCCTAGCTTCAGCCGAAACGATGGGGAAGCTGCTGTCCCCAGCTCACCTCCAGCTCTTACCGGTGCCCTACACAAGCCTGCTGAAAACTGAAAAACAGCACATCCACAAAACCAGAAGAGGCTGCACCATTCAACGCCTCTACAGCAACGAAGCTTTCGCGATACTGCTGATACCTGTCCGAGGGGAACCGAGCCCTCTGACTTTCCAAAGAGCCACAGCACCTGTCCCACGCGGGAGGTGGCTATGGAGTTTGCAGGTTCGCTCAGTGCTTGGGCACTGCTACCATTGAGAAAGCAGGTATCTGTGGAGCTATCTGCCTCATTTAGCACCTCCTTTACAAAAAAAGTTAAGGAACCATCCACTCACACAGGCAATAGAGGCAGAAGCATCTGCTACCCGAAAGGAAGAATCGCAGCTATTACCCAGCAACGCCACTCGATCACACCTATGCACGGTACCTCCCTGCTCAGGCTGCTTCCGCTCTGCTGCCACAGAGACACGCAGGAGACATCTCAACGCAGAGCACGCACAAACTCAGCCACAGGTCCCAGCAAGTCCCTTGCTGGAGCTATGAAACATGCAGGGGAGCCGAGCTCCTCTAACGCAGGCACGGAGAGAGAAGCAGCTGTGGTTTTAGGGAAACGCGCTCAAAAACCTCCCCCTGCTGCAAGCTGCTGATCAGCGCCCCAGTCCTTGGATCCACCAGCCGGAGCAAACTCTGTTTTAAAGTTTTTTGCAAAGCTTCATAGGTCCTCATTACATTCCTGAAGGCAGGAACACAGATCTTAGTTCCCTGCTCATTTGCCTCACTCCACTGTTATTTTTGGCTTTTTATGAGGTGCTACATGTTTTCTTCTCCTTCCCTCCGAAGGGATTTGTGTGTAGGAGTGCAGCTGGTCTAAAGAGGCTACCTCCAAGCACAAAGACGTCATCCCTTCTCCACTGGTGACCGGCAAGAGCCTTGGAAGCAGTGTCAGACTGGAGCCTGCAAGGCTCTGCAAGTAGGAAGCACTCACTTCCTGCAAGCGCAGCACACTTCAACATGCTCAAACGTGGGCCAAGCACCAAAAAAACAAACAACAACAAAAAAAAAAAACCCAAACCCCAACCAGAATTCATCATAGGGACTGTTGGGTCACTCTGGATACTTCTTTCCAAGCCCTGATCCTGGGCTCGGTGGAACGGCATCACACAGTGATCCATGAGCGAGCAAATGAGCCGTACTGGACACGCAGAGTAGCGACATGCTCCTCCCGGGCTTGGTACCAGGCACACACAAATTCAGGCTTTTGCACAGCTGGCAACACACTGCTGCTTGCTGCGCTGCTCCTTGAAAAGATTATAGGCCCGGCACGCCAGAGGTCTTTCCATAGATCCCGAATTATAGTACCGCTTCAAAATGGCAAGGCCAAAAGCGGAAAAAATTCCTACGTACCACTAGAAAATAAATAAATCACACGGAAAATATGCTATCACCAGCAGAAGCGTTAGGTTACGCAACGGTTTAACTACTGCCGGCACAAAGGGAGACCACCGAAATCCAAGCGTACCTTGAAGCAGGTAGGACTGACCCCAGCCATCAGGACAAGGCAGCGCAAGGGAAGGGCCATCTCCAGCACCTCCTCGCCGCTCTTGTCTACGAGCGGAGCTCGATAAGCCGTGGCAGCCGCTCGCAAACGGCAACGGCCGGGCAGGCCTGCCGGCGGCACGAGGGAGCAGGCGACCCGTGCCGCCTCGCGACGCTCCCCTCCAGCGCAGCAAGGGGGGCGCGTGACTCAAAGCCCTCGGCATCCCGAAGGCCGCAGGGCCCGAGGAGCGCCCGGGCCCGAGGCTGTCGCGGCAGAGCGCGCCGACGCGCTGCCAGCGAGGGCGCAGCCAGCAGCGCGGCCCACGCGGCTTCGGCTGGCCGAGAGGAAAAAGTGAGATAAAGGACAAGTTCTTCCAGCATCTCTCTCAGCGCTGGCTCCTGTCTGGAAAAAACACGTTGTAACTAAGGGGGGGATCTGCACAGCAGGGATGCAGAGAAGCTCACTGCCCTTTGCGCTAGCAAAATCACGGGAGAAATATTGCAAGCAATATATTCAGCGTCTTTTTTTTTTAGCTGCCCAGCACCACAAGCACCGTGAAGACAGCAGCCCGGGCAGAGACGGTCTTTGGTTAGCAGGGAAGGGCTCGAACATCCCAGGGTGACCCGACGGGTTTGCGCCAGCAGCGGCGGGATGCGGCCGAGGCGCGGCACCGCTCTGCGGCACGCAGCGCAGGCACGCGGGGCTGCGCCCACGGGTGCCAGGCACCGCCGTCAGCGGGTGCCCGTCTAAAATAGAAAAGATCCCAGATTCAAATTGGAGCAGAAGCGGCGGCTGCCCTAGGGACGTGCTGCAGGGCTAGCCCGCGCTCGCGTGAACTGCCGCGTTCTCCACGGGGGCCGTGCCAACACTGCGGCACTTCCCGCACCAGCCCCGCCAATCTCCAGCCCCTCCAGAGTGCTGCAAGAAGGCACGAATTAATAAATATGTAACATTGTAAAAAAATCCTGGATGGCCACTAATTCCCTGGCAACAGCAGCATCAGCCCTCAAATGCCGTTGCTTCGTCTTTGCGCCGGGCTCTCGCTGCAGAGCTGCGAGCAGTGCCAGTCCCAGGCAGCAAAGAGCAGCGAAACCCAGGGCCGCCGTAACACGGCTGCTTCGCGCTTCCCCGCGTGGAGCACGGCTGGGGGACGCCCTTGGGACGGTCACACCAACACGCCGGCAAGACGGGGGCCGCGCGCTTTGTGAAACGGGGACGGAGATGCCAGATACCGCAGCCTCGCGTGGGCTCCTTGGCTTCCGCCCCGACGCGCGCCGCAGGATAAACACAAGGCACGTGGCAACGCGTGCTCACGTGGTGTTTGGGAGACCTGCTCTGCCCTCTGCCAGGTTAAACTTCTGCACGCGGACCCTGGAGATGCAGAGACCAGCAGGCAGCGCCGCACCACGCACGCACAAACCACAGGCTACAGCACGGGCTCCAGGATGACTTAGGACAGCTGCTCCGAAGTTGACTCTGCCAAAGACTCGGGGACGTCGGGCTGTAATTAACGCACGTCAGACACGAGCCAAAGCCAACATCTGCAAAGCCCCAGATGAAAGGCTCACCTCGGGGAGGGGAGCTCCAGGGAGCCCGCCCAGGAGAGCCCACCTGCGCCGCCGGCGCCCGCGGGGCAGAGCTGGAGCCGGCGAGCCCGTCCCCACGCACAGGCAGCTGCGGGCCGGGCTTTGCGAAAAGCCTCCTAAGAGACATGGCTAGAGGATCGAGAGCCTGGAAAAGCTGGAGAGACGCTGCGCTGCTCACAGCCCACGAGCTGGCCCGGGCCAGCTGCAGCCGGGGAAAGCGAAGGCAGGCTGCGCGCTGAGGGCTTCCACCAGCGCACGCTTGTCCGATCCCGAAACAGCTCACCCCGGGCTGGCAGCCCTCTTGGAGGATTTGGGAAAGGGGACTGCAGGACACCAGGATTTCCATTTCAGAGGTATAAAGGCGAAACGACCTTTTCAGAGGCGGAGTTGGGAATGCCCCAGGTATCCTGTCTCGCTGCCAGACGGCAGGATCCACACACGGCTCCAGCAAAGCGGCTGCGAGGCGGATGCTGGCTGTCGGGGAGGGCTGAGCTCGCCCGGGCGCCAGGCTCTGCACAGAGCCTTCACTTCGCAACTGCGCAGAGAAGCCGAGACAGCCAGGAGGCAGCACCTTTGCTATCGAAGCATGCCACATCCTCCCAGCTTCGCAACTGCCCAGACTTCACCCGTTTGCACACTATGCAGATGCACACGCAATCGCCAGAGAAGCGCTAACGCTTGCAGGGTAAATCATACAGGGACCTCCTTCAGACCCAGGGAGCAGCTACTGCTTGCCAAGCAGCCTGAAGAATTACAATGCGCGTTTGGGGCTCGCAGCAGCATCTGCTATGAAATTTATGGCCTTCTGCCTTGCTCTGCAGTAGGTGCCCAAGCCCTTCTGGTTGCAGACTACCAGCGTTTCCCAGTCCCAACTTGTAAAACCTTGACCCGCCACCCAGCAACTCCAGCCGAGCCCAGCGGTTTGCACCGGAGATGGACGGGGGAGTACAAATGCTTCAGAAAGACGACGACCCCGAGCAGGAAAGCCGAGTGAGTCTGGGAGCCGGCTTTGCTGGGGCAGCCCTGAGCACCCCGCCGTCACTGAATGCTTGCACCAACTCGCACAAGGTCAGACCCGCTCCCTTCTCCCTGCACATCAGGCACTCTCCCTCCAAAAGACAACGCTACCTCTTCCCGCATTTAAGCCCTTAGTTACTTTTTTGGAGATTTTGCATTCAGTTCTGCTGAGTTACAAGTGCCTGGAAGATAAACATGCTGCTCAGATTTCTGACACGGGGGTAATTCCCTCTTCCCTCCATGCAGTGCTTTGGGCCAGACTGAAAATACCGCGAGCTTCCAGATTTGTTGGATGGGTTCACACCATGGCGGAGAGAAGATTCACAGCAGCAAACAACAGCCTATCAGTCAGCTGAGGGCATGAAAACATAACATCTTCCCAGACAGCTGAGCATCCACAGATGTTTTCAAGAGAGCAAGGCAGACCAACTAACCTTTCAATTACTGGGAGCAACAATCCTACAAAATTATGACCGTTGGGTGTAACAGAGATGTTTTTAGAACCAGAGAGAGAATTTATAGCTCCCAGCTAGCTACAGCAGACTGGCAAGACCGCAGCAGATACAGCTTCCAGGTCCTTTCCACATCTCAGGCCGAACTTGCTGCCAGTTGGCTATCGAGGCTTTAGGCATCTTCCAAGCACAGGGGCGCGAGTGTTTGGCAGGAACCCTAGAGAGGCGTCTAGCTTCCCCCGACCATCAGGACCGGCACCAACTCCTCCCAAGCTCTCCAAGAGGCCAGAGCATGGCTCCACCATGCCCCGGGAGCTGCGACAGTGAGGAGAGGGCAGTCTCGGAGCACGCAGCCAGCACTCGGGTCCCAGAGCCCTCCTGGGCAAAGACCTCATGAACCCTGCCCCACGCGTGACTCTAGTCTTTCTGCCTCCCCAACATGAGTTACAGTAATGGATCCAACCCCAGAGCAGCTCACAGGGCCACGAAGGGACACTAGTAGCCGGGAGGGAGGTAGCAAAGCTGGAGTGGACAGAAAGCCACCGTGGCTCAGCTGCTACTGCCACCTTCTTCAGTAAAGGAAGAAGCCGAGGGTCGAGGGGCGAGCAGCCCACGCTCGGTTCCCCAGCTGGACGTTGCAGGGATCACCCAGCGCCAAACACAGCAGATCCACCCCAGCTCCAGCAGGGATGTGTGGGTACCAGCAAAGGCAGGGGCACGGCTCGGTGTGACCCCTGGGCCCCTGTGATGCTCGAGGGGGGTCAGCGTGGCCAGGGCTCGGGAAGAGGGCTCAGCCAGCGTGCAGGCTTCCTGAAGCCACTGCCAATACAGAAGTAACAAGTGGTAACTAAGAAACGTTTCTATTATTTGATTGCAGTCATCCCACTTGGAGCTGGCGAAGCGAGGCTCCAAGCTGGAGCCTTTCTGCTCCTGGCTACCGTTTTGGGCTCGCTGCCAGCTTGGGACCATCTAGCCGCTGGCTACGTGTCCTTCTCACCTTGCAGATTTTCACCAGGGCGATAACAGACATGACCTAGAAATAGCAGAAGACACCTAACTATGCTTCAGTAGGCCAAGCCCACCCAAGAGCTGTCAGAGAGGTGACCAGGAGGCTCCTGACCATGCAAGAACTGAGCAAAAAGCTTCATTTTGCATTTCTGCAGGCGGTCCCCCCCCGCAAAGTGGCCCTTACAAGGGCCATCTTGGAGGGGCAGGCGTGGAACGACAGTGAGTTCACTTGATGCAAGACCCAGGAGACCCGCTCCGCTGTCCTCTGGGGCTCACTGACACTTGGCAATTAGCACAGATTAAGACAAAGCGTTTAAAGTGCTCCAACTGCTCCGGAGTAGCACCCAGTGCAAAGCCTTTCAAATTCACTAGGGGTGAACCCATTTTCAGAGTGATCCTGGCAGAAGAGGAACAAGCTGGTCCTGCTCTAGACGAAGCACTTTGAAACAAAACCCCGCATGGACAGAGCACCAAGTTGCAGGGCGCGCACTGAGCGTGGAGACGTTTAGGCAGAATGGTCCCAACTCTCTGCGTGCGCTTCCCCCCTCCCGGGTCCGGAAATGCTCATTTGGAGTTCACCTCTCACTCACTCTTTCATTTACAAGAGACAGAAGTTTTGCAAACTGCTTCCCAGGCTCCGCTCCTGCTTCCCCTTGCGGCTTAACCCTTGCACTGCTGCAGCCATCCCGATTCAGTGAGGGGAGGGGGTTCAGAGAAGAGCAGAGACCTTGCTGCTCGCTGCCAGCCAGCTGAGGAAGACCCAAGCACCGGTGCTCCAAGGCTGAGCTTCATGTCCGTCTTCAGCCACGTCTCCTCTCTGAGTCAGTACCAGCAAGCAAAACATCATGTATCACCAGAGAGGTGGGCAGTGAAAGGCTGTTTTGCACCGAGAGCCACAGTGCTGACCTGAGCACACCACGGAGGTGGGCTCAGACCACATTCAGGGCAACCTAAGGTCAGAATAAGCCAGCACTTGGTGGTGTAAGCAGAAGTCCCACACCTCCCTTGCATGGGCAGAAGCATTTGGGTGGACAGGCGGTAAACAAAGCATGGATCTGAGGCGTTTTTCAAGTAAAAGATTTTTTTATGCATGCAAGGCTAGTTTCCCCATCGCATCTCTAATCCCAATACAATCCACAGAGGCAAGAGGGGAGGCCAAATCAAACAGCACCACCTGAACTCAACCTGAAGCATTCACAAACCACAGCCTCAGACCTTATGCCTGAGCCCCACAGCATGCATCAGGTATCACCAGAAGAGGACAACCTCCCCTTCCCGGGCTCAGACACACGCTAGCCCTTCCACCACAGAGGATCTCTATGCCCCCATTTCCGTAACCATGGGAGGCAACAGCTCCATTAACAGACAACAGCACAGGAAACCATTTATGGAGACCTTCAAGGAGAAACTAGCGTACGGATCACCTTTTCCCGTTTTGCCAAGGAATTTTAAAACTCCTCGGAAACAACAGAGACTTCCCCCAGAACCACCGGCGAGACTTGCCTCCTCCAGTCGTGCAAGCCGAAGGCAAAGCCTTGGGCGCAGGGGGTCTCCGCACGTGACTCAGGCTGGCGCCTACCTCTACCGTCAGGGATGAAGCGCGAGATTACCCTGCTACCATCCCTGGCTTGCTGGGGAAAAGCACGTCTCAGGTGAACTCTCCTGTACAAGAGCGCAAGAAAAAGCAACTTCATCAAATGGCCATGCAGAAAAACATCTGTGGTCAGGAAAGCCCTTGCTCCCAACAGACAGAGAGAGGTGCAGCTATGCCTAGGTTAGTTCAAGGACCGACAAAGCCGATATCCTGGCGACTCCAGGGCGAGGGCTCCCTCCCAGCAACGCCTGCCCCAGGTCATTGTATTCAGCAGAGGGACATAAAAGCCCTTCCCAGCCCCCAGGCAGGAGAAAAGCACCCTCTAAGCCTTGTTATTGCTCATCCGCCAAGCTTCATGCTTTGAAACAAAGAGAAACGCAAGATGCTCAAATTAAGTTGGTTGAAAAACAGAGCCGTAGGACCGGCGTTTCGGGGCGCAGGGGACCGCATCCAGCGCCAGGCGCCCCCGGCCTCGCTGCAAGAGCCTCTGGCTGCAAAACCAGCGTTGAGCCCAACGCTCGTGTCAAACTTTGTTTACTGGAGGCTTCCCCGGCTACTGCAAAAAAAGCAAGCCAGCGGCCTGCCGCGCTTATCAGGATCAGGAGGCACAAGAGAAACAAGTTATCGAGGAGGAGACGGGTTTTTTCTCCCCCTCCCCCGAAGAAAGGGCAATTGTGCCCAGAAGCCGCCTGACAACGCCGCATCGCAGCAAACCCAACCCGGTCCGGCGCACGAGGCCGGAGGCAGCTGCAGGCAGCGCGCAGGGGGCTGCTGCTGCTGCCGCCCCGGGGGGGGGGGGGGGGCTGCTGCCCCTTCCCCGCCGCCCCCGGGGCCTCCTGCCGCCGACGCGAGGGCAGCACCGCGGCTCCGCCGCCGCCGAACTCACTCCAAAAAGGCAGATTTTTCTCTCCCTCCCCCTTTTTCCGGCCAAAGCGAGGCAGCGCGACCGGCGCCCCCGCCCCGGGCACCGGCAACTCACCCGCGGCGGCGGCTCCGGCGGCCTCTCCCCTCTCGCCCGGCCGCCGCTTGCCCCGCTTGCCTCCTCCCCCTCATCAACCAGCTCCTTCCAGTCGCCTCGCTCCGGAGCTGCTGGTGATTAGCCTCCGCCGGGCTGCAAACATCTTCTTAAAGGGGCCCCGCTGCAGCCGCCCTCGCCTTCCCGCTCCGCTCCCCGCGGGGCACCCGCAGCCGCGACCCCCCCCCGCCCGGCCCCGGCCCCGCCGCGCTGCCTCCGGCCTCTCCCACTCGCCAAGGGCCCCCCCCCCCCTTTTCTTTTCTGTGCCAGGAAGTTGGTTTCGTTCCAGGGCGATTTCAATAGTCCCATCTGCTGCAAGTTCGTCCCTGGAGCGGGGGGGGGGGGGGGGGGGGGGGAAGGCTCCTAAAGGCGAAAGGGTCTAAGAGCGCGGGACGCGAAGCTCGGGATGCTGGGGAGCACGGCGCAGCCGCTCCTCGGCCCCCGCAGGGAGACCGCAGCCAGAGCCATCCTCCCCTCGGGCTGCTCAGGGCCTGCCGCTGGCTGCCGACGCGCTCCGCGGAGATTTCAGCAAGGCTCCGAGCGGGCTCGGCCCACCGCGCAGGCCAGAGGCTGCCCCGGAGCCGCCGCGGCAGATGCAAGCGGCGGGCGCTCGGCCTGGGCGGTTGGCACCCGAGAGCGCTCTAGGCTGAAACTTGTCTACTTTTTGCTTTCAGGCTTCCTAAAACGCTCTCAGTGGAGTCGCAAGCCCGCCTCTGGCGAGCGCTAACTCTACCGGCCACGGACTTTTCTTTGCAGTTGCTTCAAAACCCCTTAGAGGTTTCTCGCTCCGGCTGTGGGCGCAGCCCTCAAAGCTCCTCGCTGCGAGACGCGGACCAGACGCAAAGCCTACACCCAAGGGCTCGTGCGCTTCTTTCAGTTATGTCAACGGATCTGAAAAAAAAGATATTATCTGTCTGCAAACCCTGTCTGTCTCATATCCTGAAGCTAGCAGAGCTTCGCAACCACCTCCCTCCCACCCCGCTACGCAAACAGCGCACTGCGAGCCCAAAGCCAGCCCCGCTCCCAAAACGAAGGCTGCAAGGTGCGCGCAGGGTCCGGCGCGTGGGCTGCAACCCTGGGCGCTGCTCTCGTGCCGACGGGCAGTCTGAGCCAGAAAGCTCCCGCCGGGCCCACGCTGGGTCTGAGCCCGCTTTTGACGCGGCCGTTCTCAGCGCTGTCCGGCACTCCTTGATGAAAGCCACGCACAAAAAACACGGAGAGAAGCGCCTTTGCCACCCCCGCAACCGCGTGCGCCGCTGCGGCCGCAGAGCTTGCCGACAGCATCGCAAGGGGCGCTCCCTCATTTCAAATCCACCGTGCAAAGCCAGGCTGCCTCTCCGGGACCTTGGTCCTGTCATGCTACTTGGACCCAATCCTATGATTTCGAGATTTCCCCCCCCCCCAAGATACCTGCAGTTTTCGGAAGCTCAGCACCATTGCTAGAGGAGGGGCTGAGGGCAATGAAAGGGTTAAGCAGGATCACATTTTCAGTCCTCAATACACAAGGGGCTCCATTTCGCATGCACAGTGGGCCATCTACTACCCAGGACTACTTGGCTAGGACCTGCCCCCTCCTCTTCTCCAAAAACACGTTTGCAGTGGTAGAACATCCTCAGCGCTCTGAAACCAGGCGGAAAGGGGGCAGGTAAAAGCAGAGACAGATCGGGAGAACACGGAGACCTGTTATCAGCATCCCGGTTATCAGGATCAGCAGGTCCCCTTCGTAACCCAACCCTCAGGCAGATTTCAGATGATGCGACACAGAGACGGGACGCGGGGGGGCCGCATCCTCCCTGCTCCGCTCCCAGCAGCGAAACTCTTCAGCCAGAAAGCTCGCACAAAAGCCAACTCAGCAGCCCAAACCTAGTGAACCCAGCGGCTTTGCACACCTGCTCCGTGCTGTTGGCCGTGGCAGGCTCTCGCGCGGACGCTGCCTTCCTTCTCTCCTTTAGGACCGGCGCTAGCTGCGGCATTTCTTTCACCCTACGCTCCTTGCTGGCCGCAACTTTAACGCTGCTTGGCTGCCTGGCCCCTGCGCTGCCGGCGACCCCGACGCGGTTGGCACGGATTGCCCTGAAAATTGTGGTCATTAAATGGATCGGCTGGGAGAGACTCCGGTTCCCCCATTTCAACAAGTGCCACAAACAACAGTTTCCAAGAAACCTCCACCATCGCGCTGAGACAGGAAATCCAGCCTCAATCTGCTTACGCTGCAGCTGCGCAGAGCTTTCTGCTGGATTACACCACGTTTTATGACTTAATAAAGCTTTAACCCCTATCAATGGGCATTAGTGTTTTAATCTCCTTAATCTGCACGAAAATCCAACGCTGGATGCCAAACTGGGCTTGCCCAAGTAGCAGCTGGGTCTGTTCTGTTTTAACACAAGTCACTGCAGCCTTGCATTAGTTTGTAAAAGGCACGAGCAGGGCCCAGCAGCCAGCAAGCAGGTCTGCCCTGCGACAGAGCCTGGCTTTATAAGGCTCTGTCACACTCTCAGTCTTAAGACTGGATCAGGAGATAAGGGTGGTAAGGCGGATGCACGTTGGCTTTGCACACCAGGTCCACTCTTCAGGTCCACGCTGCCAAGCGCACGCTCAAGCACGCCTGTCACTTCTTGCAGGCGCTCCAGCTGCCCGGTGCTGCAGGAGGGGAACAGGGATGCATCCAGCACGGAGCTCCATCGCCCGAGTTAACGCGGCAGCCCCACGAACAGGCAGGCGCACAGGGCTGCACCGTGCGCTCAGCCGCTTGAAACCAGTGCCTAGTTCCTTCTCGTTATTTTCCACTTCTCCACATGGAAACAGTTGGGGATTTTTAGTCTTGTTTGCAAGAGGGGGAAAAAAAAAACCCTGCAGAAAAATTCCCCCTTCAGCCACTGAAGCTCTGCAAAGACATTTTCAGCAGGATATCGCAGACGGTATCATGGGCTGTAGAAGTTGTTTTTCATGAAAACTCCTAGAAAATATTTTGTTTTGACTCAGTGCTTTGACTTCACATATCTCAACCTTCCAACCTAGAGAAATGACCCAAGGTGTGGGGGAGGGAAGGATGTGGATGAGCAGTTCAGAAAGACGATAAAATAGCATCCTTTGACTCAAAAAAATAAAGAAATAGGGCTCTCACAGCAGTGCCTATCATGATGAAGGATCTCCTAGTGGTTTCCAGGCTGTTTAGAGAGTGGAGCTTTTGCACAGTGACTAAGTCACCTCCAGGACTTGTTGTTACAGGAGCACCTTTCTATTCCTGAAACAAGAGCAGGGCCCTATCGTACTTGCTCGTGTAAATGCGTATTTCTGACTTGGAGTGTCAGTGTCCAAACAGGCAGGACAGATTACTGGAGGAAGGAAGCCGCCTTATCCCTATTTTGCAGATGAACAACAGAAGGATTAAGTGACTTGCCCAGGGTCACACAGAAAACTCACAACAGAGCCAAGAACTGGATCCAAATCCCTAGTTAAGTGTTTTTAATCACAAAGGCATTGTTCTTCTCTTAAAAAAAAAAAAAAAATCAGGGTTAGTAGCAATTCTGGTCAGGCCCTTTTGCTGTTGGAAGTAGTAGGGATTGTAACCAATTACAAGTCCAGTTCTCATTTGACACCTTCGCAGGTAAAAAACAAGTCCACATTTCACCGCCACACTGCACAGGGTGGAAGGCGGTGGGAAGCAGCCCCAGCATCAGCTCAAAGCTTGTTGGATCCGACAGAGAAACTGGTGCCGCGCTGATCCTGAAGAAAGGCTCAGAGGCGGCTACAGATCATCAATGACTGTTACTAGCCTGTTACACAACACCCAGGTCTTCAGGGGAAACAGCAACCATTTTTCTTCATCTTGCACCAAAAAACTGCCCGGCAGTGGGGCCGGCCGCCAGCTACAACAGCACCGCTAGAGCTTAGGAGAGCCAGCTGCACCCCTGCACTGGGCAATACTCTTATCTCTTAGCTAGCACACGCTAACTGCAATCGTATTTCCCCAACTCTGAGTAACAGCCGAGATCTGCAAACGAAGACAGCTTTATCAGGACTAATCAGCCTGCATGGCTGTGAACAAAAATGTTTCACCCTGGGGCTGCCCAACTCGCTGGGTGTTCTTCGAAGAAAACATCAAATCCCGAGTCCGCAGGGAGAACTAGCAGGACATCCTTGCTTACAGGAATGCTGAAAAGCAGTTTCCAATCTGCTGATCACCAGTATGAAGTGCAGCGTTATGGCTTAGTAAAACATTTTTAATGTTTTAATAGAGGAGCAATGGTGACCACCTGCAAGTCCCCAATGACTTCAATGGATGCAGCAGGCACTCAGCCACCTCGGCAGTCCTGCCAGTTATATTTATAAACTTGGGTCAATAGCAGAGGAAAAAGCACATTCAGAGACCTTGGTAAAGCACCAGTGAACTCAACGGAAGGCAGCACGACTGAGGAAACAGGACGTTGCCTTGTGGACCAGAAGACCAAAACCTAATTTTTTAGCACTGAAAGTGATCATCCACCACCACATTGCTTCCAGCAAGAGTAGAAATGGATTCCCTGTCACTGGTGACACTGAAAACAAGCTCCAACGTTTTCCTAGCCCTGCTGTAATTGCACCTGAGTGGCCATCAGGGAAGTCCACCCAGGAGGTCTGCGTGGGGACCACCATGGTCCCTTCCTCCTTGAGGACGTAAACCTGCTGCATGGGGCATTTGTGCAAGCTTTTGTGGTTGGCCCTATGAGCCTTCCCAGCTCTGTGCCTGTGATGTCCCCAAAAAGGGACAATGACACCTGCCTTCCTGGCAGAACAGTGCACGATCCACCGAGAAACAAATCACCAGAAAGTCTGGTATCCTAAAAACTATAGAACAATGATGTTTTCTCCTTTGTGACTAGAATCCCAGATCTACATACGATGCTGTTTTTCCTCTTTCAAGCTACTTGACTCTTTGCAGAGAGCGGCCTCTTTGAGCAGCCCACGTAAGAGAGAGATCTGTGCAGCTATCACATCATTTCCTTCAGAAAAGGAATTTATTCAGTGGCTTCAACCTCACTAAACAGTGATGGTCAAGACAGCTGTGGCGCAGCACAGCTGGTGCTGGTAGGGGCTGGGGCCCTCCAGGCTGTGCTCCACTGCACCGTATGGACATGCCTCGAGGTACCACAGGGACAACCAGCATCAAGCACAGCTGTGCGTTGGCCAGGCGTTGGCCACAGAAGCTGACCACTTCACCGAATTGCAGCCAGTTGGATAAACGCGTGTTAGATATGTCCTCAGGAGCAGCGTCGGTGTCCCATTCCCACTTACCATCAGGTACAGACCCATCCACACCCACTCCAGCCTGCAAAGCACGCGTGCAAGACTGCATTTACTCTATCTGCTCGTTCCCACAGAAGTCAAGAGCATCCAGTCACTTATCGGTGCTGCTTGGGGGTCGTGCGCTGCCTGGTCTGTGCAGCCGCGCCAAGCCCGAATGCCTATCCCAGCGCCACAGGAGAGCCGGCTGATGCCCCCGGTCCTGCTGCAGCTTCCCTCCTGTGACTGCTTGGCCCTGCAGAATCGAAAGACCAACCCACAGCACATCCTGCATCCAGAGGGGGAAAGCAGCTCCTCCAGCCGGACACCTCCGGCCTCACTCCCGTTCACGAGCAGGCCTGGGACGGATGGACGGAAGGAAGGAAGGAATTGTTTCCCCTTTTGCCATCAGCCAGCGTGCACAGCTGGCACCGCGTCCTGGGGTTGAGTCATCCTCTCCCTGGAGGGGCCACGGCTCGCTGCCCCGCAGCCGCCGCATCCCAGCCGTGCTGCGGCAGCCGCAGCCTTGCTCCCGCGCGTTTCATCAGCGGGAGGAGAGCTGCCGTGTCCGCGCGCTCGGGCAGGGAAGGCAGCAGGAGCCTCGCTGTGTTTAAGCGATCCATCACTCCCAGGGCGGAATGGGCTTTGCTAGGAAACCACTCCAACCTCACGTGTATTTGCAGAAGGCATCAAAACAAATCCTCCCCAAGGCCCCTCCTTGCAGGGCACGCACGACCGGCCGCTGACACGCGGATCTGGACAGAAGCAAAGAGCACTCAGCATCTTCTAGGACGCAGATCTGAGCGCAGACTTTACTCCGCAGGGGTTGATTTGCCTTCATGCGTAAGCACTGCTGCGTAAGAGCTCGCGAGGACAACGCTGCAGAGCGCCGCTCCCGCAGCTGCTCTAAGCGAAGCTAGGAGGAGGCGAGCGGCATCCAAACCCCTGTATCCTCAGCCGGCAGAGGGATCAGAGCACGCAGAGACCTCTCGCTGCCCTCCGCGGAGGTCGGCCCTCGTCTCGCACGCGTTACCGTGCGGCGCTTTAGCAGTGCTTCGCCACCGCCCGTTTTTTCTAGCCAGCAGCAGCCTCGTCAGAGACAACACGGACAAGAAGCGGCTTGCATAAAAGCACCCAGAAAGCGCGCCGAGCGGCGCAGGCACGACCGCTGCAGCAGGCACCCGACAGAGGGGACAAGACGGGTGGATGGATGCCTTCGTTAAAACAAATCACGTTTCGGAGTGGGGAGGAAGCACCGGTATGTAGCCAAGAACCCGGATGCCTGGGTCATCCCACACCTCGAACAAGCTTGCTGAAGCAGTTTAATCCCTATTTCACCCCAAAGGGCCATCTCTTCTCTAGGCTGTTACCCATTCCTCCTCCCGCTCTGCCACCGACGGGCCCTGGACAAGCCACCCCTCCGCTCTCTCCTGACTGCCGGCGAGTGCTAGATGGCAAAAAGCGCAGCAGCAGCCCCGATTTCAGGTGCACGCAGAAACGCCAGCTGAAACAGGCTTTCTCAGAAAGCTCAATATTTCCCCTTCTCCGGGCAGCCAGCTCATGCCCGGCGAGCCGTACAGCAGCAGCAAAACACCAGCTGGCCGAGCCGGACGGCAGCAGAAAAGCCGTGCCCGTCGCTAGCACGCGGCTAACGGCGCTCTCCTCGCCGGCACGCTACCGCCGCGCTGGCGCTTCTCACGCAGCCCTTCCGCTGCACCGGTGCCGGCGCGTTACGGCCCAGAGAGCCGAGTCGAGCCACCACCGCATGCGGCACGGGAGGCTCGCCGGCTATAAACTGCTTTTAGAGGCTTAAAAAAAAAAAAAATAAAATTAGGTATTTAGGACAGCCTAACCTCAAAAAGGAGGAGAACCGCTTTGCTCCAGCTCCATGCAAACCGCCAAGAAGCTGGGCTGTCTGCAGGAGCTCAGCTAACAGCAACCCGCCCCCGGCACGGCGGTCCCAGAGCCGGCCGCCCCGGCGCTCTTCCGGGGCGAGAGGTCGGGAGAACGGGGAAGGGGGGCGGCGAGCGCAAGAGCGGCGCCCCGAGCCCCCCCGCGCTGCGGGGACGGGGACGCCGCGGCTCGGCGACCCTCCCGGGGGCGGCGCGGCCGCCCGTTAGCGTTGCGCTCCCTGCTTGGGCCGGGGATATCCCTGCTCTCCTCTTCTCAGGGGCCTGCCCTGATAAGGGGCCGAGGAGCCTGTGTCTGTTGGCACAAGCCGCAGGACCACCGCGGCTCCCGTTTGGCCCTGCACGAGGTACCGAGCCCAGTCGGTCTCCGCGGGTCCCGGGTAGCCGGGCCAGGAGCTTCTCGGGAGCTCCACGGCCGCTTTCTGTGCCGGCTGCCGGCCGACTCCTCCAAAAGGCCGCCTTGCCCCCAGGCGCCCGGGAAGCCGAGCGGCAGCGCCCAAAGCGGATCCCCACCGGGAGCGACACTTCCCCGGGCCAGCAGGGCAGCAGTCGGACGGTAACTGCTGCCAAGAGAGACCGAAGCCGCCTTCCCCGCCATGCCAGCTCGCCCGGCCTCGACTCCCGCTCCTCTTCCCCATCGCGCCGGCGTCCCCGTGTCCCTCCGCGCCCAGCCCAGGAGCCCCCGGGTCCGGCGGTCCCGGCGCGGCTCTACCCTCCTGCCAGGCTATTCCCGGGAGGGCGGCCGGCCTTTCCCTGCCCTCCCCGGGCGCTCCAGCCGGCTTCTGCCTCGCCTGCGCTGCGGGGAAGCTGTTTCGCCACAGCGCGCTAGGAAAACAACAGCGGCGCCGAGTCGCCAGCGCGGGTGGAAGGACGGGCTGCCCCCGGGGAGAGGGTCTCCGGCCAGAGGCCGGGCTGGCAGGAAGCGAGTGACGGCCATGTAATCGGGGACAAGCCGGGGTCAGCGGCTAGCGGCAGGGGATGGGGGCCTCTCTTCCAGGAAAGCGATGGCAAAGGCCTCCGACCGCAGCAAAAAAGGAGTCGGGGAACAGAGATACAGGAAAAGCCAAGCTCAGCAGAAAGCAACACGCGGTAGGACTGGAGCATCCAGCATCCCCATCCCGCGCGGCTGTTGCCTGCTCCGGCTTCGAGCTTTCGCTGGTTCAGTCTCCTGCTATCACAAACGGCCAAACCAGAAGCAGCAGCAGCTGGGAAGGAGCCCTGTTGCCTAGCAAAAGGCCATTCATCAACAGGATTGTGTTACATGGGGATTAGAAAGGGTTAACCTGTTGCAGCTGGGCCAGAAATAACGTGGAGGACAAAGAGAGACTTCATGCAACTCATAGTCCTATTGAACACAGAAGAACAGGACTTAATCTGGTTCCCTAAGAAAACGTGGCTTGCGCAGTCCCAGTCTGTTGGGGCCACTCTAGCAAGCTGCGAATCTAATGGGAAGTGTTAACCAAGTTTGGGAGAGGGCCCAAAAATAGAAATATAAATCACTATTCCACAAGTTTGTGAAAACGGACAGCTGGATAAAAGCAACAGACCCAAAGTAGCGCTTCTGCAGCGGGACATGCAGGTAGGACTTGGCCACCTCAGCCTGGCAATGGTTGATGGGCCTGGAGTACCTCCAGACCAGCCAGACCTCAGCATCATTTTTGACCTTATTTACCCCTAACTGAAGAAAGGGCCACCACCAGACTCCACCCCAGGTGATGCTCCCCCCTTAGCGCACGTCAGAGAGAGACTCCTCTGCCAGCCATAGAAGCCTCTGACTTGCAGCAAAGGACCGCAGGAAGGACCAGGACGCACTTCCAGCAGGTGGAAAGGGCAAGGAGCCCCAGCGACGCTGCCTGGCATTTGGGGCTGCGTGTTAGATAACAAAGGTCATGGGCTACTATGAGCTGGAAGAGCTGGCGAGCTTCATGGCCTTAACAATAGAGCTCTGTCTCTTTCTATAAACAGGACGGGGATTACAGGTAGCGCTTTCAGTAGGAGACGTATTATTGCGCTGCAGCATCCTGAGCCCTCTCACAATAGCAGGCCATGGGGAAAGCAGCTTCCCGCACGGCTGTCCCCAAGAGCCTCGCGAGCATTCAGAGTTCCCAGGGCACATGGGAGGCCACTTGTGCAGCGGTGGCAAAAGACTCGCCGACTTTTGAGCATGTTTGAGAATTTCCAACAGAAACCAAGACACACACTGGGTATGAGAGACATGCCCAGTTCGATATGCCGCTCCCAGTGCCACCAACCTACCTGCAAGCCAGAGATGCTGCTGGGAAGCAGATGGCATTCACATGTGCTACGGATGTGGATGAATCATCCGGCACCTGGGCGCATGTCCAAGTGCTCTACTTATCTGCATGTATTACGGAGAAGCATTCAGCGTAACCAAGTACAACCATGCCCCTGCGACAAGTCTGATTTGCAAGCCTGGCCCCTCTGCCATTGCTCATTCCCCACTACCTCCCTGCCCCATGTAGTCCAATCACCTCAAAAGGTCACTAGCCACATGTCCACTCCAAACGGGATTTTTGGATGGGCAGTCCTCTGGACTCTGCTGAGCCGTATTTTCAACTTTCGCTCTTCCCGCCAAGTATTTGTTATTATTTTTCAATGAATGAGTTAGACTAACCACGCACCTCTCAGCAGAGTACTCACCAAATTGTAGAGAGCAGTGAATTAACGTGCAGGTAAATTGAGCGACTTGCATAAGCGACAACATTCAGCAGGCATAACATCCAGGAGCGCTCTCTTCCACTTTCCTAGGAGAGCCCCACGTGAAGGGTTTCAAGTGTACCAGAATAAAGCTCAGACACATGAGACAGGAATCAAAACCTCCAGCATGTGCTTCACCTGGCCCCAGAGTATCTTTGACAGGGCTGGATGTGGCGTCACAGCCCTAAGGAAATCACAGTATTGAAAACCGCAGCCTATAAAAATTCCATTGTGCTCCGAGAGGGGAAGTCTGGATTCCCCTCGGAGAGGAGTCCAGGAACCGCTGCGCTGAGTTATTAGCTACCAAACAATTAGACCTGGCCTCATCAGCATACCATGAGCTATAGCTAGGATATAGTCGGGCTTGAGCTATTATTTTTAACGGCTGTGAGGTCAAACATGTTCGATATGCCACCTCCGGGCTACCCACGAGCCCCACAGCCACACAGGTATTTTACTCTCAACACAGGAAGACGTGAACTGTCGCTGTAAAAGCATTAAAGGGCTCACAGCTCCCTGGACTATCAGCCGCAGAACCTCCCAGGATCTCCAGGTGCTCCAGACAGCTTTTGCTGTCCCCGACATGTCCTTAACTGTACTTAAGATCTCCCTACACTACGGCTGTAAGTGGGGCAGACACAACCCGAATGCCTGTACTCCTCGTACACGTTGTATTTTAATAACACCCCCATCTGGAAATCACACCTGGACTGTGCAGTGACACTTTTGGAGTCACGTGTAACCACTCAGGGGACAAAGCTGAAAGAAAGCAACTCCTGCTCAGGGCCTGAGCCATCCTTCCTCTCAAAACCACCAGCTCGATCGAGCAGGGCCTGCATATGCAAACCTCTCATCACCTGATCTAGCCTCATGTATCTCACCGGAAAACTAAGCCAAGCAACCCCAGAGTCATTAGCCCAGGGGAGGCACAAGACGCCCAGCTGGTAAGTCTCCAACAGCTGCATAAAATCTGTCTTCAAATGTTAAGAGCTATGCCATCAGCCCTCGGCTTCCTTCCTCTGCCTCACGCAGCATCTGCAGCAATGCAACAGTGGAGAGCTAAACAGAGTCAGGCAACTCCCTTGACACAAGGGATATTTAACTTCAAACATGCCTGAAGCTGCTGTAAGATGTTCCTGTACTTCCTGCCTTCACACTCATGCAAGTCCACCCTAGAAGCTAGTGACAGCAAGCCCAACGCTGCATCCATGGCACATAGCTGTTTAGTTTACTGAGGAATGAATGTTTTGTTCAGAAGTCACTGGGCTCTAAAGAGGGGTTTGTGGGTGAGATGTAATGGCCTGTGATTTATGGAAGGTCAGATAAGAAGATCTGTCAGTGCCCTCTGGCCCTAATCTCTGAAAAACCTTATATAGACAGTCCAGTGTATAGCTGGAAACTCTGTCACCCCGGCAGCTACAATGGCCCAGTTACAAGCTGAGCTGCTGGCTCAGCCTGCAAGGAGGAAGGCAGCACTCCTCACAAAGGGTGAGACAGTCTTGGAGGATGAGTATGGCACCGAATCCATCAGGCCAGATCCTCCCCGGATGCTTCTTCCCTGAATGCAGTGCAGTTACACAAGGGACAGATTTAAAGAGAAAGGTCGGAAATTTTCTGGCACAGAGCCTTTCCAGTGCAGATGCTGCCTCCGAGCAGGACAAACGTGCTGCAGCTCAGGGAGCAGCCATATTTGCAAACCCATGGCTGCCTCTGTTCGGGTGTAAAGGTGCCAGGTGACATCATCATTCGGGTACAAAAGGATAAAAGCATCTCCTGCAAGCACACACTACGCACCGCTTTGAACTGCGAGGCTGTCTCTGTGCCTGCCAAGGACACCCCCTCTTAGCTCTCCGCCTGCCTAAGGAAGCTGAGAAAAACCGTGCACTCAGCAAGTCAAGAGGTTTCCCATTGTGTCACTTAAGCATGCAAGTTCCCAGGCGTCCATGATCTTTCTGCAATCAGCTGTCCCAAGCGGCAAGGGAAGAATAAGGCGCTGTTGTTAAAATCAAAAAAAAAAAAAAAAAAGAAAGAAAAAAAGAAGAGCAAGAAAGACAAAGAAAGCAAACTCCCCATTCCCCAGCTCCCCCAGCTCTAACAGTTTTCATAACGCTCTGAAATGGCAACACAGCAACAGAGATAAGGAATAAAACTGAGATGCAAGAGCATGGTTTAAAGAAAAACACTCACACAACTTTAAAGCGAACTGGCTGCCTCCCCCCCCCCCCCCCGTCTCCAGGAGACACAGCCGCTTGCTCCCAGCCCTTTCAACAGAGATTGCCAGATAAAGGTGAAAGCAAGCTCCGGTTAAGCCCCCTGCCTCAACCGAGCGCAAAACCGCGCGTGAAACGCGCCCGAGAGAGCAGAGCAAGCAAGCAGAACTTAAAGCCCTTGGCGCAGTTGGCCAAATATTTACAAAGAGATAGCTGCGGAGCACGGCGCGCTTTTCTCCTTCCCGGAATCCGCTCCGGCCACTGAAACAGCAGCCCCGCCGCGGCCGGCTCCCGGCGCGCTGCGCTGCGCTGCGCTGCGCGGCGAGCGGAGCCCCCCGCGCCCGCCCCGGGCAGCCGGCCCAGGCCCCGCCGCCGCCTCGACTCACCGGGACCGGGACCGAGCGGGACCGGGCAGGCGCGCGGCGGCGGCGCTCAGCGGGCCTCGGCGGCTGCCGGCGCGGCCAGCATCGCCGGCGGGCGGAGGTCCGCGGCGCGCACAGGGCTAATTGCTGCCCGGGGTGCAGATAGCGAAGCGGAACTGGGCTGAGAGGAGGGAAGCGGTTGGCCGGGGACTGGTTCAAAAGAGCCAATTAAAAAGAATAGCCGCGTAATTCAGCGGAGGGGCTCCCGCGCGGCGCGGTGGGGGGGGGGGGGGGGGAGGCACCGGCCCGCGGAGCGTCGCCGGCTCCGCGCTCCCACGCGTGCTGCCGCCCGCAGCGCTGCCGGCGACGCGGAGCCGCCGCCAGACCGTGCCGCGTGCGCCGGGCCGCAACTGGGTGCGCAACCTCCCCTGCCAGGCGCCTAAACCTAAGCGCTTCCCCCCCCCCTTTTTTTCCTTTTTTTCCTTTGTTCCCTTTTTTCCCCCTCGGGGTGGGGCCCCAGGCACAGAGAGGCTCGGTGATTTCTGCAGGTCACCAAGGGCAACGTGCGGACTAGTATCTACACGTCCCATGCAGCCGTGCAAAGAGGGATAAGGCAAGGAGCCTAGCTCTTCCCTGAACCGCAAAGGCCCTGTGAATCACTACAGCCTCTGCCGCACTCTCTCTCCCCTGCTGTCCCTTCCGCAGTTGTCACCTGTGCTCTGTCCTGACCTAATGGCTCAGGCGAGATCATGTCTCCCAGTTCAGCACTGAGGAAAAAAACTTGAAAATGGCAGGGGAGAGGAGAATTCCCCCACTACCGTGTTTGCCTGATGCCGTGCACCAACCACCAGTGCTCACAGAGATACCCAGGAGATGAGTTTTCCAGTCCTCATTATCGGACAAGAGAGCCCATCAAATGCTAGGAGGCTCCTTCCCAATCACAGCTCACAATAACAACTTCTGAGCAGCCAACTTCTAGAGCAGAGACCAGAGAGAGGGACGACCACAGGCTGTCAGGCTTCCTGACCTTCTGCCCTTTACGTAGCCATGCGAGTTCCCCATGATGCTACAGAAATATATTTCCTAATGGAATAAATGCACGAGCAGCTCTAATACAAGCCGACAGGGCTGGTGGCTATGGGCACACATCTGCAAGACAGGCTGAGGCTGCAGCAGCTACTTCGCGCCGTTCGCACTACCTGTGTGGCACGGTGACAAGCCACGCCTGGCCCCTCCGCCTGCTGCGGGGCTCACAAATTCAACAAGCACCTCTGCAGACAGCACCTTCACACTCGATGAGGACCACCAGGATCACTGGCAGACATGCTGCAGGGTGCAGCGGGACGGGAGCTGCTCAAAGGCAGCCTCTGTTTGCAGGTGGGTCCCAGCGACCAGGAAGCTGGCATCCCACAACCACCGCAGGAAGAGCGCCCACCGCTGGGCAGGATGGTGTAGCCTGGGTGCATCAGGGTTGCTACAGCCACAGACTCGCACCTCAGTGGCCAAGCTCGGAGGAGGCAGGCAGCAGTTATGCTGAGGGGGGAAGGCAGGAAACCCACTTCCATCCTCGCAGCAGGGTGGGTGCTGACGTGGTGCGCAGTGCTGCATCCCGGGCCAGAGAGCCACGGGGCAGGGAAGAAACTCTGTCAGCAGAGGACCCTTGGCTCCTCTCCACCTCTCCAGGTATCCACCTGCAGGGCAAGACAGCTCACTTAGGCAGGGACAAAGTAGGTACTGGCACCTGGGTCCTCCTCCCCTTTTAAACAGACACCTTCAAGCTGGCCTGGTCCAAAATCCACTTGAAACAATCGGATGGTCTTGACCTCTTGGAGCGCTTTCACCTCCAAGCATGGAGCACGTCGCTATGGGGCAGGGGGAGAGAACGCCAAAGCACCGTGTGACCCACTGGCAGGCCCAAACCCTGGCACCAGCAGCCTCTCACCGACTGAACCTCTCCTCCCACACGTGAAGGGGAGAAGCTCCAGCCCCTCTTCACCCTGGAGCTCTGCTAGCAAGCGCTATGGGTGGGTCGGCAGAAACACCACCGGCCGCTCCTGCCCCTCCTGCACGGCTCCGTGGCACGGTTTGAGGGCTTCACTGCAGTGCCACCAGGTGAGAGCAGACGGGTTGGTTGTCAGCAGCCTGATTTGGAAAAGCTCTTGATGACTGGCACCCCCCTCCCCCCAGGGTGACAGGGGGCTGCTCAGCCCCCTTGGCACTGTCCTACCCCACCAAGAAGAAAAAACCTGATTGGCAGAAGATTGGCAGAGACCTGAGATAAAGTCTGTCACAGTGAAAGCCAGCTAAGCACTAGGAATTAAGGGGACGCAAGTGCCACGTCCTCCACAGGCTTCCCAAATCTCAGCCCAGGCAGAGACCAGTCCACATAAAACCGCATCTGTCGCTGGCTCCCTCTGGCCCTGCCACAGCCAGCTCCAGACCCCACCGAGCAGGCGAAGACTCAGCAGCAGGTTGTTTTGGCCAGGACTCGCTCAGCTGCTGCAGCCCCATCTCTCCTGCTCCCCGGCTGCTCCAGGTCCAAGCACCGAAACACGTACTGGGGGCTTCCGCTTGCCCCGTGAGACCGAGCGGGAGGCCCTAGCCTCAAGTCTGTCACCCAGCAAAAACGAGCGGGCACGAGTGCCCAGGCACTCACGCCAGGCCGTGCTGAGCACGCTCCGTTTTACACTTAAAAAACTCTTCACTTAACACAACTCTGACAAAGCATTTTTCCTCTGCTGATGCCTGCATCATGCCCATAGCATTTCTCCTTTGGTTCCTCCCCCGTACTAAGCCACTGGTATAATTTTCCCTCCCCATTCTTCAACTTCCTTTGCACTTGGTCACCTCATCGCAAGGGCGCCACTTCTCCTGCACCGCAACTCCCACGTGCACGGCCGTGGAGACCGAGCCCGGCCCTGTCCACGGTTCCTTACCCCCCGCAGCTGCGGAGAGCTCCAGCAGAGACGCTTGCTCAGCCAAGGATTACATGCAGGACGACGGACGCTGCCCAGTGCCGAAAGCAGCCAGAGGTGCTTCAGCATTTACTTGCCAGCTGCCTGCTCACGCAGGAAACACGTCGGGTTTGAGCCCTGTCTGACCCGCTGCGCCGGCCAGCGCCCAGGGCTCCTGGGCAGCCACAGCCCTGTCGGAGTCTCCCCAGACTTCTGCAAACTTGTCTTCAGTTCCTCTTACAAAAGTCAACAAAGCTGGGGCTGCCTCCCCTGAAAGCATAGCACACTCAGCGGTTAAGGAGCTGATTGCACTTGCACTTTGTTGTGACATTTGACATGGTTTTAATTTTTTTTTTTTAAAAACTCTGCCACAAACTTCCTCAGTAACTTTGGGCAAATCAGTTAAAGCCAATTTCTCATTTGGGGGCAACCTTAATATCCATCAGATGCTGATGTGTATTTCCCTATTGTCTGATACATATGCTCCCTGCCTCAAGTCCCCAGAAAAATGGAAATAATAATATTGCCTATGCCCATCCTATTTAGACTCTAAGCTTTTGTTGGCCCTAACTTTTAAGGAAGCCACTAAGTGGACTAAGAGTCCAGCACCCTCAGAGTGAGCAGAGAAGATTCACGTTCATCTCAATAGCTCAACACCGTGCAGTAACCTGCTCTCCAACTCTCTTTCTCCATCTGTAACACAGAAATAACAACAGCTCTCCCCCTTTGTGAAGCACTTTGATGTCTACAGCTAAGAAAGGCGAGGGAGGATTGTTGTTACCTTCCCGGAAGCACAGAGTAGAATTTGGACCCTAAATAACAACAGCCTCCACTCTACACACAATACTCGGGGAGAGCAAGCAGTTGCCCATGCAGCTTCTCAGAAAGGAGAAAGCTTCATGGATTTAGAAGACTAGGAACACTAGGAAATAGCTCAAACACCACAGGGATTTTAAAAAGTCATAGGACCACATGCTTTCTTGGCCCATTAGAGAGTGCTGTTCATCCCTTCAGCCCACACAGCCGTTGTTCTTGCCAGATCACCACTTGCCTGGGCTGCTAGGTCGATTTTATTGTTGGAACATTGAAAATAACCTTCATTTAAAAGCGGGGAGGTGGGCGGGCTATACTGCTTAACACTTGGCTGGGTTCATGCTATGATTAATATCATCCAATGCACAGATTCCAGATGTTCTCTGGGCAGGCTGGAGCGTATCCTACATTACACTGAGATGGAATTTTTGGGGCAACTTTCAGGGAGTGCTGAGGGCAGGAGCTAACGGGAACACAGAGATTTACAAAGCTACTCACATGGTTATGAGAAAAAAGGCCTGTGGGGTTATTTATGGGGGCTCACAGCCCCGTAGCCAGTCGCAATGCCAGCAAGCCCCAAGGATAAGCTCATAATTGAGTCCTTTAGCCCCCTTCAATGGGCTTTATAACCAATGGCTCGTTATTTCTTTGGCAATTGCTCAAATTCCCATTCTTCTGTTGGTCACGACTCTCTGATTTCCTTGGCCACACGTCCACAGAAAAACAGCAGGCCTGCAGGTTTGATCCTGCCTCTCCTGCCACTCACCCAGGGGTTCAGCCCATGGAGAAAGGCATTGCTCGCATGGGAAAGGCGGAGGCACGGGAAGGCGCGCTCGGGGCACGGGGACGAGGGCGACGAGCCGTGGCGACACAAGCGAGGAGGGTGTCACAACTGGGGGCTACCGCGTCCGCCGCAGGCATCGGGAGCAGGAGTTCGGAGGGAGCAGCCGACCGGATCAGAGCGCTCGGAGGGCAGGAGCGACGCAAAGAGACGAAGGGCGAAGAGGGGTGCCCTTGAGCTGCTGATCGAGCCTTCCTCCCTCCTAGGAGACCAGCTAGCCCAGGATACGGTTGTTTCCCCGTAAACAGGAAGCAGCCGCAGGTTATCGCCACAATATCGCTTTCCGTTTTCAGAGCAAGTGTTTCTGAAAGCCTGTTCGTGTGCAGCAACGCCGGGTGGCCCTGCCTCCTCCTCGCCGAAGGACCTGCCGGTCTGCTCTTCTCCCTCGTGGCTAAACGGGCACCTGCCTGCTGTGACCTGACCGTGCAGCTTCACCAAACAGGTCACCGAGGTCTCGCCACTGCTTGCAAGCTAACTCACACGCAGGCACCCTCAACGCACCTTGCTACATCAGCGTCTTTCTGCCCACGCCTCCCTCTGGAAGCAAACACCCTACCCCGCCGGGGCTGTCTGCTGCAGAGAAGCACCTAAGAGTTCACGTGGACATCCTTTTAATTAGTTCCAGCGGGTGTTTGCCTTTGGAATAAACCAAGCGCCAAATTATATAGCACTGAAACAGGGCCATTACAACTCTTTACAGGCCAACACTGTTCTGTGACACAACTGAACTCAATCGGGGCTACTTTTACTTGCCATTTTCTGGATGCAACATGAAACAGGGCATCTGTTTGCTTTCGACAGAGGTGCTGAGACCTGGCCCGTCTCACCTAAGTCCAGTGTCACCACAGGGAAACACAATCCAAGATTTGCCCCGAGCAGCCAGGCACATCGCAGAGTGGTTTGACCACATCTCCCCAGGACCAGGCACACGTCGGCAAGGGAAGGAGTTCCCACCTAGCATCGTGAGAGCTGGAGTAGGACTTGTGAAAGAGTCCTGAAATCCTTCAGGGCTTCGTAATACCAGCAATAACTCAGTTTCCTGGCTCCTGGTCAGAGTCGCGTCTCTCCCCGGCTCGCTCTAGCTTCTCACCTTGTGACAGTGGATCTGTAAGCGTGTTGGTGCTGAATCAGCAAAGCACATGAGCATGCAAAATACTGTTGTACAACTGAGAAATAGATAAGTTAAGCAATTTGCTGAGCTGTCAAGCTGAACAAACACATGGCAACTACTGAGGTCAAAGTCTAGAGAGAATTTTATGAGAGGTGTGTTCAGCAGTCATAATTATACAAAACCTACAAACCTTACTATGTGATTTCAGTAAACTCTCTCTTCTTTGCATGGTTTCTTTCTGCTGTGAGCCCCTCTTCCTGCACCCGGACGCTTCCCACTACACATGGGACCACGGCGGATGAGTGCAGTGTCCTCAGAAAATGAATTCAGGCTACTGGCTCTCTGAGTCTCTGGACTAGGTTCTTCTTCTAGTTTTCTCTTTTATTCTTCATCTAGGATTGGGAGCCTGGAAGTAAGGTTTGGGTCATTCCAGGTTTCTCCAAGCCAGGTCACCTCCCATACTTAATACTTAACCTCACACAAGTCCCCAGGCTGTGGTTCACATGCCACTTTAAAGCACTTTCATAGAGCTGGGTGCTGCTGATAATATGACTGGTGACCAGTGCTAGCACCATTGCCACCAAGGCTCATACCGTAAGAGACAAACTTCAGAATAAAAAGCAGATTCCGGACAGAAAAATACAGTGCTAGTTATCCCTTTTTTTCTGCCCTTCCCCTAAAGCACAACATGTTAGCTACATTCTCCATATTCTGGAAACCACAAATCTGGAAATCCCATGGAGACTTTAACTGCGTTCGTAGCATTCAGCTGTGCAAATCAGTAATGAAAAGGAGCACTTCCCCTCCCTGAAACTCGCTCCTTCACCACTCCTGGTGCTGGAAAGTCTGACGTGCATTTACTGCAGTCAGGGAAAGCACAGGAGTGTGTGTGTGTGTGTGTGTGTGTGTGTGTGCGTGTGCGTGTGCGTGTGCGTGTGCGCGCCTGTGCTTCTGGCCAGGAACCACAACAACCCAGAACGTGAGAAATCCCAAGGCCGATATCCTTTTGTTTCTAATGAAACCATAAGATTTGACTGACACTTAAAGCCTGGTTTGGCTGATTTTGCCTGAGCAGGAAGGGAAAATAATGTCTCTTCTTACTGCAGGAAACTCCTCTGTTCATAGGAGAGCCCCTGATCGAGCGAGTGATGCAGCATCTGTCTCTCCTCCAGCTTTTCTGACAACAGAATTTTTGTGTGTGTACAAAACTGTCACAGAATCATAAACTTACATCCTCTAGTCTAGTGCATGACCCAGAAACCAAAAGTGCAAGAGCCCTCTTATTTACTTCTTTGAGCAAAGATTAAATCCAACCAAATGCATCAGCTTTTGAGGCAAGAAACGTGTATTTGGTAGCCAGCGGGAAGGAACAGGGACAGGGGAATTCTTCCTGTGCTTTGGTGATCAGTTCCCCTCTCTGCACATGAAACTTCTGAGGTTTGCTCAAGCAGTCTGCTCTAAGAAAGCCCCTCAGTCAGATGCAGAGCTCTTAGTAATCTCATGGGACATCTTTTAGCCCAAGGAAGAGTTTGGAAGCGAGGCAGGACTGATATAAACTGCCTAACTGCTGGTACGAGAGAGAAGGACAGTCAGTTAGCAGAGATGCAGTTGGCTCTGAGATGTGCTAACTTGCTGTTTGGAGAAACGCCTCTCTTTCTACCAGCTACAGGTATCTACAGCAGACAACCGACAAAGGCAGCCCTGTTAAGTCTTACCATGAAAGGAAGAGCGGAAGAAAAGCTGGATTCGGGCTGCAGCAACTGGGATGTACAATCCAAGCCTCCACCCCAAGTCCAAAACATTTGTGCTCACCACCTTCATCCAGCACCATCTTGACACCAAGCCAGGCTCTGAAGCTCTCTAAAGACTAGTAATGCCACTTGACATACAGGAGCTCATGGGCCAGGGAAAAACCCTTCTAACCACAGACATCCAAACTGCCTGGGCCAACAAGGACAGGCATGGTAGCTCCAGCTTCAGCTCCGGGGCTTAAGGATATAGAAGACCTGACTCTCTGCCCCACAAAACCCATTTTTCGCTTCAGAATCAGAATAAAGGGGGAAGGAATAAAAAGGCAAGCAGGGAGCAGAAACACTTTCCTGCTGCTACACAAACATCATGCGTGATGCCCAGAAACAAGGTACTACATCAGAGCAATTTAAAATACCTCAACTCTCAGCCCAGTTCCAAGCATGGGAATGGAAAAAGTAAGACCTAGGCACGAAGGTCCTTCCATCTCTCATTTATTGGCTTGCATCCACCCTGGACTGAAAAGTGCTACAAATTACCACCAGTATCAGACTATCTGATATTTTGTATGAAATGAGTGATTTGACTTCTTCCAAATTGTCTTCTTCCTGAGGAACTTCAGCACAGTGCACCAAAGTAAGACAGGCGTGCTGGGGACAGGAAGTTGTGCTCCCCAGGACCATCCTGGGGGATGCCCAGAAACATCCTGGGGGGAAATACATCCAAAAAGGTATTTGGACACCTGATACCAATTCTGATGGCCATAACTCTCTCTAAGTGATTTCAGTATATATTTAGAAGCATTGATATTTTAGAGATGTTTAAGGACAGACCTGCACCACAATCACATGTGTAGTTTCGGGCAGAGCAGGGAAATGAGCCCAGGGCTCACCATCACCACCCTCCATGGCATTACGTGCACTCAACACAAAACTAGTGCTCAGCACCAAGAGCGCAGTGCTCATGCATATGCGATGGAGGCCAGGGAGGCAGATGGTTGCATTTGCTGGGAAACCTGAGGTACCCAAACGAGGAGATTTTCAGGAATGATTACACAAGCTGCTGGGGAGACAGATCCCTCCGAGCAGAAAGCAGAGCTAGGCTTTAGCATGAATAGAAGTAACATTTATCCAGATTTACCGTGCAGGCCTGCTTCATGTTTTGACTTTGGGGATCACTGGTACCTCTTTGGCTCTGTTGAACCTAATCCTCAGCTTTACAGTGCCCATAAACCTCATATCAAAATGGCAGATCCTGTTTACCACGCCTGTCTAGATCCACTGGAAGGAGATTCTTTCAGCAGGACGTATTCAGAGCAAATCCCCCAGACGCAAACCCACAGGCAGCAAGGGTTCACTCCAGCGTTGTCTCCCTTGGTGAGGGGGCTGGGGTATGAAGCTTGCAGCCGGAATGGGTCTGGGGATGCTCCACACTGGAAGTCCTATAGGAACCGCTATGAGCACCCAGGAAGGGAAGGCAGCACCCGCTGGCCTACAGAAACGGGTGCCCCCAGCAAGCCCAGGGCTGGCACCAAGTCCCTGCAAGCCCCTCAAACCCTCGCTCCAACAAGGCCAGCTCAAAGCAGCAGCTGAACATTACCCCAGCACCCCATTCGTCAGTTAAACAAGAACAGCCAATGCAACCTGAAAACATTTCAAAGCTGCTTTTCACCCCAGGAAGCAGCTTGGCTCTGAGACACAATCTGCAGATAAAGGCAGAGGCAGCACTTCGGTCTGCAATACTTGTGGGCTCTTAAAGGTCACAGCCGCTGTTGGTTTGAGGTTTTCAGTTCAGCAGCATACAGCTGCTGTCAACGCTCTCGTAGCAAAGAGCAGGGAGCGCTGCTGACCTCAGCATTTCACTGGGGGCCCAGACCCATCTCTGCCTGCTGTCACCCTGCCAGCACCCAGGGAGCACTCACAGGACACCAGTTACTGGTTGCATGCAAAAGGGGAATCCGGCGGTTTCAGTGCTGAAGGACCAGAATCCCAGTGGGCTCCAAGAGCTGACCCAGAGTGTGGGAGCACTCGAGCATGGGTGAGGATGGAAACCTCTGTTGTAGAAAAAGAACACAGCAATGGGGATACCTCAGCTGTGCCTCTGGCCTAACCAAGAGAAAACCTGCTACCCACCAAAAGCCATGGTCTGCCTGCACATGGAACAAATCAAGCTGCTCTAACCATGATTACATATCAGCTGCATCACACAAAGGCAGGGACTTTTAGGAGGCAGCTCTGGCAGGCAGAAAAAGCCAACGCAATGCTCTCATGGTGTTTAATGACCCTGATAACTCATTTGCTGGAAAGGCCACTCCCAAAATGTCCTAATGTCCCCCCACACACAATGAAGGACTGGTGGACTGGTGGGAAAAGGCCTGATGGCCGCGTACCATAGACTGCAAGTCCTGAGGAGCTGGGACTGTCTGTCCCCGTTCACGCAGCAGAGCCGAGTGCTGATGCCAAGTGAGCTCTTCGGCTACTACAACTGCTGCTGAGGCATTTCAAGGGTCTTCTCTAGGAGGAGGGAGCGTTTCATAGCCACAAAGAGCACCAACACAGCCCAATGAATCACCAAAAGTTCAGGGAGGGAGCAACTGCTGTCCTTTGGAAATTGGGCCAGTTATCAGTAACTTTTTTCCCCCAATAGCCATTTACTATGAACATTGATATGAAGAAGAGAAGTTGGTCTGAAGTGCAAAAGCGGCGCAGATCTGCACTGCAGCAGCGGCTGGGCCCACGTTACGGACCTCCTGAACGAGGGCTGGCTCCCCAAACCCTGGTGAGAGATGCCCAAAGCACCTAAACTCCAGCCAGGGGCTCCTGCACATACAAAAGGGGTTAAGCACCAGGCATCGCTACTGCTACCAGAAGAGTCCAAAAGACAGTGGCTCTTTGCTACCGACCCCTTCTCACGAGTGTCCAGAACGATGCTTTTCCGAGAGCCCCAGCACATGGGCCCTGCAGCTCTGAAAGGCGTCAGTAAGTAATTATTACTGCTTTAACAGCCCTCCAGCTTGCCAGAAAGAGGAAACAAGTATAGCCTCGGGGATGAGAAACAAGAATGCAAATGAGAGGCACCAAAATGCATTTCTTCTCTTTTACTCTCACAGGTGTTGTGTTTGAGGACCGAGTGCCACCTTCTGAAAGCTCAGAAAGGCCTGCAGCGAAAAGGCATCTTTCAAGGACGAAGGCCAGGTTCGCAGCGTGCTCCCCGTTGCCCTTGTGGGCTGCTGGCAAGTCATCCCTGCCTCCCCGGCCTGCCCACTGTTTCCCTGGGAAGGGCTGAGGCCACCTTGCACAGCCGCGTGCGAGGTCACGCCAACGGCGCACCAGGGCCTCCAGCCAAGAGCCCGTGCCGGTGTGGAGCCGCAAAGAGAGAAAACCATCCTATTTGATTTCTTTGGCAGATCTGTCTTGAAGACAGAAACTGTCCACACAAAGATGGACCCCAAGGCCTCATGCAGGCCTGCTAAAACTCACTCCCTGGGCCCCCAAAGCCCACTCATTTCAGATTTAAGTCACGTTTGGTGAACTTCAGCCCCGGTTACAGCAGTGCAGTCCTGTGGTGTGCAGGCCTCCACGGCACGCTTCAATGAGCCATTTCTAAACCTTTTCCCAAGCATTTCCTCGACTCTCCAACTGCTCCAACAGCTTTCAGCAGCCCCAGAGCGAGCTGTGGGAAGGAGGGCAGAGGGGCTGGCCTGCGTCGCACGGGAGCCAAGGGCTCGGGGCAGGGGACGACAGAGGTCGGCCAGGAAGAAAAAGAAAAATAAACCCATTGCACAGCAATTTACACAGCAGTGCTCGCCCCTTCCTGGAGACCCACATTTTAGCCCTGGCTGCTCAGCAGAAAGCAGCGACACCGAATCGCCCAACTGGCTCCAAGATGCTCCCGTGGAAGGATATCTCCTCTCCTGACCAGGCTCCCCTGGTGCTCGCCTGTCCCGAGGGAGAGGAGCCCCGCGGGCTGCTGTGCTGTTAACTGCTTCGCTGACTCTCCTTCCTAGCAGCTTTGCTCTGTGACGGAGGCGAGCGGGGCTCGGGGCCAGCTGGAGCGCAGCTGCGGGCTTTGACTCAGCACCACGTGGGACGAGCAGCCTCCTCTTCCTCTCCCGGGCCCTGCACGGCACTGCAGCCCCGCAAGCACGGGGATTGCTCCTCATCCCCACGCGCCGGGGCAAGTAACTTCACTTCCGCTGGAACGGCAGCAGCATCTGCTCCTCTGGTCCAACACACCACTTGCAGCTCCCTGCTCTGCTCCTGCACGACGCCCCCCAGCACCGAGCCCATCCTGGGCCCCCATCCCACCCTGCGAGCTTTAACCAGAGCACTCTTTTGTCAAAGAAACCTCACGGCGTGCTACCTCCAGAGCACAGGGCCGTGCACGGAGCTTTCAGCCATCTGTAACTGCTTTCAGGATTTCAAACAGCCTCGTCTTCCCTCCCCCCAAGCTTTTCTGCTAAAACACGGGCTTTCCCGGGGAAAAATGCCCTGCGGAAAACCCTGTGAAAACTAATAGCATATGCCTAGCAAAATCCCTGGCCCCAAGGGTGGTGCTGCTCATGCTTTAAAGGGGGTTGTACGCCGCAGCAAAAGGTCAGCAGTCTGCATTACTGACTTTCCCAGGCATCAAGCTGCTTGCTAAGGATGTTACTTACTTCCTTTCTCCTGCTCTTCTCTCCTGTGGAGCAGTCAAAGCTCGCTATGCACCATGTGAAATAGTCCAGTGCAGGAAGAGAAGGGGTCAAGTATGAAAGCCAAAAAAGAGGATGTTCCGAGTGCAGCATAATGCTCCATTCATGCTAAATCTGCCCGAAAGGACACCCACACGTTCTGCTTCTGCTCTTGTAGCTGGAATGACGCACCCCAGAGTGACTCAGGTCCATGGTACACGCATAATAGGCCTAATTTTTCTTCCATTATCAGCAATTTCATGATCATCAATGGCTATTAGGGTTAAGCTAGCACAAGTGCGACGAGACTCTGGCCCAAGATGTTGTAGAGAAAAATGCTGAAGGCACCGCGGTCATACCCAGCTTGCTCTCCCCCTCCAGCTTTCCAGCTCCAGCCTCATTCTTCTGCTGTAATTGTGTTTTCTCAGATGCATAACAAATCTTTCAGGTGTAGGCCATTTTTAACCTACTAATAGCATTTTGAATGAAATTAGCTCAATCTCTGTGCTCCGACCAATGAGCTAGGTTGGAGACGTTTTCCATAATGGTGTAGTAATACTCAATTAGCTGAATTATGGCGTGGTGCTTTCTCTGAAGATGTGACATCTGTCCCATAGCTACCAGCATGAACTATCCTCCTCTGCAACAATCCCTACCTTAATCTCCAAGGTCTCCACTCCCCACACCCAATGCACACAACTACTCTGATTTTTCTTCCACTTCCAGTGCATCTTTGCCCTGGATGGATGGACAGTAAGCTGCTATTCCCTGCCTGGCCAGGTAGATGGTGCTCAGCCAGCACAAAGTAGGAAATCATCTGTGCTGGAAAATGGGCTGGAAGAATCGACTTGCCTTTCATTAACCCAATAATTCAGTGTTGCTTTCCACTGCCAGATGTAGAAGGTACTGCTCCAGCCTCAAACTTACTGGACTGACCTAGACTCCGATCTTCTGTCTAGTTTGTACATTCACCTTTCATTTGGGGATGGAAGAGGCTCCCCACTTTTGGTTGCACATGAAACAGCAGCAAACATTTCATCAAAAATCAATGCATTTCCGTTCACTGCCTCAATTCTGACCCCAAAATCTCATTTTCTGATGGAAGATCATTCCACTGACATTTTGCCCCCCACTTTTGATCAGCTTTCCCCACATACTTCATGCAAAACAAAAACACAGCAAAGCCAAGCGGAGCAGGAAACAACTTGCCCATTTTTTCCCCTACAAAGCTGGGAGTAGCCAGAGGAAATCCCCAGGGGTCTCTTGCTCAGAAGGGAACCAGCAAAACCCCTCGTCCTGCCTCCAGCCTGCAGGAAACAGCCTTGTGCAGGCAGCTGGGTGGGTATGGACTTTCCATCAGATCACCCCAGGGTCACTTTCCTTTGCTATACCGGATGTATGATGTCTAATATTTCTCTAGTTCTGTTTTAACACTCACACCATCTTGGGAGCCGGAAGCTTAAGCCATTTCCTGCACAGCACTGCTTGCCCTTCAAATATTTTAGCCTCGGTATGAATTGTTTTAAAACCAAGCCTGGCAGCTAGGACTGCCACAGAGGAGGGACCTTTCGAAGGAAAACTCAGTATCTGAAATCTATCCAGTCCCCACTGCCCCAGGACGAGAATGAAGCAGCAACAACAGTGGGCAATAAAAGAGATTAATTAATTTTGCATGTCTGAAAACGAGAAGAAGAAAAGAGACTTTAAAAAGTGTTCTCTCTGCCCCCTAAGGGACACAGCAATGTCCCCCAGCAGAAACTCACAGCAATATTCCCTTTGTCTCTGCAGCCCATAATTTGAGGCTTCCTCAGCTTTGCTCTTTCAGGGAAGCCCAAACGATGGCTTCGGGTCTCTTCTAAGGACTATCCCATAGTCCCACAAAGCAGTCAAATGGCTGAGATAACCCCAAAGTGACTCTTACCACTCCTGCAAGCTGAAGGAAGGCCCTGAAGCTCAGTAGAGCAGTTTCTGTCCTTGCCAGGACAGACTGGGAACTCATCACTGCTTCTGACCCTGCAGATACCACATTTCTGGCCTGACTTGAGCTCAGCCTCATCTCCAAGTTACTGTTTCAGCAAGGAGGAGGTCACAGCTCAGCCTCATCCTTTCTCCCACTGCCCAAGGTCACACAAGCAGAGGAAGAGTCCGGCCCTGCTCATCATCTCAGAGAGCTCCTTTTCCGGAGAGGAGGAACCTGGAGATCACTGCTTAGAGACTTTCTGACGGAGCAGGCCAAAAGGACGGCTGCCAGCAGGAGTTTGTGCCAAAGGCAGGCTGTTACATAGCGGTGATAAACAAAAGGGAAGTAACTATCTTCTTCCCACCTACTCTGAAGTTAAGGACAGATGTAGCCTACAGCACAAACCCAGGGATCACCTCTGCTATTGCAACTGCTTTCAATCTGCACTCCCAAGCAGAGGAGGTACAGCACTAATACCAGTGTGAGAACCACTCTGCCTGGAGAATAGCAGCCTGACAACACCTAGAAGGAGCTTTAAATATCATCACACTCCTGTCCCCCCACCAGCTCTCCTGCCCCCGCATGATGGCTCTGTCCTTGCTCCTGCAGTTCTTCTTGGAGCTGCAGCCCAGGGGCTGGCTGGCTGGTGGCTCCACAACCTCTCAAATCAAAGAGCATTACAGCTCTGACAAGGGGTTTTTGCGGGGAGACAGAGCTTGGCATTCAGTGTTGCTTACTGGGTAACGGAGATGAGCTTTCTGGGGTTTACAGTCCCACGCTGCCTTCACAGGCATCCTTTCCACTGGGAGCCTGGCAGCAAAGACCTGCTTGGTGCTTTTTCTCCAGGACCCCCTTTGAGTGCAAGGTGAAGGACAATAGGAGGTTAAGCAGATCCAAACCAAACTCTCAGGCACCAAAAGGTCTCCTCTCTCCCACCAGTGCTGCTAAGGTACACGAAAGCCAAAGCATCAGAAAAGCACAAATCAACCCATTAGACCGCCAGACGGGCTGCTCCTACAGGCCACACCATGGACCGCTCCTAGTCCCTGAAGAAGCATCCAAACCCTCAGCGAAACAAGACAAAAAAAGAAAAGACAAAAAAGAATATAAAACCCCCAGAGGCCAACACAAACACGGGCTCTGGGCAGCTGCTGAATCCCCATGACCAAGGGGTGAAGAAGCACAGATGGCAGCCTGCCCTCTCTCATACGGCTCCTCAAGCCTGCGTGTTGCACTTGAGCACTGGTGATCTCTTCTCAGCTCCTCTTCTCCAGGTGGCAGGCACAGACTTTTCCTTGCTATGGCAAAACAAAGCAAAGCCCCAGGCTCCACGCAGGAGGCCTTTGCTTTGCTGAACCGCCCAGGAAATAAAGCCATGTAGCAATGAGGAAATCTCAGAGCTCCTCCAGGGCTGCGTAGGAAACTTTCACCTCCAAACCTCAGGGCGTGCGTTCCTAAGCTGTAAATAAACTTTTATTTACTACATGAAGTAGGGCGAGGATGATTGTTTCCCCAAGGGACGTCAGGAGGAACATCAGCATTACGGCAGACTCGGATTTCATCGGTCTCCACAATGCGGCTCCCAAAGCAGGAGCCACACAGGGCACTGCCCTTCCCTCTCCGGTGGCCGCATCCCACCCGCTCCCGGCTCATCTTATCGTCCACATGCATTTAAACAGGAACCTCTTCAGGGCACAGATGTGCCCAGATGCATGGCAGCGGGATACAGCCAGGGCATTTGGAGAGAGTATAGCCAGCGCAGCTGCTTGGACAGTGGTGGCACCCTGACATCACTTAGAAAATTCACTGAACACTGAGTGAAATGCAAATAAGGTCAAGCCACTGAAAATTAATTACAGCTGATCTACCAACACCCACCAGGACCACTCAACGTTTCCACCCTCATAGCACTAACACGCTTTATTGCTGGGGTACCACCTGCATTTCAGAGCAATAAAGTACCCAGAGATGGTCACAGGCATAAGCGCCACTTGCAGTGCTAAACCATGACCTGTTGTCTTCTTCAAGGCCACAAAAAAGGGGTGGACACTGGATCTCCTGGGTGGCGCGGCCCACAGGGAAGGCCTTAGGAGCCTGTGAACTCATTCTCCCACTCCCACCCCCATTTTATCAGCGCACTGGGCTGCAGGAGGAAGTGAGTTCAGCCAGAGTTTGTCTAAACAATTATGTTTTATCTGAAAAGCTGCTCAGATCTACTTCTTTTTCCCAGGACAAATCTCGATAACTCCAAGGTAATCTCCATTCTCCTTCCTATCTGTACAAGATGGAAACAGGGGAGGACATTAGGCAAACAGTATCTCAAACTCCCTGCTAGTACCTACTCCACCCATCTCACTCGCAGCAGTCTTCATCATTCAGAAATCAGGAGGCAGTATCCACACCCCCTCTGCTCCCCATACACCCATAGGTTACCTTCAAAATCCTCCTTTTCCCCCTAACTTCAGATATTTTCTCCCGACTCCGCATTTGCAGCCTTTGGGGTACACTCACGTTACTTTTTCCAAGCTTCCAACTGCAAGTTTGAGGATTTACAATGTTCTCCTTCCCTCCCCTGGAGACTTTCACTAATCATGTTTCTCCCAGAGCACTGGAGGAAAAAAACTCCAGGGGCTCTGAGGAACAAGTAAAGCGTCCTGACAGGCAGCGATAGCGGCAGTCAGGAAGCGAAGACCTGGTCCCAGTGACATTGGCTGTCAGATCACGACTTTGGCCTTGAGCACCCCCAGGGAGGTTCAGCTCTCAACAGAGCCAAGATCTCTCCTGTAAGTCTCTTCCCTGCATGGCTGATGGTAGCAGCACCTTGATCCCTCTCTGGGGAGGGCCCAGTGAAGGTAACGGTGCAGTTAGTACCTCCCCAGCCTCAGGAAGGGCAGGAAGGAAGCAACCCCATCTTTATACTCCTCTCTTTTGGTGCACAGACAGTTAAAGAGCCACCCTGCAGGCCCACTAGAACAGCCCAGGATTTAGAAAGTCACGTGTGGATGAAAGCAGGGCTGGGTGGGCAGCTCTTAATCTTCCTTGCATATAAAAAGAGGGTGAATACGGGTCCTGTCAAAGGGAAGTGCTGATCAAAATTAGCACAGTCCAGACGGGCCGAATGCCCTGCATGCCCCTTGCCTCTCATCCCCTCCTGAGCAGCAGGTCGCCCGGCGACTGCACGTGCATCACTCCTGCTTCTGCTCCTCTTTTCTGAGCGTGGCAGGCCACTAAGCCTGGGCTGCACAGGGCGATGCATGCTGGAAACCGCAAATGATTTAATCTTAGCCCTGAATAGATCCTTGTGATCTAATACTCCAAGATAATCCAAGAAAAAGGAAAATAAATGACGAAACGTGGGCCTCTGGAGACTACCAGCTGATTTTCAAGTTTAGGAGAAAACAAACTGAAGAGCAGAACTGCAGAGCAGACTGGAAAGGGCTTTGACAGAGCAACCATTTGACATCCTCCCTTTCCTCCTGGATAGCTTCAGGACCTCTCTCTTCGTAACACCACTTCAGTGAGCTGTGCAGACCAGCTTTGCTCATCCTTACTGATCCAGCCATGACGCTGTGACCAGGACTCTGCCCAAAAGCAATTTTCTTAACATCAGCAGAACTTCAAAGGAGAAAGGACTCGCTGCAAGACTGAACCTTAGTCCTCTTGCCGCATTCTCCAGCTCATTTTTACAGAAGAAGAAACTGGAACGGGTATGGGGGTTCACCCAGGGCAGTGAGCAGGGGATCAGTGAGGCCAGGATCCTGACTAGGATGCTGTCATCCAACCTTTTGTTGTCTTTTCAGAAGATGCTGGGTTTTAGGTTCACAATCCCTGAACCTATTTACACTACAGATGTGCACGAATTGCCAGTGAACTCCCTAAGCATGTCATGCATACAGTGGGAGACAGTAACCTATATGCCGTAACAGCATGAACCCACACGGTCTTAGCTTCCAAGACTGTAATCATGGACTTATTCTATATTTCCATGTAGAAAAGCTGCAGAGAAGGGTTCAGAGGACCACACCGCTTCGGTGCATTAGTAAAAAGCAGCACAGCCTCCCAAATCTGAGCAAATGCAAGCACAGCAAATGCAAATCCCCTTCCAGAGGCAAAACATCCAGGGGAAGCAAACACAGACAGAGGCTCCAGCCTAAGTGGGGTAAAGCATTATCGGTGGTATCCCTCCAGCTCCACCAGCCACACATGAAATACATCCAAGTGCATTCATGCTGGAGTTGAAAGCAACGCCCTCGCATTGAAGAGTTCTGAGCTACGTTACCATTGTAACTGAGAAAGCTTTCTCCTTTAAACAGGTTATGAATCATTAACTTTTATCACTACCCTCTCCTCCTCGGCACCATAACCTTTTGGATTCCCATCTAATCTTATTTGCCTGAGATCTCCTCAAATCAAGCTTTTCTTTGAGAGAGGGAAGGAATGTCTGTTCCACTCGATGCATGGCAAGAGAGGAGGAGGAAGGGGGAGAAGATATAGCTATCGTAAAAAGAAATAAAGTACTATCGATAAGCATCAAAGGGAGTCTGATCCATGCACTTAAGTAAACGACTGTCTACAGTGAATGGATTGCAGAACAATCTGACAGAGAGACCAGGTTTGCCGAGGATATGTTAGAAACATTCCCTGCGCAGGTCCGTCTTGCTCATACGCAGACAAAGGCTGAATTCCCAAAGAGGCAAAAGTGGGTAGGTATCCAGCTCCCACTAAATACTTTTCAGATCCCTTGGAAATCCTGGCCAAGGAACACAAGTTAGAGGTGCATCACAGTTAGCCTTTGTGCACGCAGAATTCACAGAACATGAAAGGGCTACTAGGACCACTCAGCCCACTTCCATACGTGACCTGGACACAATCGCTTGGGTTGAAAAGCTGGAACACAAATCCAAGGTTATGTTCATATTTGAAGCAAGTGAAAAAAAATGCTGTCACTCCTGAGCAGTCACAGCAACTCTGTATGGCTTGTTCATGTTCTTTGCTTTTCCTATAAGCACGAGCATCTGCAGACTGTTGTTTGCAAAATGCTCTGGTCCATACCCTTTGGTCCAGCTTTGTCTCTCAGATGTGTCTTGAGCTATCTTCACGCCAAAGTAAAATGAAATAATTCAAGGGAGTGATATATTGCTGTGTGTGACCCTACAGAAATCTGGGGAACTCCTGCTCAGAGACTCATTTCAGAAGACCCATAAAATGAATGTCCCAAGTTCGAGTAACCTAAAGGAGAAAGCAGCCCTCTCCCCAAATCCCTCCTTTAAAAACGAGAACAGATGTAAGAAAAACTGGGGCCAGTGCAGTCTGAGTCCAGGCTCCAATCCAAGAAGAGCTGCTTCTTCCATTTATAGCCACATTCACTTCAACTTCATTGCAACATCTTGGACAATACAAAAGTGTCTGTTTGTTTGCTGGAGGAGTAAAGAACACAACTGGCCTGCTGTCAAGCTATCTTTTTTGGTCACAACAATGTTTGATCTTCTCAAAACAAAGTTATCTCTGTATAATCTCACTTCTGTTCAAGTCTTCTCCCACAGTTTATAGAGTTGGCACTGTACCCAACCTATGGTGTCCCCTCAACCACTGGCCAACAGAAACATCTTAGGCAGGGGCAGAGATCTAGAAACAGTTCAGAATAAAACTACTTCTTAACTCCAGAAGGTTCACCACTATTGCCATTGCTTCCCTCCCCCTGGCAGACAGCAGAGAAATCGCAAAATGAGTGGCCAGACTTTACTGTAAGAGATCAAAGAAAACTCGCTGTTTTATCTTAGCCAAGATAACGGATTTGGTCTTATCGGCCTGCAGGATGATTAACCTCAATGTGAGAAAGCTTGAAGATGCCAGAGGAGTTAGCGGGCGGGGAGCATGTTCCAGAGCACTCCTGCCCCCGGGCTCCAGATGCGCAGTTATCACAAGATAAACAGAGAAAAACCTTCGGTCGTGTTTATACCCGACACCACCCACCCTCTCACCGTGTTGCACGTCCCATTGCCTTCTACTGCCACTGACCCACAAGCAAAGCGAATGACAGGCAGAAACGCTCATTGCTACGTTTCTCAATGCAGTAAAGGGTCTTCGCTGCCTGGGGCCTCCCCGGGGACCAAGTTTTGCGTGAGCCTAAGTGGCGGTGGAGATGCACAGCGACGAGAAGCAGGTCTCTGGACCTGCACAGAGCATGGCTCGTGCCTCGGCACAGTGAGCACAAGCCCTGCAAGTCTGCAAAGAGCCAATACTCCAGCACGACACCACGATGTACAGTGTTGTCACCTCTTGCCTGGGAAAGGGAGGCTTTGACCTTTCCAGAGATGCATCCAGCTGTACATGCTTCCTGCAGGTTTCTGAAAGCAATTACATTGATGCACAATCTGGTCCACAGACCCAAACTAGAAATGGAAGAGACCTGTTAGGTTGTTAAGTCTAGTGCCAGAAGGCCCCTACAGTCTAGCATCCGTGGATTAGCTCCCTTCCGGTTTCAGATGATGCAAGGAAGGGGAGGGAAGGAGGGAACCTTAACATTTCCTATGGGAAACTATTACTTAGTATAATGAATCTCCGTTGGTGAGATGACTGCTTTCACTACAGGCCCTCAGGGGCTTCTATGGGGCAAACAAATTCTCCGTTCATTTGCATTTATCTCCTGAAGAAAAGAGAGAACAAGAAGTGAATTTGCTAGAGAAGAAGTACAAAAGTTGCAGTTTTGGCCCAGGCACCTATTCAAAAACAGAGGGAGGATAAAAAAGGTGCAACTGTGCAATGTCAACAATATTAAATACCTTGAGCCAGTAACAAAGTGCAACCTCAGGAGTAACTCCAGGCGACCTAGCTTGGCTATAAACAGCAACACGACCACTAAATTCCAGACGAATTAATTTATGTTGTATCTCAAATGGGTTTTGCTGCCTGTGCTGAGCGTTTGCCTACCGAAACCGCAGCCTGCTTTGGAGACTTGGGGGCAGGCAGACTCAGAGGCACCCTAGCCTAGATCATATCCGTAATACCCTATACCGTGGCAGTGCCCACACACCTGTATCACCTCATCCCTCTGCTGCCATCCCTAAAACTATATGGGATACCCCTGCCATTCCCTGCACGGCCAGGGACAGGGAGCATAGTGGGGAAAAGCAGAAAGTTTCTGTAAGCCCCGGCTACCCTCGCTGAGCAGCTGTGCATGGGGCCTCCTCGGCAGGCAGGCTCGCCCGGCGTCCCGCTGTAGGTACAGCCACGGCACGGGGACGTGCTCGTCTCCCCCGCGCATGCAGGCTCACTCTCGCTTTCTCCTTCCAAGTCACTGGCGCTGCAGGTCTCCATTTTTCCAGATTATCTCATATTTGGCACCTGCCCCAAGCGCATGAATTTGGACTCTCTGCGTTTCTCGTTCAGTCTCAGCCTCTCTGTTTGGTATTTCAGGCTGTAGGCGCTTTCCTGTTAAAAATAACAACAACAACAACAACAACAAAAGACTACCCGTAATCTAGCCCAAATGTGTCAGCTGGTTTTAAGGAAATGTCTCCCTACAGCTTTAATCTCTTTGTGCAGTTAAGTTGCTGTGCAGCTCAGGGAGCTGGAAATGATTACTCACTGTTTATCCGCACAGGCCTGGCCCGTTTTATTGCGGGTAGAGTTGCTGTGTTAATTGTCTTCCAAATCTCTCTAAGCCCCCAGCTACACCAAGGCATCCCAGCTCCCTAGTTGCCTTCATCCTTGCAGAATTTAAGGGAAAAAAAAAAAAAAAAAAAGACCTCCCAGCACTTGACACTCGAGCGGCTTCCTTCACTTCTCTGCGCTCGAGCTGCTCGTGCTGCACGGAGGCTCGAGGCTCCGGCAGTGCCCCAAGCACGGCGCGGCTGCATCGCCTGCCGCAGCTTCGCAGCGTGCTGTACCTTGGCATGGCCAGTTCCTCATTTGCAGAGGATCCTTTGCAGGGACTTTTGTGGACCAGAAAGTTTGCTTCTTTCTTCACCCAGCTCTAAGGGACCTTCTGGACAAAAAACAGAAAAGCTCTGAAACAAAGGCTCGCAGATTCGGGGCTGAAAAAAAGTGAAAGTTTAATTGCTTCAGTCTTCTGCCACTCTTCTGCTCTTTCCACAGCAGAACGGGAGCAGGGACCTTGCTGCTTTTTGTGAGATCCCTGGCTGTCTGCACAGCTACCCCAAACGAGGCAGCAAGAGGACAAACGGACGTCCAAAAAGCTGGAAGCTCAGGCAAGGCTCAGGCCAGTCTACGTGTCCCAGTGGAGCAGCGCAGAGATGCACTTAGTCCAGGCTGACAGGCCAGACAAGGCTGTTGCAGAGGAAGGTCACATCCTCATTTTAGGTCAAGGTTCCCATTATTCAGTATATCATCTGCCTTGATTTATCTAACCACGCTAAGGAGCGTTCCTGAGGGAATATCACGAGGGAGGAGGACTGCGGTCCTACTGCTTGCTGAGAGCAGGAGAACAGGTCTAGGGCAGGAACGCGGCCACGACACTGGGGAAGCAGGACACGTCTGGTTCACCCTGTGACCGGGCAACACGACCCCAGCAGCTTGTGCTGCAGGCACAAAGGATCATCAGATCAAAACAGCTTTCACTCGTCTGGGAGCGCTTCTAATCCGTCACCTGAGCTCCTGGGATTGAACCTCAGCTGCCAATATAAAGAGGTTCAAATTTGGGGGAACTAGGGTAAAACTGAGAAGGAAAACGTTAACTTTTCTGGGACCAACAGTATCTTCCCAAACGCTGCATGCATGTGGTTTCATTATATGGAGAACTGGTTATGAGGGAGTAAAGCTGTACCCTTAAGGGGGAAAAAAAGAAAAGCAAGAGAGCAAAAGGAGAGAGGTTTTCACCTGCAGCTCAGCAACACCATTGCAGCCCATCAGCTGCCCTCAGGTTTGCCCCTGGAGGCGCTCACCAGGCTAGAGTTCCCTCACCAGTCCAACCGCCTCCTGCCTTCAGCTGCAGCTCTCGCTGAGGGGCCAAAAGACGGGCTGGCCATGGGAAAGGGAAGTAGCAAACAGTTTTCACTAGGAGGAAACCAGCCTGCCTCGCAGAGGGCACTGGTGCATCCAAACGCCGGTCGGGAGCCCTCACCTCGAGCACCATCCCCAACTCAGACCTTCACAGGCCTGAGAAACAACAGGGCCATGAGACCTTCTTCCACCTGGATGAGCCACTGTCAAGAGTGACGCTTTACTGCATTCATAAGCCCTCAAGTAACGCTCCTAAACTTGTGAACTTTCCACGCGCTTAAACACGTTGCTAAGCCTGGTGTTTACTCCACATGCACCGCGCTGGCTGGCAACAGAAGCAACAGACCTGCTGGTCAGACACACAGAGCCCTTCTGGGGCACAGCTCATCGCTTGGTGTCACTCCAAGGAGAAACGTGGCTCTAGATATTTTTGCAGTTCTCCCACCAAGCGTAGGCAGGGAGGGATCTGTGCCTGCAAATTCATGTATGCTACAGGGAATACACAACACATACAGGAATTTACGTGCCTATTTGTAGAGCATGCAAAATTCCACCTTCAGCAGCACGAGGCACCACCAAAACAAGGATGCTCTGACCTCTTGGTGGCAGCCGGCGCGCTACTTCCCAGGCGGGAGGGCTCTGCAGGGTGAGCTGCTACGGTCTCTGCACGGCTCTTCCCGAGGAATCGCCTTTCATGCATCCAGACCTCCTTTGTGAGGGGATGGTGGATGTCCCTGGATGAAGTATTGCCACTTCTACTCACAGACTGATTCCCCTTTACTCTCCTCCTCGCCTCCTAGTGTCAGTTCCTGCATCCCAGAGATGGCACAAAAGGGAATTTGAGCTCAGCAGCTAGCCTCTTTCCCTCTGTAATATCTACCAAAGCAACAGAGGGCTCACATACAAACTTCATCCAAAGAGCAAAAGCTACTCAGCCATCCAGCCCCAAAGCAGATGGGAAAGAGCCGTAACAGAAAGCTACCAGGTCCTCACTCCAGGGAAGCCTGGTACCTCCAGGCTAAGGGAGGTTATACACTTCTCCCAGGGGTTTAGGAAGGAGCAAAGAGGGCTCAGGTAGTTGCTCCCCTTCCCCAGGGCAGGGCACAACACCTCAGACAGAGATGCTGCTCCAGACTGGACCAGAGAGGAAGAAGAGGGGCAGAAGCAGGAGAAGGTGGAGTCTGAACAAAGCAGCAGCCCACCAGCTGCAAAGTCAGTAAGGATGACAAAAGAGGGAGACGTGTTTCCAGTCCCCATCCGCCACACCAATCTATGCGCTGCATCAGAGCACATAATGCCTCCTGGGATGCAAGTCTGGGCAGCTCAAGCACCCGGCCACGCTAGCTCTGCTCCATCACCCTCCGTACCTGAGTGACTGGCTCTGCAGAATGCTGCTCAGTGCTATGTGGAGGAACCAGATTCAGCCAAGCTAGCATGGGCACCAGGCTCAGACCTGCCCCAGAGAGGCCAAGAGGTCGCAGGAAACTGGTCCTCGGGAGGAACCAAGCCTCAGCTAATGCTCCTCCCCAGCCAGCACCCCAGGGCCTGGGAGTTACCTGCTACCTGTGGCATTGGTTCGGAAAGGTTACTGCCACCCAAGAGCTGGCTGCTGATGTCCTGATCACGCATTGACAAAACACAGCACAACTGAGAAATTAAAAGCTCCTGAGATGCGATTCCCCTCTCCTCCTCTGGAATGAATCCCTCAGGTCAGGGTAGCATCATGTTGGCAGGACTTCAGAAAAAAACAAAGGAAAAGTCTGCATCCTTGCTACCTGTCCTGGGGAGCCAAGCCTAGAGGGAACCTCACGCTGCAGGGCTATCGAAGCAGTAAATCAACACAGAACAATGTGGAAGGGGAATAAAAGGAAAATATGGATAACTATGCAATGTGCAGTCGTATTTGGATATTACTGTCTGGGTGAAGTCTTACATGGTGAGGTCAGTCTGCCCACATCTGGCACCACCCTGTGGTCTCTGAAGCAGCAGGTTCTCAGAGAGCATTTCCCCTTACTTTTTTTTAATTGCTTGAGCAACCCCCTTTGCCTCTTCTCTGCCTGCATACAACCACTGCATATTCCTGCTCCAAATTTCTCTGTTCCACCCAGAGTATAACAAACCATATCATCTGGTTCCCCACCCCATTTCTCATCCAGCAAAGCCAGCCTCAGCCCCAATCAGTCTACCTCCAGCCCCACAACTTCCATCCCAGCTTCTAGCTGGCTTCCCATGCCTCTAGCTATGGCCTTGAAGAGCAAGTGCCACCAAGTCCTACCCTTGTTATCCAAGACCACGTATCCACGTATAGATTCTCCCTTCTCCCCGGGAAACTTTTTTTGTTTCCTCATTCTCTCCTGTCCCAAGCCCAGCTCTGTACTACCTTGCCCTAGCTGGGGAGCCTGGATGTCCTTGGAAGTCCAACTTTGCCCAGGATGCTGGTACAGCACTACAGCATACCTCACCTAATATCCAGACTCAGCTCTATTTGCCCGGCACAGAGGACACTAGCATCTACCTCCTCTCCTATACGCCTACCCGCAGTGGCATAACTCAGAGTTAAACTCCTTTGCACCACCGCAGGGGTGTGGAGAATGTCCTTTGAGATGTGCAGCAGAGCGTGGGAAGGAGATGGAGAGGGAAAGCAGAAGTGGGAAGGAATTTTTCTTAGTGCTGTGCCCCACCAAGACACCTTCTGCACCCCACCCTCCCACCTTGAGAACCACTGCTCCGGAGTGATCTCAGCCTAAGCAACCAGCCACGGCAGTCCTAATGAAGCCGAGCGCTGTGATTATTCCTTTCCTTTGTGGTTTGCTCTGAACTGCTGAGCTCGCAGCAATTGCTCTTCTCCTCCAACTGGCCTCTTCCCGCACAACACGTTTTCCTGCATACCTTCAGCAAAGGCAGCCAGGCTGGGACAAGGGGTTAACAGCAAGGGAGCACCACCGAGCCACTGGCAGCTGGAGCTCTGGGGAAATAAAGGCAAGTCTCAGCAGGGGCTGGAGGCAGTGAGGAGCTGCAGGCAGCAAGGAGCTGGTAATTGCTTCCCCTACTCAGCTGTTTCTTCTGGAGAGCAGCAGGGGCCACAGGAGCAAGGAGTTTCTAGCACCACGTGAGCATCCACGGTGTGACCCAAACCCTGGGAGCGCTCAGCAGCGAGAGGAAGCAGGACTTCAGGCTGTATGTTGCCTCTGCCGCACGCGTCAGGGAGCAAAAATTTTCACTTTGGGGGGTTACCGTGAGGCCAGAACTGTAGCACGGCCAGAGAATGATGCCAAGTCGCCTGCAGCAGCTGCCTAGTGCCCGAAGGAGCCTGTGCCGCGCTCCCGGGCATCTGCCCCATGCTGCCCTCTGCGAGCTGAGCCCTCCCCAGGGCTGGAAGGAGCTGAGTCCCTGAGCTATCATCAGCCTCCAAATCAAAGCTCCTTCAAAGCTGCAGAGAGAGCGTAAATCCTCTCATTCTGCAATTCCTGAAGGGATGGGGAGAGCTTGTTTTTCCCATGGGCTATTTCACACCGTCCCATGGTAAGGGCTATGTGCAGCTTTACAACTACTTCCTCCTACTGCAAACAAAACCCCAGCTTGAGGATCTCTCTCCGCAAACATAGATGAGAGGAGACCTCCCCGCCTGCCTTAGTCCTTTCCCCAGGGAAGAGGCTCTTGCTAGCTTTTTCTTGGAGATCTGGAGGATCTTTGCTTTGTTTCCACAAGCCCGGCCACTCTCCCCTGAGTCCTGTGACCCCTGCTGAAGAGCATCTAGCTCATTAACATGGTTCCCAGATACAGGGAGTCACGGGCCCCTTCTGCCTCCGTGCATGCGCAGCCCCTGCTGCTCATCTTGTCGTGATGTGGCCAAATCGGCGCTCTCCCTGCCCACGTGCACCCCGCCCTGGCAGGAGGCTTATAAAACCTAAAGGCATAAAAGAAAGGCTAGGCTTTCCTCTCCCTGTTCTCACGCCACCAAGAACTTGTGTGCCCCAGGGCAACTTGCTGCGGCTGCATCCCCTGCCATGCTGGGCAGCCCCTGGCTCCTTGCTCCGACAGCTCCACTCACCAGGGGCAAGCCCTGCAGAAACAGGCTGAACAGAGCTCTGTCTTCCCTAAAGTCCTGCCCGTGCTTAGACCAGCCAGGAGGTGAGATGCCATTCAAGTGCCTGGCAGGGGCGAACATGAGCTGCCCCAGACCATGGGGATGAAATGCAGTCCTGCGCAACCGCAGTAATGGAAGAGGTTTGGGATGTCCGGGGAACAGAGGCACAGGATCTTGCAGCAACTCTGGGGTGTTTGTCTGTGCTTAGAAGGAGAAATAATGAGCCCGAGGCCTTCCTATCCTTTCAACTTTGTTTCCTGGCTCTTCTTGGATGCATTTCAACTGAAAGCACCCTTTGTACCAGTACCAAGGAGCACGGCTGTCTTGCTTTGTAACGTGGACTCTGAACAGCTGGGCTGTTCATTAAAACTCATCCCTGGCAGCTGTCCTGGGATTCTGGAGCCCTTTTTGATTCAAAGACCCCCTCCCTTTCCCCCATGGGCAGCTGTCCTGGGATTCAGCAGCTTAGATGGTCTTCTGTTCTCCACAGAGTGCCCAACCATCTGTGGTTCAGTGCTTGGCACAGGAAGAAGCACACAGTAGCCCCAACGCAGCAGCGTGAGGCCAAACACACACCCAAGAGAGAAGATGGGCCTCCTGGACATTAGTCACATTTCATTTGGGGACAGGGAGCCTGCAACAGAGGCACAGACTGAATCTCTCATACCTTATTGTACTGGCTCTTACAACTCAGCCATGCCCAGCTGGAGTTAAACCGACCTGCTAGCTTGTGGAGGTTTTTCTCCCTCCTTTAAAATGCTGCTCAGAAAAGCCATACCTAGGCCACATCTGCTTGCGGTTAGAGAAGCCTACTCAAGTCTTATGGGTCTAATGTCAGCTCCACCACCCACACTTGATTTGATTCTACACAGAATATATAAACCAAAATATAGCCTCTTTGGAGGCCTCATATCTGGGTGTCCACCTTGAGGTCTATGACTGCAGGTGCTGCACTGCTGCTGTCCCAGTGAAGATCACATGGAGCAGAGCACCATCCCAACTCACTACTGACAGGCAGCCTGGTGGCCAGGCATATGTTTACGCTACACAGTGGTAGCTGGTTTCCATGGAAGACCAAACTGAGAGGAGCCCTTGGGATCAGCGCCTATCTCCACAGAGGGGCATAACAGCAACAAGATGGTTGGGATGCGATGCTGGCAAGTCAGCCAGGGGAGGAGGAGCGGCTTCCTACCAGACTGAGCAGAACTACGAGCCAGCCCCAAAGCAGAGCTTTGAGTAGCCTCCACTGACAGCTCTTCCTCCCGCAAACAGCTCTGGGCAGGGAAGTCCTTGAGATATAACAGGAATGAGATGCTTCTTGCACGGAGTAAGCTTTGGGGACAAAAAGGCTGATGGTAGCAGAGAGAGTGGAGAAAGAGCTGCCTTTAGCATCAGCCACTCTCAACCACTATTCAGACCAAACACAGCAACGGGATAGAAGAGCTGCAAAGATGCAATAGCGCCTTGTAAGGAAGTCTGGTTAACTCTTGGCTGGACCAGAGATCTGCAGGGTGGAGAGGGAAGGGAGGGCTGTTTAACTCCACGGCCAGGCAAAGACCTCCCAGGTCACATCTCAGCAACAGCCCTCCACCCCCTAATTAATGCACTTGTGTGTGCGTGGAGAGGTGCAGGGTGGGGTACGGAGGTCGTGGCCTCTAAATGAATGCTATACCTCATAGAGCAGAGAGCTATGCTGTGATGGGGAATGGAAAAATAATTAAAGAGCTAAAAGAGAAAAATCTCTAAAACATTAGGGAAAATAAATGACGGCTGGTGGGGGAGGGAAGCTGGCTTTAACGTCTAATATGGCATTAATCGAAAACAAGATAGAGCTAACATAAGCCAGGGCTCCAGTTTAATAGTGGCTCTAGTCCATGATGTTTTTACCCTTTGTCTCTGGGGCCAGAAGGGAAAAAAAAATCCTGACTCTTGCTTATGAAGAGGCTATTTCTGCCCCACAACCATAAGCAACAGTATAAAACAACAAACCTTCATAACAGCATTTCTACAACTACCACATTTCCCAGCACGTTAGAAGCTTTTCAGGAGATAATATACAGGCAGATGAGTCTGAACACAGGGATAGAAATGGCAGAAATGTCTTTTTCTGTAAGCACCCAGGCCTGGGCCATTTTCTTATTCTATTTCTTATAAGCTTGGTACCATTTTTATTCAAACTGGCAGCTCTTTCATCCAGCATAAAAGCAAGTGTAACAGACGTGTATTTAGATGCCCCTAAGCACATATCCAAGACCCTGCAGTGCCAGCACTATAAGACATCATCACTTAAGTTGAAAGAGTAACCATGAGTGGCAAACGCCTCTCGGAGTCCTTGCAAAAGCTCTTATCAACCAGTAAGGAACAAAGGCAGGTATCAGCCAGCCTGTTATCCAAGCGGTTACGCAGAGATGTACTCACCTTCTTCTCTCTTTGGTGGGCTTTCGATCACCACGGGTTGTGGCTTTGATTCTGGCAGGGGAGGCTGACTGGTCAGAGAAGGCTCCAAATTCTCCATCTGCCGAACTGGTGGAGCTGGGACCTCAGCAGCCTTTGCTACCTGAATTTCCACTCTTTTAGTGGCCAGATCGGACACAGGAGCACTAGCTGCATCAGCTCTCCGCTGGGGCATCTCTGGGATCTTTGACACCGGTGCTTCCACCCTCCGGAGACCTGGCTCCTGTGGCTTGCCTAGAGTGATCTCAGTCCTCCTTGGGGTGGGCTCAGGAGGCTTATGCCCCAGCACATCTGCTCTTTTGAGGCCAAACCTCGATAACCCTGAAGTGGAGTTCTCCACCTGCTTGGACGAGATGTCAATGGAGATTTCTGTTCTTCTGGACACCGGCTCAGGCAGTTTGGGTCCAGAGAGCTCCACTCTCCTCAGAGAGGACTTGGGTGATCTTTGGCCTGTGGGGTCTGCATGCCTGGCAGATGGCTCCGAATTCCTGGCGCCTAGTTCCTGGAACTTCTGTGTGGAGCTGGACACCGTGGATCTGAGGAGTGGGTTTGGGGTCCGTCTTTGTGGGGTGGAGGAATTTGAAGACTGATCTACCTCCTCGACCTCAAAAGATCTTTTCAGAGCTGAAAGATAGTAAAAAGAATTCGGAATTTAGTTATCGTTCATCTTAGCATCTCAAAAGACACCGACCGATATTCTCTGGGCCTCATAACCTCATTGCTGCTCCTCCCCTCCATCACACGAGGATTAATAACACCGTTGCATGCATGTGGGAACTGAGGGGTCAGCCTCTGTCTCCTCAGAGATGTTACAACCTTGATAACAAAGCTGAAACTAGAACCAGGAACTTAAATCCCAGAAACATAACCCAGAGTACATACCTTCTCTGTCCTGCCCTCCATATCACCCATACCCCATACGTGTTCAAAGCTGTATCAGACTCCCCCCATGACAGCACGGCAGAGCTGAGCAGCGCAGCACCGGGACTCAGAGGAAGCCTGCTGCCTACAGCTCCATCTTACTCTGAGCGCCTACCGTTCCCTCTCAATCTAAAAGGATGCACAGGTAAACACAGGCTTCCCGGGGACCAAGGGAAGCAAAGTCCAAGTTCAGAACGTGAAAACAATCTCAGAAGAATAGCAAATCCATACAAATGCAACAACAAAACAACAAAGGTGGCAGACAGTCATATCCTTAAAAACTATCCTAGAGAACATCATAGCCAAAGATGAACGTGCTTTAAAAACATGATACCCTCCAATACACGGAAGGGGCCAACTGGGAGGCATCAGGAACATCCTAAAATCCAAATATCATCATCTCCATAAAGTTAAGAGGCAGAGAGATTGAGTGATACACACAACATCACAGAGTTAGCACTGAGATTCAAGAGATCAGACTTCCAATTTATGCTTGGAAAGAGACAGCAGAGACCTCTGCTTTCATCAAGATCCAGCAACACACAGGATCTGACACCACCTCTATCAATCACTTACGCCACATGCTGTCATGAGCAACCTGGAAGCACAGGTCACCACTGTACAGCAGGGAAACGTTCAAATGAAGTCAAATGAAGTCCAAAGTTGTTCCAGCTCTTCATCACACAGGTCTCAAAGCTCTGTCTGGTCCCTTCAGCACACAGAGCTCCCCGAGTATGACAGGCTACCCAAGACTAAAAACTTCAAAATCCCCAAAGCCAGGAGTCTTTCTAAGGAAACCTGACAGATTATGGTGTCAGACCAGAGCTCCCTGGCTCTGAACAGCAGTCTGCCAGCGGGGACACGACGCATCACCAAAGGAAGCACCCAGGCTACTGATAGATATTCCCATCCTAGATTAACAGTTGAGGGCCAGCAGCTGTTAGATCATGTCCTGGCTCAGGCTTGAATGGTCGTGTGCGACTCACGCAGCCTCCTTTCCTCCTTCCAGCTAGTCTGTGTTAAAGGAATAGATGCCCTTAAGCCTAACACACATCCTGCTCCATACAGGAAACATCCACGTGGAAATAAAAGCCTAAACTTAGGGGGTAGGAGGGGAGAAATGCAAGGAACCACTGTCACATCTCATCCAAACACCACGAGCTGCCAGGAGGAGCTGCCTCCGACGCTGCTCGAGCCCAGGTGCCGAGCCCCAGCGGGGTGTTCAGCGGGCGAGGATGAGGCACAGCCTTCGCCTCCAGCAGCACCCAGGGCCACAGAAGGGCCCCCACAAAGCTGAACCGCCGCAGCGGCAGCAGCCTTGCCGCAGGGCAGCTGCGGCGTTAACGGCTAACGCGAACATGAGTATACGGTCCACTTATCCGTTATATTAACAGGATCAAATCAGAGCGACTTAGCCTTTCAAAATCCTGGCCCGAGATCACACAGGACACTAGGCACGGGGGAGAGCACAGATTTCCCTCACCCCGGGACATGTGCCCTCACCCTCCGGCCGGCCCGTCTCTTCCAGCCGCCCGCGGAGAGCTCGCGGGGAAGCACCTCCTCTGCTCTGCTCTGCTCTGCTCGGCGGGGCTGCCGAGGGCCGCCGCGACCCCGCCGGGGCGCCGGGAGGCCTGGGAACCGTCAGTCCCTCTGACACGTCTATTTGTCAGAGCACGGCTCTCCTGCTCGGCAATAGGAACCAGCTGCCGCGGGCCGGAGCAGGAAAGCAGTCCACGTGGCAGCAGCTCCTGCGCTGCTTCGCCAGCGCATTGTAAAGGCGGCCGCGGCCCCGCGACGCGCGCGAGCGGCGCCGGCTCTCTCCTCCCGCCGCCGCGAGCGGCAGCTCCGCGCCGGGGCAGGCGGCGAGCCACGGCGAGCTGCCGCCAGGGATTCGGGGCGAGACGGCGGCAGCTCGGCGCGGCCGCGGGCATCGCCCCGTCCGGTGGAAGGCGGCACAGGCCGAGCGGGCGCACGCACGTTGCCGTGAGCCACGCAGAGAGCGGCGGGCAGCGAGGACCCCTCGCCAGAGCCAGGGGCTCACACTTCAGCCAGCCTACGCAGAGGGGGAAGCACGCAGGGGTTAACACGGCCCTGTAGGATACGGGCTTGGGGCTTATTTTTTTCCTTTTTGGGAATGGTTCCCAAGCACTATTAAATACGAATGTCAGGCTTCAAAAGCCATCTTAAAAGATCAGGACCAGGAGCGTCCCTCGGTGCTCTGCATGAGTAACCCCGCGAAAGCCGCTCCCTGGAACCCCTCCGCGCTCAGCAACTCCGGGGGACACCCGGACCCACAGACCGGGACCGGGCTCGGGCTCCTCCCAGCCACGGCTCCGACCTCGGAGCGGGACTGCTGGCAGCCACCTCAGGCCTGGGAACGGGCTCCCAGTGCCCAACGCAGGGACGCCTCCGAAGCTGGGAGCAGCTGAAGAGCCCGCGGGCGCCTGCGCTGGCAGGCTCGGGAGCGCCCCGAGTCCCAGGGCCCCATTTAGGCCCTGGCTCCCCGCACGGCTCCTTCCTCAGCCCCACAGGGGACGGCAGCCTCGCTCCAGCCCCGCTGCCGCTGCATCCCAAAGGAGCTGCGGAGAGGAAGGGGCTGGTAGGGGGGCACAGCTGGACAGCCCCAGGGCACGAGCCGGGGACGGGCACAAGCCAGGGTGGGTAGGGAAGTATATGCAGTGCAATGAAATGTCCTTCACCCTGCACATTAATCTAATAGAAACGGCACTAGAGAAGCATCCGGTGAGTTATTACAGCAGCTCCTGAGGATCAGCATCGTCGGGCAGCCTCGCACAAGCAACACCCGGCCAGTCCCTGCCTCCACGAGCCAGTGCGTGTCACCCTGCCTAAGGCATGACCTGCACAGAAACACCGCCGGAGCCTGGGAACCCAGCGCTGCTGTTGGGATATTACACTTAACCTCCCTCATTTATTCCTTCGCAGTAATTAAGATAAACACCTTTTTTATAGATAGCATTTTCCAGGTAATGAGACACTCTATCAGGAGAGGTTAAGTGTCCATGTAGTTGAAGGGACCACTCAGAAGCCACACGGATTTTATTACTATTAAAAGAAGCAAGCACACAGCGAGCCCCGAAGCACACGACCTCACATCTGCCGCAGAAAATCCAGCGAAGGTCCCACCAAGGCCAATTAGCAATGACAAAACAGCCTGTCCTGCATCTCGAATATTCATACAGTGGGGCAAGGAGAGAGAGGAGGCGGTAAAGAAACAGCCCACAAGCAGGGGACGGGACTAGCTTCGTCCTCCGCGGAAAGGCAGCCACCGCCGGGCAGGACGCAGCAGCTGCGGACACCTCTGCATCACAGAGGACAGCCACGCGCGCCGGGGCGTGCCGGAAAGGCGATTTATCCAGGCCAGCCTGCAGCAGGAGGGGAGAAGTCAGAGGATGAAGCGCCACAGCTCGCACCAGCGTTTGGCCAAGACGCCCCACTGACGTTCGCCGCCTTCGCGCGAAGGGTTGCAGAGCCCCGGGTGGCACAGCGGGCACAGGCCTGGACTGCCATCTATTGAGCCACCCATGCCACTCCAAGGAGGAAAATGAGAAGCAGATAAAGCCTTTAAACAGTTCTGCGTTTTATCTGCTGTTTTCTGAATAAACTGAAAGGTCTCGTGCAAGCCTCCAGGTTAAACTCCCGAAGCCTCCCTCTGCAGAGCTGCTAGGGCTTACAGAGGCACAGGTACTGCACTGAGCTGGCTCTGCCACCACCCCAGGCACAGGGTTTTCTGCCATTTTCTTTCTCCATCATGTCTTAATCCAAAAAAATAAAATTTTAGACTTTTTTCTCCCAGTCAAGAATTTAAAAAAAAAAAAAATGCAAAACTCAAGTTCAGTTTCCATTTTGCAAGAAAACAAAGGGTGCAGAAGGGATAACCTGACCAGGAACCCCTCCCGCCGTCTTGAAGCTAAGCTGCTTGTGAGGGCAGCGGAGATCTGCGGAGGACACAGCGTTACCATGCATTGCCACCTCTCTGATGGACATGAGCACAATTTTGTCCACGTCAGGCTTTTAAAACCTGCTCATCACCCCTCCATCCAGCCAATTCAGTCTCATTTTATTGCCTTCAACAAAGAGGCCCGATAATCTAATGACAGATGTGTCTGGAGGAACAGACATCGTAAAGCAAACGCTCTCAAGGAACCCGATAGCAAAGGCAACACTAACACTTTGAGAAGCACTGGCAAGTCCCTTTGCTTAGTGCGTATCCGTCTGGAAATTTCTCTGAACCGAGTGACTCAGGAGTTTCTTCTTGACACCATAACGAGCTTTTGATACAAACAGCCCAAGTGACCCCCAGGGTTCACTGTATAAACTGACTTTCTCATTTCAGCTCCTTTTAGTCCCCACGCAATGGGCTATTTCCAAAAGAAGTGATGGCATCAGTGACCATATATTGTGGTTAACAGCAACCTGGGAGCTGCTGTGCACGGCCCTTTTTATTTTTTGACTTCCAAATCTCTCAAAGTGTCCTAAGCCCAGAGTAAATCTGCCCAGTGCAGCCATCCCCTGCCCTAATCGAAGGGCTGGACTGGATGCAACACCCCAAAATGGCTTTTCTCCATGCACAAATCAGGAAAAGGTCAAAACTCAGACAAAACGGGGTTCAAAAAGAGGTTCAAAAAGTTTGAGAAGAATGAGCTGCAAAACTGCAACTACAGCCGCAGAAGACTCGAGCAGCCCAAACAACGCTTCTGTGCCAGCACTACACCCTCCAGCTGGCAGCAAGGGGTGGGGGCTGAACAAGTAACCTCCATCCCCAAATAAGGGCTGGAAAAGGCTCAGCACAGTTTCTGAGAGCAAAATCACCAGGATCCCTGCGACCTTGCGGCATTCCTTATCCCTGCGATGGTGCCACTGATCTGCCTGTGAGCAGCTCCCTGAGCTCTGCCCACCCTTGGCTCTCCGAGGAATAGGCTGTCCCTCTTACGGCGCTGGTTGCACAAGGATTTTGGTACCCAACTAGTCATGTCAGCACATTCGGCCACTTCTGTCCCAAAGAATCAGACTTGAAGCCTGTGAAATGCCCCAGTGACAACACTGACCTGTCAACCAGCTCCACAAAAAGTATCCGTTGAATTCAGAGGCTTTTAGAGAAAACACTTTGGAAGCCCCGCAGCTTCATCCCTGTTAAACCGTGCAAGAGACAACTGGAGCAAGAAAGTTGAGGAGAACTTGCTGATCCAAGTCTGCAGAGGACCTGGGCTAGCCTGGAGCCCCATGGAAGGCAGCAGATAGCCCCAAGGACCCAGAATAACCCTAATACACCTGCCAACGGGCAGCAAAGCCATGCCGTCCTCAGAGGGTCCTGCCCCATTTCCAGCTGGACCTGGAGAGGTCAGACCTCCCATGCTCCAGAAAGGAGAGTGGCTGTGACAACCAGGGCTGGCGTTTCCACCTCGCAGGCAGAGACCTCCTGCCTCAAGCATGCTCCTCAACACCCGCGAAGCTCGCTCGAGGACACCGGCCTGCACTGAGCGTCGCCTTGGTCCCACCAACCAGCCGCTGCTCCGGCTTCCCTGCTCGGCATCGCCTCTCGCCGCCTCCTTGCACAACGCGGGGGGACGCAGAAAAGCAGAAAGACCTCAGGAAGCAAAACAACTCTCGAGAAAAAGAGAAAAAGCTTAAAAATAGCCTGTCCTGGCCGGAGCCAAGAAAGGAAAGTAAACAGCCTCTGCTCCAACCGACCCGCCTCCCGGCTTCCTGCAGGGAAGTTGGCTTATTAATTAAAACAGCAGCAGCCCAGGGAAGGCCAGCGCTGCAGCGGAGGCCCGAGCAGGCCCCGCGCGCCACCGAGGGTCACGCGGCGGCCGCCAGGCCCCGCTTGCCTGGCGCTTGCACCCTCCGAAGGCGGCCCGGGGCCGCCCAGGATTCCTCGCGGCGACGCTTCGCAGTGAGCTTTCTCGGCCACCCAGCCCCGGCGGCCGCCTCCGATCCGCCGCCACCGCCGCGCGCGCCAGAGGCAGAAAGGGGCAGGGGCGCGCGGCGTCGCCTTCCTCCTCGGCGGGGCGCCACCACGAAAAGGTGTTGCCGTGTGCGCGCTCCCTCGCGACCGCTTCCCGGATTGATCCGGGTAACTCCGGCTCAGTCCGCTGGTCGCCGGACGGCGGCTCCCCTCCCACAACGCAGCCAGAAACGCCCTAAAAATGAGATTTCCCGGGGCGTCCTCGGGGATGCACGGCTGCCAGCCTCAGCCTCAGCCGGAGCCCGGCGCCGCTCGGCCAGGCGTCCCCTCGGGACAAAGCTCCCCAGCGCGCCGCGCTGCGCTCGGCCTCGCCCCGCCGCGGCCCACCTCTGCCGCCACGGCCGGGCCGGCGCAGCTTTGAGAAGCATCTAAAATAATCCCGGCGCCCGGGGGGAGGCACGCAGGCGTGAACCCAAAGCGGCAGCCTCGTTTCCTTTACTGAAGTAAAGGCCAGGGCCGGGGCCGGGCCGGGGGGGCTTTAGCGCTTTGCAGAGTAACTCTGTTGTCAGAAAACGTTTTGACGTACGTAAGAAAGCAAATTTAGATGCCAAGTTTCATGATTTCCTTTGACTGCCAACGCTTTCTGCTCCCTTCACGAAACCGTTCTTTCAAAGCCGCTTCCCCCAGCCGACCCTTCCCGGCAGGGCCGCATCCTGCCTCGGCGCAGCAGTCGCCTGGGATTTCCTCACCGCTCGCCGGGCCGACGCTGCCAGGGCCCGCGCGCGTCGCCTGGCCCCGCCACCCGCGCGCCCGCCTGCCTCCCCAGCGGAAACAGCTCCGGGGCGAAGCCCCGAGAGCCCAGCGAGGCGCGCTGGGAGGACCGGGACCGGCCGGCCGAGCTCCTGGCGACAACGCCACACGCGTCTGACCCTAAAGCCCCCTGAGCAAGTACATCGCCAGAGAAGGAGCAAACTCTTCTTGCGTTTCTTGCTCCTCGTGCTCGCCCTGCGCTGCCGACGCCGCCGCGCCGCTCGTGCTGAGCCCTCCCGCCCGGCCCGCGTTCGGCCGCCGGCAGGTCACAAGCCACCAGTTAAAGCTGCTCTGCAGGGATCGTGCAAACCGGGAAGAGGGGGCAGAGGTCTGGTCCAAATCCCAGTAGCGTACACGACGGCCAAGATTTTCTTGAGAAGCTACAGGCGAGCAGCGCGGCCGGGGGGGACTTGTATCCAAACCCTCCTCTCTCCCAGGACGCGAGTCCCTGCTTCAGAGCCTCAGCCAAGACCCAAAGTCAAGGCAAGGTCTCCCAGCTGACGCGAAAGGGCTCGCTGGCGCCTGCCCAAAGGCTCCGTATTTCCCTGCACGCAATGCAAACCACTGGGTTACACGGCACACCGTCACCCCAGCTCCGGAGCCGGCTCTGGGTCGCACGTGGGAAGGGGGGTGGTCAGCAAGGGAACTTCTGCCATTTCTTTTTAAAAAACAAAAACAAAACAACAAAACGCACCAAGTAACAGTCAAGGGGGTGCGTTATACAAGGAAACCTCCATGCACGGAGCTCTGGAGGAGACCAAAACAAACAGCCAGGGATGCTGCCTCCTTCAGGACGTGCACTAACCGCTTTGCAACCTGAGCCTCCAGCTCTGCAGAGACTGCAGCACTAAACTGCTTCCCATTAAACATCCTTCGCCTCTCGCATGGTTTCTGTAACCCCGGGGTTACATTTGCTTGCTTGCTTAAGCATTGAAAGCTTTTCTTGCATTTGCAGACACCCAAGAGCCTTACGGGAATAGGCCAGGCGGTCGCCCGGTTATTTCACATGATACAATGGTATCGTTTCAGAGCACGGACTTTCTTTAAACTGCTACCAGATGGCGACCTCCTGTTCCCGGGGAGGAAAAAGGGGGAGGCTGCGGACCGCAGGTGTCATCTTTCAATGAGCCCTTTCGAAACCCCACAACATTAACCGTTCGTGACCATTAAAGATTCCCAGATCCTTATCGCCAGACAGCAGGACGATCGCCTCCGTTTTCTGGCCAAATCCTAGTTTAAATACTATGGTCTCCACATTACTGCGCCTCTAGGGTCATTTGGGCTTGGTATTCGGCGCTTCTTATCCAAAACCACTGTCTGTGATGCTGCTGAATAGATGCCACGACCCATAAAAAGGCGGACGCGTTTTAGTGAACTGGAGGACCGAGAGCTCCCCGGGAAGAGCAAGCCGGGTGTCGCCCACCTCGCTGCAGGCCAGAGACATGCACCCTCCCGCTGCGGCACGGGCTAAAGCCCCTCCGGAGAAGGGCTAAGGAGCTGCACGCCCGCCGCGGGGCCAAAGCAGGAAACCTTCAACGTACCCTAACCGACACGCTCCTCGCAGTGCTCAGAGCCCCTCGCGTGGCCCTCCAGGGTGCCAAAACCAGCTACACGCGGCCGAGGGGGTAAATTCGCCGACGGTGCTGGGCAGCCAGCGATGCTACACGTGCCAGTGCTTCCCCTCTCCAAAGCGCTTTGTAAGTATATGAATAGCTTTGAAGCCTCACAAGAAATTCAGGTTCCTCTCTTAGATCTGGGGAAACAAAGGCAGGAAAGTTTAGCAACTTTCCCAAAGCTACCGCTCACTCAACGGAAGACTGAAAACTAGGAACGCCGGATCCTGTCCCTGTGCTTGCACCAGGAGCTTTCATGCCTTTCTTCTGCCAAACAACCAACCTTGCTGCAATACATGCACATGTTTTTTAATTGCATCTCAGAGGCATATGTGTATATTTATATAATGCAATGATAGATAGATAGATGATGCAATGATCTGCTGTTGCAGATTTTCAAGCAGCGTTTCACATGAATTCAGTTAGTTATAAAGACAGCCTGCAAGAACCATGCAGCAAACCCTGTCATTTAACAGCACTGACCACACAAAAGCAAAGTTGGAACTAAGAACAGAGGAGGGGGGAAAAAAAAAATCCAGACTCAGGTTAAGCCAAAATCCCAGATTTCCAGTCCTTATAATGGAGTTCTAGAAAGGTTTTAGCTTTGATTCTCCGCTACACTTCAGTTTATATAATCATTAACCCTCAGCAAAATGCTTCCAGATCAAAACAGTGTATTTTACATCCATTATATTCATTTCATACCAGTACAGAAAATTACATAAAAGTATAGGGTATCCAGCCCTGTATTACTAGCCCTGCCACTGGCTTTCTGTGCAGCTTTTGCCTCCGGTCCGTACTCCAGTTTCTTTCCCTAAGGGGAGGAGAGAAGAGGGAAATAAATCTTCCTCACCTCCCAGAGGACTGCAGAATTGGTTCGGTTCACTAGTATTTCTAAAGTTCCTTAAAACTGCTGCCCAGCAGGCTAAATTCAGGTGCAGACGGCATCACAGCCCCCAGATAGCACTGTGCTACCAGCTCACAGGGTACCAAAGCCCAGAAGGGTCAAGGGAAAAAAAAAAAACCACGCTCTCATTTTAAGAAGCCAAAGCACCGTATCATGTCAGAGGTCTCCGCCAGCCGCCGTCCCCCGTGAGCCACCAGCCCTAAAGCAGAGGCGCGTGCAAGGGCCACGTCACGAGCGACTCGGGGGCAACAGGGGCTCATCACTGGAAGATCAGCGATTAAACTGAATAAACCATTAAGTGATCAAATCTCTGCTCGATAATACGCTCTGATGGCTGGAAGTGCCATGTGGTGGTTAAAACGTTAAGAGAAGGCTAACTTGGTACGAGCAGCTCCTTGTGCAGCGGGTACAGGGGAGCAGAGGGCCCCAATGCACCCCGCAGCTCCCCCAGCGTGCCCATCCCTGACCCGTCCCATGCTATCAATGCTCTTCCCCCCGCCACCCCAAATTCATCTTGGTGCTTCGCCTCCATCCCAAAAGCAGGGACGGCCTCAACAACAGCTGCAAGACGGGCGAATGGCAAACCGAGCCTGCAGCATCCCAAGCAGCCACCGGCTGCCCCCGATTGACGCCAGGGATGCTGCGGTCCCCAGGGATAGCTTGTTCATAGTGGCAGCAAAATACTCACAAGGCTCGCAGGGCCTGACAGCAGCATAAACACGCCATCAGCATCACTTGTCCTCAGCAGTTCGCGAAACCATCTGGGCTCCCGTTGACCCCAGGGACGTTGTAATGGGGAACACGGGGAGGAGGGAGGGTAGGAGCAGAAGCAAGAGCGACAGTGGTCACGGGTATCGCTGCGGCCAGTGCTGGTGGCCGTCGGCGAGGGGGAACGCAGCACCACACCAGGAGCACTCGCACAGATGTTTGGAAGGCTGGCAGTTGCCTCCAAGGAAGAGCAGGAATACTCTTCCTCAGCAGACTAAATGTGCCTCAAAACAAAACAGAAAGTCATCCCTTCCACGTTTACCCATATCTGCACTTCCAATGATCATACGGAAGAAACATCGAAGCCTCTGGCTCCCAGGAGGCATCTCCCAGCCTTGCCACACTCCTCCTCTCTAGGACGAGTCCCAGGTGACTAGCTCTGTTTCATGCCGAGTGCCGTTTCCCCCACCGTTAACCCCGGCCACAAGTCCTAGGCCCTGCTGGAGGACATCCAACTTGCCAGGAGTTAGGGGCTGTATAAGCTGTGATGGCTACTCAACTGCCACCTCCACGCACAGGGAGGACGGCTGTGCAGACTGCCAATGTGCTCCCTCAGCATCCCTTGCCCTGCAACCTATGCGAGGCTGCTCGATTTCCTGAACTCTCTGAATGTGCTTTTAATTTTCCCTGGAGGACTCATCTGGGACATTTCACACCCTTTCCCTGTCGCAAGCTGCAAAGTGCAGGCTCCAGATCTCAGTTTCCTTCTCAGGAAAGGCTGGACCCAGAGTTTTGGCTCCTTTGTTAGAGCAGTCCGAAAGTGGACTCTGCAGTCACAGCCCAAGTTCAGGCTCTCTTCCCGCTCACTGCAGAAAATGGCAATTGCAAATACACAGGCAGTGGGGAAAGACTCCCTTCTTGCTGACCCTCTTGTACCAACTTGGTGAGCGTAGATAACCCTGCCATGATGCCACTTTCCAGTAATAGCCTAAGTCACCTGAGACTCATCCTCACTACAAAAGTTAGCCTGAGCTCGTACACCTGTGTTATACATCTAGCCAAGAGCACATGGGGAAAAAAAAGGAAGAGGAGAGCAAGTGAGCTGCAAGGGACAGTTTGTTTGGCAGTGGTGAGAGCACAAGCACCACTGCTCTCACCAGCTGTGGCATCTGAGCATCAGTCCAGCTCCCCAAAAGGCCACTTAAAAGCCTTGCAGCACCCTGCAACCCAAGACTGGAGAGGCAGAGAAGATGGGGACAGGAGCTGGACAGGGACAAATCTCGAGTTACCTCTGGAGCCGACGTTCACACACCGGGTCACACACTCAAAGAGCGAAAAAGCAAGGGACCCTCTTTGTGTTTCAAAGATAAAGGTCCTGCTAGCAGCCATACCCAGAGATCTACTGGAGCTTCAGCCAAATGAGAGCTGCAAATATGCTAGTATTCACAGCGTCTACACCCAGACGACCTCTGAGGAACTGTGCACGTCCACAGAGCAGTTAGAGGTGCAACGGCCACACACAGACCTTCCCATGCCAACTGAACCTAGCTATTTGGGTACCAACAACAGGACATCTGCAGCAACACTGTGGAAGGCAGGGGAACAGGCTGCACTAAAACCTGCGATGTCTCGCCTTTTTGGCCTACAAATCAGCCAAAAGCCAGCCCCAACAGGCCAGGCACGCTGGAGTCACTGCTCCCAAGAGCAGCCTAAGTGTCCCCAGGAGCCCCAAGGGCTGAGCTCTGTCCAGCAACTTTGGAGAAACAATCACAGTAAAAGCCTGAGTCACAGCTGTCAGAAGATAAGAGCATTCATTAATCTAGGGGCAGCTTTTCAGAGTAAGTCAGGGATAACGAGAAACCTCTTCGTTGCCAGAGGCCTGCTCCTCCCCAGCGTCCCCCACGGGGCAGGGCAGGAAGCGAGTTCTCAGGTGTCTCAGGGCCACTGAAGGCAGCAGCAGAGCGGGTAAATTCAAAACTCTAATTCAAAACTCCTCAGAGCAGAGGAGCGCCAGAACCAAACAGGACCTTGTACGTGTGAAATGAAAGGTGGCTAGGTCACAATCCTGGCCTGTGCTGAAGGGCATAACAGGGTGGTCCAGCAAGCAGCCAGTCCAGCCCTGTCCCATGAAGAGGTCCCATGATGGTGACTGATCCCCACCAAATCAGCACTTCCCCATCAGAAACCAGACTTAGACCCATCAACTCATTTTACCAGTAGCAAACAGCCTCAGTGAGGCAGTGATTTACGGTTGCCTGGCCTGCTGCCTCAGCGTCCCACCTCTCGTGGTTACAAAAGTGCCCTCCAGAGTTCACTGCAGCATGAGGAGAGAGGGAGGGAGGAAGTTCAGAAAAGGGAAAGAGCCTGTATAATGGGACTGCAGAAATATATTGCCTTAAATATCAAATATCAGAGCTAGAAACACGAATATCGGGAGTGATTATGGGCTCTGAAGTCTCCATTGTTGTCTTTGGATTTATGACAAGTCCCAGTCCGGGTTGCGCTCCTGTTGTCTGGGTTGTGACTCCTGGGAAAACGGGCTGTTGGGCTCCCTAAAAGGAAAGAGGAAGCCAGGCTGAAAAACAGAAATTAGATCAGCACCCTGGCAACACAGCCACAGGCAGCACCTCTGATGTGCCAGGACTCTCACTCGGCAGGTTTGCTGGCATTTATTGGCCTAGAGATGTAGGCATGGTCCCTAGCATGCAACAGTGTAAAAAGCGCCCCAGAGGTGCTTCCTACTCACTCTGCTGCCACAAACCACCAACCGGAAATTAGCAAAGAGTAAAGCAGGAGAACGATTACATTTTAGGCGAGCTTAAAATTTAGGAAGAGGTTACCAGGATCCTCTGGTGAGTATTTGGACAAGCCAGTATGGTGTATGCTCCCAAAGCTTGACTTACCTCCAGGCACCAGCAGCATACTTGCACAGCCAAAGTCGCTAGCCTGGCCCAGACATAAAGCCCTCACCCATTCCCTGTCCCTTCCCATCTAACCACTTTTGACAGGTCTCTATTATCAGTGCAACACTGTGCTCAGTTTGTCCAAGATCGATCTCAAAGGGACCGCAAGAGCTCACCCGTACCAGCCAACACTGGACACTCTCCATCCTGACATAGAGCCAAGGACACGCTGCTCCACACTGGAGTGCTTGCCCGCCCCCAAGGAGAGGCAGCCCAGCCCTCGTTGCATAAGATGACTATTAACAACGACCTCCAGATGATCTTACATCCTAACCAGGGCCAAAGGCTATCCCCAGAGCCCAACTCACGTGCACAAAGAGATCCCTGTCCTGTTCTTCCCTTTCCCACCCCCTCACAACCTCTTTATTCCCAAGGAACTAAATATACATGGGGAAAAAAAAAACAACCTACTCATGCAGGTCTCCATTACTGTTAACAGATTGATACAATTTTTCCACTGCGAGCATGGAACACCAGCTCTGTTGGGAAAAGATAACTCATGCCTTCCCACAGACACCTTCCGTGGGCTGTTCGGCCTTTCACAGTATGCGCTGATTTGGCAGAATACTTCCAGCCACCCCATCCTTTTATCTCCGACTCAGAAACGTAGCTAGGATGGGAGAAAAAGAGAGGGAAGGGAAAAAAAAAAAAAAAACAAACTCTCAGAGGTCCCCATAAAGCTTTCTGAGAATACTAGAGGTGGCAGCCTATCTTGGAGCAGCACACACTCTCCATCAGCTGGGAGAGTGAGAGCTGACTCTACCCACATAAAAAGTATCAAAGAGACTAGTTACAACCTCATTTTTGGGGACAGCCAAGGAAATGCAACTGAAACATTCAGGAGCTTTGCCTCAATTCTGGATGTAATTTGAAAGATCTTTTTGCATTTCCTTTTCCAGGCATTGAACCTTCACCCATACTGGACCATTAGTCACATGCCCGGTCTCCCACTCTGGTCCCACAGCTGACAGCTTGCCCTGCCATCCCACAGCAGGGCTCAAAGGACAGAAGAAGCCTGAACCCAAAGGAGACAGTTATGGAAACAGCAGGCACATCCCCTCTCCTGGGCTTCTCACCATATTGAATTCAAGTCACATCACCCACATAACATTGTGACTACCCGTCTGGTGCGCTACTGCTAATATTAGCACCACGGTTGGATCTCAGCATCTGCAGCATGCAGACAGCAGCTGCACCCCTTGCAGCACGCAGCAGGAATGCAAGCCCTGGGCAGCCTTGGGGACAAACCGCAGCCACGCGGCCCAAAGAGATCCTATGCATTTGCTGAAGGAGATTTTTAAGGACTGCAGGGACAAGCCCATGAGACTCGTACAGAGAGAAATGCTGATTTTTAATGCGGCCCCCCTTAGGAAAACAACCTGGCTGCCTGTTTTAGTCTTTAATGAACCTTTAAACCACAATATAACTCAGCACAACTCAGGACCTCACTGAGACGCAGCCTGGGCTAAAAAACTACAAGTGGCGTGCGGTGGGCAGGGCAAGAAGCACGTGGCGGTGGGATGCCCAACTCCAGAAAAAAAATCAGAGAATCCTTCCCATCAGGAGCAAGGGCTGCTAGCAGGGCTGGGAGGCTCCCTGCCCTCGCAACGTCCAGCTCCACGGCAGCATACAGCTACCGCGATTGCAACTGCGATGCAGCGGAGGCTTGCACGTTGACAACTGCACGCTCCACGAGCGGTGCGTGTCCCACGCTGGCTGCCTGAGGCAGCGCAAGTTTGCGATGTTATCCCACATTTCACAAGATCCACGTCTGGGTGTGGGCTAAGGCAAAAGAGTTAAGTCAGGGAAAGATCTCCAGAGGATTAACCACTGTCAATGAAGGCTGCCTTGCGGTTTCAAGACTCCGTGTCCTACCCAGCCTCTACTTCTGCCAATTACGTCCTACCCCGCTACACTACCCTGCAATTTCACGCGATTATGGCACCACGCAGCATTTACTGTCATTTGCCCTTTGCATCTGCTATGAAATTCTGTGTTTCAACATGATTACGAGGAATCGAATCTGGTGTTAACTGACAGCATTGGCAAAGGCAAAGAGCATTCAGCCTCGCAGCTGCCAACTCACCATCAGCAATTCCCAGCAAAAACGAGCCTCAATTACTCCTCCGATTGCGTTTAGTAACAGGCATGTTCCCCCAGAGAGAGGGCCAGAGCTGCAGATCTCTTCTCCCTCTCTTTAAGAAAAGTACGTTAGAGCATGCATGCGCAGCGCTTTGAAACGCTTAACAAAAAGCATCAGTACCCTACTACAAGGCTGCATTATCACAAGCAACGAAAAATGCAAGTTTCTTCATCTTCAGGAGCCCATGATGTCTACTGTTGAACATCTAAGAAAGATGTTGGGCATTATAGGATCACTCAACCTGAACAGGATCAGGGCAGCTTAGGGTCTATACACAAACACACACACAAAGTTAACGCACGGCACAAGAGTCCCAGCACCTGGTTTGAGCACTGCAACGGGCTCCCTTCCACACTGCTCCCAGGTACGTATTTTGGGTTATGGAAGCGGAGCTGCCTGCAGTCCCCTCTCTGCTGCACCGCAAGGCTGGCTGCCCCAGGGCACCGCTCCATTTCAGGTCAGCCCTGACAGTCTGATGGCAGATGTGAGCGTGGGAAGTACTGGCGCAATCAAGGCTGCACCAGTGACACTTCAGAAGACCTGCCAAAATCTGTAAACCCAGAAGAGTAACTATTATGTTCTGCAAATCTTGGCAAGCCACAGACCTAATAACGCTCTCCCCTTATTAAAGAGGAGGAAGTTCTTGCCAGGCAAGTAAGTGAGATTAGTGCCTCCACCATTGTACCTGTTAGCTCAGTGAGAAGTGGAAATACTGCTACCTGGCTCAAAGCAAGCACTCCCAATTACATCACCAGGCATAAGGAAGAGTGCGTGCGATCTGCTGGGCTGCCTTTCCCCTTCACGCATTGCTGTGATTTGGAAACTAAACTGTAGTTGAATACTTTGCACTCTTTCCCCCTCCAAAAGGGCCCTTGCATCCACAGGCTCACTAAGGGTGACAGCTCCCACGGTCCGGGCCAGCAGCCCGCCCAGTCGCGTCTGCACCTCTCTGCCTTCTGTGCTCCAGCAGTTATAAGAAACCTGTTGATCCTACATCCGGAAGATTCCTTAAGAGGAAATCGGGCAGGAACCACCAAGGTGATTTGGAAAGGCAGCCGGCTTGTGACTGGCAAGAACAAAGAGGGTGCTGGCTGCTGGATGATCTGGTGTTTCTGCCTCATGGTATTTCTGGCTGATCTTTCCTGCTTGGCCGTGGGCCGCCTCAGGCTGAGATACCCACCCAGCAGACGTGAATACTGCATCTACCGCCCTAAAGGCCAGAAATTAATTACCCTGTTCTTGGGAAGCTGCTGTGCAGCTGAGAGAACTAATTAAATTGTGAAACAGTAGCCTGGATCCCTGCTCAAGGGCAAGGCCAGACCTTTTGGCTGTAGATGCACAGAGCTTTTCCTCAGCCGCTCTCTGCACACAGGCAGGAACTATAAAGCGCTCTATGGCCTGAAAATCTCACTGTGGAGCGGCTTCGTGCCACGGAAGAACATGCACATCCTGAAACAAACAGCCCAAGGGCTCACAGCGGAGCCTTTATCGTATTCAAGTAGAGAATTACTCACTCTTCAGAGATTTAAACACAATCGGGGCAGGCAAAAGAAAGGCCTGTAATTACATCAGCACTTGAGCGCACTGCAGCGGCGAAGCTCGCCAGTCCCCAAAGGGCAGTTACAAACGCACCATGGAGCCAGGAGTGCAGAACCCATCGCACGTTCGGGCTGGTCTCTGCACTCAGACTCTCACTAGCCACTAGTCTCTTATAGGACGTGATTTCCCCTAGTCTCCCTCTAAGCCCTCTACCATGACTTGAGCTGAGCAGAATAAAGCCCAAGGGCTTGAAAAAAGAGAAGATGGATGTGGCTAAATCTTACAGTGAGGGCACCAAGTTGAGACTCAGAAGTGTGTCGAGTTCCCAGCTCTGCCACACGTTTCCTGTACGACCTGGAAGAGGAACTATTGTGCTTTTAGCTTCCTCATCTACCAAGCAGGAAAAACAATACTTTGCTCCTTCGCAGAATGCAAGAATTAAATTCACCAGGAGGCAGCGAAGTTGTCTCAACCCAGAACTTATTCAGGGGCTGTGTGTATAGCTTTCATCACAGCTCTCTCTACTATTCCTTAGTTTTTTCTAAAGGCCACTGTAAGAAGCTCAGTTTGGATAACAGCCAGGAGGCAAGAGTGCATGTGCGCAGGGACGGAGCTGCTTTTCCAAAACTCTGCTCTGCTTAGAAAGACGACTGAGCTGTTTTCTCCACGCCCGCTTCAGAGGGATCCCCACGCTCCTCTTCTGCCTGCCTTTAACTTACGTGCTTCTCTAGCAGCAGCACCCGCCCAACTAGGTTACTTTCTCGTCCTTCCCTGAAAAGCCAGCACACGTTGGGCAGAGCCACGGACAGCCAGCGAGAAGGCATCCCCTCCAGCGTGCCAAGGGGATTGCAAGGAGATACTGCGCAGCAGAGCACTGCAGCGCTATCAAGCAACTGGAGCTCTGCCACGGGACAAATGAAAAGCTTTCCAGGGCAGGCAGCTCCTGCTATGGACATTTTTGAAACACAGACTCGTTATCCATCTCACAGCTACTTTATAGCTATGCTTGCATCCCAGATCTGGGAACCAACAGAAAGACTTGTGCCTGGGGGTTCACAAACTTTTAATTGTGTCAGCCATGCATTTGCAGCTACAAAAAAAAAAAAAAAAAACCTGCGCAAACTAACTTGGAAAGGCAGGAAAGAAAAATATCCTCTAAGATCCTGCCTTCGCCGATAACAACAGGGTGCAACACTGCTCCAAACAAAAGACACCAGCGCGCACAGGCAGCGCTGAAAACAATCTTCTCCGAACTCCAGCGGCTGCCAGAGGATGTGAGGTGGCAGCTGGCCAGCTGCGGACACCTCGGTGTTTCCAGCGCTCCGGACCCTACCTACGAGCGCGCGTGCACGATCCGACGGGGGAACCCAGCAGTTTTTTCGGGCGGCCGAGGAAGAGGTCACAGCCTGCGCATCTGTGCCCTGCCCTCCCGAGGAACGGGGCCTCCGCCGGTGGCAGTGACTCACCGCAGCTGTTTCCACGCAGGGCCCAGCAAAGCGGCGCCCCTGCTCCAAGGGCAGGGCGCTGCCGGGTCCCGGCTCCCCGGCCGGGCCCCCCCTCCGGAGGGGGGTCGCCCCCAGCCCCACCGCGGCACCCGGAGACGCCCGCAGCGCGGCCGCGGCTTTCCCCCCGTCGGGCCCGCGCCCGGCCCCGCTCGGGACAGCGGCAGCTCCTGCCCCTATTCCCGCATCGCTTCGGCTCGATTCGCCGGAGAGCAACAAGCAGCTCCCCCGTCTCCTCTCCCCCCCCGCCCCCAACGCCGCGGGCGCTGCCCCGCCGCCCCTCGCCCTCCTCCCGCCGCCCGGGGGAAGGAGGTCCCCGGGCAGAGCCGCGCCGGGGCCACCCACCTTCGAAGTCCGAGATGATGCCCTCCAGGTGGGCGTTCACGGCCGGGTCGGCCATGGCCGGGGCGCCTCGGCCGGCTGCGCGGTGCCTGGGGCGGGTGCGCGCCGCCGCCGCCGCCGCCGCGGCCCCCTCCCCTCCCCTCTCCTCCCCTCCCCTCGGCGGGCTCCGGCCGAATGAATGGAGGAGGGCGAGCGGCAGCGGCCGCCTCCCCGCGCACACGCGGGGCACCCTGCCACGCCGCCGGCCCGGCCCAGCCCGGCCTCCTCGCCGCGCACTGGCTGCTCCCCCGGCCCGGGCCCGCCCGCCCCGCCGCCCCCGGCCCCCCTCCCTGCTTCGCTCGCGAAACTCCGCGGAAAGGGGCGAGAGCAAAGCGGGCGCCGAGCCGGCTGCCTCGCAGCTTCGCCGCGGCATCTTCGGGCTTCTCCCAGCAGCGCTGCGGCCGGCGAGGGCTCGGCGGGCACCAGCGTAGAAGAAAACACGCGCTGAAATCCGTGTTTTGCAGGCGCGTTTTTAGCTCTCTCCCCGTTTAACGTGAGAGCAGTGTTAGAGACAGACCCAGCGATGTCCCAGAAGACGGATGGCGCCGGTGATGCTTTCAAGCGCTAATAACCCATTCTCCTTTCAGTTCCACCGCCCTCCACCTCTGCTGCCGAAACAGCAGCTCAGTCACCCCCTTCTCTTCCGACAACTGCTCCTGCTACGATTTCTACAAATCCAACCAGATCGCTAACTAGCAGAAGGATACCCATCACTATCATAACCCAAACCATTTCTGCAGCCAACTGCAGATGATTAGCACAAAGCAACAGAAAAGGCTGCAAACGCTGCCCCAAACCCGAGTTAACACCCAGGTAGCGAGCCGGGCTGAGCTCCGGGCTGCTGCAGCTGCGTCCAGAGCTAGCAAGCTGAACGCCAGCTCTGCGCACCTACGCGAGCCACAGGCTCAGCCCTGCAGACTTAACCTCCTCGTCTCTCCGTTTATGCATCTCTCTGCAGCCTACATAACGTTTCTGCCTTCCCACGTTGACTCAGATTCTGCCTTACTGACCCTCTGGTCTTTTCATCCGCCTCATCTCATGCTTTAGCAGCATCGTCTAAGTGCGGCTGCTACCCACTGAATGTGTTTGGACACATCAACGAAAGTAAAATTAAACAGGCTCAGGTTTTAATCCACTTTATGGCTCACCTAAAGAAAAATTATGCAAAACAGGAGGGCACATCGAGCTCTCTGTTACTGCAGACGGTACATGTTTCGTCGCTTATTTTACACTTTTAATTTTATAGCCCTCCCACTTCCAAAGTCTACAAACACCATAGACTTTCAAGAGTGCATATGAACCAGAAAATGAAACCAATTGCAACAACTTCACAACCTCAAGACATTCCAAGTAAAGAGAAAAAAAAAAGAGCAGAATGGAAAGAAATCCTGAGCTAGATTTTACCTATTGTTAATAGCTTAAGGTTTTAATCCAAGGAAAGGTATTATTTTAAAACACGAGAACCACTTGAATAGTCTGAACAGCACTCCTTTAAAACAGATGCATGGTGTTATAAGGTACAGACAGTGTGGTTTTCCTCCTCCTCTCACCAAAATTAATGCTGATCTCTTTCATTTAAATTCTTAGTGATATCAGAAACCAATATACCACAACAGTTCAGAGAGGAGCATACTTTGCACCTCTGTGCAATCACAAGTTTAGAAATGTAAATGTGTCACCACGTGACCTGTTGTTTAGAAAGACATGGGCACAAGCCTCCCCGAATGTCCCTATTACCCATCCGCCCCTGTTACCTGTTCCAAATTTCTTGGACTAGAGCAAGAACGAAGCTGGATTTACAGCCAGGGCTGCTAGCTTCAGGGCTGCTTGGTTGGGTCCTTGCCGTTCTCATGTCCACACGCAGCCTTCAGGGAGCGGTGGCTGCTGCTGCGTTACCCAGGACCACATGCTGGCTGACCCAGCAGCGCTGACTTTGAAAAAAAGTGGTTTTATTTCTCTTATCGAGTGCTAACATGCAGCTCACATCCGCAATCCATTTCAAGTGGGTAAAAACGTAGGATGTCGGTATATATCCCTAGTTAGTAAGGAGAAAAAGCTGCTTTGTTAAAGGCTGGTGATGACTCCTTTGCTGGAACTGCATAACCTAAACTAGACTTCTATGAAGGCTGTTGAGAAGCAGAAAACCCTAGCACACTGTCATCACAAGACTGCAGAACGGGTTTAAAAGGGAAAAAATGAAGTAAGCAAGACAAACTAAAAATCAGCATTGTAAGACAGAAAAAACAAAGAGATAGACCCAGTCTTAGGAAGGACTGAGTACATGTTTTAATGTTCAGAGTCCCCCGTCTGCAATCTGCATGAGACTCAAAGGCGAAGGAACCTGAAAAATCGGGCAGTGCCAGGCCCACTTGTTGATGTTGCTCCCTGAACGATGTCACACAGGAAAGAGCGTTGCTCTGTGATGGGGACCCTGTTTTTGGTATCCACTGGAGGCAGTAAGAAGTAAACCACTAGAAGAAACTGTTATTTGATTTATTCTGATTATAGCATCTCATAATGACATCAGCCTGTCTTATACAGCCAGTGAGGACACTCAAAGCTTTTCAGCAGGACAGTTTGAGATAGTTTCATCGCTACTCTGGGTCACTTGGCATTTTCTAAGCATAGGTAACGTGTTATCGTCCTGGATCCAACACTTGCTGCTCATAAAGGTTCTGCAAATCGACAGGCCTAGAGGACATCCCCAAGAGGTATAAAATAAAATGTCTTGGGTATAAGTAAGCATTCACTCTCATTAAAACCAGCTGCCAGAATAGCAAATACTGTACCCATGTGCATCTAAGGCACTGAAAAGGCAAGAGGAAGATGGAAAATTACAGTAACTAATGAATAACAAGAATATCCAGGGTTCTAACAGTAAATACTTAAAACAGGAAGGTATGTAAACAACTCACCCCACAGTGCATAACACAAGCTCCTGACACTTAGAGGAGGAACAAGCTTTTCTTGAGGGCAGATAAGCCCATGTTTCTCTCTCCTGGAGACTTCCTTGCACCTTTATCTGATTTAGCCTCTGTCAGAGGCATGGCTTTACCATGGGTAAGACCAAAAGACTCATTCAGTCATGTAGTCTGCATGTAGCAGGCCAGGTGCCATTTCACCTGGTCTGTCTTCTATATTCTGAGCACCCAAATTTGTGTTTGGCTAAAACTTTTCTTCTAGAAAGGTGGGCAACTTTGCAAATGAAGTCGGAGAACCCAGTCCAAAGGGATGGAGAATCCACCATGTCCTCTGAAATGTCTTTCTGGGGTTCATCATCAGCATATCAAAAGCACATATTGTTCTGCTCCTCCAAATTCAATCTTGGCACAGGCCCTGCTTTGCCCTTGTCTAGCAGATTGAGGAGATTAGGACCCTGAATCTTCTCCTGATGAAAGCTCTCCCACGCTAATCAAGTCAACTATCTTCCTTTTGACGAACTAATCAGGTTTTGCTCCTTTGGGCCTTGTGTCAGGTATTTGCTCCAGTCCCTTAGTCATTTACATGATTTTCTTGCTCTTTTTTCCCCATTTGCCACAAGTGTTTCGTTTTGTTTGCTTGTCTGTTTTTAATAGGGAGGACTCTGTTTTTTAAATAAAGAGAACAGAGTGCAGTATACCTGCGTCACTCTCCTCAGCATCACGCACCACAGAAAAATCACTTCTCTTCTGTTGCTTGCTACTCCCTTGCTTATACAACCAAGCGTCTCACTAACTTTTTACTGTATCAGAGGACTTCCCTCAAGTTTCCTGTTAGCTAGGATCTTCACAACCATTTTTTGGGTAACGGATATCCAATATACTATCCCTCGTTTGGAAACTGTAAGCTGCAGTACGGTTTTAAGTCGCTGACTTTTCTAGCTGTGTTACAATGGTTCCCTAAGTAATCCAGACCACTCAGCACATTGACTGCCCAGCCCTATTTTGTTCCCCATCCCCATCTCTTCAGATGAACAGCAAACTTCCTGTGACACTGTTTTGTTGGCCTAGAAGTGATTTCCGGTCTCTGAAAAAGCAGCCCGTAAAGCAGAAGATCACCAACTTTAAACTAGCATGATCTGACGATCCCCAGCACTTGCAAGTAGCCTTGACTCTTGTTCCCTGGGTAATCTTCTCTTGGGCTGTCACTAATATCTTGAATGGTGTGGTCCTGACTTTCTAAAATATTTTCTCTAACCTTGTCTTTCTTCTATGATCTGTTTTTCCCAGGCGCTACAAAGCACTCAGTCATATCCCAGCAGCTGAGCTAGCTGCTGCGACCTCCACCTTCCCCCAGATGCTGACATTGGGCTGCTCTCCATTCCTGCCACTTTATACTTACAGATGTTGTGCACATGTCCCGCTGAAACCTGCATGCCCTACAAGGACAACCACACTTCCTTGTGCGGATTTTGGCAAGGACATCCTACTGTCCAAAGCACTTAACGACCAGGTTAAGTAAACAGCAGTGTTAGCTCTGTGCTCAGGAGTGGAAGCGGCTCTCCAGTTTCTCTAGGCAATGGTAGACCTCATGGGCTTCCCCAAATCACAGTACAGCCTTCCTCAGAAGCAGCAAGTACCAGTTGCTACTTCTGCCCTAATGCTAGGCTTGGTGGACCATTAACTGCCCGTAGATGCAGAGAAGACAGAAAGTCACATCAAGAAGAAAGAGCAGAAAGAGGAAAAAAAAAAAAACCCAAGGACATGGAAGGTATCAGCATTAGAAGAAACTTCTTCAAGTCAGGCTAAGGCAGACAAGGGACTTTTCTATCCACAAACATTTTAAACAGCCCTGCAGTTTGTTTGCAGGCCGCCAAGAATGCAGTTTTCAGACAGATTTTCTTCCTCCCACAAGTCAAGGTTTTTCTGAACCCTCACTGCTCCCTTATCAGTCTCACAATCTGCTGCCATCATGAGCGGAGGCTCGCTTAGACTACATGAGTCACTGTGGCTACATGAATCTTAAATAATTTAGTACACAAAAGCAGGTAAATTAATCCACGTCATCTTCCTTTTCCTCCTCCTATTTTAATTAGGAAATAGAACCCTTTACAGATTCTAGCCTCCTCTATAAAATGCTTGGAGACTTACTCATCAAAAGCACTACACAGGAGCACCTAAGTATCCTTATTAACAGCCTAATGTCTCCACTGGAAATCTAAAAGTCTTTTCACTGCTGAGCTGAATTTGCTGCTGATCACGGATGAAACATCCTCCCTAGCCTTTTAGGGTAGGCGCACAGCGTGGGTAGAGGATCTCGCACATTCCCAGAGGTGGCCAGCATCCCTGCAGCATCACTTCCCTGCTAATCACAGTGCAGCACTGACAGGGCCATCCGGTCAGCTTTTGTCTGAAGGGCAGCACCAATATGGGGCAACATGTAAAAACAGAGGTATAACAGCCTCTGTTATATGGGAGCCTCTGTTAGAAAATGGGAGATTCTGAAGGTGAAGGAATGACAAGCAACATCTCTTCTTTATAAGCAAAAAGGGCTTTTGCAATTACCAAAGCATCCTTGCCTCCCGCTCATGTGCTCCCTGCACCTTCCAGGCTCTTATGCTTCTGCCCAAAAACCTTTCTACTCTCAAATGCGGCACGAAGAGGTGTTACAATCTCTGTTTTACAGCTGGGGAAGCTGAGGCACATAACATCAATCACTCAGAAATAGGGAGCTGGTAAGTAATAAACTTTTAGGAAGACCAAGCCCTAACTGTGGTGCTGGGCACTGCAGAATATGGCCCGAGGCCCTTTGGAAACTGTGCCAGTGTGACTAGCAGGGGACGTGGAAGAGTCTGGAAGAAGAAACAACTGTTCAGTTCCCAACACCTCTGCCTGTGCTTTTATGCAGATGACACCATGAATCCAGCCCTGCTGATTACGCAGGAATTCTCATGAGAAAAGGCTCTTTCACAAGACTTCGGACTCTTCCTGCTTCCAAGGGAGTAGGAAATGCACTGCGGACAGCCTTGTTTCAATGATGTTCACACTTCCCATCCTGGCTTAACCAGGAAGCTAAAAGGAAGATGAGTCCAAAAGTTCACTGCAGTACTCTGAAGCTCCCAGTCCAGTTCTGCTCCAGTTCAAAAACGTTAAACTCTAGTGAGAAAATCTTTGCTCAACTCTAGTTCTGAAAAAACACAGAAATTGGGCTAGGGAAGGTCTCTGCTTAAGGGTATTGAGCCATGACAGCGCACATTTGGAAGGAAACTGCAACCATGGAAAAGGTTAAAAAATACAAAATAGATTTACTGATTTACAATTGTTGGACAATTAATTGATTTTGTAGCTAAAGGAAACGCAGCCAGATCTCATCTGCCTGGTGCCGCAAGGCTACGAAGTGACATCAACAAACAGAGAGTCAGTGTCCTGCACAAAATGAATTGGACAGATTTGAAGACTGGGTCACAGAAGCAAGATGGCAACTAGCAGAACGAATGCAAGGTCAGTACCTCAAGGGCGTTAACAAAGTCTTCACGTCTGAACAGAGAGCTAATCACCAGGACACCTCCCTGCCCTGGTGGGCCACAGCTTGGCTTTGAGCCACCAGTGCGATGCAGTTAAATAAATGAGGGAGTGCCCTCCTAAAACGTAGTAAGGAAGATGCTTTCAGTAACAAAGTAGAAATCACTAGTACTCTGTCTGGTCTCATGCTGGCTACCCCCCATAAATAAAAGCAAAAATGAAAGGGGATACGGCTGCTAGAAATATTGCAATGAGATACGCCACAAGGGAAAGGTACTGCAGGCAAAGTTCACCATTGCCAAGAGAATAAAAAAGCCTAAATCCAAAACTAAACATTGTTACAGTATAAAGAAGTCAATAATAACCATAGGCTGGAAATCAGAAGATGCTAATAGCCAGCGATGGGAGCAATACAGGGACTGCCACGAAATCAAGGGACAAAAAACCAAACAACTTTCAAGGTGAGGCACAGCCACTTACAGGAAAGAGAACATGATGTGGTGCCTGTGATAGCTGGAGCACAAGGAAGGAGGTGCCCTCCCACCCTACAGCTCCTCAGACATTCACTAGACAAATTGGTGAAATAGCAAGCATGGTGTCATGGGACAACCCTGGAGCCTGAGAGGCCCCGTCAGAGCTGGGCAGACAGAGGAACGTGTAGATCCAAGATCTCTGCTTCCTCTTCTCTTCTACCTCCAGTAGGAAGATAGCTATGGAGAAGATAAAGGTTTAACTTCATCCTGAGTTTAACTCCACTATGTCAGCACTAAGAGCAGAGATAAGCTGATGGCACTGCTGGGCTCTGAACACACAGCTCTGCTCCAGGAAAACAGGCTCTTCCTCAGTTTCCCTGCTTCTGCAGCTCTGCATGCTTGTGGCAGGAACGCTGGCAGATGCAGCACTGAAAAGGCAGGGAAATGTGTGCTTAGGAGCAAGGGACCAGACCTGCTGAACAGGGCAGGACTTGTGGAGGGATTAGGAGCAGCCAGCAGGATGCAGGCAGCGGGCCCTGGGCTCCAGGCAGCCTCCGTGGAGTGCTCCTTGTGCTGCTTTGCTCAGCTGCAGGGCTGTAGCTGGCAAGGACGTGCCCCCCTCCCTCCCGGCTAGGCTTCCAGCAGCACTCAAAGCCTTATTGACTTGAATGAGCAATTTGTCCGTTTATACAGTGACCTGTATGTGCTCAATGAGCGGGCTGTTGACTACGCTGACCTCATGCTGCAAACCGCCGAGTCGCTCGTCGCATCGGTGTCAGAGCCCAGCTTGACGCGTTTCGCGCAGAGCCAGCAATTCTGGCTATTGTGCACGCTGAGAACCTGGAAAGGAAAACCCGCTCCCGAGCCCGGGCCGAGGCGCGCAGCGAGCACCCCAGCACGAGCCAAACGGCCAGCCAGCCGGTCCGATACCGAAGGGAGGGAACGGGACGCGCGGAAGGGAAAAGCAGAGCATTTGTGCAGCACACGCTCGTCCGTCGCAAGATCGGTCCCGCAGGCTCCCCAACGCGTCGGTGGGGTGGTTGCGAGAGCGCGATGCCTGGTTAGGAAAGGGAAGCACAATTCACTGGCGTTGATTAAACGGCAGAGGAGGCTTGCATGGAGGGAAACGCAAAGAGGACGGACGCAACTGCATCTGCCTGAGCCTCGTGCAATTAAACCAAACCCAGGCTAACTCCCTTATTTTCCTCATTTACCTTCAGGCCAGATTTTCTTAAGAAACGTGAGGTGCAGTGGGTTAAGGCCCAACCACAGATTAGCAGAAATTTTATTTAATTATTTTAATTATTTAATGAAAACATTATTAAATAGCATGCCTTAATGTTAAAACCAAACACAGGCACAAAAACCAGCGTTGCACGACTGCACAGATATTTTAATGGAAACACGAGGATCCAGAAACCTTGCTCATCCTCTAATGACTTTAACACACACACAGAGTGCAGCACGCTTCCCATCTGCAAAGCCTTCCTGCGCGGCTGAGGGCTGCATCTGACTCCAGAAGAAACTGCAGTGCCTTGAGGGGCAGAAGACCTCCCCCCCTTGCCACCGCATGCAGTTGAGGCGAAAATAAGCCATTCCTGTTACCAAAAAGGTCCCAGCAGCCCCTAATTGGGAAGAGTTTGCAGGAAGAAACAAACTGGCACCGTTACACACGTGCGCTCTGCTTCCAGATGTGTCTCGCGCCTGTTTTCACGTGGTATCCAAGGCAGGGCTGGAAATTTCATCCCTTCCCAACAAAGGGAAGACGCAGGCACGGGATGGGCTTTCCATACCGAGGTAGTGCGGAGATCACCACCGGCTGGTCCGGCGGATGCACAGCCCGGCCCTCCTCCCACGCGCGCATCCCAGCTGCCTTAGGCACCTTCCTTCCCCATCCATCCATCCATCCATCCCTCCATCCACCCCTTCCTCCCCCTCCTCCTCAAGTTAGGCCGGGCCGCCCGACGCAGCGCGGCCCTCCGAGGCTCCCTCTTGCTCGACGCGGCGGGGTACGTCACGTCCGCGAGCTGGGAGAGCCGCTTTTACTGAGGCCGCCTCCTGCTGCCCTTTCCAGCCGCCCGCTCGCGACCTTCTCAACCCCCAAACTCTCCAGTCGTAAATACACCCGCTAACGGTAGAAAACTTTATTTTCTTATGCGTCTCCCCCGCTTCTCGGAGGAGCCGTTTCCGGCAGCTCCGGCTCCCCAACGCCAGCCCCTTGGTAGTTTCTCCCCGCTCCTCTGAGATATTCCAGGCACGCTACCAAGCCTGCGGGCCCCTCAAAGGCCCGACGAGCGCGCGCCGAGGCGCAGGAAGGGCTCCGAGCCGCGCACCGGCCCTCCGGGGCAGCTGCGCCTCCTGATCTCCTTTCTCGCCAGCAAAGGTTTTAGTACGATTATTCTTTTTCAGCAGAAAAAAAGACCGATAAGAACAGTTCCCACAGCGGGCCTCAGGCCCACACCCACTCGGCTTCCTCTGCGCCGCCCGGACAAAGCGCCGTGGAGAAGGAAACGAGGGTGGGCGAACAGAAAGGGGAGGAAGGACGAACGCAAGTCTCCTTTCCTTTTAAAAGGCCTCTGGAAACGCCAGGGAAAGCCGCCGCCGAGGAGAGGAAAGGCAGGTAGGGTCCGCGCGCCAGCGGAGGCGCGCCGGGCTGCGTTCGCGCTGCGCCCAGCGCAGCCCCGGCCTCCGAACCCCCCGCGCGCGGGGCGCCCACAGCCTCGGCGAAAGGACCCAGCCGCTTTCCGGCGCGATGAAGGCCGTTGAATCATCCTCTCTGCCGTGGGTGGGGAAAGGATGTCTCTAGCACCGGCGCAGCAGCTTCCTCTCGGCACCCGGCCAGCCGCTCGCCGCCTGGCCCCCCGGCTCGCTCCCGCCAGGGGCACCCCGGCCACCGCGCCGCCGAGGAGCAGCTCTCGCTCGCGCCAGGTAGGCACAAGCTGTCCGAGATACCTGGCAGGCAGAAGAACCGTCATATCCCCAGTCAGCGCCTGGTGGCTGCAGGCCATCCGCCGAGGTCCCCCGCGGCGGCGGAAGGGAGGACGGGCGCCCTGAGCGCCCCGCCGGGAGCGCTGCCCGCAGCCGAGCCCGGCCTCGGCGCCCAGGTACCGCAACGCGAGCTTGCACCCAAAAGGCCGGTCACCTCCCGCAGGGCCAACGCAGGTGGAGGGCGGTTGGCAGCAGGACACAGGCAATGCCAGGACAAACCCACGCATCTCTTGGGCATCAGCGTGTGGGAAACGTCCACCGGGTCTGTGCAACGCACAAGCGAAATTCGTGCGGCGAATTCAGGGAAGAGCTCTTTGCTGGGAGAGGGCGAATGCTTTGGATAGCTACGTTGGGCAAATCCCGCTCGGCTCCTCCCAGGCCAGCAGAGGCGCGGGCTGTTCTGCTGATGGATTTTGCCTTTCGCATCATCCTAAGGCAGACGCCTACGTCTGGTCAGATGAACCATACCGTCAGCTCCACCTCACTATGACTAGGTCAGACACAGACATATGCATGGCAGGTATATAAGATTAGGCAAGATCGATCCCATAACAAGCTCTTGGGCTAGATAAACGCTAACGGGAAACAGAGCAGCCAGCCAGGCCTGGCTCATGGACGAGGACGAACCAGCTCCTCCCAGGGAAACCAGGTGAGTCACATAGGTGAGTTAGGTCTTTCTAAAAGCTCACTGCAAACCCTATCAGACAGACAAGAGAGATGTAACCGAGATGCTCCCACACTAACTGGATCCCATTATAATCATGCTGATTCTACACTTCCCTGATAGCAGAGGCAGGAATAAAGCCGTAATCCCAGATGCATCCTCAAGGAAAGCACACTAAACCCAGTAGGACCCCAGGTGCTCAGTCAGGGTCTTCTCACCTCTCCTGCTAGAAAAACAGGGCTAGGGCGAAGAGGCTGACTGCAAAGACGCCCTCCAACCAGATATCCCATTGGCGCACAAGGCACTGGCCTTTGCTCCCCTCCGATTTCTCGGATACCAGGTACTCCTAACACAGACTTGCCCTCTCCTGCAGATGCAGAAATCATGCAGCAGTTTTAAAAATACAATCACTGCAGAATGGATCCAACATGAAAGGTTTTAGGGGAACTTCCTTTGTGGTCCCTCCGTCCCTTCCACATGCCCAGCAACCTCCGCCCACCCAATTTCTCTCCCATGCACGCAGCCTCGCCACCTCTGGGCTCCCTGGCGCGGGGCGCTCTTTTCTGTCGAGATTAAATCGTTATTACACAAGGGACTCGCACGCTGTCACCACAGCTTGCAGGCTCATCCTCTCTTCTGCCCGGGGCAGAGGGACTGTCAACACCAAGCCTCCTCCAGGGCAAGGCACCGCGTGGGGCTACGCCCGTTCACAGCTTGCCGGGGCGATGCTTTCCAAGACCCATCTCTCAGCACCAGCCGCACTCAGCACGAGTGCGCGGGAGACACGGCGGATTTCAGCCTCCGCAAACAAAAGAGGATCCAACGGCTGTTGGAGATGTGCAGCAGGCAGGCCAAACCTACGGGCCTTACAGCATTTGCCCTAAATGGAAAGGGGCCTGCAAGCGCGCGGGGGGGCAGAGCACGGGCGCCGGAGCGGGACAGGGCACGAAGCCAGGAGGGAGGAGGGGAGATTCCCAGTGCTGCAGCGGGAAGCAACAGCAGGAGGAAGGAGACCACCCCCACAATGAGCAGGGACAGTTAAAACTCAGGAGATGAGTTGAGTTTGGGGGTCTTGGATTCAGGTAAAATTCAGAGACGCTTGAGCGACGTGTGCTTCGGCCATCTGACCCTGGCTGCCTTATCTGAATACGCACCTGGGCAGGATGAAGAGGAAAGCCTGGTGTGGGCCTGCCTGTGGGTTTAAAAGTTGCATTTGGCTCCACGAAGTGCTGTCATAAGCTGATCTCTCCACCAGTGCACTCTGGACAGGAAACAGATCCAGCCATCAGCTGGGAAACAAAACCATTCACTGGGTATGGTACAAAACCTCACATCTTGCTGGAGGCTCCAGGGTGATCAGCTCTGTTTTTAAATGAAGACTGCAGAGTCAAAATTTCCTAAGTGAGCGGAGCTGGACCTGCTCCCTCGCAGTGACAAAACAGGGTTTGTTTTATCTCTACATGCACACAACCCATGCTCTGTTCATACCCATAACCCCTGCAGCCAAGCCCAGCCGGGAAAAGGGAACAGGTCAGATTCCTCTTCCGATGATATGTGGCCACTGTCACTGCACCCAAAAATTAGTCAGACCACAGAGCAATGAGAAGTTCATAAGGTGCTTGGCTGCTGTATCGTTTCTGCAATCTCCAGACATGCCTGGCAGACTGTCTCTGCCCAGCGCTCCACCTTAGAAGCCAATAAATTCAACCTCGCCCCAGGATTTTCTGCTAAAACTTCATTTTAATTTGCACCACTAGCACCTAGGATATCCACAACAGGTCGTGGCATCATTGTACTAGATGCTCTACCAACAGAATTAAACCAGCCTTGTTCAGGAGGAGTTAAAATAAGCCAGAAACAAAACCTGAAGTGACTTTACCTATAAAGGAGTGAAAGGAGGAAAGAGCTGCAGGCATTAAGCACTAGCCTTTCTCACTTCAGCAGGGATGGTCAGTGTCTGTAAGCCCGAGGGAGATGGTTATTCCCAGATAAGTAATCAAGGAGCAGACCAACGCAGTCATGTTTACGTTCTTAATACAAGTGAGAAAACGCTACCGCACCTGAACTCTGTCTTTACATAGCCCCCTTCTCCCCCACCCTCCCAGCCTCCAGAAACCCCCCATGCACCACTATACCTCCAGTTGGGTTGGTTTAATGACCAGCCAGCATTCCCGAGAGTCAAATAAAAATGCTCCGCTGGCTAGATCCACCACCTGGGTCACTGGCAACTTACTACTCTGCAGAAACACAAGCCTTGAAACTATCAGCAACACCTTCCCACAAGGAGGGTCTTGAATCAACCAGCAGGCACAAGCCATCACATTTAAGACCTGCATCGACCAACCTGGGATGGGTGAGGTTTTCTAGTCAAGTCTGAGGGTGAAGACTCCCTCCCTTCCCTCTGCTTCGGTGAGCCAGGCATCATGGAAGCAGTTAAAGGCTGATTTGCACATAAGCGGTCAATTATTTGGAGAAAAAGGTGCCCGCTTGGTCTCCTGCCAGTCTGCAGACAGATTTAAGACACATGGGAATTGAACCTCCGGTCCAGACATCACTGTGGCCAAATAGGCCACCTCCTTTACAGGCCCCTGGGAGAGCCCCTGGCAGCACAATAAAAGAAGTATTTAGTAAAGCTATAGACTCTCTTGAAAAAAACTTGAGGACGATGAGCCATTTTGCAGCCAAGCTTCATATAAACATGTTGATAATGATGTTAGCATCAGCGCTGGAGATGAATACGGCTGCACGGCAACAGCAGGCCTCTCTGTCTGCTTCAAGAAAGCCTCTTTCTTGCAACGCACATGTTTAAGCCATGATCTGTGTCTGCTGCCAGCCACATTCATACCAAAACGTGCTCACCTCATATATCTTCGACACATCCACAGACCTAGGTGAAGTGGAAGTACAGGAAAAATCGCATGGCTCGCTAGCAAATTCCATTGTGCTGTGTGCCGTCGTGCTCTTTGCTGAAACCTCCATCCTGTCTTCACCTTCATCGGAGTTTAATAATATATAGATCACGGCCAGCGGTGTTACAACACCCTCACATCAGATGTGGCTAAAAGCTTTAGTATTTCACAACTTTGCCCAGGCTCATACGAAATAAACTCCTGGATGTTAAGCCAGTTCTTGCAGACCGTCTTCTACACCCAACCATGAAGATGCTGTCATCCGCGCCCCGCTGTTGCCCAGAGCGCCATCAAAACCCTCCTGATTTTCCACTGAGCGCATGGTCAGGCTTTCAATCCCTACCACCTGCACAGCTCTTAAGATCTCTGCTCAATGCGGGATAAGGGCTACGTCTCCTAGACTGCCTTTCTCCTCTTGTGACACATGCTGCCACTGGTGAGCACCACTGAAAACCCAGCACCAGAGACAGACATACTGCAAATATTTAACCGGGTGGACGTCAAAGACCAATAAAGAAGGTATTGCTGCGGGCTGACTGGCATAACTTTCTGTGCCATTTAAGAAAGCTGGGGGGACCTATTTGAAAACTGTATATGGCAGCCGAATGTATTTAGCGTTTCGAATTTTTACACTGAGAATTTTCAGTTTTATAAGCACTGAACAACACAGGGTTAACACCATAAATCCACATGGATATAGCAAAATTCAGTCTTTCACAGGTCTCAAAAGAGGTCACGTTTATTCTTTTTGTTTACCAATCAGGCTGTCTTAATCTATAGCCTTGGAGAAGAAAATGAACTGAATTCAGCATCTGTACTGCAACAGTAGCTCAGAAGGTTTGTAGTGAGCTTACCAAATACACGGGATCTCTCCTCCTATGTTAGCCACGTGAGTGCTGCTCAGTGCTTTTCCTAAAAACAAACAAACAAACAACCCCCCCCAAAAACTAGTTGCTTAGTTCAGACACGAGATGCTAACAGATTCCAATCACTTTCAGTTTGACTTCCTACCTAGAGCATCATGCACGTTTCTACCATGCGGTGTGGGTTACCTTCCAAACCTGAAAAAGACCTGGGAAAATGACAGAGAGCTTTCTAGAGGATCCTAGAGCAGCGTTAGGTGGCTGTGGATATAAGAACACACCAACAACAGCACCAGATTCCTCAGTCTGCTGAGAACAACATTAGTTTTGAGACTTTTGTATTCCTTTTTAGTCACGTTGTTGCAGACATATAACAAAGCCTGCCTGCTGATCTCTAAAGGATTGGTCTCGACTTCACTGTCAAACTGATTTGCATCGCTCAGCAGCTTTGCTGATTTCTTGAGAAAATGCAGGATTGCCTAACTTCTCTCCGCACCTTTACCAGAGAGCGATTAGCTCCTGGTCTCTGAGCTCCGTCAGCCCTCTGTTGACTACAGCCAGCGTCACAACAGCACAGGAAGCTGCCACAGACACCAAACGCTCATCCTGGCAGAGAGGATGATGATATCAGCAGAAGTCAAACTCTTGTAAATGCACCAGTGGAAGATAATCTTACTGAGTTCAAAATAAGAAACAACCAATCCCCCACAGTTATTGCTACCATCCTACATCATTTGGACATGCTGATCAGCTACAATCTGTCATGATTTTCATGGTCCTTCCTGTGCAATAATAAACATTTTATTAAAACCATGGAGCAAGCAATCCAAAGCATATGAATATTCATGATGCCTTCCATAAAGACAAGTTGGGATCCTAGCACAGTACAGACTCTGCAAAGTCTTTCCTACCCACTCGTAAGGCACAAAAGCACGGGAGTTAAACAAGGACGCAGTATTAGCCATTAAACCACAGGATGAGCTTTCAGGAACTGGCAGGCTGGATCGCTTCCAAAAGAAGGCAAATATTCCAGCCCAGTTCTCGCATGTCAGATGCGCTGAGCATTTACTGACTGTAAGAAAGAGAAGACAACCCATCCCCTTCCTGAGAGCTAGACTGTGACGCAGTCTCCCTCGATACGCTGCCTCATAATGGATGTTACTCAGAGGCAAAGTCGTACCAACAAACACTTTATCTTCTTTAAGTGCAAAAAAGGCACATTGAATGCAGTACTTCTGCTTTCCTTCTACATCTAACAATCTTCTAGCTAATAAGAGCTGGCAAAACTCAAGGAAGGGTGACAGGGCCTATAAGCAGGATCAAAAATCCCATCTTACAAGGAAACAGTAACTGGAATCAATGACAGCCTCTGCACAGAGACGCGTAGCCAGGCATGAGAAGGTCTGAATCCAGCTGGAAGAGGAACACCAGCCAGTTTGTCACGTTATGCAGTAGAAGGATGGTTAGCAGGGGATGAATTGGGCATCTTCCAGGGAAACACATCCCAAGTCAGACACACTTCAAGATGCCCCACACTCTCTGGGGCATCCTGCAAAGTTTCCCAACCCAAAAATGGGGACCTGAGGCTTCTACAAATTTCTTATTACCGCTCCCGATCTTTTACAAGACAGTAACTCTTTCAGCCACATCCACAGAGAGACCGAATGTCTATCTTCCTTCTGTCACAACAGCCCTGTTCTGTCACAACTCCAGCCCACACCAGACACCAGAGGATGAATTTCCAGCCCCAGCAGTTAGACCTGTTCAGCATTTACAGAACATACTTGGTCTGCATTTTCTTTGGGTGCTTTCTCCCGAGGGAGATGTACACGCACTGGGTGTTCCCTTAGGAACAGCCACAGCATCACCTATCAAGCTTTCCTGAGCAGAGGGCAAGGGATAAATTGTGAGGACAACAAAATCTCCAAGTCTGGCAACAAAAGAGCCACGCAAAGCGTTATCTGTGCTTTTGCTTCCTTTCCCTTCTGACCTTCACCCCCAGAGCTGGGAGTTCCTTGCAGCCAAATCCACTTGGAATGAGCGCCTTCTCAGCTCGAGAGCCAAGGAAAGACCCACAGATTACAGCCTCTTGCTCCAATTGTTGTTGGAAAAGCACAGCGTGTCAGAAATCACTAGAATGACAACAGGCTGCTATTTATGAATTAGATTTATTGTCACCCTCCTCTCCCCCAGGGTCCCCAGACACATGTTTCAAGTCTCAAAATGCCCTGGGTTCATGAAATGCAGCTCTCGGGCTCCTCAAAGCCTATGTCTTGCTTCTCCACTTCCCCACTCCACCCATCCCCAGAAGCTTCCAGAGGTGTGGCCTCCTCCTTTGCCTGCTAGCATGGAGATAAACGCGACTCCTACACATACATAGAAAAATGAATCGATCACATCTTTGCTGCTGTGGATGTGCAGGTCCAGCTCCTGTAACATCTGAAATGAAAGAAAGTCACATCTGCAATAGGGATATAGGAAGACACAAGAGTTGTCAATAGAAGGCAAGAGACTTCAAGTAGAGCCACAAATGCAAGTTAAGACTTTCTGAGTATGAACTTTGCTGGACAGGTACCCAAGCCTGCTGGCCTGAGGCACATTTGCGGTCTCCTCTATTAACCCTTAGGAAAGGCTGTGCTGCATAGCCTGGCTTTCTTGCCAGCTTTCCTTGTGTTTTTTTTTCCCAGGTGTAAAAGCCCAGAATATCTGTAATTTAGTATCAGCATCACAAACTGTCTTGGTGACTTCTGGCATCGTGAGCCCAAGTTTCTAGCGTGGCACCTTCAAGTAAGCACCGAAGCACATTTTGGGGACCCCGTGTAAGTGCTCCGTTTTCAGTTCCCAGCGACTTCTTTAGCTGTGGCAGGTGCTGGGCTCACCAGAAGCCAGCATGCCCACGTGAGAGCAGGACCTCAACGTTGGCATGAGCGCTGGCCTCTCTGCTCCAAGTCCATAGCACCGGCTCTGTCACTCCCGTCCCTCCCCGGCGCTGCGGAGTTCCCGCAGTGTCTCGTGCAGCTCTGCGTCTGGCAAGGGACAGGCAGCAATCTGCAGATTGCACGTCCTGGCCCCACCTATAAAACAGGGATGTTTATGTAACGCAAGGAAAACACTAAGCACAGCGGCATTGCCGTGGAATACGCTTTCAGCTGGCAGAGTCAATGGAGCTCCAACAGTCCACACCTGCCCTTACCTCTTAATATTAAAAGAACAACTTCCTATTTAATAGGAAACAGCAAAGCCCTTGCGAAGTGAGATATTCCTGTTCACAACAAAAGATATGGCTGATGAGCAACGTATTAATTCCAAAACGCCACTTCCTGGGCTTCCTGAGAGAAATCAGCTCCCTGCAGAGTGACTTCTGCAACTCTGTGCTGGAAAAAAAAACAGGAGGGGGGCTTGGTTTTTTTTATTTTTTAATTTTTTAAGTGATTTGTTTTCCAAGCCAGCGACCCTGGGAACCAGCAGGGCTGTTAAATCACACTACTCTACTTTTTATCTGATATCAGAACCTGGCCAAAGGACTGAAAAGCAGCCTAGCATTATTAAGTCCATGAAGTAAGAATGAGAGGGTGACAAAGGGTATATTTTTTTGATGCATCTCACACATCTACCAAAAAATCTCATAGCCACACGTGAGCAACAGTTTGCCTGAGAAAGCAGCTTAATAGATATTGGAAAGCCTTGACGTTAATTCACTCTCCTAAACACAGGAAAAATACTTAATCATCCAAGAGGTAACGAGGAGGTAAGTCAGGAACCTGCTACCTAAGACCTAAAGCGATCAGAGGGAACCAAATGAAAGCCACTGGGAGCTTGTGACAAATAGGGCCCGTTTCTCCAAGAACATCTGCACAGCACAGGGGCCAAATACATTTTGCTGTCAATAGCAGCACAGTCAGTCTGGAGTTAACCTCGCTTTGTGATTTCCCTGGAACGACTCCAGATTCCCTCAGCGTAACCGAAAGCTCAGCCCATGCTGTTCTGCCTTTAGTCCTGGGCTCGATCTCCGAAATGGATGCTCCGAGGGCTGACAGTCCTAGTGTCTAACACCCGTGGGCGTGCAATCTTGTGTCCAATTCTGGGCTCCCCAGGACAAGAGAGACATGGCACTCCTGGAGAGAGTCCAGCGGAGGGCTACAAAGATGATTAGAGGGCTGGAGCACCTCTCCTAGGAAGAAAGACTGCAAGAGCTGGGCCTGTTCAGCCTGGAGAAGAGAAGATTGAGAGGCGATCTCATCAACGTGTACAAGTATCTGAAGGGGGAGTGTCGAGAGGATGAGGCCAATCTCTTCTCTGTGGTGTCCAGCAACAGGACAAGAGGCAATGGGCAGAAACTGAACCACAGGAAGTTCCATCTGAACCTGAGAAAAAACTTCTTCACTGTGAGGGTGACAGAGCATTGGAGCAGGTTGCCCAGAGAGGTAGTGGAGTCTCCTTCGCTGCAGATATTCAAAACCCGCCTGGATGTGATCCTGGGCAATATGCTCTAGAGGACCCTGCTTGAGCAGGGAGGTTGGACTAGATGATCTCCAGAGGTCCCTTCCAACCTAAACGATTCTGTGATTCATGTGATTTCCTTTTCCCCGACATCTGCACCCACGCACAGTCCAAGGACCAGGAAGGACATCAATGCACCCTTCAGACACTTCCAAGTCAGACCGTTGATTGCGAACAATTCAAATGTGGCCCAGTGCTCATCACTGCCCCTGGTAAGGGTTGATTCTGATTAATCTAAGCTCATATACATTCCCAGGTGTTGTCTGCTGGAGTACTGGGCTTTAAGAGCATAACTCAAAGAAACGAGTGCCTGCACTGCTTAAGTGATATCCCTACTACAGACAACGACACAGGAATAAAACTTCCAGTAGCAATAGCTATAGCTTACGTTTCTCGCCCTTTTTTGCATCTAAGCAGAGATGTTAACTTCTTATTTATTCAAATACAAGAGACGGAGCTTTGGATCACACTGGAGTTCTGGATTAACTTGGAGTCCCCCTTCAGAGCACCCCACCGCTAAGACTTCACTCCAGGCCCTGCCAAACGTAGCCAATTACAGTAGCTGTACGCGGGCTTTAGATGGAGGTGTTGCCTCCAAGTCTCATGCACAGTCTTATTGATTTCTCGTGTGTATCACCATACTCCATACATCCCACATGCACTGACTTATGTGCTTTCATGCAGCTCCTATTTGCTGTTTAAATGGAGAAGAAACTATGAGATACAGTTCAATTAACTTAAGCAGCTTCTCCCAGATGGCCAGAGGCAAACTAGGGAACAGTCCTGCTACCGCTAGTCCTAAACTACACTGCTCCTCTGCTCTGCGCAGGACCATGCATCACCTCCTGAAGTGGCTGAGGAATCATTTTAGACCACAGAAGCAACAATCTGAATTTCAACGCAAAATACAAAGTGAACTTCTGTTAAAGTTCGGACAACTTCTGCCCCCTAAAGTCTTGGTTTTACACTTCCACGCACAAAGGATTTTAAGCCAGAAGCAGAGAAATGTGATGGTAAAAGCATACACTTTGAATACATTTGTATGTCAACAGCTAGCACTTTTTATTTCATGAGAAAAACTGTCAGTCGTAGGTTGCGAGCACAACTGCATACAACCAAGGTGCCTTTGAACAGTACTTCAGGCACAGAACCGGATTTCCCATTATTTACGTTGTGCAATGTTTATTACTCACTGCTGTCAGGGCAGAGTGGCTCAGACTAAAATCAGGGGACTAGCGGCCACCTAGAGAATATTTAGCATGATATAAGAAAGAGTTTATTAAACAAAAGAAATCATTTGCTCGGTTCTTTTGGTTATTTGGTGCTGCATAACAAATTGTTTCAATGAAGAAGGAGGCCTGTGCTTTCTGCCCTTGTTAAAATTCACAGAGACATTGGCATCACCCTGTTTGTAACAAGCAGCAAAAAAAACCCTTCTCTTGCTAAGCCTGGGGCCCAGCAGAAGCTCCAGGTGCGCTGCTGCTTGCAAGCTCAGGCGAGTGCTGCAACTTGAGCTTTACCAGTCACGGAGCAAGGGTCTAGGTCTCTGCTGGCCTGGAGAGAGCAAACTCTGTAGGAAGCGAGAGGAGGGGCAGGACGATGCCAAACCAAGAAAGGGAGAGGTCAGATTGGGTCTCCACTCACTGCCACAAAGCACTCCTGATACTCTTCCTTCTGCCTTTCATGACCTTTTTTCCAAAACGCTCAATCTTTTCTCCCCATAGGTCAAAGCAGCCTGACAGTGCTCTCATTCCTCCAGCTACCGCACGCCCTGTCAGCCGCTACTGCTACGAACTCTCTGCATCGCACACTTTTGCGCATCCCCTTCCTCTGCAGCCCCTCACACTGTTGGCCATTAGCTTCTTGCCTTTGTACAGGACAAGATGAAGCTTCCTCTCCAGCTGCACACATGAAGGGCTGCTGCTTTTTTGAGCTGCTTCCCTGCTGGCTGAGACAGGGAGAGGACGGGGGGCTTGTGAAGCAGCTCGTGAACATCCCAACCTGCGAGCTCACTCTTAGGGTGATCCAGAAAGTTTCCCTTTCTCCTAAATGCAATCAGAGCCCCCTTCGGTGGGGATCTGGCCTGGCTTGTACAGCGTTCAGCTGACATCTGCTCTCCCCGGGAACGTCACACGCAGGTGCGTGAGCATATTCAGCAGCAGCATCCCAGCCACGGCAGCAGCCATGGGACATGCCACTGATAAGTAAGCCACAACAAAAGTGAGCAGAGGACACCAGAGGTGGGTCTCAACCAGTTGGGGAATCAGCTGTGAGTTTAAAGGCTGGTTTTAGCAACCCAACTTTAGAACAGCCCTCGTGCCCATATGTATCTGAGCCAAGCTAAGATCAGTCTTGCGATCAACGTCCTTTCGCAGAGTGTACATAACAGTCACAAAGTAGAGGGCTTGAAGACAGTCCTCCACTGCCGTTTCTGTATTTCCTGCACTTTTCAGCTTTTCCAACCCACTAATTTCTTCCTCATTCAGGAAGTTTTATGGCACTTTATGATTCACTGTTTAGCCCTATGCAGGCTACTGTAGTTTGTCTGCACCCATTTAATGCCAGCTCCAGCAAAATGAGGACAGTCTTCACGTGCAGCTATCTGAGGGGGATTCAGCATTCAGGCAATTGTGGCCATTATGAATTCCTGTTCTGTATATCGTTGTTATATCATTTTGCAACAGCAGACTGGAAGCAGGCATCCAAATCAAGCACCAGACGCAGCAATACCAAAGGACTAAGGGCGCTACTCAAGATCTAGCAATGTTCCCAGCGTTCTTGTAGCACAACCAGTAAATAGCCTAGGCACAGAGCCCAGCACTGCCAGTAACGCCAGTTTGCTGGAAAAACTGAACGGTGAAGGAAAGAGAGTCCTTGAACTCCACCTGCACTGAACAGGCTACTCCAGTGGGCATCCTGCAGGGTGAAGAGGCCCAAGAACAGGTACCTCCAGACCTTCGGCATGGAAAACGCTGCCTGCGGCACTTAGTTCTTGCTGCATAGGGAGCTGGGGAACAGAGAGGGGAAGCGTTTCCTGGTTTGTGGCCAACACCGCTCTTCCTCTTATGGAGGATATTGCCTTCCCCAGGGTGTGTTTCACTTGAAGCATGAGACATAATTAATTTCCATAGTTCACTTTCCTTCTCCACCCATTGGGAATTTTTCAAGTTCTCTGAAAAAAAAATAAAAAATCCCCAACCAACCAATTGCTCACCAATGATAGCAGTTTTCAAAAGGGGCCCCCTTCCCTGGAGAGCAGCTGTCAATATTGATGTCAACAAGCCCTTTTTAGGCAGCTGAAGTTAGGTTTGACCAGTTCTTCACTTGAACTGTTTGGAATGCAAGAGAGGAAAGAAATGGTAAATATTTTAGGTGCTGGAGACCTTCTGCTTCCTGGCTGAGCAGTTCATCTGCTCTCAAGGCTGCCTGCTTCTCCTCTATCCAGATAAATCACCGAACACTTAAACACAGCTCTCCTTGTGAGATGCCATTGCAGAAATGCTCAAGTCTTCCTTGCTCAAAGTCCCACACTGACCCCACGGAGCCAGAAGAAGCCACAGGAAAAAGGAAAGCAAGAAAGAGCAAAACTGCTAAATGCTTCAGCTTCAGAGGGAGGGGGCTCCAGGTGACAAATCAGAAGGGAAATGGCACAGAAACAGCCACACCAAGAGAAGATAATCATCTCCTGGGGGAGAGGGGGCAACGGGGAACTGTTGAAGGAACCACCAGCCGAAGGCAGCCAGCTCCCCAGGCCAGTGGGACGCCATCAGCTGAAGGCAGCAGGGAAGGATGAGTGAGTTTATGCCTCCTCCCATCTTCCTGGCAATCGGAGAAGAGCTGGATGGTTCTTGCTCACGAGAGGAGCAGAGAAAATACACGTAATCCTGTGCTTGTGGTGACAGAGGGGCAGGAGTAACACCCCAGGAATAAATCTCATGTTCTTGCTCCCCAGCACAGTGAAAGATGGACCCAGTGAGAACTAATCATGTCTCCAGCCAAACGTTCAGCTACTCCCCAATCCCATTTCTCTGATTAGTACCAGCCGCTGCCTTCACCCCTTAGAGAGCCTCCCCTCTGCTCTGCAGGGGGTGTTGGCATCACAACTGGGCCAAATTCCCAGCTTCATAATGACAGCTCCTTTGCAGCTGTCTAGCAGAGGATCGTGAAGTGCTTGTCTATGAAAAGCAGAAAGTATCTACCTTTTTTTCCATATAGGAAGTTAGAGCACATGTGTTAAATGATTTACGCAAGGATACAGAGCAATTTAGTGGAAGAGCAGGAAAGACACCGCAAAAGTCCAACTTCTTTTAATTGTCACAAGATTATTCCTTCCTGGTGAAGTTTAAATTCTGGCTCACTGGCAAATAAGAGCTGTGCCAAAAAAAACCCCCTGATCTGTTCAGGAGAGAGGGACCCAGATGCTTTCAGCAATGTAGTGAAAAATAACTACTTTTACCAAATAAAATGTGCATCCTTGTATGCACATATAGTAATTTACCCTGCTGTAATCCTCACCAGTTATTTGCCTTTTTATAAACAAAACTGTAGTCCTGTATCTACTACTTTCAGAGATGAAATTCCAACCTGCAGCTGAATGGTCAAGGGAGTTTCCCGAGAGGAGAGAAAAGTTGAACAATCTGACACTTTGCAAGTTGCAGAGATTTGAGGGCATCTTCCCGACAAGCAGGCTGCACGCTTGAAAGCCTGGGGCACACCCCCTCAGCCAGGTGTCCCGTGTGTCACCGGGCCTTCTCCTCTTTTCCCCTCCTGTGCTCTCTCCCGGACACGCAGAGCGGTGCACACAGGCACGTACACACACGTGCAGCATGCCGGAGCCCTCCTGGGCAGTAACGGCTACAGGAACCATTTCTCCTTCCATAAATTACGAGCAAACACAAAGCCTTAAAGCATCTTCTCCAAGCTCTGGTTTTCAGAGCAGATTGAGAAACCTATTGGGAAGTTAACACTGCCATCTAATGGCACCAACCCTGCTCCGTACAGCAGCCTCGAAGTCCCTTGCAGATTTTGGATTTTACAGGAGAGGAGGCAGCACTCAAACGTCACCTCCCCCATGGCCCAGCGATCAGCCTGTCCTACCCAGCCTGGGCCCAGCAGCCAGCTCTTTGCAGCAGCCTTTCACATAGGAGAAGCCTGTTGTGCATCCCTTGCCGTCTCTTCTTGAGGCTGCACATTGCTGGCCTTCCCTAGTGGGACTCATGTTGCAGGGCTGAGGCAGGTCAGTGGTCCGAGCAGGGATGCTCTGCCCACCCTGGTCCGGGCCGGATAAGGCCAGCTCCACTGCATATGGCTGCAGCCTTGCACTGCTCCTCTGCTCCCAGCCCCTTGCCAACCCGTTCCCAGCCCTATTGCACCCCTGGGAACGGGGAATGAGTCACTGGGAGTGAAAGACTCATGAGTCAAAGAAGAGATTTGGAGTGATGCCTCAGGGGACGAATATATCCTTCCTTAGCCCTCTGGAAACCAGCAATTGAGATTGCTGGGCTACAGTCACTGATAACCTCGCTTGAAATACTGAAAGACCCTCTCTGTGATCTTGCAAAGTCAGTTCAGGGACTTCAGTCATCTGATCCCAGGAGTTACCTCCTTTTCAGAGGCATTCAAGTGGTTAATGAAGCCAATCAAGCGTTGTTACGAGTTACCCATGGCTAACACTTCTTCTGCAGGGATCCCCTCCATGTATGTGCTTAAAAAAAAAAGCAGTTATCCGTTTCTGCAGCGCTATGTATAACGTAGAGGTTTGCAGAGACCAACTGAAGCCATTAAATTAGCCTCTTCTCTCTCCTTTATGGACAGTGTAGTCAGTGAAACAGATCTCTAGACTGGAAAGTAGGAGATTTCACACTGACCCAGAGTGGTTCCCCAGAGAGGTTCACAAAAAACATTCCTGGGCAAGGAAAAACATCACTTTGTGAAATGAGCCTCCAAAACAAGCATTCCCATTAGGTGGACAGTGGGTTGTACCAACAACCAGCAGGACAATGCTCTATTTCCAGCACTCCATAGGCTGGAGAATCTCCAGCCCTTGCTTATGGACTGGGTAGAGCCAAGCACTAGCTGCTCCAACAGCTCATTTCCTAGACTGACCAGCACCAGATATTTCAGAGGAAGGTGCAGAGATGTAGAGCCTCACATCTAACTAAGCAGTTCCCCTTCTTTCCCTAATCTTGAATAGAAACCTGCCTAAACCTCAAAGTACAACTGAACATCTCGGAGTCAGAGAAACAGAGGGAGCATGTGACCTGCTGTAGTTCACACAAATCAGAGGCAGAGGGACAAAATCCAAGGCCTAGGTGACTAGAGCAATTCTAGCTGGTGTCGTGTGCGGTGTAGCTTACTCAAAGTGGCTGCTCTCATCAGCCTGACAATAAACTAGAAATGGACTCTGGACTTGAAGCCTGGATTTGAGTCCAGATTCACATTTCCCAGTCTACAGTTTCATACCAGCCCACAGTCCCCAAGAATTGCCTTCTAGCTTCCTACATGTCCTTCAAAGCAAGCATCTTCATCAAACATTTAGGAGTTTCTCTTTCCTTCCGTTCCCCTAAACTACCTTGACAGACACAAACACGTGCTTGCCCTGAACAAAGGCTCTAGAAAGTCTCCTCAGCTCCAGAGAGTCCTGACGACCAGAGGCCCCACAGCACTTTAGCTGAATGGCTCAGCCACAGTGAGTCACTCCATCCCACATATGCCATGCAGGCCAGATGCTCCTCTCCCACCACAAAGGATCAAGGGCTCTGACAAAGCCCAGCACCTACTGAGCACAAGCCTCTAGATCCTGACACTCCCCACATGTCAGCCCCTCTCCTCTGGTAGCAAGGTTTTGCATACATCACCAAAGCCGCTGTTCAGTACCACGACTGAGAACTTGAAACATGCAGCCCTGGAAAGAACAAACATCTGAAACTAATAAAAATGCATGTCCTGCACTCATCAGAAAGCAAAGGAGAGACCATTACATGCCGGCAACCAGCACCAGATGAGAGAGAACAGGCTGCCAGCAAAGGGGATGCTGCAGGCAGCTTCAAGGCATGTACAGATATTCCCAGAGGTTCTGGAGCCAAGGAAGGAGAGCTCAGCTTGGGGCGAATTAAACAAGAAACCGCTCTCAGGGAGAGCGCGGTTCGTGGATATAGGGACTAATATCTTAATTAGCAACCACAGAGGGTGCCCAAACTTTTGTGCCTTGAGCCCACTTTTCCAAACCTAGTGGGATTTTAAGGAATCAGCATTTCAGACAACAAAAATAACCAAAGTGTAAGAATTTCCAAGCTTCAATTCTGCTCTGGAGAAACTTCCACATGAGCACACAACTGCCTTACACCGCGCCCCACCTCCCTTCTGGAGAAGGAAAGCAGGATAGTCCAGGGCACTTGCATCAGGTCTTGTTTTTCCACTGAGAACGGCAACATAGCAAGGAGGAAGGAGCACCTCAGGAGTTTGGCTGCGACCGATTCAGAGCATCTATGTCTGGCACCACGGTTTAATTTTCTAAAGCAGAGAGCCAGGAGTGAGACACGAACAAACCTTTTTTGCACAACCTCAAGCCACAACTTCCTGCCAGCTCATGGTCAAAACTGCAACCTGGAGACTTCGCAGAGTTAATGGCAGACTTGCCCACGAATCCTACATCCAAGTCATCATGTTTATGATTCCCAAAATTTGCTCCGAGATCTATTGTTTTAGTTTATAAGGTACCTGGCAATGTAATCACAAAATTAACACAAAGCTGTTCAGGTAGCATCAACTTCACATGGCTATGAGCCAGGCTAAGTCAGAAAAAAATCCACTTCCTAGTCTCTTACGTGATTATTACCTGTAAAATCAATGTATTTTATTCACCTGTAAATTCCCATTCTCCCCCAAGCCACAAGGGAGAGCTATTTAGAAGTCTCTAACAACGCTCGTAGCATCAGCAGTGCCATAGCTCTGCCGAAGGTTAGGCTGAGCGACCATTTCCCTTCACTTGCCACTGCAACAGCAGCTTCATCCAGCAGCCAGTGTCACGGTCTTCTCGTACCACGTGTGGGGTATCCAGGTGCTAGCACAACACAGCTAGATACAACAGCAGCAGCCTGAAGTGCTAGAGGGGCGGGGGGGAATGCCGCACCCCATCCAAACTGAAAGAGGGCCATGAGGAAGTTAATTTTTTGTGTTGGTGTTTGGAAAGGAAGCTGCACTTGCAAGCAAAAGCCTTTGATGAGGAGGCAGTGGGCACAGCCTGTCTCCCTAGAAACTCAGTTTAAAGCTTTCAAGGGGTACTGGTAAAGCACAGATGTAAAGGACAGGATAGTGTTGTCTTCAACTATTCTCTCAGTACCCATCAAGCACAAATAGTCCAGGTTGAACATCTCTAGACGCTCAGACACGCCCACCACAGAGACCGACGACTCCCTGCACTCAGTGCCAAACACCTCCGAGTTTCTAAGCGCGCTTCTCTGCTCCCACATACAGTCCAGCACCACTATCATCCTCATCTTGGATGAGCTTCAGCACAGAGACCCAAAGGCCAGATTCTTACCCTAAATCAATGCGTAATGGGAGCAAAAATGCCTTTTCCCAAGGACTTACAGAAAATCTGGAACAGAGCAAGAAATTTAACCCAAATTGTCTCAGGTTTCAGACCATCCCTAAGATGGGACTCCTTTCCCCATTAGACCTTCCCCACCACCTATACAATGGCAGAGGAGGTCTGGCAGCAGGCAGTGACAGCAGAACTTGCAGCACGAGGCATTGCTGCTCTCTAACATCTTACTCTGTCCTGGCAGCATTAGTTATAGCTGCAAGTACTATTGCATGGAGAAGCCAACAGGACAGATATTGCGCTTCTGAGATCATTAAGGCAACAGAAGACATGTGTTGACCCAGACATACTTCCCTAACTACGTACTTGCTCCTACTCAGCATTATGGTATGCTGGACCTTGGAAGCGTTCTGATTTGCATGAGAAACGTCCTCCCTCATCCCCAGTAGCATGGGAATCGCTCTGCTGGGAAGCTCCAAGTCATTCAGCAAAGCACAAAGCAGGAGGGCAGGCAGGAAAGAAGCTCCTATGCTGGGGTTAGTCAAGTTCAACAGAGCAATGTCAAGGAGCATTACCTACACTGTCAGGCAAGAGATGAGTTGTGCACCACAGTGGGATAGCACTTAATGGAGATGAGCAGAAATTCCAGTAGATTTAAGAGCAGACATCAGGAAACGGATAACGCTTCATACCTCGACATGCTGCAGGCAACCGAGAGGATGCCAGACAAGAACCGCTCGGAGCACACCGGGAGCGGTACAGACCATGTTGAAAACCCTGCAGCCTCATGAAACCCAAGTCCAACCCTGAGAGGAGGCCAGGATGGACCTATTCAATTATTAAACGAACCAAAATCCACAGTCACAACAGGTTATCGCCCTATATCTATCTAGATGGTAGACACTTGAACAAGAACTGTGATTAAAAAGAACTGAAGGTACTTTTACAGTGCCTAGGACACAGGCCCCACAACCTTGGGGACAGGCCACCGCACACTGCAGCAAACCAGAGGTGATTAGCACCACGTAGGAATCCAAGCAAGAGGACACCGACAGCAGCAACAGAAAGGAGCGCTAAGGATAGCCAAAAAGCCGACTGCAAAGGCACAGAAATGCACCTCAAGGTGCTGTCCTGGATGAACGCGGTGGTCTCTAACAGAAGGAAGAAGAATCCAGACTCCAAACAATTGGCCCGGTATCCCATGAGTGTAACGCACTGCAAGGCAGGGGGAAAAAAAAAGAGTCATTTGGTAAGAAAGGATGTGTAGCTGTGAGACAAGCATTATAAACGAAACGCATCAGACTCCACGCAACTGTTGTAATTGCCGTTTCCCAGGAACAGCAGGACACCAAAGAAACTAGAGACAGAAAGGACAGCTAGAGTGATTAGAAACAACCCCAACCCTTCTACCCTGCTACATGTGTTTTAAAAATTGTCATTTATAACAGCAAAGAGACAGTACATTCCCTCCCAATAATCCTTCATACTTCCAGTATTGAGAAAGCCTTACTGCGCTCCCTTCCTACTGCTCACGGCCAGGACTGTGGGGGCTTCCTACATGGCATCTGAAGATGTTCTGTCTTGATGCACTTCGTCCTGAGAGATGCTGCCTATGCAGCTGCTGAAAGCCACGCTCACTGCAAATGGAGGCAGTCTCCTTGGCGCTCTGATCCTTTAAGTGCATAGTGTTAAATATAAAACCATAAATTAAACTTTGGGTATACATGCACAGACAAACATATAAGTACCTGTGGATATGTTTACAAATGAAAGATTAATAGATGATCACTGGATAGGTTAAAAAACAGTTCATCATTCGTTCCGGAGCTCAGCAGATTGCTTATGAGCACCTCCAGCAGGGAGCTCCTGGGCCACGCATAACACATGCCACTCGTTGCAATCAGGTATTACATTCACCTACTAATCATTTGTTAGCTCTTGCACTAGGTTTTCAAAGGGGTATTTTAAAAGCATCCTTAATTTACCTGGGAGATCAGACCTCCTTTCCTGTGATGGTTGCAGCCCATCACCACAATAAATGATCCTCCACCTTCTGGGTTGCTAGTGACCCTTTCTGTTCTTTTATTAAGAGGACAAGGGCTCCACAGCTTTATCATTTACTGCTTTCCAGGAAGATCTGGACTAATCAAAATAGCCATATCCTACAGAAAGGAAGGAGAGCCAGCTGCACAAGAGAAACATCCCTGCTGCCCCCAAAGCAAACTAAAAAGGCAGAGAGGAAGGGCAGATGTGACCGACAAGACAGCAGCCCCAGAGCACGGCTCCCAGGCCCCACACCCCTGGAGAGGGATGCCTGCAAACAAATCACCGCAGAGCTAAGGCTCTCCGTGCTGTATTAACTTGTGCACTTTGTGCCAGGTGATGAGGGAGACGCTTTAATCAGATCAAAAGCAACTAGCAGGTTATATGATTCTGTCTGTTACGTTTATCCTGGCACCCAGCGGCACCACCTGAGATTGGGTACCTTGTTATAGAGGCTGACAGAGACATTCACTGCCTTCAAGCAGGCAGGCATTTCTCAGGGTTGGCCTAAGCCCGTAGATGAACCTTACAAGGCAGGCGTAACCCCCCCAGGCCCCCTCGTGTCCCTGCTGACACCCACCTGCTCCAGCATCAACCTGCCCATGGACAGGCTGAGAAAAACCTCTCAAACGCGATGCTGCACACAGCTCTCCCCCAGCAAGGGAGGAGGCAGGCGACAACCTCCTCCACAGGCTGCTGAGAAGGCACAGGCAGCGATGACGGCCACCTACAAGACCCGCAGGGAGCAGCAGGGCAGGATGCCTGAAGACGACATGATCTGAACAGGCCTTTGCACGCGGCTGTACTTGCAGGGTACAACCAGCACTCCCGGCACACAGCTACAACACTACCTCATGCGTCTGATGCCTTCACCTGCGGCGCTAGGTGCTGGCCCTCACCACAGCCAGGATCCCACGCCAGGGACACCGCTCAGCTGCGGAAAAGCCTGAGCTCTCCTTGGCCAGAGGAGACTCTGGGGGGCACGTTCAGCTCCAGCAGCCGTGACAAAACAGCCCTCAGAGAAGAGAAGAGGCCCAGCTCCCGCTCTCGGAGGTGCCCTCACACCAGGCCGGCAGCAGCACATTCAGATCGGGAGTTATTTATTCCCGCCCACAGCAGAATATTAATTAAAAGCACGTTGAGGGCCAGAGCAGCGCTGCTGCAACGTGGCCCCCAGCACGGCCTGGATCTCCTTTCATCCGAGTCACGTTTCCTTTCGGCGCTAAAAGCAGAGCCCCGTCTCCCCGGGTGCCGGCAGCCCCGCGCCGGCGCGGGCAGCTTCCCCCCGCCGCTGGCGCGAGCGGCAGCGCTGCCAGCTCCCTCGTGCCGTCGGGAGCAGCAATTTCCAAACCGGATCCAGGCACAGGGCGGACTGCACCCCCGCGGCAGGTCCCTCTCTCACCTACCCAGGAGCATCTCAGGCCTAACGGCCGCTATGAGTGGTACGAGAGCCAGCGGCAAGCAGGAGCCCAGCCCCAGCACGCGGCTGGAGCATCAGCTGGCAAACGCCGGTCACGGGCCTGGCGGCCGGCCGGACTGGTATGCGCCAAGCCGCTCGCCCTGGGAAGCCAACGGCCTAACTCAGTGATATTCTCAGTTTTGTGCCCAGAATCTTACTTAACAAGATCTTCCTCTGGTCCCACGCACGGATTTCGCTTTGCCTTTAACTCTTCCAATATTGCCGTTTGCAGCTGCTTTCCCTCTCCTCCAAGCCAGGGACCACAGACCAGACCTAAGAAGAGCCCTTCTTCCCACCTGCTTCTCCCTCCCGTATTTCGCGCCTGAGCCCCATCTCAGAAGCGCTGCCGAGACGGCCGGCACGGCGCTCTCCGACGCGGGCCCGCTCCCCGGCAGCGGCATCCTCCCGGCGGGGCTGGAGCACGACAGCGAGGGTTCAGCGTCCCTCGCCAAGCCCACAGGCAAAACCGCCGTAACTTAGGGCACGTCTGCCCTTACCTTCGGCTGGCACGCGCCGCCGAACACACCTGCCTGCCGCGTTCGTCAGCAGGGTTGCACTGACGCCGTGTTACCTGGCTCCCCTCCCAGCAAGCCCTGACTCAGCTGGATTTGAAATACCCACAAAAAAAAAAGCAGGTTCCGGCAGGGGGTCACTGAAATACATACACACGCCAAGAGGTTAGCACGCACCCGAGCTTGCAAATGTTGCTAGTGATTCCTGGGGCTCGCAAGAGCTCTTGCATCTTCACGCAAACACCCTCCACCAGGGTCTTCCTGCCCACGGGATGCTCCGCGCCGTGCAAGCGGGCGAGATCCAGCCCGAGGCCGGAGGGCTCTCTGCTTGCCGCAGCGGCTGAACGGGCCGCGCACCTCAAGAGCGCAGAGAAACCCACCTCGGACGCTTTCCTGGGACAGGGAGCGTGTCTCAAATCACTGCACTGGAGCCCGAAATTGGAGCGCGCTTCCTCACCAGCAATCTTCTGCAAACCTCGCTGCCTGCTCTTTGCGGAGGAGGGGGAACTAGCGCTGCGCAGAGGGTGTAACAGGGCAGTCAAAAGGCCAGCTCACGACGGGACCGCACCGGCTGTGCTACCCCCTCCTCTCCCTCCGTGGACGCAGACGGCTTGTACGCTCCTCTCTAGCCGAGGCCTGCACGCAGCAGGAGAGGGCGGCCCAGCGCGGAGCCCCGCGCTGCCGACACGCGCGCCATCCCGCTACGAGCGGCGGGCAGCGACGCTCTGGAGCGGCTTGAACCAGAGGAGAAAGCGTGAGCAAGAGGGATGGGGAGAGAGAGAGGAGCATCGTGGCCTGCGTTCCCCAAAAGCGGTGGGAAGCCGAGGACGCTCCCGCAGGTAAGCCTCCTCCCGGGGGCACCGAGGGCTCAGGACGGGGCCCTCCGGCTCTGGTTTAGGCCAGCAACCGGGAGCAGCTTTCTCCGGCCACAATTTCGCTCCACCCCGGCTCGAGCGTTTCCTCTCCGCCTTGTGGTTTTCCGTCCAGCGCCGATGCCCGGTGGGGAACGCCCGGGAGCAGCGGGCCTGGGCGCGCGGCCCCTTCCCTCGCAGGGCGGCGAGGAGGGGTAGCACCCAACCCGACAGACCGGTGTGCAGCACCCCGGGCGCTTCAAAGCGATTTCGCCCCCTGCCGCGCTTCCTCTCCCGGATCCTCGCCGTCCTCTTCGAGCACGCCGAGATCAGGACCGCTGGGAAAAGCCACCGCCGCCGCCTGTCCCGCCTCCCCGCTTTCGGGAGCGGACGGCTACAGCCGCGGCCGTCCTGCGAACGCTACGGAAGCCGCTCGCCGAAGCCTCGACGCCCGACTAGTCAACGCACCCAGGAGCCGTTTTTGGAGCCACGCAGCCATGCACCGGGATTTGCAGGGAAGCGGGGGAAATAAATGGAGTTATTCGTTGCTCTTTTCATCGCCCTCGATCCCTCCTCCCCACCCCAACACCCACACGCCTGGCCGGCGAGGTAGAGCGCGAGCCGCGCTGCCTGCCCGGGCCCCAGCGCTGCCCGAGCGGCAGCCGCGAGGCCCCGTCCTACAGCTTCTGCCCAGCAAGAGAGGCGTTATCGGAGGGCAAAAGAAGGGGAAGTCACTTTGGCAGGCAGAGAAAGCTCAACCGCAACGCACAGTCACGCAAAACGGAGGAGCCAACCTTCAGAAGAGAAATGCATCTCCATGCCAAGAGCTCGGCTATTTTCCTCTCTCTTCCCGGCTCGGCGCGCTGAGCTAACAGGCTCAGCATTCATCCCCCTCGCGCCGCGCGGCAAATGGGAGCGGAGAGGGGGAGAGCGAGGCTCAAATGAAATCCAGACCTAGAAAAGCAGTTTCTTCCCCCCCCCCCCAACTCCCCCTCTGGGCTTCTGCTGGAACCACGTTCTGTCTAGAGGACTCAGGAGGACGGAGGGGGGGAGTAAAAAGGAAACGTTGCAAAAAAAAAAAAAAAAAGAAAAAAAAAAAAAGAATTCAGTGAACTCAGACCAGAGCGCGGCTGCTTCTCCTCTTACAGCGCAGAAGCTACTGGAAAGGTAGGAGAGCAGAGGCAAAATACAACATATTAAAAGATCAATAGCCTACCTGAAATCCGGTCCCTCTCCATTACTACGGGATATATTTAGCATCCGCGTGTCACGGCCGTCCCTTTTTTCGGTGGCGTCCCCTTCTTTCACCCACTCTCCCTCCCTCCTTGCCTCGCCTCCTCCTCCTCCTCTTCCAAAAAAAGCTCTTTGTCTGGTCTAATTTCTTCAATCTGTTGCAATCATGAATGCATCCAAATTACCACATTTCCATGTGCTGATCATATGTTTGTGCTCCAAACTGAAGTAGCCCTGAAGTCTCTTTGAAACGAAAAGAAAGAGTGAGAGAGAAAGAGAAAGCAAGAAGAAAAAAGAAAAAGGGGGTGCATGACCCACAAATTCTGTAGCTCCCTGAAATACTCCACCAGGCGCAGGAAAACCGACAATCCCAAGTCCTCTGTAAAACAGTCTTAAAGCTACAGCATGCGAGTGTCCAGGGGAACGCTCCGGTCTCCACAGTTCTCTCTTAATATCCACCAGGAGATGCTTAAGGAACTTGGCTCCTTGCAATAACCGAGTGAACAACTCATCCAGCTTCTCAAATCTCTCCTCGCTTCCCCGGTCCTGTTTTGCTGCTATTTCCTCTATTCCCCTCCTCCTTCCTTGGCTAGAGCATTTTCAAAGAGCAAAGATCCTGCTCGTTCCCCCACCCAGCCAGGTCCGAAGTTTCGATTCATGCATAAACTATTCGGCTGATGAAGGCTGACTTCACTCCCAGGCGCAGCATCGCGGGCTGCGGCTACCAGGCAGCACCCGAGCGCCGCACACGGTTGCTGCTCTCCCCCCGCCAGCTGCCGGAGAGCTTCACTGCTGCTCCTGGCAAGGAGTCCCGGCGGCTGCGCCCTCCCCTCCGTAAAGCGCTGATAAAGCGAGGATCGCCGGAGCCAGCCCGAAAGCGATAGCGAAAGCCTCCCGCCGCCGGCTGCAGTCGCCGGCCTTGCCGTCGGTCCCACCGGGCAGCGGAGCTGGGCTGTAAAAGCACCTTTCGTTTACTGCGCAGCGCTGAGACGCGCCGGCAGGGCACCGAGGGGCGGCCGGATGTCAGAGCCTCGTCTCCCCGGGCCGGGGGGACGCGCTCGCCGCCGCGGTGGGCCGGTCTTCGTGGAAACTTCCAGCTGGCCAGCTGCCACGGGCGGCCGGCAGAGACTTTGGCTTAACACCTCTTCCGACACCCTGCCGGCAGCCCGCGCTGCCTGCGGGCTTCAGCGCCGCCCGTAGCCCCAACCTGCCGCCGCTGCCACCTCAGCGCAGGAGGGGCGAGGCTGCCCTGCGCCCTCGGGGCCGCCCCGGCTCCTCAGCGCCTTCCCCAGGCCGCTGGCTCGGGCGCAGAAGCCGCCGCGGTAAGCGGTGGCGCGACGGGGCAAAGCGGGCGGCCGGCAGCCCCCTCCCGCGTCCCTCCCAGCTGCCTCCTGCTGACGCGAGGGCAGCGGCTCGCCCTTGGCAGCCGGCGAGCCGGACAGCCGCGGCCCCCAGCCCAGGGGCAGGGACGGCTGGGGGCCGGGAGGAAACGCTGCTGCCCGCTACACGGAGCGGGCACGCCGGCGGCACCCTCGCGCGCTCGGCGCTGCACATGTGACGCTGCTTGTCCTAAACCACTTACAGTTCACATGGAAAATTACAGGCGTTATAGCTATGACAGAGCCTGGCACTTTCCCTCATAACACGGGCAGAAGTACAAGTTGTTTCCTGGCTGGATGAATAGGCTTCCAATGAAGGAATCCATGCATTAAAGGAGCTGCTGGGACAAGCGCCTTGGATTTCATAGCCTGGTTCCATCTTGCACTGCTTTTCGGTGGGAACTTTAAAAACAAAAAAAATAAAAAGCCCCCCCCAACAAACTGGTATGTTTCTCCATACGCCAGCTGATGGAACATCACTGTCACCAAACCGGAGGGAGGAACAAAGAAAACACCACATGGGCTCAGACAAGTGGTGCGGTCAGTCCAGCATCCCGGAGCCAGCAGCAGCCGCTGCAGCAACAGAGAGAAGCAAGCTGGTAGGAGGTAGTTCCAGGACAGCCCATTCCCTAGGAAAGTTTCACTCTGATCCCCAGTGCTTAGAGTTTGGATTAGTCCCTAGGCAGGAAGGCTTAGATTCCTTCTCAAATTCCCATTCATCCTCTATTTGCTATTCGAGCTTTGCATGTTCCTGCTGCCAGTGCCCAAGGCATTAAAGAGGGGACAATAAGCAATGTTTTCCCATGCACAATCAGAAGCCATATATTTCCTGCCTGATATTTCGGAGGTGCCGTACACAAAGAACGAACCCAGGGGAGCTGCACGGCTACACGCAGTCCAAAATCCAACCCACTGCTTTCACCAAGCAGTCTCTACTGCCATGCTCCTTATGCCTTAACCAGTCTTAGGCTGAAGAGGAAGGGAAAAGCTCAGAGGAAATATCAAGAAAGGAAGAAGGTGAATGGAAAGAAAAAAGAGATGGAGGCAGCACACACAATTCAGCCTGTAGATTTTAACCCATCAAGACCCAGGTGATCAGGAGCAACCAAGCAAAGGCATTGTTTCTCGGAGGGTAGACCAACTTGAGATACTCAGGGAAGTGAATCCAAATTACAATTAATGCAATTGAACTTTAAATTCACAAAACCTCAAGATAGATGCATGTACTGAGAATTCAAGTCCTCAAGCAAGTTTTAACCGATTCACTTCAAAGCCACAATAGTGTGTCCTCATTTGAGGAGGCCCTCGCAAAGCAATGCTGCCACACTGCAGGTGGCAGAGGCATTCAGGTAACTTTGCTCAAAAGTGACGGGTGCCAGCTGGACATGCCGTGCCCACAGCTCCGAAGTCGGGGTTTGCTCCCTTCGAACCAGCTCCTCCAAAGACCTGCAGGGCACCTGCACTGGAGCTGGCACTCAGGGCTGCAAGTCAGAGGGGCAGTGTTTCCCCCCCGCCCCCAGCGTTTGAGAAGCTTGCCAAATTCCGATTTGAATAGGTATTTGGTGATCTATGTATTGTACAAGTCTAAAAGTAAGCTAAAATATACTACATTTTCTAATATCACCTTTATAAGGTGGCAGGGAAGCCAGGCAAATAGCAAAGGTTTGGGAAGGGAACAGAGGAAAACCTTTGCCGGCTGGGTCTGTTTCCGCAGGGTCCAAGGAGCGTGAGGGCTGTCCTTCGGCAGAGCCAGCAGCACAAGGAAGAGTCAGGACCAACTTTTAGGAAGCAACCGCTATCTGCCATAAAAATAAAACCAATTTCCATTTGCAAAAGAGCAGCTGAAGCAAAGCAGGAGCCTTGCTCTGCCCCCAGCCTGGGCTTGCTGAGGCAGACGGCGACGTAGGCTGCACGCGCTTCCCTCCACCCCACCTAGCAGGTTTAAAAATCACAATGCCTGGCAGCCAGCAGGAAGTTCTGCCAGGTGCAGAAAAGGCTAAGAAGGAAATTGCCAGAAAGGCAACCAAACCCTGCTAGAGGCTCAGTTTGGATTTTACATCTCTCCCACCTTTCACATGCTAGCCCACCAACACCAGAGCCCTTCGCTAAGCCCTAAACTGCTTGTGCCATGTGAACATGTAGATGAAAGCAGAAGCCACTGTGGACACAGCAAAATCTTACCCGCAACCGCGGATGCGTGGATACACACACAAGCCTTTTCTCTTCTGACTGGTTCACCCATACAGCCCTAGGGTTACAGCCTAGACTCGACAAAACCTTCCACCATGCTTTTAACTAGCCAGGTATCCCCTTATGACCCCTGCTCTGGTGCTTAGTCGGCTAGAAGGGACAAATGCTGCAAGTCAGTGCATGGATCACAGGTTCAAACTGTGTTGACAAAGATGCCGGAAAACAGCTAGAGCAGCCAAAGACCTCGAGGGCCAGGAGAGGCAAGGAGTACATGGGGATTCAACAGGTTCTCTTACAAGCTCAGCTATCTGTAATGCTAGTGAGCTGGGAGGAAAGTACAGAGGGGGAAGGCAGCGGGGACCATACCTAAGCCAAATTAGGTTCAGTGAAGCATTTTCAGATGAGAAAACACAGGTCCAAACTCAAATAGTGCATTCAAGTGTTGCTCCATTATATCAGCTCCATGCCATTTACCTCCAGGCTGGATCAGAAGATGACAGCATCTGAGCCTCCCCTGAGTATTTGCTCCAAGAATCATTACATGTACATTTATGAGCCCTGGGGATGGGGGAGGAAAGGAAACGCTGGCTAATTTTTTTTTTTTTAATTAACAAAGGAGATGCTTCTCTTTCCAAGGGAGGTACTTATCTTTGAATGCTGTGGCTCTGCTCTTTGCCTCCCCACTCTTTCTTTGCTCTCGCCCATCTGCCAAGGCACCGAGCTACGCTATCCCAGGCTGCGGCTCTGAGCAGTCCCAGAGCAGGGCTCCTGGTCCACGTTGGCTTGCCAAGTGCTATTTTGCCCCTCCCTGAATATTTTTATGAGAAACCATATTTGTGTGACATAGGGAAAACACTGATCCTTCCTTCTCAAGTTATTATTTTTCCTACACTAAAGACCATGCCCAGGACACAGGGTTCATCACAACCCAGAACAGTGCATGAAAGTACAGTAGAAGCTTGCTAAGATGCCAGCAGAACCACCCCTCACATCTCTGAGCCCCTACAGCACCCCAACTGGATGCGCACGCACACGTCTCCCTCTGCCTTGACTTTTGCTGGGAGGAGGGATGTGTCTTTAAGAAGAGTCCCTGTTAGGACTCTCCTCCATGCTCTGGCTAAATCTCTCCGCCCGAAAGCTTCAAACCACCGGAAATCCCTAGCATATCCTCCCCAGGCTTTCTGCTCGCGCTTTAACACTCATGTGCTAAAGTATTAATAGCAGCTGGCAGCGTAGAATGAAAAGCAAGGCAGAACGACTGGACTCGCACCCTCTCGGGACATCGCATGGATTCTCAGATAAATGTTAACTTTTCCAGGACCTTCTGCTTATGCTTTCCTTTCCAGATTGCTCCCTACTGTCAGTCTTGTTCCTGCGGAGCCCTTTCAACGTACACTCTTCCCCCTTTTCCTCCTCTAGCCCCCCCAAACAAGGGGGGCTACCCCATACCTGACATTCTAGGGAAACTCCCCACTGAGCACTTGCAACGGTAAAGCAGAGTTTCCAGTTTTATTGTGCTTGCTCTGCCTTTGAAGGACGTTTGCTCTGTGCTCCCCTGCCTCCCTGCAATAGATCCTGGTCAGCAGAAGGAGAAGGCATCAAGGAGCAAAGTCTTCAGGAGAGTTACCAACTCGGTCTCCTCAGCAGGCAGATTAAATGAAGCAAGATTGCCCCGAGCCCTGCATACACCTTTGGGAGCTGCCCTTCTCTTTTCTGGTCCTACTTCATAAGCTGGGGGGGGTTACATTATTCATTGCTCCCCAGTCACCATGCTCAGAGCAGCTTGCCCCAGGAGACCCTCGAGCCACCTCCACCACAACCACCAGCAAGCGCAGCTCACCGTGCAGCTTCAGCTCAGCAGCAGCACATTTTCCAGCCGCTTTAGATGCGGGTAGCATAGGCTAGTTATGCAATGCTCTGTTAGTGTGTATTAAAGCAGCTCCCCTGGTATCAGGGCTATCCTCTGACACCAATCGCAGACCTAGCCCTGGACTTGCTTACACCTTTGGTTCGCGGGGACTCTCAAAACATTGCTGCACAGGGACTCTTAAAATATTGCTGCCTATGGGGCAACCTGAGGTGAGAGACAGACTGCTGTTCTACCACGCTGCACTACGACAGAGAGATGTTGCCATGGCGTGATGCAGCAAGAGGATGACACAATTAGCCTCTAACAGGCTTGCCTTCAAGTCCTGATTGCTGAAGAAGGGTCAATGCAGCGAAGCAGAGGAAGTGTTCCAAATGTGGATAGTAGACCCTATTTGACTCGAGTGGCAGACTCATTCAGGCCTGACCAGTTCACAGAGCATCACACCACGCTCCGGATCAGAAATTAAACTGCAAAAGACTCAAGCCAAGGAGAGCGCGCTCCATTGAATCAGTGAATCAGGAAAGCTGCTTGCTGCTGGAGCTCTCCTAGGACCACGTGCATTGCTTTCACAGCTACCAGAACTTCAGCAGACAGACTCTGTGCTTTGTGGGTCACCCCTAAACATCTACAGTAGCTTCTCCGCTAGCCCAACTGCAGAGTTGCCTAACAAACAACAGCCTTCTAACTGCAACGAAGGACATGAAAGAGGCTGCGTTCCCATCTTTTTTGCAGCTCTGGACACAAGATAAATATAGCAGGGAGTAAATCGGTGCTCTCTGCCTAAGGTACAATTAGGGGTTTTGGTAAACACTAGACACCACCGGATGTGCCTGCCTTGGCAACTCAGAACATGCCTGTGGTGGGCAGCCAGAGCTCGGGAATTTGCCTTTTATGCACACGTGACGAAGGACACCAGACTTTGAGGGGAAGAGAGAAAGTTCAGCAGCCATGAGCTGGTTTGCCAACATGCCCAAAAGCAATTTGCAAACTGATATTTCAGCAACAAAAAGATGAAGGAAAATAAACACCACGGAGAGACGCGTGCATCCCGACAGAGAGAAGTCTGACCACACGCAGCTACTTAGGTAACCAGCACTGCATGACCTTAGCACACAAAAATCGGGTCAAGACATAGGAGTCTTCCTCGCTTCTGCCCCCTCTTCTCATTTTGTACGTTTTTTGCCTGTTCCTAGGAGGAGGGGTGTCACGCTCAGCACCCCACGCATGCACCCTTCAGTAGCTAACCCACTCCTCCAGTACCTGTTAACACCTTGTCTCAAAACATTCCCTTTCACTCCCACGAGCATCAGAGCCCTTTGGAGTCTGCTCTGTCAGGTCCTTGCACGTGGCAAGTCACTCCTGGCTATGTCCCTCCCCATGCCACCCTCTTCCACCTCCTCCTCCTGTTCCTCGCAGGATACTCGCTGGGCTGGGAGAGTTGATAATGAACATATTTTTCTCTCTGGGTACACTGTGCCCTCCTCTAGAGGCTTCCCCCCCCCCCCTTGTTTGCAAGGAGATGAGACTAACTAAGCAAATTAGATAAAACTAAACTCCACTGTCATTCCCCTTCTCTGCTTTCCCACCCCCTCCCTGCTGCAACCGATGTGCAGCTCTTTTGAAAGGACTCTAGCACCAGGAGTTTGCTCCAGAGACAGCTGGTACAGAGGCTATAAATAACCTCATTCAAGGCCTGTCCATGAGGAGTTGCACTCGGCACTTCTGCATCTCTTTCCACCAGGGAAACTCCATGGACCTTGTCAGCACTCATCAACAAATCCACATCACAACCCAGTGGTGAAGATGACGATCTTAAAACACAGTCTGCAGCTAAAACCCCCAAGCATTACAAAGCATCAGTCTCCAGTCATTCCTGAACTACTCATTTATATTTTTACGGTCTCTGTTTTCTCACACCAGAGCCCATAGCATTAGGGCTGTACAAACAAAGCATCAAAAGATCTACCTACTCGCCTGTAAACATCCAGTAGTCTTTTAGGACTAAGATAGACCAGTGCAACACACAAGATTGGAGATGATTCACAGATACTATAAAGGAAGAGGATGATATGCCAGTGCTCAGCATTGCCCTTACATAACAAACAGGTCCACGGCAGCTATCACTCTTCATTTCTTAGCCGTGCACACAAGAGCCTCTGCTCCCTCATTCACTCTAACTAATGCACATCTCCATTTTAAGCACACGGGATCCCCACGGCAGTCTCCTGGTCCGCTTTGATTCCACGTGTCTGTGTTATGCAAGCACCGGACTTTTGTCCGTGCAGGAAACCAAGCACCTGAATCATGAGCAGCCTTTTCAGTTTAACTAGTTGGTGCCTGGAATTTGGATTTTTTGCACAGCCACATTCACTGCTGTTACAGGGACTCTCCAAGCTAGCTGGTGACCAAACTTCACCCTTTCCTACTTCCCTCTTGTGATCAGATGGACAAACAGGACACATTTCAAACAAGGGCTTGTCACCAGGGAGTCCAAGGAGAGCGAGCAATGCGTGTGCATGGGGACGCTAATTGGCACAGAGATGCGTGCAGCTGGTGTGACCAGTGCAGTGCTCACAACAAAGGGGAATAGAGACTGCCCAAAGAAATTCATATGACCTCATCTAGGGACATGTCCAAAACAACTAGATGCAACCACACATCTCTAGTTAACCCTTCTGCTGCTCTATCAAGGTGAAAGCCTCGCTCCGTGCTAAAAACCTCACACTGCACAGAGATGTTGTGCATTACCTCAGCTTCCAGCTAGAAGTACTGCACTTACAGCCTCGATCCCAAAACGTTAATAGATGACTAAAGAAGGATTCTGTGCGTGCTGGGTTAACCCGAAGGTCTGGATCAAGATTTACAGGAGGGGTTCTCAGTTTGCTCAGATACCATCACTATATGTAGAGAGCCATACTGTGTAGTGGGGTTGTCCGTGTCCAAGCTGCAGGAGGTATTTGGCAGCTCGGGCAGCATTTCTCTGGGGGAAAAACTAGAAGATCTAATGTTTTTTATACCATTCTGAATCAGCTTATATAACTGTAATCATTTCCACGCTACTAGGGAGCCTCCGGGTTTGGAGATCTCTTATTTCCACCATTCTGGTTCTCCTGCAACCTAATATAAACCCATTGCTAAAACAATTCTCTTACTCCTGTCTTTGTCTAGAGTCTGTAAGGGCTAAGGTGCTAAAATGAAATACAGAAGCAGCAAGACCTATTTCCTTATTTACTCTTAATTTACTGCATGAATTTGGGATCATCACTTAAACGTCTGATTTTAGCAGGGTTCACTAATTTGGGGCTGTCCGATTTAAACCATGCCCACAGCCGTATTTGTTCAGCTGCTCCACCCACCAGGCCACACATCTCTCCATTTCAGTGCCCATGGGAAAGGACGCCCAGATTCAGGGGCAACGCAAAAAAATGCTGCTTTCAGCTTCTCGGCTGCTCTATTTCCCTCATCTATGAAATGGGAACCATCCATAAGTACTGAAGGCAAAGTGCAAGGCTTAATTAGGGAAGAGGAAAATATAAGACACAAACCAGCTACCTGTGAATATCTTTTTTGAAAATTTCACATAAGACTAGATTCTCCCCACTTCTATTAATCCTGAGGGCTGTCAGTAGACAGCAAAGCAACGCAGCTCTGGTAAGGAGTCACTGCGCATGAGACACTGTCCCTGATTCAGTGATGACTAATGAAACAACACTTTCCTCTAAGATTGCCAGAGCCTTTTCACGAGGAGCAGAGGATGAAGACGACAGCACGGGAGCAACCTTGTTAGCAAGGGAGTCCTGCCACAACTGGATGTTTTAATAACAGGGCCCTAAGGTTAGGGTTGCATGTGGGTAGGGGCTTTACGCCACTACCCATGAATAAAAGCTAGCAGCTCCTACAGAAGCATCCTGGGTGCCCTCTGCAGCCCTGCCAACAAAGCGTCCTTGTGGTCAATGGGATCCTCGAGCTCATGCCCCGAGCAAGAGCGCTCAGGCTCGCTCCGTCACCAGCACCGTTGAACCCTGTCCCACACGTCTGCGGTTCCACCCCAGGCTCCCACCCACTGTGGCTTTCGGCCCCTCTGTCCAATACCGGCAACCTGAAGGGTGGACAAGGGGCTCAAGCTGACTCAAAGAGCAAAATGCCTGGCACACGCCTCCCTCCACACTTCTGTATATCCAGTAGAAGTATTTACAGAGCGTGAGACAAGCTGCTCTGAAGAAGGGTTTCATGACATCAGTGAGTGCCCCTTCATAATGCAACCCAGAGATCTGGCCTTGAGCTTTATGCCTCTCTAAATTATGCCCTGTGCTTCCAAAAAGCACCGAGACAAGTTGTGGTTGATCCTCAGCCAACTGCTGATGATGCAGAACTAGGGCCGTTAGCGCCCTGTCTTTCTTGGATAGAAAAGCCGTGCCTGCCCCGGACCGCAGCTGGCTCTGGCAGCCTGCCCTCTGCTCCGGTCTGGCTGGCTCCAAACAGCCTTGCAACGAGACAAAGGCTGAAACAGGAAAGCAGAGGCACCTGTTCCCCTCCCATCCCTTTGGGACTTCTCACGAACAAAGCACCTGACCCAGAAATAGAGCTGGTCCAGGAATAGTTTTGCTATGTGGCAAATGGAAGGCTTTCTCCTCCCGCTTGCAAGCCACATTTGCCTACACAGAAGAGACATGCTGTTTAGCTGTTATACTGTTAGCTAAATCAGTAAACTATACCTTTTTCTGGACACTCCTGCATCACTTCTGCCAGGGAAGTTTCTTCCTCTTAGCAAAAACCAAACTGGAGTCTGGAAGCAAATCAAAGCACAGAACACAGCTGGCTGCCCAAGAGGAATACGATGCAGATTTCTTCCGCTCGGACTGCTTTGGGGCTATTTTCTGGCCTGCGAGGCACGACACTCTCTGCTCCAGATGGCACATGTCAGCAAATATATCTCTTTTTCAAATTCAGCAGGTATAATCCTAGGAAAATGAAGTGGGAATAACTTCTCTAACATGCCATTCTTAACTCTGCAAAAATATTAGCCCAGGCCAGCAAAATCAGGAGAAAGTGTCCTTTCGGGGTACAAAATCCTTAATTCTGATGGAGGTTTTTACAAAGGGCTTCCCACTCCTTTCCCCTGCTCTTTCCAGGGCATCTGCCCATTTCCAAATGCATGTTGGACAGAGACTACAAACCATTCACAAAACTCAACCTCATAGGCAGGGTCCCATATCTTAATTGAGGGGCAACAGTGCCAACCCCAAGCATTGTACATGTCCTTCAGGCTGTCAAGCAGAGGCCCTTCGAACTGCTGCTAGTACCTCGTATCCCATGATAGACCACTGCTGTCCACGGTGAACCGGACCGAAGCTCAGCTCAATGCTAACAGCAAGCTGACAGCTCCATCGCGGAGCTGGCATGGGGGTGAGGACCAGCACTGCTAGCAAGGCTGTGGAAAGAGGGGGCCAGCAGCAATCCCATCTCCCTGTGTGTTTTTCACTGAATGGGCCCTGGTTAGGTTTAATTTAGCACCTCCAAGGATGGACACCAGAAAAACCTTTTGGACCAGTAATTATGGCACCTCTTTGTATAGCCAGAGCCTTCATTATTGCACGACATGTGAACAAAATCTTAACTTGGTGCTTCCCCCATTCCCAGGGAAGTCCTGAGGTATGTTTATAATATTAACTCCCCTTTTACAGCCAAAGAAAAACAGATTGAGACAAAGCACAGGATTTACTGCCCCTACACATAGCTACCTTAAAAAGCCATACTCTCCTATTATCCTGTGGGAAGATACGGTTTCCTCCAGAAACTTATTCTTCTCATCCTAAAGCTGGTGTTCTCAGACACTTTCTGTTAGCATCCAGAACTCTCCATTGACTAAAAGAAAGCCTAGATGAATCACATCTCAGTGGCTTACTCAAAACTACACAGCAGGCTTGTAAGACACAAAACTCAAAGTTTCAAAGTCCCAGAATTGCTTCACTACTCAGTGAGCTATGCTGGGACATAAGGGACAAGGACAACTGAGAGGGCATCATAGAATAAGGTTTCCAAAAGAGGTCAAGGCCAGACCTTCAGGTTCTTAATAACACCACTTGCCCCAGTATGTTATGCAGTCCGTGGACTAATGTGCAACTGTAGCTCCCAAGACTCAGTGGCTATGGAAATGCATGTCATCCCTTTGTTTAGGGTGGCAAGGAGCCCAAAGCAACCCCCTTCTGCGATGCTTCATTTACAACCACTGCTCAGTCATTCCAATCCTAATTTATCCTTTACAGGAATAAATGCTTCTGGGTGCAGGGCCAGATGTGCAGAAGAAAAAATTTGGACCTGAAACAAGGGGAAATTGAGCTGCAGTTATATGGAGTCATAAATATTTATTGCAATGTAAACTGGAGCACTGAGTTGCTCATTTGATTTTAACTTGAAAAAAATTATTAAAATTTAAAAAGGCCTCTCACCAGAAAAGTGGAAAAGTATATAATTAGAGTCTAAGGAAAACAAGCTTGAACAAATGCGCTATGTCTTTCAATTTAGAGTCGCTGCACTCCAGTTACCCTTGGAGCTCTACCAAATCCCCGTTCTGTCTTTGGACATAGGTATGTGAAAACATGCGTAACCAGGGCTGAGACTCTAACCTTGTTTTTGCACATGCAGAGGACAAACCTGCATTTCAGTTCAAAACTACCAGCTTCTGCACTGGTGGCTGAAGTTTGAAGTTTCAGCTTTGAACTACAGCTCCGTTCCCTCCTTCTAGACTGAACCATCACTACACTAAAGCCTTATCATCCAGGACAGCACTGCTACTTCCCACTAAATTAACATGCTGCGTTTTTCCAGCCATTAGACATTTGTTTGTGGCCCGGTGGCCCCCTCTATCGCGTTTACATCCTCACGCCCCTACATCGCAACATTAGGGTAGGAGACCGAATGCGACGCAGCTGTGGAGCTCCAGACCCAACGCAGCACGCGTCCCAGCAGCCGGGTGTAGCGCTGCAGCAGCGGGACGTGCTGTCACGCTGCAGGAACCCTTGATTTAAATACCTGCCTCTGTCCTTTTCACTAGCATTTGACAAGGGCCGGCCAGCCAGCGTCACAGCCTCCGAGGCATTTAAGTGCGTGCTTAACCGGAAGTCTGCGACTAATCCCTAACCACATGTGCTTAGGCCTTGATACAGCAAAATGCTGAAGTCACTGCTCCAGGAAGGCATCCCGAGGGTGGCTTTCTCCTCCCACACACAGAGAGAAAAGCTGAAAATGACTGTTTTGATAAGTCCATCTGGGAGCTGAGACAGGATATGAGGGCTGAGAAATTGAATAGAAATAGCAAAGAGAGCCAAAAGGCAGCAACTGTGAATGACAGATAGACCGAGGGAACGAGAGCCGGATGAAAGGCCTGAATGGGCAGAACATGGACAGAACAAGGTGCCAAGGAGGTGAGGAGTTCTCCGAGGGACTAGCTGGTCGCAGCAAGATAAGCGAGCCTAAAATAAGTAGGAGAGACAGCTGCCAGCATCCTGGAGAAAACGAGGAGGCAGAGGCCAAGGGGATGCCACACATCTCAGAGAAGGAAACACGAAGGAAGCCTCTGATTGCACCAAAGCACCTGCTAAGAACGACAAACGTCTGCAATGCACAAGGGTCTGGGTTTCAGCAACAGAAGTTTCTCGCAGGAGTTCGGACCGTGGGGCAGCACTGGTCCATCAGAGCAGTACTAACAAAAAGGGCCATCAAAAGCAAAAGCCCAGAAATGGGCTCTGTCTGAGCTTCCAGTCGCATAATTTAGACATGCGGAGGGAAGCTTTTTATTTACACAGGATAAAATGGGTCATGCTACGCAGGTAAACACCAGGGACTCGTCTTATGTTCCTGGGCAGTCCCAATCAGCATCACGCAGAAGCACGACAGCGCTACCTGGCTCAGGCGCTCACAAGCACAGAGACTTCTACTGTCACGAGGCTGGAAAAAACCCGCTTCATGAAAGAAACCCTTCCACTTGCTTCCTTCTGAATAGGAACAGCTTCAGAAACATCAAACTGCAATTAGGAGTGTAATTTTAGTCACAAGCACACGTAATCCATAAATCTCCATATCCAATAAAAAGTAATAGCTAAGGAGAGTGAGAGAGCGCCACTAATTACTAAAGCTGTATTTCAACCTCAGGGCACTGCTGTTTTCTGTTGCCCACTGTCAGACCCCTTGAACTGAGATGAGGCTTTCTAATTATTCTCTCCGGATCCGTTATAAATAAGTAATTCATTTTTTATTGCTCTCTTTTCATAGCATTATACATATACTGCTCTCTTTCTACAGCACAGAGATTTCTGCACTTGTTAGCAGCCAGCTTTGCCTTTCAAACTGGGGGGTCACTGGACAGAAGGCAGGAGAGATGTGTTTGAGAGTCACCTCTTGCATCCTCACAATCTCGGTTTGTTATCGGAGGTGAAAGCTTCAAAGAGACAGATTCACGCAGCTTACTTGGACTCATCTGGTCGCTGAGTCTCCGAAGTCGCCCACTTGAAGTCCGGGTGATGCCTAAAGCAAGAAGAAGGTTTGAATAGGCTAAGTGAATTCATGCAAACATGCTATGTGAAACAAGCTCCATGCTATGATCTTACATCTGGCAAGGCACACGTGCCGTTGGGGATCTGCTAGGCACTGTCATCTGTGCAACTGAAGGAACGTTATTTGTTATTTTTAGCAGAAAAGCACCTGAGGAGAAGCCTCCACCTTTCCCTGAAGATGTCAAATAATATTATGCAAACATATCAGAAAGCATGAATGTATTCAGCGTTTCCAGAAACATATGAGAGAATTCCTGAAGTGCCTCAGTGGGACATGCAGGCTCACCTCTCACTCCAGGATATTTTGTCTTGGAGACAAGTATAGCACTTCCAAAGAAAAAGAGTTTCTTGCTAAGACAGGAAAGCACAGGAAATTAAGATCCAGGATAGGCCCTATACTGGCAGAGAGCTTGGCAAAGGGACCAAGAGAAGAAACAACAGGCTTCTGGGAGACTTCCCAGAGCCACTTGGCCTCCACAGCTAGTTACAGTTCAGCCTCAAGGACCGCAACAGGGCCTGCATTCAGCATTGCAAGAAGGCAAAGGGAATAACAACTTTCTGGCCAGATTCCCCCCACATCCTGGGAACACGTCACATACAGGAACCCTGCTGTGGGACTGGACTGGCTGAAACACAGGGTGCAGCTCTTGTTCTAGGCAGATGCTAAACCTGAATACAAAGATCCAGATGTTGGGTTAATTTTGCACCAACTTTTTCAGCTAAAAAGGTCTCTTCAGATTCATTGGCATTGCACACAGTTAGTTTACCTATACTTTGCTGGAGAAAAGTATGTGGAAAGCTTAACCTACACTAATTTGAAAGAAAAAAACAGACATGCCTGTCTCCACCATTCCCATACTCATCTCAGAAAGTAACCGGTAACTCTTAGGTGCCTGCCTGCCTCCCAAACACCAAACAGGACAGTGCAGTCTGCTGGCTAGAAGGCAACAACCTCAACGCTGGCTTGCATTTCCAGCACTACTTCCAATCCATCAGCAACTCCTTTAATTGCTCTGCGCTTCCAGCTGCCTGTTTGTAAAGCAGTGATTGCCACAGCCTTCATTTCCCAGGTATGCCATGAGACTCAGCAAGAACAAAAGTTCACCTAAACAAGTCTCTGGTTAAAATTTAACTTACAGTTTCTGCATATTGCTAAACAGTGCCTCAGTTTCTCATTTTTTAAGCATCAAAAACGTGAACAAGAAAGGAATAAACACAGTGAACCAACTCAGGTGGGGTGCTACATTCTGAAAATGTCCCAAATGCTATGATTTCCCAATACAGGAATTTCCAGGAGATCCAGTACATTCCTTAGTCTCTGTTGGATTCTGCCCGGGTAACAGCAGCTCTACTGTACCATCTCAGATAGCAGACACCAGAGCTGTTAAGCTCCAAAATGCAGTAGCCAAGTAGGCTCACTAACTCAACAGAAACCCTGCTGGACCATGGGAATATTTTGAATAGGGATTTCTACTGTGCAAACAGACTCCCAGATATTTTAGGTGATGCTGGTACTTAACTGTAAGTGATAGACTTTAAGCAAGTATCTTCTTATCATCTACCTGATCTGTTCGACAATAATCAAAGAGATTAAAACAGCACTAATTTAAGCCACAGAAAATCCCCGAACTGCGACTGTTAGCATTGCCCCAACCTTACAAGCCTAGTCAGCTAGAAGAGTTTGCATCATAAACAAAAAGGGGGAAAAGGGGGGGGGGGGGCAGGAAAACTTTCATTTCACATTTCATTTCATTTCAAAACTAATGAGCCTGGGATGGAGGGAGGAACGGGAAAAGTGCTGCCTGGCAACTCGACATGGAAAAAGTGTCTCATGCTCAGAAGCCTCTGCTTATATATATGCATATGTGTGTGCGTTTTCTCTCTCCCTTTCCTTTTTTAATATAAAAAGCCTCTGTGCTTAAGAAGTTATGCGGCTGAACCACAGGGCCAGCTCCAAGGAAACCGCGCTGCTCCTGGACTATGGAGGAGCAGGAAGGGCTCCCCGGCCGGCATCACCCGTCGCAGTCTCCACTCGACAGCAGCCGCCAGTTCCTAGCCCCCCACCCAAACACACAAGAATAGAGCAGGGACTGTCCCTCCGCACCCGTGAACACAACTGCCTTTTCAAGAGCTTTATCTACGTTGTAAGTGGGCAGTCGGCTGCTACACAAATCACTTGGTCTGCAGTTTCCGTTACTGATGGCAAGAGAAAGGAGAGCACAGGGCAGGAATACTGCCCTGGATCGGCAGGGAAGTCGTCTATTTTGATCGCAAACTCTTTTGCACAAGCTTTGTCTCGCAATCAGTGCTTGAGCAGCGCCTAGCAAAGGGCCGGCCTCATCAGGGCTAAAGTTTCTAGGAGTTTATGCACCATAACCAACATGATGTATTTTCTTAAAACCCAGTCCCTGATTTTTTCTTGATTATTTTCTCCCCCTAAAACGTCTATTGCTCGTTTGGGCACTGACAAGGATGAAAGGGCACGTTTCCTCTGTTCGGGAGCGTTTTAATAACACTTCTTCAGACAAACGGCAAGAGCGCTCGAGTGCTGGCCGAGAACGAACACCTCTACCTCGTCTGCCTCGTAGGAAAGGCGTGGTGTTGAAATCTGGCTTTCACAACTGCTTGAAACCTGGAGAAAAACGTCCCTTTTGGGTGGCACGCTGAAGAATGCAGATATGCAGCCATGCTGAGCTAGTTCAATATAGCCTTTTATGTTCAAAGGCTTCATTCAGGCTGCGGCAAATCAGGATGGAAGCAGAGCGAGAAGCTTACAAGCCCGGGCAGGACCGTACATCGGAAGTAGGCTTCAGTCCCTTTAGCAACGATTCCAGAGCAAAAACATACCTACAATCGGCTCCGACTGTATCGTGCTGGAGCAGCACAGCCTTCCAAACAGCCAGGCCCGATCAACCGAGTGTGTACTTTTCACACAGACATTTCGGAGAGTTTTGCTCATCTGCCCTGTCTCGTAGGTTTTCTCTGGGGATCTCTAAGTACTACTCACACCCTTCTCAGTTAGGTCACCCAAAACGTGGACAAGCTAAATTGATTTGCCCAAGTTCTTACAGCCAGTCAGTAACAAGGCCAGGATCAGAAGTGAGATCTTCTGACAAGCTCTCGCTCTAACCGCTGGGTCACGCCATGTTAAGACCAAATCAAGGAAAACAGTAAGTCTCATCGCCAAATTTTTATACGGGGAATAATGCTGCTAAAGCCCTTTCAGCAGAAAGGAAAATTAGAAGCAAACAATTCGCACAGGCCATCCAACACCATAACAGCGAATCTGGAAGGAGGAGGCAGCTCTGCTGAGTCCAAGCCAAGTTTGCTGTCCACGATGCCACGCTGCCCCTCTGCTGAGAGCGGATCCAGCCGCAGCGCCGGAAAGCAAATAAACAGTGGGGAAAGCTAGCAGTCTGGTAAGACGGAAGAGAAGATCTGTCAAAAAATGAGAAAGCAATAGCTAAAAATATGCGGCTCTGAACGCACTGCCAGGAAGCCTGCAATGCGGGCAGGACCGAGGGAGAGCATCGGCGTGTTGACAGCCTTCTGGGGCTACCTCTATTTATAGCACGGAGCAGCAGGCTGAGCCCCAGTTTTGAATTGTGGGGCCGTGAAACGAAAATCAAAGGTTTCCACCCCAGACATACTGTCTGTGAGTCTTCCCTCTTAACCCAGTTCAAGCACCCACAGGCCATGCTATAAATTTATTGTAGTGCACTGGACTAAGAAACATAATGAAATGTGTTTTATTTGGTTGAAATTAGGAATGCCTCCCCACATCCCCCGTCAGCATGACTTCAAAACGGAACAGCCCAACAGCTAAAATAGGTCAACCCAAAAACAGCTCGTTCAACACAGCGGATGTGCTGCAGCAATACAAGAAGTTTAACGTTCACAGTGCTCAGCCTTACCTTGGCTGACTGAGCAATATTTTTTCACTTTTTATAATCAAGGACTGATTCCCTCCACATGCACAGGCTAGGACCATATGGCACAAAAGAAACGCAGCAGCACTCAAAGGCACGCTGGGCTTGACCAGGCTCTCCTTTGCAACTGCCGAAACCAAGGATCACTCCGACAGGGTTGCATCAGCGCAAGTGAGACAGTCAGGCTCAGATATAAATCACTCGCCCTGGACAATACGGGTCCACACATTCTACTATTGGGTGCTTCTTGCAGCTGGATATCACCGGATGTAAAGCCTTCCAGCATTGAAATGGGAGCGTTTTATAGGTACTCACCCCGATGCAGAGTGTGCAGACAGGGTGCAGGGCAGCAAGGAAACTGAATCCAGGGTGCCTGGAGAAATTGTCCTCACTAGAACATGACTTTTTTGGTTGACTCTTACCAAACCTAAACCTAGTGCTAATAAGGGAACTGGCAGATATGTTCAACTCCACTACAGTCAGCATATACATTCTCCAAAATGAATCAGAATTTTTGCATGATACACCCCAAACTTTCTAAGTATGCATATAACAGTAACAAGATAGGCCACTGGAGATTTATTTTCTCCTCACAGTAGAGGAGATCTATGCCGCTATACTCACTGCATATATAAATCAAAGAACAAATGGGTAATTGTCATTATCAAGAGAAACCACAGGGCGAGGACAAATAATGGAGGATGTAACCCAGGAACTTACTCTCTCTACACAGTCCAGTAAAAATAAACAACAAACAAACAAAAGAACCCAAAACAAACAAGGGTCATATCTGAAAGGGACGGGCCAGGATCAGCAGGAGACATCCCACACTCTGCTGGAGTCGGCAATGCGGCACCAGCTCATCCAAGCAGCAAATGTGACCCCTTGCTTGTGTCAAATGTATTTACCAGTGCGTTTGAGATCAGATAATTCAGCTTCCTCTTCCACCCAGCACGAACACAGCAGGGTGTCCGGACAGCACAGTTGAGAGATGTCTCCATCCAAGACCAGTTTCCTCCTACACACATTCAGGCACCCCCAGCTCCTCTGAACTCTCTCCTAGGACATACAGGTCTTGGCCAAATCACATAACTCTCCCTCAAATCCACCAAGATAGGGGTCTGGATGGTGGAAGACCCCCCTGTCAGAGGACCACTTCATAGGTTTCTACAGCATCTCAGCAATAGAGGCATTTTTTAAAGCAAAGGCAGGCATTTTAGACTCGGCTCTCTCCAGGGCAGGGTATGCCTCAGCCTATGTACTAGAAGGCACCCAGTTCTCTCTAGTCTAACCCATCCTTCCCTCGGCTATCACATCAGGCCTCCCCGCTGCCTGCCAGGGAGGATATAAGAACCACAGCAAGGATGTCACCTCATTGCCCTCCAGTGGATGCAGAGCTGGCACAGGTATCAGTATAGACTGTTGAGACAGAGCTCTCCTCTTCTTCTTAGGACATGCATACACATTTCAATACTCTTAGGACTATACGGAGCGTGAAATCTATCTCATTTTATCTACTTCACAAGTACTATCCAGACAGCAGGCAAAAGAATTGCCTTCGCTGGCTGATGCATTTCATGCCACTCCACACAGAGGGGTTCTGAACTTCCTTACATAAAAGGCCTGGAGAAGACTTCTTCAACAGGGACTGGAGCTGTTACCAGGAAGAGGATGTGGTTTCATCTACACTGCGTAACCACAGCCTAGGTGGCTTCTCCAATATTCCAGACTAGGTACTGGAGACTGAGCTACAGAGTGTTAATGCTGACATGGGACATCACATTCCATAGGTTGAGCTGCCCCATGCACACAGAGCATACGAAACACCATCAGTCACTGAAGTCAGGTCAGGACAGAGGGGCACCAGGGCAGCGAAGGACTGCAAAGGAAAGATGTTTGCTTGCAGAGTAGCCCAAGTAGAAGAGGAAGAGTATTGCTTCAAATCCGACTCCAATGAACCACCCAGTTACAACTTCACTTCCATTAACTTCAAATCCACTTGCAACATTAACTTCAAAAGAAATATGCTAAAAAAAGAAAAATTCCTACTCATTTCCAGCACTAATCAGAAACATGCACTGAAGAATAAAAGACACTTTTCCAGATTCTGTGTAACGGAGACTCTTTCCAAATAAGCTGAGCGCAGCTAGACAAGAACTAACCCACGTGCATGGTTTCTTGTGTGTTTTCTTCTGGATCAAATATCTCTGATAGCAAACTGAGCTTTCATGGGAAAAAAGGCATGGCTGCGTCCACTGTTCCCAAGTGACATGGTTGCAGACTCCATGGGTACCTTCTCTAGTACGCTTCTCCAAAACAGCTCCTCTCACACCATCAAGCTGTATGTGTCCAGGTCTAAAGCTAAGTACAGACTGCAAAGCCTAAAACGCCACCAACAATTTCACTTTCATGGTAGTTGGATATGATCAGACCGTGGCCAGGCATAGCACTGTGAATCAGTACAGAACCATTAACACAAGCGGAGCTATGAGTTTACACATAGAAAGAATCTGTCCCGAGGCTAGATTGCAGATAACCCTCAAGGAAATCACAGGAAAATTGGCGTTAGCAAGATGCATATATGCCTACTACAACGTTATATTTCTGGCAGGTGCCAAACACACTCTCACACTAAAAAAATGCTCCACAGGCTTGTGCTAATGATAAGAGACAAAAAGAACTAAGCTTCAGTTTTTCCAAAGTTAGAACGGTTTCTCCAAGTCAACCAGTGCAGAGCCAGAGCTCCTGGCCACACGGAAGGGCTAACTTGGGTAGCAGGACCAGACTTAGACATGGTGGCGAAAGAAGATAGGAGACCCAACACCTTAATCTTTGCCCAAGTTCAGGCTTTGAGGCAAGATTTTAATTCAGATTAAACTGCAATAATTCTCAGGAAAGCAATTAATGCATCCATAGAGTTTAAGGCTAGAAGAGAACATTTAAAATTGCCTTGACAAACCCGCAAAACACACCTCAAACATTTTTGTCCAGTCATCCCTGAACCATGCCCAGTAACTAGCACTGGAACCAAGTCGAGGCTTTTCAGAGACATTCAATCTCAATGTCATGATTAAAACGCTGGAACAACCCCAAGTGCTTTGGCAAGTTGTTCAATAGCTAAATTAAGCTTCAAGTCAGCCTCTTTCTCTTATGTTTACTCCGAGGTGAACAAGCTGCATCATACAAAACAGGGTCCTCAGATCTTTTCTTGATGTTTGTGATGGTGCGTTCTTTACTGTCCACAGATTCCTAGACAGCTGATAGTTGTTATCCAGAGATATGCTGGACAATCATGAAAGCAGCACGAAAATTAGCACAAGCAGTTTTTCATATGAAAAAGCACATTAGTCATCATCTGTGATCCTTCTGGTTAGGATGCTTCAGTAATTTGACTGGGCAGCAGGAACGATGCCACGTCACCACACTGACAAATCAGATGATTTGTACAAATGTGTATTCATAGTGCAAGTATCCACATAAATTGAAAGGGACTGGAAAAAGTGGGTCTTTCACGTATACTGTCAGTTTTGCTGTTTTATGTGATCGAGCAACAGGAGGGAAGGGGAACAGATTTATAAAGGAACAAAAGATTGGTCTTGTGAAGCCACACTGATTAGGAACGGACTTTGTAACTACTGTCAAGCCTAAAATCACTTCCAGTTCACTTCTGAAGTTAACCAGATTTCCAAAGAGATGGTGTCCTGCTAAATCTGCCCTGTCTTCACCACTCTCCTCGTTCACACACAGTCTTTAGCCTCTGAAATCCAAGAGAGATAAGAAACAGGACCTACGAACTACAACAGACAGTGTCCTCCCAGCCTTCTCACCGGGTATAGAAAAACCTCCAAGAGGACAGGTGGGTGTTGCAAGCATATCTCAGAGTTTGCAAAGTTGTCAGGAAAGCAGCTTGGAGCCGGTCCCCTTTCTTTCTGCAGAACCTGCAGCGTCCTAGCAGAGACGGCAAAGAGGGAAGGCATTTGAACAAATAGTGTTCCTTTCAGCTCCTTTCCAAGCTGTGGCCTTGCTCAAAGGAGGAAATTATCAACCTCTTACATTAACCAGCTGCCACAAGAGTTTCAGCAGCTGAAAATGCTTTAGTTAATGATTAGCATCAACAGTACAACAGTATCCAGCAGCCTGAATGGACTAGGGATGGGGCTCAGCATGCAGAGCGCTATACAAACACAGCACAAAACAAATGACCCTTCCCCTTGCCTTCCAAAAAAACCCCAAACATTTACAGCATCCAGACTTATGTGTGCACCATATTCTCTCAAGTTCACCTAGGAGTAGCCATGGAGAAAAACCACTGAGATTTGAATGAAGAAAAAAGAATTTTAAACTGCAATCTGGCATTTCCATACAGATCAAACCACCCCAAGACTCCCCTGCCGCTCTCCTGCCCAGTCCCCGCAGGCCCATAACACTCCGGCTCTGATCATGCAGGAGAAGCCCTGGTACAAACTTCCCAACACCAGCATCTGCCTTTCTGCACCCTAGCACTCAGGGCAGCTTCATCACACTCAGCAGCAACGTGTTGCTTTGGGGAGAGGGGAAAAAACCCCACAAAACTCTCATTTATTTTTAAAACAATTTCTTGCCTTCTTCCAATAACCTCAGTGCAAATCAAATCTTGTTGCTTTGCTGCTTTCCTGCTCTTATTTTAGACACACAGAACTCCTGAACTTCTGTTTTAGAGGGTCCCCCCACAACAGACATCACGGGATTTATCACCAGAGCCCTGCAAGCCTGGGGCTGCCATCAGGATGTAATACAGACCCCGTTCTGTTTGCCAGGCTCGGAAAGGCAAATGTTGATTTTTCCCAGAGAGTGATGGGGCTGCAGAAAGGGGAAAAGGCAATAACAAAGAGACAGGCAGCTGCTCTCTACCCAAAGCGCTGCCACAGAAAAGGGCACAGGTTAAGGGCTCTCCTGAGCCTGGATGACCCACCGGGCTCAGCTGGCCGAGGCGTAGCAGTGCCCGTAGCTAACGGGACACCCAGAGCAGACACGGCTACTTCAGGCTGCCCAGCCTCAGTGACCAGCTGCTTGTTCCCAGCTGGATGAGATAAGGACCAGGCTTCGACAATTAGGCTTTGACACCAGTACGTGACTCACTGCAAAGGGGCGAGGGAGAGACAAAAAAAACAGAGCCATGGTTTTGGCTTAGATGTAAACATGCAAGTCCAAGTCTCATGCCGAAGCACCCTTGTTTCCCTCCGTGCCGTACGAGCTGTGCTTCGCTGCAGTCATGCAACGCTCAGACTAAGGAACCGGGGGAAGGTGACCAAGCAGCCACGCTACCACGTTCACTAAACCCCATCCCCTCCCTAGCCAGGACAGTCATGTCACAAAAGACAGTCTGAGGGCTGTGGGCCCTCAGGGTCCATTCACGAGGACGCTCAGGAGAGTTTCAGAAACTCAAGCAGATGTATGGAGTCAAGATTAATAAACTGTATGGCCACTTGATTGAAAATAGGTAGTTTTGGAAAAGCATTAAGCTCAAGCAAATTATGCTCACTTTTCTCTCTTTTCACCAAACATACCTCAGGTTACAAACACAAACCACAGCTGATTCACCCGAGCGTCCCTGGTGGAGCAGCAGCCTGGACAGTCCCACTTTGCAGCCATGCGTTCATGCAGTCATGAGTCTGAAACACTTGTGTAAGCGCCCTGTGATCTTCTGATATTACACAGAATTGCCTGGAAGTCAAAAATTCCTAAATCCAAGCCGCGGTTCAGAAACTAGCTCCCTTGATAGCCCTTGTGCAGAAAATTCCAGCTCAGATCGCAGCTGCCCCTTGGGACACTGAACATCCACGTTCTTACATTTAAGACCTACCGTCTTTTCTGACCCCCCACTCTAGTCGCATCTCGATGCTCTGCTCATTTGAAAATAACCTCCCACAGGGAGAAGCCTGAAGTAGCTGGCCAGGGAAATACCACTTCAGCTGTTGAGGCAAAGCCCTCGGCAGAAAGGAGAGTCAGCAAGTACTCCGTTACAGCCGTGGCTCTAACGCTTTGCACACAACCTTCCCCCTCCACATTTGCGCACTCTGCACATAACCTTCCTCTTCCACATATTGGTTTCTCTGCTTGTAAAATGAGGTGTCAAACACTTCCCCTGCCTACGGGAGCAGGGAGGATACGTTACTCAATGGTTTTACATTTTATCTCTACTGTAAAGAATGACTTGGGCACTATCTATAGGTTACTGAGACAATGTCCATTATCCTTAGGCATCAGGGAAGAGGAGAAATTTCATTTTGAGACTACTAGGAAGCAGTGAATCCATATAATGGAGTTTTTTCCCTATAAAATCTGCCCCAGAAGTAGCCAAGGCAAATCCATTTCATAAGCTAGTAACATTCCTTGAATGTTTTCCCTTGTATCTTACAATTATATTTAATAGTGGCTGTAAGCGGGGAAACTGAAATAGAAGAGAACTTCAGCCAATTTCAGGAAGTGTTTGAGTGCCTAATGTTGCAGATCAGCTTACACTACAGCTTGCAAAAGTGCCTTTACAAACTGTAGTACAGCTCTACCTGCATCTTGAGAGGACGTAAATGTTCTTAAAGGCATTGATACTGCATTTACAGCTCTTTCTTCCATCTCCAAGACGGACGGACAGTGGCAGAAAGAAAGACCACAGTCCCAATGTCGGCAACAGAAGCAGCCGAGGGCTAGATCTGTGAGGGCTCAGCAGTCAACATTAGGATTAAATTCCCTGAGAGCTCCACTCTCTCATCTAGGCACTTAGACAAGAGCTAGATTTTCAGAAATACTTATTGCCCAATATATACTAAACTGCAGAATCCCTCATCTGTTGCGTCCAGCTCCTGCACATCAGAAGAGTAAGGCGCACACATGCTGGCACCCAGCAAGGAAGAAAGTGCTAAAGCCGCTTAAAAACAAGAGGCAGAAACAATATATAAATATGGATACCATGTCCTTTTACATTTTTGTAAAGGACAAAATAATTCTAGACCCAACAGAGATCATTCTGCTGAGCCATGCTCTCCAACAGTCAACTCTGCAGAGGAGCAGAAGGAAAATTAAGAATAGCTTCATTTAAATAAACCCCAGCTGCAGGAACCACTGCTTGATGCTACCCTACAAGTACACTTTTTTCTCTACAGATGCCAAGCGGTCACAAAGCAACTCTCTACTCTAATAAGTTTCTCCAGCTGCCAGTTTGGAGCAGGAACTCTCAGGGAAAGAATAAAGCACCTGGCACCTGCTGAAACAGGTCAGCCCTGGCAAAAGGCAACATGAAATCCCTCCCGGCACAGGTGAAAACCGTTTCAGAGCATGGAGTGCAGCCTGCAACATCTAAGGAAGCTTTTCTTTGTTAAAAAAGGGCTCACACGAGGAGGTGCAAAACCCGGTCTATAGGCCTCACTGAAAGGTAGCACTGTACATTAAACATGGCATGCTTGGTGCAACAGAGCAGCTTAGGGGTGTCCTACTAATAAAGTCAAGGCAGAATCCAAAACGCCTCTCTCCCAAGCACTTACCACATCCTCAAAAATACAGATTTTCAGCCCTCCGTGTGAAAATCCTCACCCCAAAAAAAGCAATTGCAGCTGTTTCTGCAACACAAATATATATGTATACGCAGAACTGAGATCCGCTTCGTACTAGTGTCGATTCTCCCCAGAAAGGCTTGTGCGAAGTACTGAGTAACCTAAACCAATGACTTCACAGTGTCCACCCCGCAAGTACCCCTGCGTATGGCAGCATTGCTACGTTTCCCCTCAACACACAGGAACTCCTAGCAATGCTGCGACCTTGCACTGTATTAACTGGCAGCAAGAGAGCAGATTCCCGATACGGTCAAGTTTCTGGGCCTGAACCATATGCCATAAGTAATAAGAGACACAGTCTATGACCTGCTTACGGCAATGAATCCAAGACAGGCGTTGGGTGGTGTCCTTTTCAAAGCCTGCATAGGGCAAGAGAGGAGGTACGGTGTATTAATCCAAAAGGAGACAAGTTAACAGTTATCCAGTCTGAACCCCCTTTGCTCTCTAGGGATAGCAACAGTCTACTTCATTTTCCTCTCCTTTGCCTAACCAGCAACGGGATTAACTGGGTGAGAAGACGTGAAAAGGAAAGAGGTTAATAACTTGCACGCGGTTCAGTGCACGCTGCTGTTTACAGTCTTCCTCAGCTAGGTGGTATGTCACGCTCAGCCCTGGGCACTGCCCGGGGCACGCCGGCACGGCCGCGACGCTCGGCAGGAGACCCATCAGGAACAGCAAACACACAGGCTGCTGCTGACCAAGCCAAAGCTCTCTCTCCCTGACCTATTTTGAAGACTCGGGTTACTACCGATGACCAGTAAACCACTGGTTTATTAGACAAGCTTGACCTTGCACAAATTGCACCTCTTCCAGTCAGAGGGGACTCCAGGACCTCTTGTCCAGAGGGAACCTGTGACTGCCATATCCTTCCAGCCCAAACCTGCCCCGACCCTTTGAGGAGGGTCTCTCCCCTGCAGGGGACACAACTGCAGCGCTGGACAGGGGGCCAAGGGAGGATGCTCTGAGGAGTATTAAAATTCCAACCTTATCTCTGGCAGCTGAGTTCACGGGCAGAAAACGTTTCTGCTTTGTCTCAGCAAGTTTCCTGCTGGCATCCCTTTTTTCTCTCCATAAGAGTACCTCTCTGAATAGTATGTTTGGAGCCAGAAAAGAATGTTCACTGGTACAGACTAAATACATTTAGAGTTTCTGAGGCATCTGATCTGTAGTGGTGCCTGTCCTTAACATGACACAGCTGCATCCTCCCCTCTGTTATGAGCAGGTCCAGGGAAGCAGCCTCAGCAGCCACTCGGCCAGCCACAGTGCCATGGAGGGATGCTGTCACTTCTGTAAACTTGAAGTACCCAAAGCAGTCACTTGCTGCACAGATGCAGCAGCAGGAGGAGACCGCTAACTCCCAGCTCCAAAGCGGTGGCCATGCGTTTTCGGGAAGTCTGGGAAGGGTCTATGAAGGAAGGATAGCCCACTGTTTAGGATGATAACCAGAGATCTCAGGAGGCCTGGATTCAGCTCCCTATGCTTTCACAGATACCCACGAGTCTCAGGGGTGGCATCTGTCCAAATCTTGCCATTTACAGATTAAACATCACTGTCTAAGCTCTGCTTTCACCTAAGGATGTGTCTGTCATTCATTAACCATCTGAAACAAGAAATAGAGTATGTTATAAAAGTTAAAGATCACCCCATGTTGGCACAAAACGCCAGTATGTTAGAGAATATTAGAATTCAATATTCATCATGATGCATTGAAAAAGATCTAAAGAAATAAAAAGAAAAACAGAAAACAAACAGGATGCAATTCAGCAAAGACCAGTGCAGAGGTCTAAGTCTTGGGCTCCCTCAGGTCAGTGGTAACAGAAGATTCCTACAGAAGTTTCAGATCCTAATTGGGCTGAACTGCCAAATTTTATCATCAACTGCACCAGTAGCTTAGGGTGACAAGGACTCAAGGTAGGTGTTTACAGGACGGGGGGATGGATCTGGAACTGACTGCAGATTAAACTGCAGAAGGGAGACTATCAGAGCACTGTAAAGGACAGGGCTTGTCGCGTTCAGGCTGGGTTCTCTCGGCCCCAGGGAGATGTGAAATTCACCTTGTAGAATATAAGAATTGGAGCAGTTTCCTTTGCAAACCTCTAATACTGTGCTCTGGATCCTCAGTTTGAAAAGCCACCAGGTGCCAGTTAGAGTAGCTCTGTTTCAAGGGTTTGCCTGTGGAAATGCACTCTAGTCTTTAAGGACGGTGACTTTGCCTTCATGCCATTTTTATTTTCTGTCATGCATCCTGTTTGGGAACGAGACTTTGGTAGGACTCAATCACCTACAGATGCAGAGAAGCACTGGGAGGGCTCTTTAAAAGCACCCGTGGAAGCCAGTAGAATTAAAGCTTGTGAAATTCCTCCTGGTGCCTTCTTCTCTCAGGCATAGCTATATTTTTAAACTGCTTGCGTTTCCTTTATTAGCACAAGCATCTCCCGTGATCAAGAGCCCCATGCACAGGGTGCCCATGGTGGCCTACAACAACATGTCATTGTGCCAGACTCATTAACAGTCGCTGAAAACTTCAAACCCTTTAAGGAGACCGCTGTCTCCAAAACCATTCACATTCACCCTCAGCATCACCTCTGTCTCCCAGTGCTGCTGACCTGACAGCATGGTATCTTTTTGCTTCCTTACTTCATACACAGACCGTTGGCCCACAACCTGCCCCTCCACAAAGGGAGCCCAGCTGCTCCCTTCATCCCCATTGAGGTTCTTCTGCAGGCTCGCAACTCATGCACCCTGTTTCTCTATAGCAGCAGGATCAGGAAACCGTCCTTAAAGCCCCTCTGTTCATCTAGGCCCTTGCAGTGGTTCAGGGCTCAGACATCCCTGTCTGAATAGGATTAAAAGGGGGTCCGCCAGCATTTGTTAATAAACCATGACTTTGCCTTGAGACTTTGAGTACCTTGAAATTAGACAACATCCCGCACACCACCTGCTCCAGCACCATGCGACAGCCAGGTATTTGGTTACCGAGAAATGCAAACAAACCCACCCCTGCAAGTTTCAGTACTCTCTTAGAAATTCATACAAGGTCATCTCAACACTAAAAGCAAGGGAGGGCAGAACAATCTCGGGTAAAGCATCTGTCCCCACACCCAGAGCCTCGGCAGTCCAGCAGGCTGTAGTCAGAACAGGAGGTGAGAACGAGGAAGGAGAAAAGCCACAATCGTCAACCTAGTATCTGAACAGTCTATGCTCCATATGGAGTCACTCTATTACCATGCTGAGCAGAAGATAAGTATTTTAATACCACGTCTCTTTTTTTTTTTTTCCAGACTCTGTTCTTTGCTCAGTAACACCATCTTTTACAACTAACCATTAAGTTTTTTTTTTTTTTTTAAAGTAACTCCTATTCCGGAATGTTCCTGACCTTCTAAGAAACCTGTTTTTTTTCTCCCCCTGTGGTTGTCATTTCTGCTATACAGCTGGGAAGGGTTATCCACATGTACTAAGGCATCTTGAACAAGGCATCATTCTCATACTTCGGAGCCTGGGGTCTGTTTGACAAATACAAAGAGCGCCTTGTGCCCTGCACCTATGATGTGATTATATAAAGGGAGCTCTGAAATCAAAGCTACAAACTGTTTATGGCTACTGTGCTATTTATGGGAAAGGTGAGTTCCCATGCAGATGTCTAACTTCGCCGAGAAGCATGTTCACAGAGCAAAGTCATCAATAGAAACTTCTTTCAGCACTCATGAGAATTCAGACTGCCTTTCCAAACTAGTTGCAATAACATATATAACAAACAAGAATTGCAATTGTAATATAATCTGCATTACCTGTATTGCTCCAACCTTCTCAGAGTGCTAGCGCAGCTTCCTGCTTCCTTCCCAGTATGCCCCCAGTAACTGCTGGCTATTTTAATTCATTCTAGCACACGCCCCTCTGAAGAAACTGTTTGCCCTTGCCGTCTCCATCGTTTCCTTTGCATCTTTACAAAATTTCACACCTTCTCCTCTTCCTCCCCCAGAGGTGACCAGATTTGTTCTGGAAGCACCTGGAACCTGATTCTCCTCCTGTCTCCTCTTCCCAACCTTCAGCTGCAGAAACACTCAAAATATTTATAAATCCCGCCCATTCAAACCCCAGAGCAACAGGCTCACTCATCTGCTCCTGGGGTGTCTCAGGAGGAAGCACACTCAGGCCATCAGTAAAGTTGTTTCTCTCGCAGGATCTAGGGGCAACCATCAAGTCCACGGCAGCAAGCGGCAACAGGGGCGCCTGGAGTGGCGGCACACACCACCTCGCTGCCCTCTCTCCCCCTCACCACTTCTCTGCTCCCTCCCAGAGTCCTTCTCCCAGACCAAGAGCGCCGTAGGCTCTGCCACGCTCTTGGTTTGCCCCCTCTCCTGCTCATCAAGGCCCGTCGCTGGCTCCTGCCCCTTCATGATCCTCTGCTGGCCTTCCCTCGTTAATTCTCTACTGATATATATGACTTAAGAGCACAGCTCCTTCGCAGCCCTGATCCCGTTTTTCCACTCATTGGTCCCACGCTACTGTGTATCTGACCTGCTGGAAACATTTCTCACCCTGGCAATAAGCTTCTGGGTAACAGAGCCGGTCTCTCAGGAGCTTCGGACACAGAGATATTTCCACAGTGATAAGAATGAAGATACTTTGTTTATTTTTTATTTTTACCCAGGACTAAGTTCAAGTTTTGCTCCCAGCTCTCCAGGGGCTCATGTGACCATGCCCTGGGCTGATCCTCCAGTTTCTCGCTTCCCAGTGCGTGCAGCTGCTAACCCTTCTCCTGTGTTACAAACTGTGCCAACAGCAGCCCACAAACTTTCCACTGAGCAGCTTATAAAAGGGTCTATCACAGATGCCTACAACGATAAGGACACCGTACAGTTACACAGGAGGCTTTTCTGGCATAGTCATTCCTGTGCGCTCCGGTCCTTACACCCATGGCCCAAAGGACACAAAAGGCTCAGTAAGGTCTGCACGTTAATCCAGACTCCTGCTGCAAGAGGAGGCATGGAGCTCGAGCTGAAACGCGTGTCCACGAGGAGGCTGTAAACCGCATTGCTTTGGCCTCTTCAAAGGGTGTTGCTCAGAATAGTTTCTGTTTGAACAATAAGGATGAACTGACCAGGGTTAAGCAGATAAAAAACACAAAGAGGGGGGGACAGCCCTACACAGTGTTATATTATGAAGCAACTTTTTAATATCCCTTCTCTAAAGTGGCCCAAGCACAGCTTTTGCTTTTTCAGGCTATTTATATTTGAGAAACCAAAAAAAAAAAACAACCCCAAAAAACAACCCTTCAGTCATCCTCCTCTCCCCCCCCATCATATACACACTGTTGGAAAATCATGACATTTCTTTTAAAACATCTGTTCCTGATGCTGGTTTCCTAGACAGCGACTGGTGTGAAAGAGCACCCATCGTGGGACTGCACAGCTAGGAGGGACAGAAAGCCACGCCAGGTAGGAATATCGGAAACCTTAGCAGACAGATGGAGCAAACTCTCAACAGCTGAGCTCATGACTCACAATATTAACTGCCACATTATTTTATATCACTGTTAGGAGGTTTATCTAACAAAAATCCACTCCAGGAAAATACATCACAGCCTTGCGCTGCAGCTGCCAAAGTGGAAGGGAAAGACCACCCAAGCCATGACATCCCCTTACAACCGCACAGCACCAACAACCTTTTCCACGTTCAGATGTGGGGGCAGCCAACCAAAGCATCTCACTTGTCAGTAAAGCAATTCGAGAAAGTGTTTACAGATGCAGACTTTGCTGAATGACAATTAATGCCAAAGGACAATTAACTGCAGCAACGTTATTTCTTCAGGCTGCACGAGTCTGAACCGAGTTCAGTAAATACCCGCCAGTTCCGAGAGCCATAATCTATGTACTAGAAACTGAGGCACAAGAAATCAAAGGGTAGGATGTGCGGTTTATGGCAGAGCTAGGAGACAACTCGGGAACTCACAATTCTCAGCATTGTGCCCAAGGCAACAAAAACATGCTCTCTTAAACATCTGAAGGCAAAACACCAAAGGGGAAAGAAATCCTTCATGTGGCAGACAGGGTTGTAATATTACATCACAAATATTTGATTTTAAGGATTTCCCAGAGCTTCTAGCAATGGTCCTTACATAAAAGCAATATGACACAGGTTGTTCCTTTTATCACTAGAAGACTGAAAAATCAGTGAGGCAGGAAAGCTTCCCAAAGCAAACCGCTGGGAAGAGGAGGATGCTGGCATTTCTGGATTGGACTAGCAACATCAAATTTCAGAGATTCTAACTAAATTCCATGAAGGCAGTGAATTGTTTCCTCCTCATTGTTACTAATTTTGTTATATTGGTTCTAATTTAAGAAGTTAATTGACAGTCACCTCAGAAGGAAATATGAATAGTGCAAAGCACTTGTAAAGGCTGGGTGCCTGACCTCCCTTCACCTCCGCAATGCACCTGGGCCAGCTGGGAGCTCACCACCAGCCAAGCCAGAGGGGGACACTCGCTCTTCTGCAGCAAACCAAAGCTTCCAGTCCCCAGTAATGTTAATTCATAGCTTTTTATCAACCTGAAATTCACTTGCATAAATCCCCACCACCCTCCCGCGGTCTATTATGTGCAAATCCTTTGTCCTGACTTGTAACTATCCAAAATCTGTTATTCTTCTTAGCAGCTTTTATTTGTACATGTCCAGGCACTTGCAAGACCGCCATTGAGTCATTCAACAACAGCTCTTGGCAGTAATTGCTAAGGGCATCTTGTACTCGCTTCCTTTGTTTATTCTGATCATTATATAGCAAGCTATAGTCAGTCCCCATTTCCCTTGATAACATCAAAACTAAAGTCAACTTACATCCAGGAGCTGCTCTTGCGGATTACCGGGGGTATTCCAGCTCACTCCCCAGGTAGGTCAGTAGGTCCTGGCTCGGACAGTTTCTCTGGCATCACTGTGAGCGCCTGCTATGGGACATGACCCCCGCCAAGCTGAGGGAACAACCCTTTGCCAGAGACCATCTGTCTCTCCAGGCCAGATTATTCGGGTTCAGCCCTGCGAGGCCTCACTAAGAGTTGTTGGGTGCTAGGCACTTCACTGGGGACCCTAAGTGGAGGCTGGGTTCCTCAGCAAATCCGTCCCTCCTGTGAAGGCGTTCTCCCACTGGGAATCGGAGCCTGAGCTCTGTTATTCCCTCGGTCCCCAGAATAGCACTACTCCCACACTAGGAAATTATGGATTTTCTTGAGCATAACTATGACCTTTCTCATTTCCATTATGCCTTTAACTGTCCCCTCCCTCTATACTCCTCCTCTAAACAAATCTCTGAGCTGCACAAAGTGTTTCCTGTAAATAATACTCTTCCGGTATGGATGAAAGGGGGGAAAAAAAAAAACCCATGAAACAACTTTTGCTTCTAGTTCCAGCTTCAAGGGCCCCTCCAGTTTCTCTCCCATCTGTTCCGTCTGGGAGCCTCTGGGTCACTTGGCATCAGCACTGTGTTTTTGAGGGAAACAGAGTGGGGCCGTTGCATTCTCTGGGCATCAGATTGGTACCTGCCCTCCCCACCTTCACATGTTCATCTCATGGAAATAACTTACTTTATGCTTCAGACTGCTGAAATGCAACGATCGGTTCTAACACTTGAGCAAAAACTTAAAAACGAGCTGCTATCTGCCCAGCATGGCCATATATTTTCACAAACGCAGCACCACTGGACAAAAATTTCCTTTCCCCTCCTCCTGGAGCTACCCCACACCAATGCTGTCCTCTGCTCCAGAGGTGTCCGAAATCCACTGCTGCTTTACAAGAGGCTATTTTGTATATGTGACTGTGAAAGTTGCCTTATAAAGTTAGAAGTCCCTTTTGGGCTGCCACAGAGATCGACTGGGTGCCACATCTCGCAGCAGCTGCCACAAAGGCCTTTTCCAGGCTGCGGGGTCCTGCCACCAGCTATCGCCTGGATGACGAGTTATACAGGAGGAAGCAGATTCCCAGGCAACGCTGAATCCCCCTCCTAGATGTAAACGCTTCCAAGGGCGCTTCTGGTCATCTCTGTCCCTGGTAGGTCACTGCACGCCAGTGTGGGAAAGGGCTGACTCACGAGCGACTGCACTGCCTCTCTCCAACCCCTACTTCCAGGATCAGATTTCCATACACTACGAGACCTCTACACACCCCGGGGCTGCACGAGTGCAGGAGTGCTGCTGGTCTTCTGGAGGATACTGCAAACAGGCAGGAAGGGAAACTCCCTTTCATTTTCTTAAATTGGACTTTGTACTAGTGAAAAGGTGTGTAAGCACTAGGCACAAGGCATGGTGTTAGCGTATCCAAAGAGATAGGGCAACGCTGTGATGGGGCACGGCCAGGTAACTTCACCCATAACACTCAGGTCTTCCCTAGGGAGGAAAAGAGGCCTCCGCTCTCTTGGCCCAGCCCATTGGTGACCTCTTAGTCAGAGCCTGACTTCTGCTTAGGGACAGATGGATCCCACCAGCTCCTGCAGGCCACCAGGAAGCTTACAAAAAGAAGTGACTTTGCATGCATATGCAATAGGTTAAATCTTTGCAGATCACTCTTCTCCCTCAGGGGATACAAAGTCCTCTTCCCTTCCACAGACTTTGCCCCAGATTAGGAACCCACCTTATGCTGAAAAATCATTGTCTCCTGTCTGTTTTAGAAGGGGACAGATTAGCCTTATGCAAAAAGCCCTACTTGCTATCTAGTGATGAGCATCACTGCTTTTGGGAAAGATTTCCCTGCCAAAGAGCAAACGGAGACCCGATGATGGGACACCAGCGCTGAAGTGCAATCATCTTCAAAATGCACGTGAGCAGGGTCCCACGCAGCACCGGCCACGGGAAAGCTGGAGCCTGGGCAAGACCAGACATGAGCAGGCACAGCAGAAGGGAGTGAAAGGGAGAAGAAGGGAACGTCTGTTAGCTTCTCCTTCCTCACCGCTCAGGTACCTGCTTGCCGTGAGCTCACCGGGGAATTATTCACTGCAGCAACACTTCCTTGTTCCACATTACGCTTCCTGTCCTTGCTCACCTCTGGTGGGAATAGGAAGGTGAACAGCCCTTTGAGAAAGCGGTTAGTCACACAGTCAGGCCCCAGACGGCTTTTTGCTACGTTTTGCGTGTGTATGTGTTGCAGTTTCTTATTTGGCTTTCTCTGCAGCTGGATTCCCCCGCTTCTCTTTACTATTCCTAACAAATGGTGGCACGTTATGCTAAGCGAAGCAAAGCTCCACCACTGGCCACACATACCAGCCAAATCTGGCTAGTACGCCAGACACCCAACTCTGCGAGACAGCACCCAACACGACCTGTCCCACTAATACCGCCAGCCAGCATGGCACGGCGCTGCAACAGCCACCAGAAACACATGGCTGCAATACACCATTTTCACACAGCAACATAATCTGTCAGCAGGAGAGTGAATAATAACGATTGTGCTTTCTGATCGAACATGCCACGCTCACGCGTCACTCTTTGCAGCAAGAAAGCATGGAGGTAAGCACACCAGACAATTTTAAGAGTAATCAAAATAGTTATTAGTTTAATAGTTTTCAGATGTAGGCCACAAAAGTGCAAGCTTAGACAATGCTGCACGCACCTCCAGCCATGACATCAGCCTGGGACCGTGACACTGGACTTTGCCTCAATTTCCCTCGCATACGCTGTCAGTTCGGACCAATTATCTAGAAATTTGGAGGCATGGGGGAAGGGAGGGCACACACATTTTACTCTACATTTCCACAGCGCCGAGGGCAATGGTATCCATTCTTTCTGGGCGTCTCTAAATGTTACTACAATACAAACAACAATACTGACGGCAGCAGCCAGCACGAATGTCAAAGGCCAACTCCAATAGCGCGCTCAGCGAAGGGGAAGTGACTCAGGCAGCGACGGAACAGCAAACAGCTTAATGTGTTAGATCGAGTGGCAAAAAAAAGGAAGAGGGAGGAGGGAAAAAAGAGTAAAAAGTAAAAAGAAAATCCACCAGGCAGAGTGTGCAAACGAGACAGGGCATCATAGCTTCTGTTTACTGGTCGGAAAATGTGAGTTTAAGGCATAGACTAATCAGAGATGCGGCTGCCTGAAACAACGAGCAAGTGTTTGCCATGCAGGAACTGGATCATATTTGTTTTCTCTTTTGTTCTGGGGCTTAAAGCAAGGATGGGGTGGGGGGTTGCGGACGTTTGATATCAACAGGCTTTCACACAGACCTGAATTATGACTTCTTCTAAGTGTGCAGCTGACCAAGCCAACCTGCAGAGCTTTCAGCATCCTGAAAACAAGACACAAAGCCCTTTGTGCACCAACCTCCTGCTATTCTTGGATTATCAAGAAACAAGCTCATTTTGTAGTCCTTGTTGTTTTTCCTTCCTGTAACTTCAATAACGCAAGGTATCCCAACACCAACACAATACCAAGCAATGCGCCACTTCCAAGCCTTGGGCAAGGGATCAGTATTCCCAAGGTACTTTACCCCAGGATGGCACGGCAGGTACCGAGATCCCCTCCTCCCCGCCCTTGGGCTGCAAAACTCTCTCCTAACCCAGCCTTCCCCTTCCCGTCAGGTCCCCCACACTCCCACTGACTTTACAAAAGCCTCAGTTCTGCTCCGTCACTGACGGGGAAAGCAAGGAGCCGGCCCGCAGGGGTGGCAGGAGAGCCTCTTCCCTCGTGGCTCTGCAGGAGCGCAGAGGCACGCGAGAGGGAAAGGCAAGGAAGCAGAAAACGAGCTCAGACGACAGGGTCTGAACAAGGTGAGATAGAAGCTAGTTGTATCTAAACCACCTGGTGTAGAAACTTCTGCCTGCAACGTGTGCAAGGACACAAACCGTTAGCCTAATAACCAAAGCGCTAAGGTACCCAAGGAGCTGTTACATGTCTTGTGGCTCTGCTAGTTGCTCCCTTCCACCACATAGGGAGGACACAGGGTGACACTGAAGACACGTCAGGGTACAGGGGATTTTCTGTACTCCTGATGTCCTGCAGAGGCCTTGGACTGAAGGCCAACACATTGCCCTTACTATATTGTCTATCTGCATAGCCACCGCGCAGCCGTGCCAGTGTCTGCTGTGCCTCTTTATTAACCAGTTTGTTACTGCAAAATTGCAGAGTTAAGTACTTTGGTCTATATTCGGAGAGCCTAAACACTACCTAATTCCTTGTGCCTAAACAAGGGAGAGCGCTAGCTCCAGAGCGGCTGACCAGGGAGCTGTCTGGATCCGACCAACCAAACACACTTGACTGAGTCTCACGTGAAATCTATAACGTCTGAATATCTATATTTTAGAGCACAGGAAGAGATTATATAGAATTGCACCTCCTGGTTTCTCACATGCATAGCCAACACAGGGACAAGCATAGCCTAGATGCATCTAGGCAGACGAACTATGCAGGCATTAAATTAAATAACTAAGAAAAGCAATCTGCCTGCATAGAATAGTCAGAGTAAACGATTAATTGGATTGATTTTACTGAAGGGCCAGAGATGCACCTCGCTTAGGCAGCATTACTTAGAACAGAGACACCGTTTGGCGCATCAGGCACAGGCAGGGCTGTTTTACATAGAGATAACAAGTGGAAATGATGCAACGGGATAGTTCATTAATCTGACCTGGCAGAGACATTGCTTGCCCCAAATTCAGGTTTTGGAGCAGTAGGTTTGTATAGCCAGAGCATCTGACTTCCTGTGTTTGACTGCAAATCCTCAGGGTTTTTTTGTTTTGTTTAGGGTTTTTTTTGTTTTTTGATAGCTTGTTGGCCCAGCAATGCAGGTTTGGGGGAGTAAGAACTCTCCGAGTTTCAGCTGAATTTGGCAAATAGCTTTAGGCAGGAAAAAAAAAGCCTCTTTATTTTTACATATTTCAAAACAAAGTATTTCATATTTCTGTTCAAAATGACAACCTAAAATTAAATGAATGTTTTTATTGGATCCAAATTATATTTTTTCCTTGATATTGTAGGTTGGCCAGCAAACTAAAAAAGAAAAAAAAGTCTGTACAATCCTGCTCATTTTTCCATGGCTTATACAAACAAAATGCCAGTCGGATCACAGGCCGCCGGGTCTGGTTCAGGAGAGAACGATGGGGCTCTCCGAACCACGCGTCATCTCCGACGCACCTAGGAGCTCTTACGAGAGGAAAGGTAAAAGCCATAGAGGGAATTATATTGTGCATCTCTCACGCAACATCAGCCTTGAAAAGGAACGCAATCGTCAGCCTCAGATTCTGCAGACCATCTCAGGAGACTGGCTGCAGCCAAAAATGATGTACCAAGGCCCCTCGGAGCAGACACTGCCTGCCACAACCCCTGACGCTTTTTTAGGGCAGCCAAGTCTACTCATCCTTTCTTCACTGCTTTGACCAGCTCCTTCATCTACTGCCAGATGACAGCTTGCTGTGATGCATTTGCCTATGGTCTTATCGCAGCTCTCATGCTGTGATACATGTACTACTGATGTGCACTGTTAAACAGCTCTCACTCACCCCCACCAAGAGCTGGGCTTGCTTGAAGTTTGTTGCCTTTAAAGATCTGAAAAGTAGCTAGCTCCTTCAAAGATGGGGCTCTGACTGCAGAAGCTGAGCACCTGAATTCGCCACTTTGTGTTCAAGGTCACTGTCACATGTCCCCAAGGAAGATCATTTCAGCTGATTGCTATCAAAATTTCAACCATGTGGAACAAAGCAAATTTATCAACGTCTGTTCTTTACTTTCTTACTTAGTTTTATCTGCCAACATCTTCACATGCTGTGGCACCAACAGGAACCTTTTAGCAGAGTATAAACCTGACTTGCACTCCTAACGCTCATAACTGTTGCTGACTCGGACTCGAGCTGGGGGTGTTCAGCATCTGCACAGATCACTGCACAGGGTGCTACGTAGGGCCCGTACCAGGAAGGCTGTGGGAATTTTTCCCCCCTCCAAGTCCTAATGCCATAGTCAGGTAAGAGTTTTCAGTTATTCCTGCATTTTTTTCTGTGCCCTTAGATCATATATGAGGAGTTATGCCTTCTTCATATGCTTTCCTAATAAATTAGGTGTCCTTAGTTTGGCTAATGGTCAGTCACACACAGCCCCTACAGGTAATTCTGGAGGTACTGTAATTAGCGCAATCCTTATTTTAGCATATATTAACACCTTACATAAACTTGAAACTGCAAACACTCCTTGGCTGAAACAACTCGCCCCATGCTTGAGGATACCTATAAATCATTTGTCATTTATCATGAATCCTGACTTGTCTATTGCTTTTTTGGCAACGCAATTGTGCTTAAGTAATAAAAAATAAGAATCTAAAAATCTTAAATAAAAAAGAGTATTCCAAGACAACTAGGACACCTCAGGGAAACTCTCCTTTCCGTAAGCATCTGAAATAATAGACTTCCCTAAAGCAAACGTGTTAGAGTTGGCTTCACAGTGGTTATCGCATGTTTTTTAACTTGCCTTATAAAATCTCCTTTTAGCCCTTCCTCCCTCCACCTATTGCTAGTGCCAGTAAGTTCCAGGAAAAAAGCCCTGCCGGCCTGAGCTGCATGTGCCTGCAGCTACAGCACAAAGGTCTGAATGTCTGTTTATCGGTAAGAGGTAAAGCATCTGAAGGCAAACTCTTTATCCCAACCACACCTATGTGGCACGCGCTCAAAAAGTCATAGCAGATGTGTAACGATTTCCCCTGAAGTACTTTAGAAAAGGTAAATCTTGTCTGGGGTGGGGAACAGCCTGGTAACAGTACACTACAACAGTGCTGCGGTGTTAACAGAGGAGGATGGAGCTGGAGCCTCATCCCCCAGTCGAAATCTTCCAGTTGGGTTCAGCAGGACCTGATCCACAGTACAGACTGAGAACATACTGAAGAAAAGCAAAAAGTGCCAGGCGCTCAGCGTTCCTCCCTAACCTCAAAGCGTTTAGATGCTTATTATTTCCTTTTGTCATAGCTTTAGGCAGTTTCTCAGCAAGCCACTCTCGTTCCCAACCTATCAAGGATTCTCAGTGCAGAGCCTGAGAAGCGCAGGCTTTGTAGCTGAGAAGTTTCTTGTCATTCGTGTCATCGCTTTTTCCTATCGCTAAAAAGTTTAGAGGGTCTGCACAGCAAGGGCCTGGCAGCGCTCAGCGTGCCTTCCTCGTTTCTTTGAAAAGTAATTTGGATTCCAAGTCGAATTCCCAAAAGTAAGTCACCATTGCTGTTCCCTGATTTGTAAAACCATCAGATTTATAGGATAACTAGGGCTGGCTCTACCCAGAGCATAGATGGCAGGCCTCCAAAGGAGGCCTCCAAAGTGCGGTAGGTGATTCATTGTGTGCTTTTCTTCCTTATGAATCAGTAGAGAGGTACGGCCCCAGCACAGCATTACGAGGAGCTGTACAGTTGGAGCTTTTGCAACGTACAAAGGAGAGCTGCTTACAAAAGTTGCCTGTGCTTTTTGCAAGATTAGTGGTGGTAATATTGCAATTATCCTGTTGTTTCAGGTGGCTAATATAACTCTTCTGTTCTTTTTCCTGAAACAGCAGCCACATACCAAAGCAAAAAATCAAGGCAAGCAAAGCGTTTCCAAAATATAACTATAGTCCTTTTTGAATTAAAGGTACTAGGCAGATGTCAATCGACCCTTACTAGCGACACCAAACTACGCATTTGGAACGACGCTGACTTAGGCGCTCTGACAGGAGACGCATACAAGGGCTTTGGCAGCGCCACAGTTTCGCTCCAGCACGTGTCAACCCAAAGCAGACAGCCCTTACGGACTGTTCAGTTTCATCTGCAAGAAGTCCTAATTTCAGGTCACGCAGTACTTAACAGCTCTGTTTCTTACGAGCAACGGTTTTCTCCAGCCCTGTTCTTGCACCTCTTCTGTCTGTTCCAGGACTGACAACTACCATATGCACCTTAGAAGGCCTGGCCAAATAATAGATCTCCTTAAGCACAACGCACAACCATTAATATCCATTTTATTACATAAAAAACATGCTAATAATCATGCTTTGACCTCCTCTGGTTCCTAGGCTACAAGTCCTAAGGAAACCTCCCTGGTGGTCTGTTTAGTGACACGAGGAGAAAGGTACCAAAGAGGAACATTACTAATCAATTTTAACAATAAACAGGCATCAGCATCACACAGGGAATTTTCAAAGTGAAGACAAACCACGAGCTCCTGCGGTTTATGAGATCACGAGGAGGCCAGTTGGCCATTACGTGGCTCAAGTGAATCACAGCATGCTGGCTGCCCCCAACAGGCCTGCGGTGCAGTGAGACGCAGGACTCGGGACGCCTGGAAGAGGCCAGCTCGATGACACCGTATCTCGAGAGCAGCCAGGGTGAAAGCAAGGGCAGAGTTTGGCTTACAGAGCATAGAGGCGCAGGCCGGTAGCCCGAGCAGGAGAGAAACCAGCTGCAGAGCAAAGCCTGGCACCTGAAAGAGCTGCCCCTGTGCCAGCTGGCAGAGGGCATCCGCGCTTATAGGGGGAGTGGATGGACCTTTCACGGGGGACTTAACTGCACTGGCGCACATCAGCCACTTCCTTGGAGTGGCTGGTGGGATTTCACAAAAAGCTTGGAGAATAAACATCAGCTGTGGTTGTTCACTCCCACCTGCAAACCACAACTGCTGTATTTCAGAAATCTCAATGCCAGACTGAGCTCTGCTGGAAAGAAGGGACAGGAGGAGCAAGCAGGAGACCACCAGACCCCTCGTCCCCTAACGATTTGCGCTCCATGAGGCAAAAGATACCCTGATGAAGCTACAGTGGCTGTCCTTCAGCTGAGGAGGAACAAGCACGTATCAGTCTGCAAGAGCTGAGAGCCCACAGATGGCTTACAGCGTGCGGGAAGCCAGGAAAAGGTGAGGCGAGGGGAAGGGAGAGAAGGAGAAAGTCGTGGGCCATGAGAGGATCGTAGCTCTCCAGCACCAGGGCTTTGAAAACCCCCCACAGCCTCGGGGGCAGCCAGGGCACTGTACGCCACCACGGCCCCGCTTTCGTCTAAAGCTGCCGCTCAGTGCTGCGGGCCCTTGCGTGCTGTCACAGGTGTCCTCCAAATAACACACTCCACGCCATGAAAGCCCGTTTGCAGCTGGTGCAACCTGCCTCCCTAGGTTTGTTTTACTTTTTAAGCCTTTTCCACTGACCGACAGGTTTTGTTTATGCACAGGGAAAGAGTCGCTTTCTTCCACTGCAGAGACACTCGGAGGGAGAGGAGCTTGTGCAACTCGTTTTTAAAAAAAAAAGAAAAACACAATCTTTTTTTCTTTCCCAAACACAGACAGAAAGGGAAGAGAGCAGAGAGAAGAGAGACCCAGCGGGCTCACCTGAATACGACGATTTCTTCATGCTGCTCTTTGGAGATGTTACATAGGAGCAAAACCAAAATAAAAACTAAAAAAAAAAAAAAAAAGAAAAAAAAATCAAGCTGTTGCCGCCACTCGTCCGCGGGGGGCGATGCGCGGCGGGGCGAGGCGAGGCGAGGCCGCCGGTGCGCGCAGGCAGGGCTGCGGCGGCGGGCGCGCTCCCCGCCGGCGGCAGCCAGGCGCGCCGCCGCCCGGGGCGGCCCCGCGCTCCCGCCGCGCAGCGCGCACCTCTCCTCGTCCCATCCCCAGCTGCGGACTGTTCCAACCCCCTGGCACCGGCAGGGGTAGAGCGGCGCTCGCCCTCGCTGCCGTTTTAACGTTTCCCCCCCCCCACCACCACCACCCTGGGAAACAAAACAATCTCGGGGGGGGGGGGGGGCACGACTCTTGCCAACTCCCAACCCTGGAAAACTCAGTAAATTCGGCCAGTCCAGCAAAGGGAAGAAAGGGGGTTTCAGGCCCGCGGCGCGGCGCCCCAGCCGCTCGGGCGCTTTCTAGTGCAAAGTGCGCGACCGGCCTGTCGGCACCCGGCGCCGAAACACCTCTGTAAAGGCGCACGGGAAGGACTCGGCCAAGGCGGCGAGCGGAGTAAAGCGGCTGGGCAGCCTGGCGGGCTGAGCACCGCCCCCCCCCCCCCGGGTTACCTCGGCCGCTATTTGGGGAAGGGGAGGCTCCGCACCGGCGCGCCGCTCGGGCAAGCGCCGGGTCGCTCCTCGGCGCGGCCCGCGTGGGACAGCTAGCTAGGCAGACGCAAATGAGCCGGGGGCATTCTTAACAGGCAGGAGGAAAAAGCAAATTAAGAGCAGCTATGACTGAGGGCATGCTGAAATGCGGGAGTCTGGCTTGGGGAGGAAGGACTGGACTAAGTCACTGGAAAGATTTCCCACTAACTGGATGACTCATCCACACTAGGGTGCAGGGCACAAGTCCGGGCTACGTGAGGAACTTCCACCAGCCTTAAAGACGTGATTTTAGTATGGAGGAGTATTTTGTTCAGTTTTTAAAATTTTAAGATTTCTTCACGCTACCAGAAAGCCATTCTGTCCCCACAGCCCCAACGCTGGCATTGCACGAGAACAGAGGGCCAGAGTAGTCCTAACCTTCACTGGAGCTTAAGCAGCTGCTCCCTTAACAAATAGGTGAGCTAGATTAAACTAGAGCAGTCCCATAGGTATTTATCATCTCTCTGCCATGGATTGGCTTCGTGGCCATATAACAGATACGGCAAAAGGATTATCTGAACCTCTCCTGAGCATTTATTTAGTGCAAAGCCTGATGACCTCACTGAAATCGCTGGGGCAGTTAGTGCCAGGCAGCCAGACTTTGCACTGAAACAGCTCAGGAGCACCCACACATTCCCTCATTCGTAGCAGTAACAGCCCTAATTACCTATAGCATAACTATACTATATTGCTGCTAGGCTGTGACCTTCAGCAGGAAGATTTTTAAACAAAATCTATGGCATCAAGCAAAGTTTTAAACCACCCCAGCTTTGTTGATTAAGTAAAGACATGCCTAAGCCTTTAGTAACAATGTACTACCCTTACACCCTTCTTTCTAAACAGTTAGTCACAATTTATGGAGGAGAAGCAATAGCAGAGTGATTTGCCCCACCTCATGCACCAAGAAGTGACAGAGTCAGGAACAGGACTCACTCCCAAATGCAAAACCCTCCCGTCGATCCTTGCCTTCGTATCTCCGGTTATGGACACAGGCATGACTACTTTCAGTACTATCACACAGAGGGATATGTTTTGCAGAAGATGAAAAGGCAGTTTTCTCCTCTTCTCGCATATCAATGTACATGCGTGTGTGCCTGATTAAGGGTGTGATTACATGTGCACATGATTTCGTGTGCAAAGCATGCCTGTGCCTTTGTGGAACCGTTGGTGACTGCTATTTTCAGAGCCACGGCTAAAAGTACAGCCATCAGATCAGCTTGACTGCACAAATACAAACAGTAAATTGTGGAGCAGGCTTTATACCGCAGGGCCAAACAAACATGAAGAGACAGAAAACGGCTGAAGAGATTTTTCTGAAATATTGTCTGACAAAGAATCCTTTTCTTTGGCTGCCTGGGCCTCAGAATTATCAAGAGAGTCAGTAGTTTGGCTTAGAAGGGCAGGTTAATGTTTAATACAATACAGAGCCCACGAGCTTCAAATAGGTAAGTCATTTATAGCTTTTTTTTTCCCCTCCCCTGTTTCGTAAGATTAGTGAGGGAACTTATTGTTCATGAAAGTGAGGGATTCAGAGCGCTGGCTCGGTCCAGGCGCAGCACAGGCAGGCACTGTGCAAACCTCGCGCACACGCAGCCCTGCCAAAACAGCTCCCATCTGACCAGCAGCCCGCCTGCTCTTCCCGTCCCGGAGCCACGCGGCTCAGCCAGCACCCCTCGCTCCCGCTCCGATATCGCCGGGACCAACCGCCCCGCGCGGCAGCCCGGCTCTGCCGGGCGCTCGTGCACCGATGAGTCGCCGGGAGAGGTGCAGAGCTGGAGCTGACTGTCAGAGAGGCTGCACTGACCTTACTTGCCTCAGTCACGTGATGTCCAGCCCTCACACGTAGGGGAGCGATCTTTTTAGAGGGGTGAGCGAGGCAGACCCCGAATGGTGCTACATGCACTTAGTCTGCAGGTGACATCCATTTCCTGCAGCAGTTTAAGCCTAACCCCAGCTATGCGTGCCCTCAGCTGCTAAAACACATTACAGACTAATCCATTAAGTCTGTAGAAGTAGTTGTAAGGCAGGCACGAAAGGCATTTTCTGCGAGTGGTATTTGCTGTCTCTCCCTCAGTAGCATCCTCCAGGCAAGCACGTGGGGGTCCTGCAGCGAGATACAGAATCTCCCAAACTAAACATAATACAGTGATCAGAGGAGGGAGAGAGAGACAAGCACCACCAGCTACATATGGTGGGCTGGGGCAAGGAGCCAGAGCCTCAGGAAAGGGTCAAGCAAGGGAGAGATTGGGGGAGGCAACAGCACTAAATAACACATACTGTAGTGAGGAGGGAAGTACAGAAAGGAGGAAGGGGTGAGCTTCCAGGCAGGGAAAAAAAAACCTCACAATCTCATGGACTAGCCCAAAGCTAGACATTAGGATACACTGAGCTGCTGTAATTGTGTGTCTACGACTGACTCATTTAACCTCTAAGACCCAGTTTTTCATCTTGCAAAAGGGGAAGACAGTTGACTTTTCCTAGGTGCAGGTATGGGGAAACTGCATTAGTCAGTGCTGCCGTGGTGCTCAAAGGCATTGCCTGGGAGACAAGAGTCACTGTTACGGTACCGAGGAGGTTCCCTGGGTAACCAGCAATGAGGAGAGGAAGCAGGAACTTACACTCAAAGGTGAACTGAGCCCAGGATGTTCTCCTCAAGAATCAGAGCTTGCACCTTTCAGATCTTGGGCCCTGGCACCAGAAAAGGAGAGGGTCTGGCTGTCTAGGTATGAACCAGGGGAGCCAGGAGAGGAGCCAAGTGCAAGACTGCGAAGATCTGCCAGTCAGCAGCAGAGCAGGCCTGATCCTCCTCTTTGGGGAGCAATGCATCTCCAACAATTTAGAGGTGGAAACTCAGGTGTCAGAGCTATAAATCAACCACATCTCCCTCTCCAGCTCAGTGTTTGTTTTACATCTGATCCTCTGAGCTCCTTTCTGTTGACCAATCACTCTTTTGTGGCTGCAAGGCTGGAGAGAGCATGCAAAGTTTTCCATCCAGCTCACTTCCCCAGCAACCCATCCTCCCCAGCACAAGGCAGCAGCTGCCAAACTAAACAGTACGCGAGCAGTGCCACACTGCCCCGGCAGGAGAGTTGCACCAAAGCCCTGCAAAACTCAAGTCAAAGAAAGCCCCTGAACACGTAAGAAAGGAAGTAAGGGAAAGGGGACCACACAGAAGATGAGACCTTGTGGCTTTTGGCAAGGAGAGGACACTCCTAGCCGCTGAGTGCCTGTGATCACCCTGGCCAGCCTGAAGTGCAGCTTTTGGTGCTGATGTATGTGCAGCAAGGTACTGAGTCACCCTCCGCACATTGGTAAGTTCAACAGCTTGGATGCACTAAGTCAGCAAAAAAGGCCCAGGCAGCTAAATCAGCCCACAGAGTCTATCCATTGCAGGCTAAGAGGAGGACTAGGCCAGCTGCTAGGAGTAACCCACGAGCCAAAGTTCAAGTCCTTGCTCTGAGCTCTTGGCTGCGTGCATTTCATGTTGTTGGTGCTCAGCATAGCAAGATGCTTGTGGGAAATGACAAGAGCTGAAGATGACCAGCGTTGGACACCTGCAGCACTGGCCCTCCCAGCCAGCAGAATCTGCCTCCGCTCCTGACACCTTCTCGAGGAAATCCAATTTATTCTGGCATCTCTGGTTGCTCTGCACTTTTTCTTCATGGCCCTAATGAAGTGGTCAGTCATACAAAGCACTGATTATGCAGCTGCTAGTTAACCCTTACAATGCCCTGCTTACTCAAGTTCCTCATTACCCTCATTTACTTAAATTAAAAGATAGATTTTTGGGTTTAGTGGCTCTGAAAGAGAGTTGTCCAGGCCAGAATTAAAACCCAGGGTTGTCTAACTAACTCATAACTATGCAACTTGCCAGCTGCAGGAGTATTTGGCCTTTCAGCTCTTTGAGCTGAGTGGAGTAGATCTCTTACAAAAACACACCTTCCCAGACCTGAGAGGGGGAGATAGAAATCACTTCCACGATCCAAGTTTCTGATAGCATTCATGTAACATACAGGCTTTACTCTGCTCAGAGCAGAGCATGAAGAGGTCTCGAGGACTGACGGGCATTGACCCGAAGCTGCCTGCCTACCTCACCTTGCGGTCAGGAGTAAGTTAGAAGAATTCATATCCAGGAACCTCTGAGCCCTAACTTCGTACGTAGGCAGATATACATTCTATAGCTGCTCCCACTAGGCAGCCTGGCTGTCAAGCTTACAATGAGGAAATAGGGTATAGGTTCATCGAGTGCATTTGGGATGACTTGTTATTCACGACCAACAAAACCACTGAATCACAGAGATGAGGCGGTCAGATGCACAGAGGAGCTCGGATCCCATGGATGGAGGATCTTCTACTTAAAAACAGGGCTGAGATCTCAGTTAAGTCTGCTGTTCCGTGTAACTGAACTAACGAAGACGCGCTGACCTGTTGCCGGTGTCACTACTTGTTCACTGATGGGCGCAAGTGTACCCAAACGCACATGAAAACCTGCTTGCCAAACCCAGGAAGACTAACACAAAGAGTGGTGACATAAGGCATCATGAAGGACTGCAGCCGAAATTTGGCATGTTCCAGTTCTGAGCCACTTCCTTCTTGCCAGTGGCCAGGCTTTAAAGCAGCTCTCCTGTTTCCTGCTCCATAGCAGACCACCACAGATGTTCAGCCTCTAAACATAAATTCACAGTGCTCAGATACAGGAGGCAAGGCAGCTGTGTTAATCTAAAGCCTCATAGATTAACTCTCTGCTTTTTCCAGACGCTGATTCACTTGGTTAGGATGAAGCAGAGCTAGCAACAGCCAGGCTCTCACTGCAGTTTCAAGTGCACATGGTTAAAAGGTAAATAATTTAGCAGTGCATTTCGCAATTTTTTTTCCCTGTGATTCCATCTGACAATGCAATATCAAAGGCTCACAGTATAACAGTATTGTCCCATATGGTCTGGTGGTTACGCTGTTTTCTACTTTGGGCTAATGAATATGGTGAGGAAGCAAATAACTTAATGAAGCCATTACTCATATCAAATCAGCAGGTTTTGTTCTTTTCTCCTGCCTTAATTATGAGGAACCAGGAAGAATGTCCAATTACTCAAGGCAGAATTTCATTACCAAGCAAGATAACATCTGCTCGGCCACAAGGTACATCAGATGGCCATTTCCATAGAACGACCTCTCCCATGGTTAGGGAAGAAACTACTTCAGCTTGAAATTAAAGCTGAAGATATTAACATACAATGAAATAAAAATGAAAGGCAGTAGTCAATGCCCAGAGAGTAAAAGGATAAAAATGACATGTAGCATGAGTGAAAGGGGGTAAGAATTTTCCATTCTCAATAGCACTCACCTCCAAAAATAAAACTCTTCAAGGTGCTTTATGAGCTGCACTACAGGAACGTTCCTCTTGAGAATCGCTAGAGTCCCAAGGCTGCTTTTGGAAATGCCAGCTGAGCTCTTCTAAAACTAGCTGGAAGTTTGACAAAACACAATGTGTCAAAAATCAAACTCTCAAACCCCTCAAAGCTTAACCCATTTTTCGCAAATGGGAAACTCACCACTGACTTGTGGCTCTTATGGTCTGGGGTTTGAGCTGCAACTACAGGAATGAAGCAAGAACCATAGCTTTTTGTCAGTCATGTTCTTTTAAGGTACTGCAGTGAAGGGATCTCTGCAGAGATGAGTATAGAAGAGATCTAGGTCTCACTTGTCCCCAAGAATATCGAGTTTTATCCAAGCATCATACATAACCCAGGGCAGAGTTTTACTCCACAGTGCCAACACTTGGTCAAGATAGACTATCAGTTATATTTTTAAAAGCACAGTTTACAGAAGTGATCTTACATCTCTAGGGAAAGGGAGAAGGTGGAACCCAGGTTTACTGGTCCTGCTGCTCCCAGGGGGAGTGCACGAAGAGCATGGCACTAATCACTGCTGCATGGGAGAGGGAGCGCACTCATCCTGACCACTGCTCAGCAGCGGCAACCAACCTAGCTCCAAGACTTGCGCATGGAGCAAGCAGAGAGCCAGGCACATTCATTTTGCTGCTGTTGTAACTGCTTATGCTTAGAGCCTTCCATGGGTCTTTAAAGAACAGTACAGCCATGCATAAAGGTGTGCTTAACAGTCTGCTTGGCATAATTTCTAAATCCATCCCTGAATGCAGCTCTTAGTCCTACAAGCATGATTTGGATCATCTGCCTAAATGCACGAACTTAACATGCTTTCTGTGTTTACGTGCATGTAAGAGGCAGTCACAAGATGCCCCTTTCCCCAACAGCTCTTAACAGAAAGGCAGGCCCAGAGGCAGCACTGAGTTTGGCCTGCTGCTTAGAGACACTGGACTAGAGGCATGGGGCCTGCTAGAACTGGAAGAGGGGAGCAAGGAACTGGAAAAAGATGATCAACAACAATAAAAGCGCCCACAAAAAACGTGGATAAAGGAAAACCACAGAAGGATCAACAAGAGTCTGCCTATAATCACTACCAAAGCAATTACAGAATTAGCGAAGATTTATAACAGACTGAAGAGCTGGATACTTGGCATATGAAATGGAAAAGCTGTAAGGAGAGAATTCTGTATGCTGGCACCAGGCTCGAGAGCCGCAAGTGATGCAGCCTCAGCAATTCTGTCCTATACCGAGCAAACCGAGCAGCATCTTGGATGTCTCTTCTTGTACCTTTCAGCTTCCAAGCTATAATTTGGTCCAGCCATCAGTTCCAAGTTTTAAAAACCAAAACAAATAAAATGTATTTCTGGGGAATGTAGAAACAACATGAAGAGTGAATAATAATAGCTACTGTTTCTTTAGTGCTATAACATGGTGCAGCTTACAGTCAGCATTTGCAGTTCTTCTGGGAGGAAAGTACTATTATTTAATTTTACAGGTGGGGAAACTGAGACACACAAAGGTTACACCAAACTAGTTTATCCCAAATATAGAGTTACAGTCCTGGAATTTTGCTGCACATCATCCTCAGTATCTCTGATAATTAGCATGGATTTATCTGTTGGATACTGTCACCCAGTGTTCCCATCACTTAGGTCTCCTCTCTGCTTGCAGAGGACATAATTCCACTGTCTTTTGCTCTGTCCTTACACTGGCATAGCTCAATCCAGCTTGCTTCTCCACTGCTCTTTATCTTACATGGATATCATTTACTCCAGAATTTAAAAGGGTTATTTTGCCCTCGTCTAGCAATGACTAAAATAACTGCACAAGACTCAGGGCGGCAGACAGACAGGCTTCCGAAACCAGTACACTCTTTTCCAATCAACTCCTACATGAACCTCAGCTCCTACCGAGTCCAGGATTTACAAATTAGTTGAGTACAGATATCTTTGGAAAACTTCAAAAAGGCCCAGTGGATTTTCCCATTCAAGGGAAAGGAGCAAATCTGACTGCCAGAGGAGCTGGAACGGGCAGCGACTTGAAAGGGCACAAATTAGCTTCACCCAAAACCTAGCAGTGCCAGTACTGAAGCAGCAAGGGCCACCTGCCTTCACACCCAGCTCAGAAAGCTGATCAATCAAAATGAGTCATCACTTGAGAGAGATAAACAAAGAGGCAATTTAAATACTGAAACAAGCCTAGTACAGTTCAGCAGGTAACAGCATGATTTGGCTAATGCATCCACCTCAAAAAGGGACTTGAAATAAGCTTAAGAGAGAGGGTAAAGGGAGATACCGGAGAGCATGGCAAGCAAGAGACTTGTGGGAACTCGGAGGATCTGGTGAATGACAAATTACAATCCCAGTCTTGTTGCTGAGTAATCACCTCGGAGCCTAAATTTGTATTTTTGCCTTATACAGTTCTCAAAAAAAATCATACGCCTCACATAAACTGTGGCAGTTTTTAGTGTTCACATTCAGCAGGCAGCTCCTGTCTTTCAGACCTGTAACGGGAACACTGATGAAGCGAATAAACAAGGTCACACAGTGCAATGTCACCTTTCTTCTTACTGAGAAAGGGACAGGGATTGTAACAAGGGCAAACAAGAATGGAGAGCTCTGGAGTTTGAGTCAAATTCTTTACTAACTCTGGTAGGACATAAAAAATAATACATGGAAACCACTGCCTGCAAACAGAGGACTCGGGTCTCTCATTGCAGCCCAGAACCTCGGCCCTGCCAAAGTAAACCAGGGAGCATCAGAGGCTCCTGAGCATTGTCAGTGCTTTAATGTTTTGGAGGCTTTTAGGAGTCACCTAGGGCTCTAGCTAGACCATGAATGGTTTCCTAATAGAAATGATTTCAGAGCCTGGAGCAGTTTCAGGAGGAGCTTGCTGAGCTGGCTGGTGCCAGGAACTGTGTGAATGTAGCAGCAAGGAATTCCTTCTCCCCCCTCGTCCCCCACACTCTTTTCATCTGCTTCGGAGCCGAGGCTGTGCTGAAGGAATAGGAAAAGTCGGTTGTCATCCAGAAACCCCAGGAGCAACCTGGCCCCCAATTCCACACCAGCTACGAGGGGAAACTCTGGAGAGTAGCTGCAGAAATGGTCACCTGCTGGCAGGGTCATGGCTCAAGCAAACCCTCATCTCCCCCCCACTGCCAAAGAAAACCAGCTCTGCTGCAAAGCAAAATCATAAACTATGAAAGGAATATTGTATAAGCTGTAGCACAAAAGCCTTCCTGGTGTTGTTACGTTTAATAACTCTTATTTCTGAGAGGATCAGGCCTGGACGCTGCCTGCTGTGACTCCGAACAACAGCGCTAGCCAGAGCCCGTGAAGGCTGCTCGTTCACTGCTCACCCAGCGAGCTCCTAGCCTGGCCCGTAGCCCCGCTCTTGTTCCCGGCTCAGCCATCTGGCACAGCCACTGACTTCATACGATTGTTTCTCTGCCTGAAGGATTAATTTTTGCACAGGTTTTTGTAGCTGTCTTGCCCCCTCGTGGCTGGCCCATAGACTAGACGCTCACCCGTAGACAAATGCCCCGACTGTTGAAGACGGTCACTACTAAACCGTACAGTCACTGTCTGTTAGCGATCCAGTTAGAGCTTTAATCAATTTCATTTCATATAGTGTTGCACAGTTTTCCTTTCCTGATAGAGGCATTCTGTGTGCATCTGAGTCAACTACAAATGCTACATTTTTGCCTTCTCTTTTCTTTCCCTATTAAGACAAAGAAAAGTACAAAAGAGTACCTAGAGAAATACTTTCCCCTTGCCACAGCTTTTAACATTCACTGCTCTGGTGTGGGTACATTTGAGCCTTGAGACAGAGCAGAATTATTTCCAGCAAGGGGTCTTCAGTAGGACTGTGACTTTTTTCCCCCCAGGTTGCTTATGCATGATTCAGCTGACAGTACTAAAATGGGACTTGAAATTCTTCAAGCTTTTGCTGTGGTAAATGCCTGCTACAGAAGAGCAGGCCTGTGAAATTTGCTCCCCATATCTGTGTAAGTCTGGGAATTGTCATAACAGGTTAAAATTCTAAATAAATGGTGTGGAGAAAATAAACGGTATGGAATACTTTGGCTAAACTGCTCAGAGACGCAGCTTCAGGATACGACGCATTTCAGTATTTACTCACTATACGAGCCCAGATGGATTCAGTTCTCCTATTTTTTCCTTAGGCAATTCACAAGTAGAAAAGGAAAAAAACACACACACAGTTAAGTAAATCATTCTTTATAGAACAGTCATCCAGTTCTGATCTCACTGGAGCATCTCTACACCACCTGCTGTAGCAAACAGTGAAAGTCTTCCTTGTGCTGGTCTTTATGGCCACCTGAGTATTCTAAGGAGCTAGACCTGAAAGTATTCATTCTGATCCAAAATACAGGCTTTAGTGTAAAATTATTAGCAGTCGACAGATGGAGCTGTTCCTGATAATTTTTCCATTTCTCTATCGGCACTTAGATCATGAAGAAATATGGAAGAGTCAGCCAGCAGCGTGGTGCCAGTCTTTACAAAGGTTGACCATAAATCAATCTGATCACTGCCTACAAATCTCTGAACAGAATCATTCTCAGGTGTTGAGCCACTACTTTCAAGCCATGCACAAGCAAGGAAAACACATGGTATAAAAACACTGCTTTTTCCATTAAAGCCGAAGCAATTTTTGGCATTAGCAGCGTACGACCAGTACCACACAGACAACAGTTCTGATCCGAGTATTAGAGGCCGATAATATCTGTGTCCTTTCAACAACACGATAATCCATCCCCATAAGTTCCCCAGCAGCAAACTTGCTTTGCTGCTAAGTCATGCCCATTTCATTGGCACATCGCCTTATCTGACCACAAGAGCAACTTAGCCAATGACATATTACATTTTATATATACAACTAACATTTCTGGAAGAGCTTCTCTATTCTGAGAAATTATGAACACTTACAAGCCTGCCTTCATGCATAGGAAGAAAGCCAATGCAAAAAGCTGTGCATGTGGCTGCCAGTTGCAATAGAAATCATTTTAATAATTCATGCCTCATTACCTTGCCACATGGCAGTTCAAAGACCATCTCCTAATCCTTTAACCCCTTTCTCCCGTATTCTTTGGTCTAGTTTCTTAGTTTAATCAGCAAAGAAACAAAACGGGGAATACTCATCAGAACTTGCCCATGGGTGCAAAACCCAAGGGGAGCTGCTGAGTCTAAGATCTTAATCCCCCTGCACCCCGTTTTCCTGATTTGATTCATCACTGTCTGCTGAATCAGCAATGAAATTAGCAAACTATTATATGCCCAAAACCACTGACTGAAGTCAGACTTCCTTTAGGGTTGTGTCTAGGTACTAGACCAAGTGAGGGGGACTCCTGTTATTTAGCAGCTCTTGTAAGGCCAAAATTGAGAACTGCTGGAGGCTGCAAATTTGCACCATACGTGTCTCTTACCCTGGGAGAAGTCTTAGGCTTTTTTTTTTCCCCCCAGCATTGGCCAGCTCCGAATTTTCTTCTAGGTATTCAGTCCCATGGCTGCGCCCTTTCTTGTTAGGTAGGATTACATTGTGCAAATCATAGGAATGGAGCATTATATTTTTTAATGGTTTTGAAGCCTTTTTGTTGCCCCCTCCCCTTACCCATTAGGCAAATACCACCTGATCTCTGTTCACTATTTCTATCCCACATTGTCTTGCCAGCAAGTTTCTTTCCTTTCCCTCTCTCCATGAGGGGGCTCAAAACTTAAGGAAGTGACAGGGTGGGGAGGGAACTGGCCTGGGCTGGTGCTGGCAGAGGAGGACAGGCTGTAGTAGTAAGGCAGCAGCTGATGCTGAGGGTGGCAAGGCGACGCAGAGAAGACAACAGCAGGCCCTGCTGCTGCAGAGTCTGCCAGGGATGAGGGTCTGCAAGGGCCTCCAGTTTTATTTTTGGAATAATGCACAGACAAATGTTTATTTGCACCCTCAACATTCACATGCTGCTGTTCTACACAAGCGAGCAGAGTACACACACAAAGGAGCACGGGGAGGCTGCAAACGAGGGGTAAAACTGTTTATGGCTGCAAGCATGATCCTGTTGACTTATGAAAGGGAAATAATCTAGTGACAACATGTTCATTAAGCACAGCGTATATTTACACAGGAGGTGTCCCTCCTTAACTTTAACATGAGAGAGACCAAGCCCCGTGTGTGTGAACATGCATGAACATGAGCAAAATAGCACTTGCGTAAGATTTCAACACCAGAAATGCCAACATTTGCAATATCATTTGTAACTAGTTACTCAGTGTATTCCAGCAAGCAGATACACTGCGCTGTAGATAAATGGACTGATAGTCTGGTGAAAGCTATAACATCAGGAACATCACATTCCCTGTGCTGTTCCACCACACCTACAGTACACTTCACCTGACCTCCTACCAGGCTGCCTGTTTGCTGAGCCATGCACCTTCCAGCAAAGGGCAAATCACCATCTCATTGCTGGCTGGCATGCAAGTTCTTCCATGCTCCAGGTCCCATCTGCACCTCTGCAAAGGTAGGCCTTCTCTAGGGCTTGGGGACAGCTGAAGGCACAGGAGGTGACAGTGCCCACGAATACAAACAGGAGGAAGAGCGCGTACCTATTGACTTTGAGATAGCACACTTTCCTAAGAAAAAAATATCAGTCAACTGGCAGCAGTCAGGTCACCTTGAGGAACATTTCAGATAAACACAGAACTAGTCTCAGGTGAAGGAAACCTGCACAGCTCCAGTGGCATTGGAAGAGGTGATTTATAGCACAGTATGTTAAGCCTATCACTAAGGTTTGCCTGTTGGGCATACACAGCTATTTCCATGCCCTTGCTGTGCTAGGTAGAGGATGATTTGCCTGCCTACTCCCATAAGGGTTATCAGGGGAGTTTTTGTGACCATGGGGTGATCTGGATTTGAGGGGGGTGGGTGTCCCACATGCCTCTTATAGAATGGGTGAGCATATAACAAGCAAAGCCCAGGCACAGTGATCTTTGTGGGGAGTGTTTAATGGAGCCCAGGCAGCACGCCAGACGCTGTGCATTACCTTTGTGGCCCCAAATTAAGAACTATTGACATAGCTCTCAGCCTGCAGGGCGAGGACAAAGCTCTTCCATGAACAAGCTCTAAGTTGAAGCATTCTGTCTTCACTTAACAGGAAAAAGACAAGTACAATTGACAGGACTCAAAAAAACACGCAGAACTGATTTGCCGAATGCACTGCCAGAAGGCAAGATGCTCAGCTAGGGATGCTATTTCAACTTTTAAATCCAATCCAAACAAATCATGCTCCTATTCCCAAATGCTGGAGTAGGAAGATATTCAGGTGGGTATTAGCCTTTGGAATACTACCAAGAATTCCTTGAAGTTTCAGATTAATTCCCCTCCCCTCCCCCCCCACCGGTGACTTAATACAAAGCACTACCTAGTGACAAAAGTCTAGGATTTCCAAGCACTGCCAGACTGGACTTCCCAGCTCAGCAAACACTCCCAGCACAGTCAGTCATGGGCACAGCTGTCTGCTTATTCAAAGAAGAATGCTTTGTATCAGAGTTTGACCCCACTTCTGATCAGCATCCAGTATTGAAACACTTGGGGCTCTCCTGGTCTGGGCAAAGGGCCAGAAGGTAACTCTCAACAGAAAAGTAAGCAAAGTCCAGTCTAATTTCACTGAGCAAACCAGGTGAAATGCAAAATAAGCCAATTAAAATACAAATCTCCAATTCAGTTCTATAGCTTTCTTCCCACTGCATCAATGTTAGCAATTAGTTGCAATAAAACACCCAAGACAACTGAACTTCTGGTTGTGTTCTTTTAAGAAGGGATGCAAACTGTGCCTCAGACAGACTGTTGCCAACATACAGCAAAATCCATACAGGGGGATCAACAATGAGCTATGGATAACACAATGGATCACAGAAAGTCCATCTGCCCCTGATTCACAGGGAGGTGCAAAAGCCCTTCTGAGCTGCTGTGAAGGAATCTGCTCCCAGCTTCATCCTGCTCTGAGCTGGCTGTCAGTCCCATCTCATAGCTCCAAGGCATATTGCACCCTTGAGCCTTCATCCAGCTTTTTGTGGCTGAATCTCTTCTAGTTCTTCCTTTTCAAAGCCACATTAAAATCTTTCAGCAGACCCCAAGCATTTTTTTCTAGCATAATATGAAGGAAAAGAAATCTGACCATTTCCCTCCTCCCTCCCTGGCTACCCCAGCCAACTTCACTGCCAACTTCCAACACATCCTGAATATATATTTAGTCTGTAGTAGTTTATATTGCATTGTCTCATGCGAGCTCCAAACAGAGATTACATATCCAGCAAGGCATCCTGCAGCTCTGTGGAAGCCTGTAATTTCAGAGACTCAACTCATCGCGTTGCTGCTGCCAGAGGCTGAGAGACTACCTGGTCCAGGAAACAATGGTAAGACACAAGAGCCACATGGCAACTCGAGGAGAGAATCTCATATCAGCACCTGCCTTCGCTGACAGTGTTCAGAGCGGGGTGAAACTTAACATCAGCCTTGCTTGTGGCGGAAACCAATGCTGCAAACACAGTGTGGGCCTTCAGCAGTCCTGCTTGCTGTGTTCCAAAATGAAGATCCTCACCCCAGCACAATCCTGCGCACTTTGTAGCACTGGGTCTGAGACAGGAGAGAGCCATTGTAGAGTCCAAATAACGGCAAAAAAAATGGATCTCCAAATCAGGCTCTTTCACTTTAGTTTATAAGGAAAAACTGGACTGGGTTGGAGGCAGATAGCTCCCATTGTTCTCCCAAGAAGCCCAGCCCCTTTCATCTGCTCCAGAATAAAGGGGCCCCGAACAGGGCTGTAACCGGGCATCTGACAGTTATTCCCAAAGGACTCTTACTCTGCTCCTGGGCCAACTGGAGCCTCCAGTCTAAGCATGGGGGTAAACATGCCAGACCAAAGCAGATCAACGGTCACAAGGGATCACCTGCAATGGCCTAGCACGGAGCAAACGTACATCCAAAGCTTCACAGAAGGCAAGAGAACAGCTAGGGAGAGGTGAGCACATCTAACCTGGCTCCTGCTGATGCAGCCATACCCACACACACCACTGCGGTGTTGCCGCAGGCTGCCCTGCTGGCACTCTAGAGTGCTGCCCATTCGTGTGCTGTTCAGGACACGGCGCTTGCAGCTCTCCAGCACCCAGCCAGCATACTGAGACCGTAACCCCTGCTGGGGGCAGAAGGTTTCTTTTGCTCTGTACATGCTCTGTACTGTTTCCTCTAGAACACTTAGAGGGGGTGCAATCAATGAGGGGCATCCAGGAATTGCTGTGACACCAGTAGGAGATGTATGTGCTGTGGGAATGCCTAGGACCCACAGAGCTGACACAGCTTGTACACCTGAAAAGACAAGACAAGGAGTCTTCAGGAGCATCCAGGTCACGGGCTACATGAGGAAACCCAGGAATAATTGCTGTCGGTCAGATCAAATGGTTCTGCTGCGTTCCCAGGCAGAACGCCTGCTCAGAGATGGATGTGGTCACTCAGACACAGCATGTCCTAGTACTTACAAAGCCCCAGAGCACCCTACCTGGCTGGGCCCCGTCCCAGATAGTGAGGTTCAAATGGGAGCGAGTCTAGCCCGAATAGTTTTGAAGAAAATGAAGACACAGTTACTTTCTGTCCAGAACACGAGCCTACCAGCCTGTTCGCCTTACAGCACACTGGCAGACAAGTTCCTGAGGAAATATCACCCTCTTGCGTCCAACTTGAAACTGGCAAGAAAGCCTTCAGAAAGAGGAAAATAAAGTACCCAAAAGCTGCACTGTAGCCATTTGACTCTTTAAATCTCCTGCACTGGGGATATCATCCTGCAAGCAGATGCAAGTTGAACCTGTTGCCAGGTGGCAAAGCTATCAGAAAGATGTTTCTTAAAAAACTAACTAGCATGCCTGCCCAGAACTAGTGACCAGAAAATTTACCACTATCTAATCCTTGAATTTAGAGGGGCATTTTTCAGGCCGTGGTCAGTGGACTTAGCAGACAGGGGCTGAGGATGGTTTCCAGATAGTCTGTAAAAGATACTGAAGGAACATACATTATTATCATTTTAAATTCACCAGTCAAGAGCCTCATCCTGACTTGTAGACTCCTAAATATTTTCAAGGTGTAAAGGTAGAAAACACTGGTTCCAAAACCACACGAGTCAGATAATATGAAAATGCAGGGGGAGGAAGTGATAAGACTTCAGTGAAAACCAGATTGCGCTGTTGTTTGTTTTCCTTCCCTGCAGTGCTGCATATCCAGACTGCAATGTGTTTGACAAGAGGACAGACAGGAAACCAGAAATTAGCCTAGCACTGGGAGAGCTTTCCCCCTGACACTTGTTCCCTGCTATCAGATGCCCAGCATGCCCTTGCTCCTGTGTGGAGACCAAGGAAACCTGACAGACTCCAGGAGACGATCAAGGGACATTCCTCCGTACCTGCTAAGCAGGCCCTAGGAAGCTAGACCCTCTGTCATTCCCAGCTCCTCCAAAATGAAAGATTTTTCAGGGGGAAGCACAGTCTACTTAAAAAAAAAAAAAAAAGTCTCTTCCTCAGGCTTTGAGGAATGCAAACATCAGTGAGAATAGCTTTGTAGCACACTCCTCTGGACTAGCCAAAGCCTGAGCAGCAGGTCCTGCTCCTGTCCCAACACACACAGGTTGCAAGTTTAAAGATACCAAAAGCTCCAAGGTCAGATTTTGGAGCAGCCCTGATCCATTAGCTGGTTCCCTAGCCCTCATCTCTGACTTCCAGAGTAGTGAGGTGTCTTTTCCCTCTTCAAACATCACTGGGGGCATACGTTTCTGCATCCTGCTTTCAAGATGACCAAGAAACCAAGTGCTGCCACGCAACAGCCTCAAGGAGCATAATTCCCAGCTCTCACTTCAAACATGAGCAGTCATTACTAACCACAGTTACATGTTCATTCTTATTTTTGCTTAACCTTTAGACTTAAATCTGATACCTAGTGGGAAAGCGTTCCCTCCAGCAGGCCCAGGGTTGTTTCTGCAGGGCTTTGAAGCTGGTCCCTCCAGTAACATCTGCACCAGCACCTGGAAGGCATCTCATCCAACTGGTACACTATGCTGGCTCTTGGATAACCCTGGCACTGTTCACCCACACCTCACTTCATCATTAAGGTTTTTGTTTTTAAAAAAAAAAAAAAAGAAGAAGCTACAGAGACTTGCCATTGACATTTTCAAATGCCTATTCTATCATATAGCACTAAGTTACTCCAAGGAGAATTACCAAATCTTCCCATCTGTTCTGCTGCCTCATTTGGTTTTGTCTGCTCACTTGCAGCCAATATAAAAATATTCCTTGGTGTCCCATCCAGGATGGGATCTTGTACCTTCCTGGAATGAGAAACTATCTTCTCTTTGGCCTGTTCCTGTCCATCTCCTACAACTACTTACAAAGCAATAAACACAAGCAGTTTAGCTTGGAAAAACCAATAAACTGCAATAAAATACCCTGCTGCAGAAGTGAGATCTTCCACATGTATGCCATTTAGATTTAATCAGAATGTTAATATGCATTAAATGATATTTGAGAATTTCAGATGTATTTAATAGTGGGAATTTGCATATCTACCACTGAGTTTTTAATCCTTGATAAATGTGTGTAGAATAATCAATTATTCAAAGAACATACAAGAGCTAGCTGATTAAATCTCAATTATAAAAGCAAGTCTTTCCCACTCTATTTATTATGACTGTTCTCCCAGCATTGCCCAATTAAGCCATAGTTGATTATGGGGTGAAAAAACATTTATTGCAGATATTGTCACTCTGTAATTGATGCATATCTCTGACCTGGCTGTTAAGCTTTAATAAATACATTTTAAACAGCTGATTATTTAATTAACAGTCTCTTCCAATCTCAGTGTAAAGCACACTGACATCTTTTCATGAAAGCTCTAATAGAAATGAAACCACTGGAAGCCGCTTCATGGTTCTCGCCACTCTTCCATGCATGCCAACATTACTGGGATGCTTCCGGCTCCATTGCCATTGCTTTGAAAAGAAACACTGCTGCATAGGCTGGGATTTGGGTTCTAGCTGTCCAAACTGTTATCTGCAGCACAGACTTTACACCTGAACCGCTTGTTCTTCTGTTATAGTCCACAGAGAGGAGCAGACTCTGGCAGGGGACAATGTATATTCTTCTGAAGCAGACATCTAGCTCCCAGGGATCTCTTGCAGCAAGTATCCAGCTCCTTTTGCAAACTCAAAAAGCAATCTAGCTGACTACCTCAGACATATTCTTCTCTTTAGACATTTGCAGTTAGGCAAGATGACCCCTGCCGGGAGTATTTTTAAATTGCCTGTTTAATCACATTTAACTTTGTGGTTTCTCATCCATTTCTTGGAAGGCTGACAAAACATCCTAGGTCAAAGTGTTTCCTGTCACTAATTAGCCCATGGCATAATAGACAGCTATGTGGTGCTCCCCACCTTCAGTTAGCATAGATCAAGAGAGAAAAGCAAGGCTGTCTCATGGCAGGAGCCTCCGCATGTCTGCGGAGTCTGTAAACTTTGGCAGCTCCTGTGTCAGCTCGTGGACATCACCACATCAGTTGTCCTAATATTAGTTTCAGGCATTAACTCCTCAGTCCTCAGCTTTAAACATCGCTCAGAAACACAGACCTCAGAAGCGTGCTCAAATCCTCATGGCTAGAGGAGAACAAATCTTAACTTTTCTTCCTTGCTGAAGATTAGGAAAGCTACCCCATAGACACTTACCAAAAATGGAGAGAAAAGCATCTAGACAAACTCTTATTACATATACCCATATACCTACAGCACCTGTTTCCCCCACCTGTAGGCAAACACACACACAGGGTAGTACATTATGAGGAAAGTTTTAGTGACAGTTGTTGAGGCACAGCAATTCCTTGTCTGATGCTTGTCTGCAAGGCTTGTAGTTTAGTCTACCTAGTAGCTTTTTTTTTTGTGGTTTAAAGTAAACATTGCTCCAATAGTTTCCAGGTTCCACAAATCAAAACATTTAACCTGCTCTAACTACCCAATTAAAAGCACTTATCTAGCTCATTACTTTTTAAATACTTTTGCTAAACTGAAATAAGATTTTCTAATGCAAGAAGAGTGAGACAGAATCACACAGATTCCAACATAAGCAAATGAAGTTAGAAAAATTCCACTAAGAACTAATGAAATAACCCAAAGCTTCTCAGAGCACTCTGCAAAGCAAGTTTTCCTGCCTTTTCCCAGGAGGGTTCCTCATGGCAAGTAATCTTTGAAAATACAGCAATTCAGTTATCCATCTGTTTCCCATCAGAGAACAACAGGCTTCAGGTTTTTCCCCTATAAGCCAGGAACAGTGAACTTTTTTTTTTGGGGGGGTGGGAGGGGAAGGGAGGGGAGGATCTGAAAAAGGGGACATCAAGCATTGTCTCCAGTTTCAGACAAACCTGTCTGAGCTCTACGTAACCAGCCTGCCTGGGGTATATTAAGAGCTGAGACTCAGTTTCTCTTCTTTGGTAGTTCAGGTAACAAGCACTAGCAGCCTAATACAATCTGGTCTTACCCCTGACTTCAACACAGATGAAGCTCTGCATAAGTTTATACATCACTCACCCAATGACACTGTTTTGACTACACTGGAGTCTTTTGTTCTCCTTTATGCTCCGAAGAGGAGCACAAGAGATGTAACAAAATCTGAGTTACAATGATGCTATAACTCTGTTTCCCCTTTATGTCAGATATTCTAGTTCATTTGCTAATACATTATCAAGCATGACAGCTGAGTTAACCTCCTTAGGTATTCTGTATGCCTCTTATAAGGTTCCAAAAGAAATAGGATCGTCATGTTCATAGCAAATCTGGGACTCTGTTGTTTGACTTCACATTCAAATTCTTTGGCAGTGAATAGCACACCTGATTTTCAGAAGGCAGGTTGCATCCTTTGTCTTTTTTAGGAAGAAGTCCAGTGCTTAGCAATCTCTAAAATCAGACACTGCATTGTGCCAGACCAAAATTTTACATGTAAAAACAAGTACCAAATGTTAATAGCTTGAAACTCAGTTTAACTGGCTCAGTATTCTGTGTTTTGTTACAGTGCATCTGAAAGAATTACTCAAAGGAGAACACATTTTTCGCTTGTGGGAGTATGGGGAAGCAGCAGAAACCTGTTATACACTGGGGTTAAATGCAGGCCCATTGGGGTAAGGCAAATGCTGAAAAGAAATACAGCTTGCTATATTGTCCATCCATGACTGACGGTCAAATTAGAGATTTCCCTGGAGTAAACTCATCTCTTTTCAGTTCTGAGCCCTCCCCAGGAGGAAGATTCCAAGTTAAAGATCTATCATTAAGACTGATCTTCAAAAGAATTTTTAATGGAGCAGAAATCCTAAACGTAGGAAATTAAAGAGGCTTCTGCTTTATCCTTGGTGTCTAAATCCTGTAGGCAACGTGAAAGTCACTGAAATGCTTCTAAGCCTGAATAATGCAAAATGTGCAGATGAAAATCTTCCTCTGATGAATATTTGATAGGAATAGGCTCAAGATGGACAGTGGAGAGTGTGTATTCACACCTACACGTGTATATACATATGTGCAGAAAGCTCTAAAGATTCAGACACTGCAGTTGACATGCAAGAGGACAACCATCAGCTTTTGTTTTCATGGCCCAGCCGGGGAGCACATCCTTTCTCTCATCCTAATATTCACTGGTAGGGAAATCAGTCCATCCTCAATCCTATCTTCATACCAAGTCCCTCAATATGATGCATTTACCTGCTCTGTCTTGGACTGTTTTAGGAAAGTTTTCTTATTAAATGCAAGTTTCATACAATAGTTTATTTCTCATGATAACTTTTTCATGTTGCTACTGACTCTACACGTGACTTGTTACCAGTTGCAGATGGTGATATCTCCAGGGACTGAGACCCCTGTTTTGGGCCAGGCTCTACCCCCGACATTCCTCAAAGAACAAGGCAGTTGCATTTACCCGTCACTCCTCACAACATGAGTTTGTGCAGTTTTTGAGCATTGCTCTTCTACAGACAGCAATGTCAGGTCAAACAAATTAAAAGGAAATTTATACTCCAAGAGAGACTGTACAGATTATGCCATCAGTAGGAGCCTTCAGGAAAAGGTTAGGGAAACCTTTAACTCCTGGGATAGCCTAGACCTAGGTACACCTGGGACATTTGATCCTAGCAGACTCATGGACCAAATGACCTCTCAGTCTAGCTTTGCCCTTCTATCAGGTCTATAATCTTCTTTGCTGGCCTTAGCCCATTATTACTACCACATCCTCCAAGATGCCTCTTCTCTTGCTTTGGTAACTCCCACATCATCTTCTATTCTTTCAAAAGGATGTATTTTTCAAAACAAGCCAGAAAGTACCCTCCTTCACGAAGGAGGATGCTCCAAGGAGTGGCAAGTGGCGTCTCAAGCCAAGCACGGGAACAGATATTAATAAAGTCCTTTATACTGTTACAACATTAAGCACTGATACGTGGTCAAGGATTTTCCCGTGAAGTATTGATGCCAACTCTAACGACAATATCCATATTTAAGAACTTTAAACTTTCTTTCACAGATATGAAAAAACCAAAAAGCTAAACCATCTGAGACCGCAGAGTATTAAGTACAGATTTCCTCCTAATAGCCTCTGGTGTTTCCTTCTCCTCCAACTGTAGAGGAGCTTATGGTAACATTGCCCCTTCTCCCCCACTAGTGCTGAATATGATTTTAACTGCAGTTTAGCACAGCAAATTAAAGCACCTCAGAGATTACATTTGTTGTTCTTGAAGACGCGTCCTGTTCTGTTGCAACGGAAACAAGAGTAACACACAAAAGCAGAAAGGGGGAGAAAAACAAAGCAGTAAAACCACAGCTTCCGATTCTCGTGAACTGATCTCGCTGCTGAGAAAACGTTGCCAGCACAGACTTTCTGGAAAACTTGGTAACACAGCCTCTAACTGCTTAAGGCATTGCATTTACCTGCCTTTTTTATCCCAGGCTTGCAGCACAGCTGAAAAGGGTAAAATGATCTTAGAAGCTAATCAAGACATCTGCTGGACAAAGGACAACCCCAGAGAAAGAAAGTGCTGTACCAGGGAGGGGATGACAGCTGACTCTCAAGCAGCAAGTTGCTGGGCTTTGTTCAAGACGTAGCAGAGCTGCGGAAGGCGATAAGTCATTTCTGTCTCTATTTAATTTGGCAGAGACCACTTTCAGGGTAAGCAGGATGCAGGCTTAGAGCCAGGCTTGCTGCTGGGTTTGCTAGAGGCAACAGGCAAGTACAGCACCTTCTTCTACTCAGCACCACTCTGATAAACATTGCTTAGGACAAAATGGCACTTTTACTCACTACCCATTCAACACTTTTCAGGGACTGCAGCTATCAACTTCTCCCTCTGCTTCTAGATTCTTTTGGTTCTTTGCACTGACAAAGTATCACAATTACTTCAGCCTTAAAAAGGCATTTTGTGCCAGCCTATTTGCATTCATATTTCACAAATCGTTTAACGTGGCATGTTAGTGCACAGAGCTGGATTGATTTCATCAGAGCAAGAGCAGAGTTCTGCTGGAACATAGCAACAGAGTTTCACAAATCTCTCTAATCAGATGTTGCCACACAACCACCACAGCCTGCCCCAAGGAGACAGCTATTTTCCATCAGGCTTTCTAACCTAAAGTTGCAGGACTTGAAATTAATGGAAAGACTTACAAAACTAAAAGAGGAAACTGGGACAGGAGACAGTGACAGAAGCATGCTTTCATAAGGGGCAAAGAACCACCGTGACAACACCCTAAGTGAAACAAGCTGCACAGGACAGACACTGATAGCTGTGAGGGAAAAACTATGAAGTTAGGCACTGCACAAGAATCCCAGCAATCCCAACAGGTTCTGACCTAAATCCATAAAAAGCAATAGAGCAGTGCTAGGGAAACACTTGAGGAATTTACTACTGGGCTCCACTCCACGATTCTCTTGGTTTTTGAAGGAATGAGGAGCCTGTTCTACAGCCTCTTGCAGGTGGTGTGTTCATGCACACATATACACACTTAGGTTCCTGCACAGGGTGCATAAACTCCAAAGTGATGTTAGCAGTAGCACTTGATCCTAGGGCATTAGAGCACTGGGGCCATGCTATCCCAGTTCTTTACAGGGACTACCGAAGATCCTGTGCAAAGGAAACTTGCTATGAGCTGATGCACTGAAGAAGGATGGGCATAACGTAGATTCTGGCCTGTCAGTGATCCATGACACAACTGTATTCAAGCTATCTCCTTCCCCTCACTACATCCCCCACTTCTGTTTCTCCTTCACTGTCCCACCCCCCATTCTGTTTCTCTTGGTTACTTGACTTACGAGCATCACCCAACGATACGTTTGTCCACTCAGTGAGACTGATATTGCTTGGGCAACTCTTGGCCTTCACTGTAATTCTAATAACAATACAAGCAACGCAGAAGCCAGTAACCTGATCTATGTAAGCAGTTCACAAACTATTCAGCAGCCTCCCTTACCTCACGTGCACGTTCAGCTACAACTTTTAAAGATGCATAGTAGCCTAACCTGCCTAAGCAGAGTTTTTGACGAAAACACACCTTGCAATAGGTAGAAAGGGCTTTTTCTACATCTTGCTCATCAAGAAACTATCATCCTATAAAGGAGATTTAAAAAAAAAAAAAAAAGGCTACTATGGTAAATGTGACTAATCTTGAAACCCAAAGCACACCATGTTCAATTTCTGGTTTTGAAACAACAGATTTGATAGCATCCTCTGTCTGCACCTGCTAAAGAGCTCAGTGACATTCTGTGGTGAAACTGAGAAGGAATAACAGCTATTCTGAAGGAGGAAGAAGCTTGGCTCAGGGAAAACCAGAATAAAAATTAGACCTGAAGAATGGATCATATGGGGATGACCGTTACTCTTTAACCAGCCCTGCCTTTTCCCCAAGCAAAGATTAACTCAATTTTATGAGCATTTGTTCCCCTCTACAAATCCTCCCACCACACACAGCACCAGAAACCTCTGCTTTGATGGAGAATAAATTAGTGCTCTGCAATTCAACTAGAGGCAAAGGATTATAGAACAACTCACATCTATTTTAATACTTCTTCTAGAGACAGTAACATTGCTTTTACATCTAGTATTAGGCACACATATGCAGCAATGAAACAATAAGGTCAGATTACAAAGAAGCCCAGGACTGAATCATTCTCAGGTACACCTGAGCCAACTCTACTAAACTATACCAATATTCATGACCAAAAAGGTGTTTTTCTACAGCTTTTTACAATGCAGCTTTAGAACCAATAATAAAAACACAGTACTTACCTACAAATCCTGGCCATTAGCTCAGACAAAGCAACCTCCTCTCCTTCTGCTCCTCTGTTTTGTTTTGTGCACCTAATGAAGCCTCAGCTGTATCCCATTACCTGGTCCTTTAAACTGCAAGGAACCTTAAGTGGGGAATTAAGCTTCCCACCTGTTTCTGGTCTGAAATGATCTCTCTACCTAGATGTGTAATGCAAGTGAATTAGAGTCTCTTAAATAGGATACAGGTACAGATGAGCACACCTAAAATATACACAGAAAAGGTGACTTCAACCAGGATCTTTCAGAGTTAATAATTTATTGCCTAAGCAGGGGCAAGTAATCTGCAGGTTGGTCCACATATGACTCAGGATGAAAAGCATTTCTGGGCGTTTTTCCAAAAACCTCCGTTACAGGAATCTAATGCGTGTTAGCATGCACCTTGGGATGATCAGCCAGCTGGGCCACCTAACCACCGCCAGCATGCAATAGCAGAGGATGACCATCACATGTCACAGCTCAGAGTGCCTGCCAGAGTCCCCAGTCAAGACAAGTCCGGGGCTGGCAAACAGGAAGAACAGCAGACCAATGTACAAGTGCGGCTGCAGAAAAGTAATTGCACACCTTTTGGATGAACTGAGCATTTGATAATATTTTCTCTCTCAGAATATGGACCTATTGAGTCTTGGGCTTTCACTTGAAAACATTCAGTACGAATGTCCCTAATTTTTCTAGACACCTGTATGTACAACAGTAGATAGTCACTCTTTGAACCTGGCAGATAGATAACAATAGATGTAGGCGCGTGATTTTCCCCATCCACAGATGAAAATATGATTTTGTAGATGAAGTTTATTCACAATGAAGCTTCAATATTAAGCATAGTCTTTAAGAAAGGAGTGATTTTTGGCTGATTTTACAGCAATCAGTTTTCAATCATTAAAATAGCTCTGCATGAAAAAAATCCTTCATGTTTAGTCTCTGTCTCTTAAGCAGCTTCTGTTTAAATATTCCAGGCTCTAGTTGGTCCCTCTCTGCACTTCTGTCAGCAGCTCATGATTCCTTGAGGTGCACTTACACTGCACCTGGGGCACATCCAAGCTGGCTTTACCCCAGCAAGCTCAGGTGCTGGTAACAACACAGCTGGGTCATGCAGGAACTCCGTGCATGCCAGCTGCCAGTGTATTTCTGCAAGATCCATGCAGATCTCAAGCCCTGTGAAAGGCAACGCTGCTGTAGCTGAGACTGTACCAGTATCTTTGTAAAGCTACCTGGTGTGCCTACATGCACCGCAGGATGTGACACCAAGGTAGCTGGGCAAGACCTGGGCATGACATGTATCAGCAGCGGTCTAACTGTGGGCAATCCCAGGTGGAGATTAGGGTTGCCACAGCCACACTGCTGCTAATATTTGAGCTAGCAATGTGCAGGGAAGAGATGAACAAGTATAATGTAGAAATGCCCAAATAAAGTGATACAACCTGTGAGCTGAAATGCTCTTCCTCTCACAAGGTGTGTAAGGGGTGATAAATATCATATAGCAAATCTCTACTCTAAATATCAGAGGTCTTACTTGGAGATGAACAACCCACACCAGAGGAACAACAACAAAAAAAAGCCCCTGCTCAAATCAGCTGTCACTGACAGAGCAAGGTCAAGTCACCAGCCATAGAGAGCAGCTACTCATGACATGCCAGTGGCACTCGCAAGAAGTGCTGCTGCAAAAAGAGCAGGCATGGGGTAAAATCAGAAGGTGCTCTCTCTTAGCTCTTTGTGCTAGGAGGTAAATGACTTCTCTAGCTCAAAGTTTGAAAAACAACACTCCTAAATGTGAAGCAATTAAGGTGATGCCAGCTTACATCTGAACGGGTTTGTTTGTCACGTTACCCTCCTCTACGTCATTCCACAAAAAAAACAATAGGAATATGAAGGACCCTGTTGATGGGTTTGCGTGATACGCAGGAATGAAAACTGCTTTACTGCCTGACTCACGGTCTGACTTGCTGCACAGCCTTGGTCCAGTTGTATCTAGTGCCAATCTAGGTCCTATCATCTGGTGCCTCAGCTTCTATTCTTTAAAATGGGAAAGACAGAAGATTTAGTTAACTGAGGAATGCACAGTGCTGAGAGCAGATCAAGCCCCATGCAAACACTGGCCATTGCCTAGAGGGTTGTGACTGCATCCAAACCACAGGACCTATCAAGGCTGACCGTGGCTGTGCTAAACTGCGCCTGTGAGGCACACTGATATGTTCATAGGGGTCTTTTTAAGATCTGAACCGTGTGTTTGACATGACCTTGTTAGTAAACTAGGAGGAGAAAATCTTTGACACAGGCTCATCTACTATACCTTGGCTCCCCAACAAGAGATGTCTATTTCCACCGACTAACCTAACAGCCACAGCCAGCTGTAATAAAGAGAGCATAACATCACAGAGCAACGATGAGGGACCATGGGCCAGGTCATCTGCTGCTGCAAGCATGGCTCAGAGAAGGACTTGCAAGACTGTGCACCTGAGTTTTCCTGCTCTGCAGCAGCAGCGTGGCAGCCTCTTCTAAAGCACAGCAACCACAACGTTCTGCCAGAGTGTTATCATGATTCCATCTCTCAAGACCACAGAATGATAAACCAGACCTCTGGGCAGCCCACTCTGTAGCAGTGCTGAGCATCAAATAGAAACATAACATTCAAGGTTCCTGTGGCACCCAAGCACCTGCATCTTTACCGCAAAGACCACATTTTTTTTCTTGAAGTGTGAAAGCAGCCTAAGAGAAACTAGCTGAAGAATGCATGTTATTAATGAATATAATTACTCTGCATTATGACTATTTCTGCCCTTCTTTTTGTTCCATCAAAGTGCTGCCCTCAAATCAAAGCGTTAGAGCTTGCCATTGAATAACTAGCAGTGAGAGAAAGGAAGAACAGCTTATCTTTGCATCCAGCCAAATGAACTAAGACTGTTTGGTAACTTGGCATGATCATAATGGTGGGGTTTACCAGCAAAAGAGTCACAGGGACAAGAGCAATAAGAAAGCTCTTCAAAATACTGCTTTCATGGAGGGATCCTTCCTGGTTTTTCTGGTTCTGGAAAGTGGCAAAGACTTGGTTTAGACGGCTGATTTGAAGATCTCTGATCTGAAAATCTCCTAGAAACTCTCTTCTATTCCCTGTTTCAGCTAAGACAAAAATATAACTTTCTATTTTGGCATGCAATACCTTAATTTCTAAGACAGCCTCTGCAACAGAGGAACATATGGCTATCTGAGGAAGGCCTCTGTTTTTAACTTTAGCCTTGATAGGAATTAGGAATTGGAGTTTCTGCTCCTGCAGTATGCACACACATACATGCACAGCTTCTGGTTAAAGGCTTTTTTGAAAACTTGAACTGATTTTCTCTTTCGATAGAGTTCTGAGTCAAAAAGCTAGTAGAGTTTAGTCACTGGATGTCACCATGTTCAAGAGACCTCCCACAAGAAATTGTGTTATGAGCCTTACAGCATATGAGACTCAGAGTAGTAGGGAAGCTCACACAGTGTTTCTTAAATAAATCTCTTTCACAGAAGTTACAGATATTTTGGCATAATGTGATCTCACCATCCACCCTTAAAAACTGACTGAGAAAATAGCTGTATACTTGTAAATGTCATTTACCCACAAGCCGGCCACGAGTTATGTCTCTGATCAACAAAAACATACTGTGACTGCACTCCCTGAGCAGTAAACTAGCCTTTGCGGTCTCTCAGAAGACTGAGAGTTGTCTAAGCCTTGTAAGGCGGTAAGTGTAGAGAAAGAGCACTCAAAAAACAACAAATTTGCTTCTGTTTTATCAAAGCAGAGTAATACATTCTGTCATCTGAGGATGAAATGATTACTCCCACCGATAGAGCGTTACTTGTGCAAGTAGCCCCAGGTAAGCTTTCATACCTTATACGAGAAAGGGCTGCACAATTTGGCCCTCCATGTCACAACAGATTTGCGAATGCGCTACTGGCTTCTGATCTCCAAATCTCAAGCAGATTCTCTGAAGAAACAAACATATACTTGAGGTATCTTCACTCAACTGAGATAGGAGATGGACCTAGCGTCTCAGGGTGGTGTGAATTGCTGAGAGTACGAATTTAGAGGCTTTCCCAGTGAGACAGAACTGCTACCAATTCACAGAAAGAATGAGAGAATGTCTTCTACTTGGCATCTGCAATGCTTAGATAGATAGTATTCTCATTATAGTCAGAAGCTTACAGTGTAGCACACCCTTTCTAATCACTCAGATGGATATCTTCTCTGGGGACACAGACATGTTCTCTGGGGAAATTGTCAGAAATATACCAGCCAGTTGTTGCAATCAAATACCATCCAAAAGCAAAAAAAAAAAAAATTGTTCTTGTGCAGTAGTTGCATGTGCCCCCAGGAGAAATTAGCACGATCCAGAGAGCTCCTTCATCCCTACTTCCGGTTTATTTATATATAATGAAGTCACTTCCCATCCTCAGGCTGGGCAGATAATCCACTCATAGTATGTAGATGACACCACAGTAAAATTTTAATGTTAGGAAAAGTGTTTTGTTCGCGCTGATTAAGACTTAGGATAGTTGCTTTATTTTACTTCCTTACATGAAAAAATATGAGGTCTTAATATTAAGCCACTCCTCTGCATGTGAGGATATTCTGGATAAGCTGGGATGGGCTATCTGTAAGAGAAGTGAGATCAGTAATGTATTAACAGTGATTTCCTGAAAAAGTAAATTGAAACCCCTTGAGATTTCAAAGAGGATTTGAAGAACTCCTTGCATGCTGCACATAGCCAGTATCTGGTTACTCTTAAAAGTAGATGTCAATCAACAGAAGAGTTCATTAGTTAGAACAAAAGCATATTCACCAAAGAAGTCAGGTAAAAAGAATGATACAATGAAGGCATTGTCAGTATTTGCTGAGCTCTAAACCGTGTGAAAACTAAACCTGCGAACTGCTAGAAAAAACTGCAAGCTCTCAAATTGACTGGAAGCCTACTGCTCATATATGTCTGGAAGTATTTGCATGTTAACAAAACATTCAAAAAGAAGCTAAGTGTCTTGAAAAATAAATGCTTATGAAAGATTTCATACCATGAGTGAAAATATTTTGTCACCAACATGGAGACCTTGAGAAGTCACCAGTCGGCAGCTTGTCTTCATCACACTCAGCAGTGTTGGACATATTTTGGGCATATGCTCCAGATGCCAACAGAAAGACTCCTACATGAGTTACTGGATGGAAAATGATCACAAGCAGCAACCAGTAACAGATGGGTGGAAGAAGCTAGAAGTTTATGAGCGTTTGCTTGCAGGATAGCCAATGGAAATAACCCACTGCCCTACAATATATTACTATTTGCAACAAGAGGAGAATCTACCTCCATCCCTTTTATAGTTCTCCTGGAAAACATGTGCTGTTGCCAAACCCAAAGCCCCACTATTTTGGACAGACTCTTGTCTGCTCGGCTGTGTCATGGGACCTGCAATCTGGCAGTGCTGTGCTGGCCCTTGCTTGTCGGTGACTCTGGCTAGGAGTGGTAGGCACTGTCGGTGGCCAGAATCGGGCTGTGGGACTCTGCCATACAGACATTCAACTCTTTTCGCGTCACAGGCACTTGATTCTGCACATCAGCCTTGTTGTGCTCTTCCTTGGCATCTGATGTCAAGCATGTACTTGTCAGACACACCTTAGTCAACAGATCAAAATGCCTTCCTCAGAGTTAAATTTTACTGGGTCTATGGGCTCCCTCCATGGCAGTCTGCATGGGTTGACTACTCCCTCCAGTTTTGCACATCACCAAAAATTATTTCTAATGAGCTCCTGGCAATCCCTCCACATACACACACCCCAAGAGCTCAGCCTAGGCCAGTCCATATAGACCTAGCACTGAGGCAAATCTGACACGGCCTGTTATTTGCCTGTCATGTTTTCTCTGCATCGCACCTATTGTGCTTGCTCAGCTCCCTCAGCTTTCATCCTCCTGCTCAGCAACCTCCAACACTAGAGCCACAGCTCCTCCTCCTGCACCTGCAGCTCTCTGGCTGCCAGTTGCCGCTTCTGCTATTTAGCCCTTGCGATGGGGAAGGTGCTCTCACCAGCACCCTGATACTGCTGAGGGTACTGGTTCCCTCTCGGAGCCCTGTACTGCACTTACCGCCTCTCCTTGATAACCATATCCCTCCCCAGTGCAGGGAGACGAGACCAACAAACTGGGAGGGCAACAATATAACCCCAGAGTAATTCTGTCCTAACTCTGGAGAAGAAAAACGCTTTCTACCTTCCGGAGATGCTGACTGCACTGCATGTTGGGACCCCCACCACGCTTTGAACATCCAAGTAGCTAATCCCCTCCCTGATCCTCAGCCTGCTGCTAGGACTGTTCTGCTGAAATCCCAGCAGGTCTGAGTTGAACTCTTTTCCCTGACAGTCCTCTTCGAGAGGGTCATTTACTGCTGCTTGCCTTAACATCTTGGGTTTTGGCGTTCTGCCCCTCCGCACAGATACGACTCAGGGATTGCTCATTAAATGCAATTTTCCTTAGCTAGGCTTTACATTTTTTAAAAGCAGAGAGACTTTCTCCACTACTACTTCCTTTCACAGCTCATTTCCTCACAGTTGTGGTCATGCTTGCACATCAGCATCGTCGCAGAAACCTGACATCACCTACCAGCTTGTTTATCTTCAGCCTTCATACAATCTCTCTCTGGGAGTAGAGCCCTGTTGTATTAAACCTATGCTTTTTTGCAAAGATGAAGACTTTAATTGCACGAGGCAAAGGTCACCCCAGAATCACTTTGTGGTGGGAGGCAATGTCATTATTGGGCGGGGGGGGGGGAAGCTGCCATTCAAATAGCAACCAACTCCCCAAACATGGGGACGAGCAGGTAGCTGGGCTAATCCAGTCACCCCACATAGGAGCAGGAGCCATGGTCCATCACGGGGCCAAGCACAGGCCGTTCAGCGCCGGGGAAAAGAACAGGGCACCACCAGAATTGTAACCTTATCGTTAGTATCGACCAAACGACCTTCAGCAGCGCCCTGTTAAATGCTATTATGGCAGCTCACGAGGTCCCTGCAGGCCGGGCACTGTGACACTCTGCTTTCCACGGGTTGCTTCAGAAGCAGATAGAAAGCCCCTGGCAGTCGCTCCGGGTTTGATTCGGTCCGATCGGACAGACCCCACTGAGACAGCATCTTCTGCCCTGCCCCAACAGACATGGCAGCATCCAAAGCAAACGGCAGCATCGCGTCCCCCCCGGCGGAGAGCTCCTGGGGTAAAGGCCCCAGAGCCGGCACGGGGAGCCCGGGGGCAGCCCCGCGGCGCCCTGCTGCCTCCCCCGGCCGCAGGCAACGGGGCCGGCTGCAAGGCTGCAGCGAGCGGGGCCGCCGGACCCCGCCGGGGCCGCGCTCGCCTGCTTGCAAACGCTGCTAGCAGCAGTGGGCGCATTTCCCCGTCTGCAGCTATTTTTGGCTCACAAAACTGTCATGAGTGTAAGCTGGTGACTACGGGAATGTTTACAGGAAATTCATTCCAAAAACTTCGTCTCAGTCGCCTCTCTTCCCAGGTGTGCCTCTCGGCTGCGACAACCCCGTCTCGCCGGGGTGGCGAGGCACGGGCGCTCGCGCGGGGTTAAAGGCACGCGGGCCCTTACCCAGGACATCAAAGCAAGACACAGACCATGGCATTACTCTTCCAAATACTTTATTGACTGCGTACAGCAAGCAAAGTGAGCAAACCGCATCCAAGATGAGGAAGCCAGTGCAATCTCTCACCGCCGGCGGCGTCTGACATCACACAGAGGCAATAACAGGGAGGTGCCATCAGGAGATCTAGCAAAAGCCAGTAACCCTCCGTCCTAGTGACTCGGTACAAGCCGCTGTTGAAAGGATGGGCCAGCCTGCACAGCACTGCCCACTTCTTCCCTGTCCTCCTTTTGCATTGTTCCCTCTTCAAGAAATTTTATTGTAGTTACCATGAAAAGATTTCTGAAAGTATTTTCATCAGAGATTAATTTTAAAATTTAAAAAAAAAGTAGATTCTGTAAATAAGGAGAAAAACGGATGCTATATTGCCTGTTGAGGTGCTGTTTAGGAGCAAGTTACACAACATTTGCAGGAAGCCTTTGGATCACTAGACCCCAGCAGAGCTGGCTGCGTGCACCTCCCAAAGCGGGAGTCTCCCGTGCGCCTGGGTGAAGCCCAGCTGCACGCTCTTACAAGCTACAGACCAGCCCTGCTCTCTCTAAAAACTTAACAAACATCAATAAAGACAAATTCTACTCTCAACCTCACCCCAGAAACCTGCAGTAGGGCCTCATGACAAGCCAATTTTATACTCCTCTGGGCCTGCAAGATTGTAAGCTGCTGATTTCCCACAGCTGACCCAGCTCTGCAAAACTGTATGTGCCTGGAGGCAGCTGTAGCCTTTCTGTTAGCTGGAGGAGAACAAAGCCTTCCCTAGCAAACTATTCTAAGCCATTACCAAAGAAAATGTAGGTTTTTTTTTTGTTTTTTTTTTTTTTTTTTTTTACTTAACTCATATGAGTTTTTGACAATTCCCTTTTTAGAGTGATTTTTGGATCAGGCTGACCCGTGTCCCAGTTGGAATTCAGGCACTGGTTTCGTTCCAGACTACTTCACCCTGCTGTGCAGTTTTAAGACATCTCAAATTTGAGACAACGCCAGCACGTCACAAATATTTCTGTTTTTCCACATTATGTCTCTAGCCCCCAGATCTAATCATTTTGCAGATCAGCCAGATCAAGATCTCCACCAACCATGCCAATTTCTCTGACAAGGGTAGTAATTTTAACCATTTTTGTGGGACCCTTATGAACTGCAAATAGTTAAATCCACACAGATCTAGCACTTCATCTGTAATGCTGCACTCTGTCACAAAGGTTCCGAATTCTCTTCTGAAGAGATTCCTTTGCTTTAATACTTGAAGTTTTAGCCACCTGACCCCTTTGGCAGATCCACATGGATTCTTGAAAGAACTGTAATCCCTTCATCTGTAGATCCAGTGCATGTTATTAAATAGGCTTATCACGGTCTTCCTGAACACTTCCCAGAGCTCATCACCAGACCTTCCCATCTACCCCACCTTCCCTGAAAGGGTTATTTAGCAATCAAAGAAACAAATGCATAGATTGCATCTATCCAAATTTACAGTCCAACAGTACTGCTGCGCACACTACGCTGCAAACATCTGCAGGGTACCTGCATCTCTCTATGTTTTCTGTACATAAAAAAGAAACAAAAGGTATTTCACAAGTGATCAAAATAAGCAGAAATGGAGCTTTGGCAATGAAGAAGGTATTTCTTTTCACAGATGAAGGCAGATGAAAGCATTTGCAATTCAACCACTGCATCAAGTTGCTAAGGCAGCTGTGAGAGACCTGGAAAGGAACTGTTGATCCATGCATAGTCCCAGCTGGCAAGAGGTTAATTGTTATTGCAGTAAGTGTTAGTTCTGACCAAGGTGTTACGTCTAGAACTATAAGACATATCTTCATATACTGCATTTGTTTTTCTTTTCTGGAAATATTTCTTTATCTGCAAAACAAAGCAAATAGCCATTCAGAACTGAGCTTGAAAAGACCCCCACCAAGAAGCCAACTTACATTCTAGGATTCCAGATGTTGGAGACTGAAATGTATTTTCTAAATTCCCAATGAGGTCTTAGACGTCTAGGTGGAAACTGATGACCTAATCACTGAATTTTGTATCTGTCAATCATATGTACTTCCACTAAAAGTTGCTTTAAGGGTTCGGAGTGTCTGCAGCTCCAACACAAATAATGCTTATCCTTAAGTATAGTCTGTTGCTGATAAACGTAAGAGATCAAGTCCTACAATGACCTTTAGCTTTGCAGAACGATATTACACTACTGCTTTTTGGCAGTACCAAAACTACAGTAGAGGCACAGCATAGAAGCCAGTCATATCCTGTTCTGTGAATTTGAGTGACCTTTATGGAGAATAAGGAACTATCAGAGACAAATAATTCTGGGTACTTTCTAAGGAAAATGGATGCAAGAAGTCCCAGCAAAGGAAAAATTTCTTGGTCACCTTTTTCTCTAGAAAGGGGTAGAGATGTACTCCTAGCGCTACTGTCAAACACAGGGCTGTTTCATGACTTTGTGTTGTCCTTGAGTTCCCCCGAAAGCATTCTTTTACATCCATTACAAGATGGTTATGCATAGCTCCATTCCGACTGAAAAAAATGAATCCTAATAGAGTGGTGAGTTGTCTCTTTAGGGAAAGACATATAAGAACAGAAACTGTCTGCACTGTTGATTGCAAAGCTTACTTGAGCAAGTTCTTTGTAGAAAGACAAACAGCTCATCGTTTACTAAAAGATACAGAAGAATAAAAAGACACAATCTTCACCTCCAAGAGTGTTCATGAAACATGGGACTAAGAGGAAACAGTATAAAGCCATGATTGCTTAGATTTGTCAGGTGTTGGCTTGAATCAATCACTGTTTACAAACAATATCTTTGGCTGTGATTGAAAAGGCTCCTATTCACTGAATGCAGATTCTGTTTCACTTTGGCACGGAGACAGCACACTTACATTGACATTGTAGAAGATGCAGCATGTCAGCGCAGAAAGCAGCAGCACCACCGCAGTGATAAGACCATAAAAGTTCCAGGGATTACTACTGCACTCTGTCTGCTCCACTTCTGCATGTAGAATTATATTATTATTATAAATATTCAAGAGAGGTAGAATTATATTTTTATTACAACAAAATATATATATTTAGGTGTGCAGGGGGCTTCGGTCAACAGGAAGTCAGATCCCAATAGCATGCTACACAGCCACATTTGTCATCCCATCAGTACTGTCCGTGCCCTGCGGGAGGCAGGGGGTGGGCGTGAGTGGCATGCGAAGGATCATTGAGGGGCACTCTACGAGGGTACTAGCTTCTGTACACCAGGTCAGGGGTAGGTCCACACACCCATGAGTGAACCAGAAAATGTTTTGCTTCAGTACTATAGCAATACTGAGCGCTCTGCCAGGAATATGTAGGAATTACATGACAGCTGGGGTTGGAAGGCTGCAAGCAGTGCAGACAAAAGTAAGAGGCTGTTGTGGCCTGGAGTATATACACTACACAGAATAATACTAATGGAAAGGGTTACAATTCTCTAAAACCTCAGCTAATCCATATCTGAATAACATAATATCTGGTAATCACTCCACTGCTTTGATCTATAGCTTTTCTTTTCCACGACTCACATTGCTGAGTTGTTGCACCAGTTAAGGCTAGCAGCACTGAATGAGATCACAGTCTGTTTTGCAGACTGCAAATAAATCCTTTGCAACTCTTAGGCCCTACATAAACCCTGGTTGAATTGCTCAAAGATCTCATGAAAGCCCACTGCACAAGGTTAAGCTGCACCACTGAGATCAAAATCAGTAACTATATTGCTGGTTTTGTCCTCATCTTAGCAAGCAGTTACAACACGGGGTGGGGGGGTGGGGGGGGAAACTGTCTCTGGAAAATATCCTACAGCATGCTCACTGAACAACAAGTGTATGTGAAATCATCTCTGCTATCATCTCTGGCACTTCAACAAATGCCCGAGGACTTGATCTATGCTCCCTAACATGATCTATTTTCAAACATAGACAAAGCCTTGCTATAGTGAATAGTTTCTGGAAGACGTTTATGTCACATTAAGGGCACAGAACTGATACTGAAAATATTGATTCATTGCCTGAAACAGGCAGATTATTCACAGACACACTACAGTGTTTGTTGTCCGCTTTTGACATTTTCTTTTTTAAGATACTGGATTACAGAAAGTTTTTTCCTTTTTAATTTCCCCTCCAATAGTACAAGGCAGATAGAAGCGTAGGGCCTCTTTCTGTGTCCTAGCACAACAGAGCACACAGGAGCCTGAGCGCTCTCTCCAGACTTTCTCAAGTACTGGAAGAAGTCTAGCCATGGATTAGTGCTCCACCTGGCCCGATTAAAGTTCTGCAAGCTTTTTTTTCCCCACCTTTGGATTTATAGCATGGCTATAGTTATCTCTGACTAAATAAGCAAAAGTACAGTACCTTTAACCAGCACCATGGTGCCACTTGCATTCAGTGAGAGGAGAGAGGAATTTTTAAACACAGCAACACATACGTATATGTCACTGTCGCTTTTCTGTAGGTTGTGCAGAGTTATCACCAATGTCTTCTCTTGCTTTGAGTACTCCAAGCGATTTGCAAAAGCAGGAAAGATAGTTGAAATATTTTGCCTTGAGACATACAACACTCTTTCAGCTTTCATATGAGTCCTGAGCAAGAAGACCCCTTCTTCTTCATGTGAGCTTTTCAGTGAGCAAGTAATGCTGATAGATTGGTCTTGCTGAACACTGAGAGAATGTGGTGATTGTTCAACAATTCCATTATTTTTACCTAAATCAAGAAAGATTAATGGTTACCACATACATAACAGTGCCTTTTAACAAGAAACTACATACAGACGTCAAAGGCAGAAAGAACAGACCACAGAAATCCAGATATAGTGGGTCAATATAAGTCTGAGGGTATTTCTCCAAATATACTTAAAGAGGTTGAAGCAACCCAAGAGACATCAACAATTACCTTCCAAAGCAAAGGAGGAGGGCAAGAAGGCTGGAGAAGCACAGACTCACAGCTTTGCTAAGTAGGACAAGGGAAGCTCAAGGAAGACCTACTTAAAAAAAAAAAACAAACAAAAACAGAACTCTTCTAAAGGAACACAGTTTCATCAGCTCACCCGTAAGACACGGATCATTGCCTGCTTTCCCAAGTGAGATTAAGCTATAGAAAGACCTGGGGATTACTGGTCTGCATGAACTCATACCATGTGGGTGCCATCAACATTGCAAATGGTCTTCAAAAAGTAGTTATTATTGGCTTGCTATCCAACAGGGAGGATATTTCACTAAGTTCCTCCGAGGGCATGCCCTGGTCTATTTGACGTTGTCACTAACACATGGATAGGGAATAAAGACAGAATTTATCACCTTTGTACAAAACATAATTCTGGGAAGGTTGTGAGCGTTTCGGAGAAGAGGATCAGAATCAAATATAGATATATGATAATTTTAAAAAGTAATATGGAGAAACACTCTGAGATCAACAAGATGAAAAATAGTAAAAATGCATGTAAAATGCTAGCTTCAAAGGAAGAAGCCAAATGCCTAAATATAACAAAGGAGACCGGTATAAGCTGAAAGGAACAGAAAAATGTTTGGGGTTTGTTACACAATGCTTACTGAAGCTACTGAATCTAACTCAGTGAGGCAAAACAGGGAAATCTCATTTTGGGCTGCATAGCAAGAGAGAAACCTCTGAGGTATGAGAAGGGATGCTTCTAAGCATGGTAAACTATCTTCAGCAGGATGACTGAGTTCCATTTGACTAACATGCTCTGAAAAGTTGTAGACAAACTGGAACAAATTCACAGCAAGATGAGGAGGATGATGAGAGGTTGACAGAACATAGTCAAGAAGTTCAAAAAAGAGAAACCTAAGGGAGGACATGATCACAGCCTTCCTAGATGTAAAAGACCATTACTGACCTAGCAATAAATTAGTTGTTGTATGCCAGCGGGACAGGAAAGGAAGAAAACCCCATAATTTTCAGTAAAGAGGTTTCAGGTTAGACAGTCTCATGAGAAAGGTATGCATGTCTGGGAGTAAGCTGCCAAAGGATGTTATAGACTCAACCCTCTTCCAAGGTGAAAGAAGAAAAAGAAAATAAAAATAATCTCAAGATAGAAAAATTCTTCCCCTTTGGGAAGAATTCTGGTCTGGGCCCATTCTTAACTGTTCATTAAAAAAACAAGAAAAATAGTAAACACTGTTAAACGCTAAACTACTAAAAAAAATAAAATTATCTGTAACCACTGATGCCTAATTCACAAATCCTGCCTAGCACCAGCTCCCCAAGTATTATCAATCTGTCATTCAAGATGGAATAGTAAAAACAAGAGAGATTTGCAAAAAACTGCCACCAGAAAAAGGCTCATTACTTTGCTTGTTATTCATAAAGATTTGACTGATTGTTGTGAAAATATCTGTGGGTTCTCACAGTTTCCAGACTGTTATCACAACCAATTACTCGTGTGAAATCTGTAGCTAGGATCAAATTAGTCATGAATTTTAGGGGTTTTCTTGGTTCTTTTCTATTTAAAGTGTTTTCTTCATCTTCTCAGAAAACAAACCCACACTTTCTTTCAAATTAGTACATTACCAAAACAGCCATACATAACGGTCTCTCTCCCACCATGTTTTTATCCATCTTTGCTTTAAAACATATACCTGTATTTATTCATTCATTATATAAAAAGTGGTGCTGCAATACCTCTCACCACTAGCACAGTTCTCTTCCCATCCAGCTTTACGTAATGGCTATTTTTTATAAATGTAGTGCAAAGGTAGATATTGGAATCATTTTGCTGGACGTTGTGCAGAGTTATCCTCAGGTTTTTTCCTTCATTTGAATAGTTGACGCGATCAGCTAAAGCGGGAAGGATATATGAAGTGTTCTGCCTGGAAAGATACACCACATTGTTGTATCTAGTCCTCAAGTACGTCCCCTCTTCATTTTCTGACTTTTTCATAGAGCAAATTATGCTAACAGAATCTCCTTCCCAAGCACCGATAAAGTCTGGTGAATGTTCCAGAAATTCATTTTCTTCACCTGAAGAAAATAAAATGCAAATAAAATTGTAGTATCAGAGTTTTTCTTGATTTATAAATATCAAAGTAGCTTGCAAAAATGACTGCTTCTCAGTCAGGAGAATAGCCCTGTAAGCCTGAAACTTAGTCCTGTTATTCTGTATATATAGTCTCCTAGCTGACCTGAGTCCTACAGTGTTTTTGCTTTCATTCCCATTGTCCTGCGCAACTCAACATCTCCCCAGAGCTTAAAAGGCCTATGCAAAAAAAAGGCTTCTGTCGGTCAAGCAAAAAATTTAGTCTGGTCTGTAGTTTCCCAGTATGATCCTATTAGCTCTCAAAAAAAAAGCTTTATGCAACTGAGTCCAGAAATTGGAAATGGCTAAAGATCTAAATCTGGAGTTCAGAGTGATCACAAATGACAGAAAATGGAAGAAAATTACAGTTTTGAAAAAGAAAAAAAAGGTTTTAGCAACATTAGGAAACTGGAAGACACAGTCTGTTAGGAAGCAAGTTGCAGAAGGTATAAATACTCAGTCCACATTAAGACACAAAGGTATAAAAAGGTATAATGAGACCCTCAAAGTCCTTTAATGACCTGAAAATGAGAAGAAACTAAACAGAAAATATAAATGGGATGAATATTAAGGAATAGAGGGATAAAATGGGAAACACCTACAAGAAATTGCAGTATAAGTATGAAAAGAAAAAGGCAATACAGAGCATTGTATATCTTGGAAGAAAAAAGTATAGAAAGGGTTGAATAACTCAGTGTTCACAAAACTGAGTAACATCCTTCCTTACCAGGTTATTTTAAGAAGGTAATAAATGCAGAGGTCAAACACAGAAAGACCAGGTCATGGGAATCAGCAAGCAGCAGTTCAGTCCAACTGGACCAGCCGTGAGGATACTCCTCGTATAACATTAGGGAAGGAGCTAAAGCGAACCCAGAGCGGTCAGCAATTGCCTCCCGAAGGAGCAGAGGAGCAGGGAGAGGAGAAGGCTGGGGAAGCACAGCGCGCTCAGCCTTAACAAGCAGGCGAGAAAAGTCCAGGGACTTCAACCCTGCCACATTAGTACTTCTAAGCTGACCTGCACTTAGGTGATCTAAGGAAGAACCCAACTAGTGGAGGTCTTTTTTTTTTTTTTTTTTTGATCTCCCAACGATCAGAGTAAAACTCAATTATATTTGCAGAAATCAGTAACAAATCCTGAGCAGCCACTCACTAAAGAATGGCAAAAATATTCATAATAAACATTCCCAACAGTTTTCCCAGCATCTACTTCTCAGGCATGCCAATTTGTATATATTATTTGTTTTTCAGGTCACCATCCTTTCCGGGTATTATCAAGGCCAACAGAGATTTGAACTCAAAGGGGAAAAAAGGGCTGACTGGAGGTATGTTTTTCCTCAGACTGCTCTCCTCAGAGATCCCCATTGCTTCCCACAAGCACGTCCCCAGCTTGTCCTCTATCAATAGCTACAACAGACGGATGTTTATAGTGAGGTTTTATTGCATCTACAATAAGTCAGTCCCTAGTAAATATCAATATTTGTTTGTATCCAGCGGTGGGCTCCTCACGTCAACCTTAACAATACAGATAGGCTTCGTGTCGAATTACTAGGAAAACTCCTCTTACTATTTCTACAGAGAATAATTTCTGAGTAGGAAAGAATGCTTTTCACATTTTTTTCCTAAAAATTGCAATCTAAAGTTTCAAAGAATGCTTTTCAAAGCTCTACCTGGTTTAGCTAACAGTGATTTTTGCCGGGAACCTGTTTGAGGCAGCAAACTAAAAGAAAAAAAAACAAAAAATGAAAGCTGTGAAATGGAATAGCGGCTCTGCTGTACGTACCATTGTGGCCTGGGAAACACAGGAGAAGCAGAAAGAAGAGAGCTGTAGTTGGGAGAGGTGATCTCCACAGCATTTTCAAAGATCTTTTTAGCTCTAATCCGTCAACGAGGTAAAAGAGAAAAGACCTGAAGAAAGGGTTCGGTGCCAAGAGTTGGCCTGTTTTCTTCCAGCCGCATGAGCTACTCTGCTAGAACATGTTAGCTCCTTGCCCCCAGCAACTCGCTTCTCTTGCCTTACTATCACAGCGAGTGTGTGTAAGGAGGAAGATAGTTATTCTCTCGAGTAGTATATTTTGTTTTTCATTTCACATTTAAAACGCCCACAGTTTCCTACCCCGAACCCTGGAGGCAGAACTAGAAAGTCAGCTCAGAGCATGCAAGTTCTCTTTAGAGTCAGCTGAGGACAAGTAGGTGCAAAACTGCCCTTCCTGGGCCCGAGTCAGGTGACGACCGCCGGATTGTGACCGTGCAGGAAAGGTAGGCTCTCGGCATGCTCCCCACGGTCTGTCAGTGCTCCTGAATTCTGTTGTTAATGGATATAACAACACAGAGCAAAAAATCACTGATTTAAAATAACTGTCAAATTATGTCGTTTAGTGAGTCAAGCTACTTGATGTCTTTAATTTTTGTTCCACAAGCAAATATTTGACTGGATATATTTATTCAAAGATTCATATAAAACACAATTCAATTGCTTAGTGCAAATAACACAGGTCTTTAAAGCTATTTATGACAGTTTTTCCTGAGATGTGGGATGAATGGTTTCTACCTGCAGAACACAATTCAGGAGAAGGGGCAAAGTGAAATAGTCACCAACAACGCCGCAGCGTGACCAGATCTGCATGATACAACAGATATTAAGGCAGGTGTGCCTGTGTGAGCCACACAGGAAGACTTGCCAGCTTGGACTGTCCTTTGTTCCCAAGACATGACCAGCTCTTTGGCCCCACCTGGTATGAAGAGAGCAGGAATAAAATCTGTACATCATTAAAGCGGACTCTCTCAAGTTAGTACAATGTGAGTTCTCAGCTATCACTTTGCCCCCTTGTCAAAAAATGCAAAATCATATTTATATGAACAAAAATAGTGTAATCATCTGTTTAACCACAGATATATAAACACACGTATATACACATTTATTGTTCCAGGTAAAAGACATAAAAGAATTCCTATGGCTTTCAAATTTAAAGATAGTATTTTTCTAGGGATGGAAAAAGAACATATGTATCACTAACTCTCCTGCAGCATAGCATTCAACTTGACTGTGTAACAGGGAGCACCGGGTACTTCCTGAGAGCACCGACAGTGGTGGCTTACAGCAGAAAAAAAACAAAACGAAAAGCAACACGCATGGTAGTTACAGTGAAAAATGCATGCTGGAGAAAGGACACTGTGACAGAACAAATCTCAGTGGAAATTCTCTACTTTTTCGAAAGACCTTCCAGACTGCTGAGGTCAAAATACACAATAAAAGGCAGGCCCATACCTGATTTGCGCACTCCTTTCCCAGGCTATAGCCAGAGCCATGCTAGTTCCTCAGGACAGTGGCTGTTGACACAAAACAGCCTCTTTATCACCTCTTTTCAACGCAGTCCTACCCTTTTATTTTTTTTTTTTGGGGGGGGGGGGGGGATTAACAGCAGTTCTGTTTTGGAGAAAAACAGGAACTGCAGTTGTGCTAAGCAGCTGTATAAGGAAGAAAAGGCTCCCTGTAAATCCTTGCACAATCTGAGCCCTTTACAGGCAACCTTAGCTTTGACTTACTGAGTAAACATAGTATAACAGGCATCATGATATAAGACTTCACAACTGAATCAGTCCAAATGACATACTCAAGATTATCTTGGCCAACAGGAGTGCAAAGCACTCACGGGGGAAAATAACGATCAAACGCCAGTCTCCTGTGCCAAACAGCCAAATTCACACATGGAGGCTTTTCTGTATTTCTAAAATTAATAAAGAACATCATCTTGTCCGTCTTCTAGTATGAACGTTTAATTTAGGTTTAATTGCGGCAAAGCTCAGGAGTCTCACAAAATCCCACACAAATCTTTGAGATTTCCTGCTGAAAGTTGCAGCCGCAGGTTTATGGCTAGGTAAAGCGCGCAAAAACAAGTCGGCAAATATTCACCCCAAGTTTCATGGATCTGCTTTTGCAGTTGTAGAGCTGCTCATTTTTGCTCAAAAGTCTGATAGTGTATGGATAGTGCAAGCTTTTGAGGATTTATTCAAATCAAACCTGAATAACAAACCTTCTGAAGATCACACGCTGCCTGTGACCTGCCAAATGGGTTTCACCACCCAATGCCATTTCTGAGGGAGCTGGATATGACCCTCCTGTTGCCCGCTGAGCAGGGCCGAGTGGATAGAGCAGCTGCTGTCAGGAGCAAATGTTTACTCAAAAGGCCAAAGTGCTCTGCAAGAATTAAACAAACCCAGCCGCTGTACAAACTGTTTTCTTGTGGAAATCTAAAGACCACCTGGCAAGCAAAAGATGAAGACTATGGCAGCGCTATTGTGTTACGATATAGAAGACATGCACAAAGCATTTGCCTCAGGGGTCTACACATTCTTCCAGAGTATAGGCACATTTTTCTGAAGAATTTCAGATGAATTGATAGTTTGAACCACAAAAAACCTTTGAAAGGATTCAGCTGGTTTAAAACTATGCTATTGAGCCAGTTGCACATCTTGCAGTGAGTGCAGCCTCCAATTCAGTCACAGGAGATGTCAGGAGCTCTCATGTTGTTCACGAAGGCCTGGAATCAGGTAACTGCAGCAGTCACAGCCTTCAGTGAATGCATGAAAGCACTAAAAGTACATCTGTAACAATTACTGTGAGATTTGGTACAAAATGAATGTCCGTTTCTTCAGCTGAGGGCTGCACTTCATCACTGAAGAAGATGCTGCTGGTATAAAGACTTGGTTTTTCCTCATTTACAGATGGTTTTTAAATAACTTTGAGGTTTTCCATTTCAAGAACCGCTGCACCACCAGTATCACCAACCTGCAAAATTGAAGGAAACATATCTAGCTACCAAAGGCACAGCCTGATTTCAGTAAGAGTTTGTGCTTGGGTTTGGAGATCTGGAGCATGAAGTCCTCTGAGTAGCAACACTGTCCATGTGCTGCTGGACCAAGCACTGCTCTGAAAGCTGAAAGATTTTCAGTCTCCTAGGCCCAGGGAGTTCCCAGTGTCTCTGCTAAGACTCTCCCTTGGTTTCCTGTGGCCTGTAAGTCTTTGCATTAGAAGGGTGGCAGAACAGGTCCGAGAACATCACTGGGTGTTATATCTCAGGACAGGACTGCAGCAAAGTTACTAATTGTAAATTTTTACCTATTTCACCAAAGCTCGAGGTTATCCAAACTGTTGCAACACAGTACGTCTTAATAGTGCAACTGCACCGAGACTACAGCTGCGTTGTCTGCACTAGTTTTTGCAAACACGTGTGCAAATCATATTTTTCACAAACGGCTTTGTGTTTCATCTAACTGTAGATGTTTAAAGGTCTCAGCTTATTACCATTCGGAAGCGGAAAGAGGCACCTTCACAGGGTAATTCATCTGTCCCTCTTAAAACCTATCTTAAGATGAAATTAATCGCCTTCTCAAGACAGCTGTTTCTCTCCACTCACTAGAAAGGGAGCTTAAGATAAAAACGTTTAGACCTTAACTAATTTCTAACCAACTAGTTAACCTTAAACTAACTCAAACATTTAATTCTCAGACTCCCAGCTTAGGAAGCCAACCACCAGAGGCAAGGCAACAAAGAGCACTCGTTTCTGGTGAAAGATGGGGTAGTTTAGTAACTGAGACGAGATATTTCAGCTCCTGACATTACAAAAACAAAAAAACTGGCTCCAGGATGTAGGGAAGGAAACTGCAGGTCCAGGTCAAGGGGTCTCTGAAGAAGCATGCAAATGATTAACACATGAGTATGAGAACCACTGCAGAGTCATATATGGACGTAGGACTGGAGCTGTGGGATTAAAACGTACTGGCACAGCCTCGCTGCAGTGAGGAAATGGACATCCACTAAACGTGGTCTTAGTAAACACTCCTAGTCCTTCATTTAACCACCTCACGTCATCATAGTAACGCAATTTCATCATTTACTATGACTAAGCTAGATATTGAAAACTCTTCTCTCACCTGTAAAAATGTGATTATGCACTAAAAGACATCCTAGGAAAGATACCAATAAAGTATTGGCATCAGCAAGGATTTATTCAGAAGAATTACAACTAACTTACAAAACTTGCAGTTGTTTTTCCCCAATGTACACTTGTCTTGAATTCCTGGGCAACTCACTGGTATCCATTTTAATAGATCCACAGGCCTTGTGCCTTCTCTCCAGCTCCATACCAAACAGGATATAAATGACTGACTGAAGTGGTACGTTTTGGAAGGAATGATACTTTGCCAGATAACACCACAACTGCATCCTAACTTCTATACTGTGGTGCGGCACAACAGCTTCCAAAGGAAGGGATGGTTTAACATCAACTCAGTTTAAGAATACTGCAGTCTCCGTTTCATGGAGGAAGAGGGAAGAGCAGAGGAAGGCACAATGGAGGAAGGCAGTTGTTTCCAGAACACGTTACCCACACAACTCCACGTTTACTCCATAGAGCCTACCCAGCCCTTTACATGCATACAAGTTTGCAGAACAAACTGCCCCCGGGGCAGTGATATGTTGCTACTGCAACACAGCGCACCTCACTTCCACCGTTTGCCATAGCCTGTGCGCTGCTTTCTGGGTCGCAGTGTTGCAACCTGAGACTACCCTAAGCAATTAGAGGTTGTTGAGGTGAGGCTGAGAGTTGCCACCACTTGGCTCTATTATTTTAGCAGGAAGGAAATTTATTCTGTGTGTCTTTTTCATGGCAAAGTCAGATGACTGGGCGCTGTGCCATGGTGCCAGATGCAGAGGTGGAGCTCAGATCAGCTGTCAGCCCAATCTCCCCTTCACAATCAGCATCATTTAGCAACTTCATAAACAATTTAATGGAAATGAGATCCAGAAAGAAAACGCTCTCTTTTTCACTACAAGTGTTGCTTCTAAGGGAGGTTACCCATAGGAAACATGGATTTTGTCAGACTGTACCTTCACGGGTTCGGTTTTTTAGAACACAATACGCCAGACCTACAAGACATGCCACAAGAGACACAAACGTAGTGCTGATGCCAATGGTGCCTTGTTTGCTGACTGAAGATGACATGTAACCTGTGGGGTAGAAGAAAATAAAGAATCCAAGTGAATCAAGCAGATGTGCCAAGACATGAGCCTGCCTCATAAACACCAGCTAGGCAGAACTGGGCCTGATGCTTCCGCAAATGTACCTCTCAGAAGCTGATAACGAGGAACTGATGAATGAGAGTAGAGAACAAACAGTTTCTGGCTTAAGATGCCTTAATGAAGATACCTGTAACAAAATAATGACACTATCCTCATTCAGGGCTGATTCTTGGCTCCCCACAACAGACACCTTTGAATTCATCTCTTATCTGAAGTGATCAAAGACAAGAGGTGCAAGACCTTGTATCCTGAAAATGGAAGAAAGTCAATAGCACCGCAAAGACTTTTAGTGATCTTATTATTGAAAGCAAGTGTTTTGCTATAACAACAGATGCAATCGGTGGAAAAGAAAGGCCGGAAGAACACTTTTCAGGATGGCATTGCTCTGGATAGCATCTGGATAGTGCCAGGAACAGGGATCTCAAAGTCAAGGCATCCAGCTAGGTAATATATCCTTCATGATGTATTCAAAGGCCGCTAAAGAAATTAAGTTTGACCAGCTTGTCAAAGCCTTAAAAAAAAAGAATTTAAACATGTAAATAACTAGAAAAAAACCCCACTCTAATAGTGGTCTAATTTGGAAGACAAATAATTAATAGAATTGTCCAGCATGCATGCAAAAATTGCCCAAAAAACAGAAAAAAAAAGGAGAGATATATATCCACCAAGGTTTCTCCACAGAAGAGACCAGATAGTGTTTAATGTACTTGCCTCAAGCAAAGACACCCTGTTTGATCATAACTGAGGAAAAACGGTAAGCATTTCTACCAATGAACAAATCTGGGTATAAAAACAAACACGTGTGACAAATGTCCTCTTAGTCTGGAGGAAAAGCCTCATTTATCACTTACTGGTAAACGGAATGGTTTGGAACTTGTTGCATGCCCAACAAATACCTTCTCTGCCCCTTTCCTCAATGTCTTTGTGTCCTATAGGATGCAGGGGGAAATATACACTGCAGCCTATACCCACGCCCAGGCCAGGACTCAGCACGTACACGGGCTCTGGTGACGTCTCTGAGCTTGGATGGATCAGCACATGTGGGTCCAAGGAGCGAATGTACAGTACACCCCCAAAAACCACATAAACTGTGTTTACAGTAAGCTGTCTGGGCAAAACCCTCTCAGAGCTAATGCCACATGAACACGCGGAAGGACTAACCGACATCATTTCCATCCTCAGGGCTGCCGAGCTGGGGGCTTTTGTCCTTGTCAGCGTAGCAATTTAAGGGGGTGCTGGGCACTGCGAGCTGGACCTGTGCTGTACAGCAAGTCTTCTTCTGCTCTGAAACGACTGTTTCCCCCCTATTCTCTGGGGAAGCTGGAAGATGAAACAAATGTTAACTATAAATATCTCCCATAAAATATTTAATCGGGGTTCTAGCTTTAAAAGGTGGATTCTTCCTTTACCAAAAAAGGAGTTGAAAGGTCTACAACTGTACTTCGTTCATCAAATGTTCAAATCAATCAATTTGACTGTTCAAATTTTGTTTTCACCACAGCTAATGAACTGGTCTAGGAGCCAATAATGAAAGTCTTCAAATTAGAGGAAAGCAAAAAGTGTTTTTACACTTAATTAAGAACATCAAAAGATTTGTAAAAAGCTTTTCATTATCACTCTGTAATTAAAATTCCATTAGAATAACTCATAATTATGACAAAGTTTTTGTACACTCCTTTTAGCCACAGGGACCACGCACCACAAGCGAGCAAGAGGAGCAGCTGCATAAATGTCTCACAAGGTGCACCTCTCTCCTATCCTGCATCCCTCTCATATTCTATAACTTATTCTTGGCCTAAGACGCGGAAAATAGGTCCATCTTTGTCCTTTCCCTTGGAGGAGGAGAAGAGATAGGGCTGGAGTTTACTTCCAAGATAAAGCTTATTCTGCAAAACATTTGCTTATGGATTGTTCTCAGTGTGCCCAGATCACAGATATTTCTTCCTCCATGCACTGTAAAGACCGTTTTCTTGAAAACTCCTTTCTACCAACACATCTGGCACACAGCGCATCCAGGTGTTACCCACTCAAGGAAGGCAGGCATGCATGTCTGCAGTAATTGGCAGTTTTCACTGGGGATGTTTTAGGGATATCCAGACATTACATAATAGTGATAGCATGTAGATATTCTACAGTGGGAAGCATGAAGACAAGGGAAAAGTTTAGGGTGGTCAGAAACGAAACACACAAGAGGTTGTTCGGCTGAACATATTAAATTAGGGTAACTTGTGTATTTATCTGGATCTCTACTAGAGTGCTTTTAAGCAGAGTTTGACCTGAAAGTGTTTTGTTTATTTTTGTAAATGGCTTTATGTCTTTTCTTCATAAAAAAAACTCAACAGGTTAGTTACCTCATTAACTTCACTGTCTGCCCAAATATCTAACAGTTTTGTTTCATAATTAGAAACGTAATCAAAGCTAGGTTTCCAGCTGAGCATACCTTCAGCCTTCAGGATGCCACATGAATCTCCTATTCCCCCAGCTTTTGCCCAGATGATGGCGTAAATTTGTTCCGAAAAAGTATTTGCTTGCTGAAAACACATAGTGATGTGCGTTTCATTGGTCACCAGCTGAATTACTTCATTTGAAAACGTCTCGTCTTGTGTTTCACCAATTATGGTACAGCAACTGAAATTGGATAACTCGCATACGCTGACACCACAATGCTTGCAGTCGTAGGCTGTCACTTTTGTGCTGCTAAAGGAAGAGCCTTTTGTCCCCTCAGCAGAGTCACCACTGGACGTGGCAGTATCTACATGAGAAAACAAAGAAAAATATTTTCTAGCATTTTTCTCCCCACATTTTAGTGTTAGAGAATGGGACTAGTTTGGGGGAACAAATCTAGTCCCAGCTTAGGGGGCGTTGTCTGCCCATGTGCAATTTTTATAAGGTACTGGGCCCGGTCCCCAAAAGAATTTTGGGGGTAGAAATATAATGTGAAATAATCCCGCCACTGCTGCTGCTGGGGTTTGAGCTAGGAAGCTGGCAGCTCGGGAAGGGATCCCTGGTCAAGCTAAGAAGTGGTACGCCCAGCCAGGCCCAAAGGAATCGTCCCTTCTCATTTTCTGTCCTTCCAGAAATCCTTGGCACAATCCTACCAGGTATATCTCCAGCAGATATCCAGACCCCAGGACAAGCGAAAGCTCCCAGACTCCAGCTGGGAGTAGCGTCCAGGTCACTGCTGCCGAGTTCAGTTCGGTATTCCCACAGACAACAGGTTTATGGACAAGCCAAAAGGCACAAGCAGCCTGGCTGAAGTGCCCAGAAGTATGCGGGGCTCTGGGGATCTGCTCATGAGATCAAACAAGGAGACTCACTTAGAAAGGGAGATGAAACGGTCAGAAGCAGGAAACATAAATGCGCAAAGGGGAGAGAATCCATCAGGCTGTCCTGGGTGCTGGGCTCCGGTGGGGTTGGACACGCTCCTCAACCCTCCACAATCTCTGGGCAGGCTCACCAGGCTCTCGTCACAGTCATGTCTCTGCTAGGACATTAAATACAAGGTTTAGCATTCATTACCTTTTTCCTTTTCTCCAGTCAAGAAGAAAAGGATTCTCAGGCCAAGTGCTGCAAAGCTCCTGTTCAAGGAACCTGGAATAAAGGCAAAGAAAAAATCACATGATGCTCAGCTGCTTTTGCACCCTGAGTTTGCACCCTGGGGGTCAGAAGACAGAATCTGATTTTCGGGGGCCGAGAGACATCCTGCAAATGCCAAACCCACCCGCCCTTTCCAGCTGTGGATGCACCTGTGCAGTAGAAACCACATATTCTTTCTGCAGAGAATGGGAAATCCCTCCCTCTCCTGGTTGGCAGGGGGCTCCAGGTCCAAGTCCTCCAGGTTGCTCAAGGCAGTGGCCCCACACACATCACTTAGTAGCACATGCAAACAATAAGTTCCTGATTTGCTGACACCGCCAAAACACACATAAAAAACCAAAACAATAAAAATATCTTGCACTGAATGAATGTTTTGTTTGCCTCAACACCAAACATTAAGTCTCAGATTAAATTTTACTTTTAATTAAAATGAACTGGTATGAAATAGCCCTTCAAATAAAAAATAAAAAAATAAATTATTATTTCTAGAGTCCTACTCTGATGCACCGAAGCAGATTAGACAGGAGGATCAACACCAGCAAACCCAGTCCTTTCTAGCTTCCAAAAGGCACAGGAAACGGTGGAGACTGGCTGCAATATTTCCCCTGGAATAAAATCTCCGGCCCTTCCCAAGAGGCTGGAGCTCTTGGCACCTCCACGCAGGGCCCGAGCCTGGCAGCGCCGCCGAAATCTGCTTTTCTGATTCACGCGACACCACGGCGGTGCAATCCGTCCGTTTCCACTTCACACCACACGAGGGACCAGTTCTTCCATTCGACGTGTTTTCCTTCTCATCTACACAACCCGGCAAGTTTTCATCCTGCGCCCGCAGCGTGTTAACAACAGATAGGCTTTCAAATGAGCACAGCTGCTTTTTTTGTCCTCTTTCTGTACACCTAAGGATATTTCCTTTTTTGGGTTTAGCCTTCTGTTTGCTGTTCTCCAAAAGGCAGGCTGGTTACAACTGTCCCCCCGCTCCCCTGCGGGCCAGCCAAAGGAGTGCCACTTGGCACTTATCCTTCTTGGAGTACGTTCGCTGGCTGGATACAGACCTCACAGGCCAGCATCAGTGCATCTAGCAGCATTCACAGGTTAAGGACAATAAATGGACTTTTCCCAGCAGCTTTCAGCCTCAGATCCACATCTTCTGTCCTTGTGCGTTCTGCTTTCTGATGCTTTGTGCATCAGCCTTGCTCCTCCTTCAGTTCTGCTCACAGGACACCTCCCCTCCTCTTTCCCATGGTGACAGTCGTCGTCTTTCTCTTCTCTGCTTTTTCAAAAGCCACAGCCCTGTCTGCCAAATCCCTGCCTTCCTTTGTCTCGTCCCCACGATCGCATATTTCCTCTTCCACCGGTCTGCCTCACAAGCCTCTGTTTTTGGCAGGTTCCTGCGAACCTTAAGTTGTCTAGGCCATCTTCTACCATCAGTTTTAAGCCTATTTTTAAAAATAGAACACTCAAATCTAAAATGAAAACACTCACTTAGGACAGAAAAACCTTCCCATAAAGGTTTTTGCCAGTTTGCCTTTAATTTCAAGGCAATACAAACTTTCAGTTTGGAGAGCTACTGAAGCAAGTTATCTACAGCTCTAACGAAACCTTGCCAGACCCTAGCAGGGGGTCAGCTGCCAGCAACAGACAAGTAAAGTAACAACCACAAGGACCTGGACCTCCTTTACCAAAGATACATCATAAGTAGATGATGAATGAGCTTTCATCCAAAGAGACCTGATGCCACAAACTGACCTATTTGAGATAACTAGCAGAAAGGAAGGGAATTTAACTGAAAAGGGAAGGCTGTAGAGCCCTAAGAAGGCTTTTTTTTTTTTTTTGGGGGGGGGGGGGAAGAGGCTTTAGAAGTACAAATCTTGATCACTATCTGAAACTCTCCTTTTCATTTTCCTATAACTTCATAGCAAATACATTGCAACACACAAACACTTCCAGTATTTATCCACGCACATTAAGGCAACGACTTTGTTTCCCCTGGAGGAAGGGCCCAGGCTAATTGGATTCCTACCTCAAAAACAGAGGGTAACAGGATGCCGAATTTTGATTAGCCACTCGAATTTTCTAACTCCATCACAAATTAAACTGGCCCACAGCTTCTGCCAGCGTACGCTATCCAGCCTCCCAACTCTGACCACAGCACGGCTCAGGAGGGGCGGCTGTTTCTCCTAAGCACACATCCCAAGGCTTTGCAGCTTTATGAGCATGTTAGTATATGGCTGATATGGTGAGGTAAAATTGTATTTGTGGAATAATGCAATGAACTTTGAGGAAAGGCTTATCTGATACCCTGAGTATCCTATGGACAGGACTTAAGTCTCAAACAGCTTGAGGAAAAGGATGCTATTGAATGAAGTAAGGAAGCAACAAAATAAAATAAGAAGAGCTTCAGAAGAGCCTACAAGTTTTGTTTTTCACTGTAAGTTCTTTCCGAGAAAAGGAACAGAGTTTACATATGTGTTAGTTCTAGTATTATTTTCAGAATCAGTTTCACTTTGCCAATCTGCTGAATACAACTTTCATTAAGCTTTTGCAATAAAAAATAAATACAAAAACCACAGAAAAGGACAAAACAGCCATTTCCACAGTGAGCCTGTGAGCATACTTTGTTTCAACATTTCCAGCAAGCCAGGGAACAGAGTGACTGATAGGACTGACACTGTCCTTGAGCTGCAAAAAACCTGCAAAACTCCAGTGGGCAAACTGCACCACCTCCATAGAGAGGTTCCTCCGTAGAAAGAGGAGAGAAACCTCCATAGGTTTCTGGGGAAACCTATTTCCCCAGAACCACTGGAAAATGTTACTGAGGTGTTTGTTTCGAGTTCGCAGCATATTAAGGCAAGTAGAATCAACTCCTTCACTGGTTTTCTTTCTTTTATTTTAAAACCAATATCCTTACTGACTGATGCTTTCTCTTTTGGTTTTTGTGGGTTTTTTTGAATCAAAGGAGATGGAAGTTCCCACAAATCCCATTTGGAAGCTTAGCCATAGCAACAAAGAATGCAGCAGACCATCAGTTCCAGATTTGGTGATAGCTCCCCATCCAAAAGGAAGAGGCTTACAAAGATTTTTACTGCAACCCTCCTGACGAATTATCCTTTGTCTTCAAATGTTAAGTGAAACAAAGTAAAGATAGTGAAAAGTAAAGGTAATTAAAAATAATAATGGTTAACTGGATGTAGGGAAAATTATTTAAGAATTACATGAAAATGAAAATGTTCTAACAGATATGTTTTACAACTTCTGTGGTCACTCACAATTGTACAGAATTGTACTGTTTGGTTTGCATTCATGTCAACATTGTGAAAGCAGCGCAGAGCCACAGGAAAGCTAGCAGCCCAGCACTCAAAACTACAGTATTTTCCACTCACTACCCATAGCCTAAGTCTTTACTGCAAACCAGTTTCCCTAGCAATTTACCTATGAGTAAAACATGCTGATGAAGCTCAGATTTTGCATTCCTAAAGGCACTCAAAAGCTAAAAGCTGGCTCATGTTTACAAGAGAGACTATAAATCCAGAAAGAAACCTGATAACTTATTGAATTAGCCACAAGAACATGAAAAGCCATGCGTAAAGATAGATCCCTCTCCCTCGTCACAGACCCTTCAGGATTCAAATCTTTGGAAAAAGAATCAGGATTGTAAAGAGCTGTATCACTCACTTAGAGAGCTCGTGTGCACTACGCAGCAGACGTTCTTCCACACAGAAAACATAGACTACATAGTTCATTTCCCTCCTCCCACAGAAAGTTTTCTGCACATTCCTAAACTCCTGCTTAAGTAGAGGAAACAGGAACACGTTGTAAGAGAAAAGACTGGCTGTAAGATAAGACTTTGCAAAGAATAACACAGTACGAGTACCTCAAGGGTGATGTGTTTCCAACGGAGCGAGCCCTGCAGCAGGGGACTCCATGAACAAGCGAGCTGTCCAGCTTCTAAAGCATTTCCTCCCCTTTCAGAGCCCTGCTCATGAGCCGTGCAAGCTGTTGGGCTTTCTGAGGGAAAAAGGAACAATGCCACCTTTTCCTTTATTTAAAAAGCAACTGGATTTTCACTTTCACTTCTGGCAAAGCTCAGAGCACTGGTGCCAAGGAGCAAGGCATGGAGCACTGCTGCGTAGCACTCCCCGGCCGGATGCCGTGGAGAAATCACACCCACCTGCTGCACCTGAAGAACCTGCTTACTGAGTATGCCACCTTCATGGGTAACTGGGTATTAAATCTAATGCTCTAGGTGTTGCAATTAGTGATGTAAAACAGACTGGATTTGAGATCTGCTCCTAGGCCTGCTACCAACTGGCTGGCTGCAAGGGGAGTCCCAGAGCAGGAGACAACTGAACTGAACTCAGGACAATTTGTCTCAATGCCCAGCAGGGATCACTGTTGAAAGACACCCACCGAAAGCGGCACGCTTCAAGCTGCACTTCTGCTTTTCAGCTGAACTGGTGTCCCTCACATACCCCAGCAGGAGCAGTCATGCCTGTCGGGACCAGAGGGAGGGGAGATCATCTACCCATCCCTCGGTAAGTCAGGGAAACCACTCTCATTCCTAAAGTCTCATTCCAACTCATGGCAAATAATGCTCATCGGCCTTGGCAAAGCACTTGGAGATCAGTGCTATCTGCATTAATTTTTTCAGTGGACCACTTTTAAAATGGCTCTGTAGTTTCTCTGGAGTAGAGCAACTGTTATTTATTACCTCTGATCATTGAATAAGGACTTCTGGGTCACTTCTGCATGAGTTCAGAAGCACTTTGTCAAATTCATTTCTGAGAAAGGAAGACCCAGCCACAATCTGAAAACAGCTGAAACGAGGCCCACTGCAAGGCAGTCACCAGAGGTGCTTTACTGCCTATCCTAACACTCCTGGAGCAGTCTGGGGAGACAGTGTAGTCCCCTCTGTGAAGCTCCGAAACAGAGCTAGGCATCTTCTCTGTCCAACGCATAGTCAGAGCACAACTCCGACACCCACCACCCCTCACCTCCTGGAAGGGTTTCGATGTTTCTAGAGAGAACACAGTAAGTGCTTCTGCTTGAGGGGAGATCAAAGGCGAACACAGCCCTTATCTAAAGGAAGAGAAAAAGACACAATAACTGCAAGACTCCAAAATTTACCACTGATACTATGTGGTGTGACTATGCACGCACTATTACGAGGGGGTGCTAGAGCTCTCTTAGGACCCCCAGGAAACTCAACATTTCCCTCTCCAGCCTGCTCACTGAGATCAGGGAGTGCAGCATCTCTCCCTCAGCAGCAGAAATCTCAAAGACGCACCCATGTCAACTGCTTCCAGCAAGGTCAAGCTGCTCAGCTCACCATGGGGCCAAACCATCAGGCATTGCAGTTTTCCCAGGCAGCTGAGACAATCTGAAAGTTCTCATTAAAAAATAAGTTGCTATTACGGAAGAAAAACAGGTCTAACAAGTCAGCCTTCAGTTCAATCAGTTAATAAAGAAACTAAAAGAATTCCTGTGTGCATGGCACCTGATGCACTTTACAATGTAGATAGGTGGAGAAAGAGCTTGAACACCCTGATAACTCTCTGCCTTCATCCAGAGGACAGTTGTAATGGTGGCATCAGTCTGCATTGCTGCTATTTCAACATATGGCCTCAGCCACATGTACTACTGCACACAGTGTCTCCATTAGGAGACCACAGTCCTTCTGGCTCCTCTGAAAATCCATACTAGCTTCCTTGTTCTAGTATTTCACTTGTTGATCCCCTTTTCAGATTGCAGGTGGTCTCAAGGAATGACCAGAACAAGGAAAGGAGAAAAATTCTCCACCTTCCTATTTCTGAGCTGACCCCCCCTTATGTTTTATACTAAAGTAAAAATAGTTTTCAGCTATGTTAATTTTTCCACTCTGCTACTTGTCTCAGGTAAGACCTTATGGAAGCCATCTGGAAGAGGAACACATGGATCAAAGTTGTACTCTTGTGAGCTTTCTCCGTCCTTTTGTTGTCCCAAAGAAGGGTTCTTTCACCTGGTGTGCAATGAGCTGAGAAAGACACAGAGTCGAGATATCCGTTTATTTCATTTCTGCGCAGAGGTGTGTGCTAGGTGGTAATTCCCACAAAGCTAGCACACCTAATTACTACACAGCTTACGCTTTATGCAGTTTAAGCATATACAGTTATCAGTACACTTTACAACTACATTAAGTCGTCCTTGTTCCCATTGGTTCTGCTAGGTCTCATCTTCCTTTAAAGCCACAGTATCCTCTTTTTCTACTTCGCATGCTCTACGGGGAAGGGGCTTTGACCAGCAGGGGGGCTTCCCTGCTTGTGGGTGGGTTTTTTATTATGCTGATTAGGATGGTTCACCTGTAGTTCAAGCAGTTCTCTTCAGGCTTACTTGGGTACTTCCTTATCTGGTTGCCTTACAGTGATGTCTTGCTCCTTCCTTCAGGGCCTTGTTAGGTTAACTTCCTGTGAAAAACTGAATAATGCCCTAATCTCCTTTGGGGAATTGCTGGCAGGATGATTTTTTTTTTTTTTTTTTTTCAGTTCAGCCCATCTAAATAGTAGCTATCTTCAAGTCCTAATGCAAACCGTCAGTACAGAAGACATCAATATTCTAGCTGAGAATCCGCCTCAAAAAAGTTCTCGCACCCCTTTTTGCCCTTATTGGTTTTTCAGAGCAAATAAGTTACTTTCCAAGTACAAGAAGTTGGTAATACCGATCCACATAGTAGCCTTTTCTTAAGATTCACAGTATTGAGTTCCCCTTGCCCCATTCTCATGGGGTCTTTCATTCTTAGTGTTCCTTGTGAGTGGTTACCCACTTCCCCAAATGCCTGTCTTCTACAAGCATGAACAAGATTCACAGTATTGAGTTCCCCTTGCCCCATTCTCATGGGGTCTTTCATTCTTAGTGTTCCTTGTGAGTGGTTACCTACTTCCCCAAATGCCTGTCTTCTACAAGCATGAACCAGAAATCTGGAGGAAACACATGCTGCCTACACTGTCATTTCTAGGAACAGACAACAAACATCAGTATCCAAGAAATGACTGGAGAATTTAAACTCTTAATGTCCATGCTGACACTTTCACACTCAGCCTCCTACAAATATAGCTTGCACTGCATCCTTTGACTATAAATTCAGTGCCTGATAAGTAGAAAAAGATATTATTAATTTATGCCCTCAGTGGGGAATTTCCTCTTCTCTTATAGCACAGAAAGATACCTTAGTAATTTATTTTTCTTTGCAGTCTGCAGGACCTTCTTGTCTTGTGTTCCATGACAAAAGAGCTTCGGGAAATAAGATCACAAGATATTCCGTGGCACCTGAACTGTTTAGAAAACCTATTTGCGTACACAGTATTGTCCTTAAAGCCTACCCAACTTGCAGAGAACCAAGTAGAAGGACAGTCATATTATGTTTTACCAATGTCACTAATATCAGCATCCTTGTTAGACTATTTACACTTCCATAATCCTAGAAACTCTACTCTTCAATCCAGCTTTTTAACTTCCAAGAGATATAACCTCCAACATGAATTTTCCCCTTTGGCCAAAAAAAATTTGCTTTGTATGATGTACCCTGACACTAAAAAACCTCTTTCTTTAATCCAGAAAAAACCAGCCCAGAATACTAACATTAACCCTGGCCAGAAACTTACCCAGAACCTCAACGTTAGAAATGGACCAGAAGACAAGAGACGAAAATCAAATGCTATGAACTCAGAGGAAACTAGAGTTTCTTAGGCATATCTATGACCCCAGGTAGTGTTCTGGGTTCCTGTCCCTTTACCCTTCAAAGGGCTGTTATCTGTTTTTTGCATACCTTATTCCATGTGCTGGAAAATCAAGAAGGCAAAGGGCTGTTCTAATAAGGCCCAGGGACCTATCTCAAATCTGTGCATTGATAGTCACTGGTCCAGTACAGCACTGGTCCCAGTGTATTTCACCACTGTTTTTGCTCTCCAAAGCTCAACTATCTACATAACTTATCCTTTTATGCCTGCCAGGGGCTGCTTTGCTAATCTGGAATGTCGCCAAAATAGCATATGAAGTCCTTTATGGCTAAAAGAAAACACAGAAATGCAAAACGTGATTGTCTACAACACAATCTGTGTAGTATCATAGAAGTGTTCTTTATTGCTAAGTAACCCACCTGTCAGGCTTCAACCCTTCAGTTGCAAATACCAGTTGAAAGTTTTTCTGGAAATGTGCCTTACAACATTTAGTATATGCAATAATTTTCACCTGGTAAAACTGTAAGAGATGCTGCTATGAAAAACAGCAGTCACAAATCTCTCTTGGCAGTGGTGATTTCCTGCAACAGAAACCAATGAGACACTCAAAAATATTGCTAGCAGAAAGGGGTTTTGTAGGTTAGCCTAAGAATCATGTGAGCTTCAGACAGCTATAAATTTTAGTTACATACTGTGACTTTTAAGCCTTTATTAAAAGGCCAAAATTCATCCCTAGCGTGATCCCATTGTTTTGGAAAGAAGTAATTTGAACTGGTCACACACAGGATGCAATACAGGTATGCAAAATAATATGTAGTATATTAAAAGGCATGGATGTTCTTACTTATTTACAATATAAGAACATGATAACATTTGATGTGGTCAGGAAACAACATATTCAAAACTGATAAGAGAAAGTAATTAGATTGAAAAGCTTTTTCTAGTGGATATAAATTCTTTACATAGCTGGAAAAACCTAGGAGTTAGAAATAAATTTCACCAAGAAGCAGTTTATTCCATTACTAGATTCTTTTACATCATCCTGTAAAACATCTGTCCATGACTATGCAAAGAAATTTTATAAGAATAGAAAATAGACTATTTGATCAGAAAAACTAGTTTTGTGTTCACTGTCTCTCAACTTTCTAATTGTTTGCTTACATACCAGCTGGAGAGGTATGTTGCCATGTTAGAGTTTTATTCTTCCACAAAGAAGCTGTGAAGAAATATCAGAAAGGCAGATGAGGCTGATCAGAAAGCAACATTACAAAATCAAAAATGAGAGATGAAAGGAATGATTCCTAACAGTTTAATCAAGAGATAATTAGATCAAAGTAAAATTCAAAGTCTTACCAAGGAGCTGTTACGCGCTTACTATATCCTGAGCAGAAAGTCCCAGTGGCAGCTCTGGTGCATGGATCTAGCAGAGGTTGGATGCTGATGGCCGGCTGAGTTTCCTCTGACAGCAGGCTTACGGCCACGGCTCCCAAGGGTCCCCAGCGCACCTCTGTGACTCCCAAAGATCATGCTGTTGGCTCCGCTACGCCCCAAAGCTCTTTGAGTCATTGTCTGCCCCCACATAGCCAGCCTTCAACCAGGATAAGACTTGGGCTCTTTTGAACACGTACACTGTGTCCAGATGGTCATGCTTCCCAGCCAGACATTTTTTGAGAGAGCTGAGATCTTTTAACAAGGCCTTTCCCTATACTGATATCCAAATTGCAGCACTTAGAGAAACAGATGAGCCAGCTTCTCCCGCAGCAGGCACACTTTGTTTGCCCAGATGACAAGGATTTGCTCTTTGTTCAAAATGCTGGGCTCCTTGGAATTTTCCTGGTCAGCCCAGCTTCCCGCTGCCCCAAACTCCCTTGTCCTCTCAGTTAGAGGGTGGCAGCTCACACCCCAGGCCCACGATCTCTAATGTCCCAGCCAAAGCAACCTTTTCCTCTATCCACCCCAGTTAACCATGAGGTGCAAGTAGCAGGGATCCTTCCCTTGGGCTAGGGGGAACCTGAGCCGTTTCTTCTTATAAATAAATCACCTAGTCAGAGACTTCAGGATGGAGAGGCTAAGGAAAATGCAGTGAACAGAAAGATGCCCAAAGGATAGTCTCCCCGTCCTTCCAAGGACTGCAGTCCATCCCCAGAGTACTTTGCTCACCCTCGCGCAAGAGCGCTGGCAAGTGCCGTCAATTACACACACGCAAAACTGATCCACTTTCCCTAAAATCCACAGTGCTTTGTACAGAAACAAAACTGTAGCTTTACAAGGTACCTCAAAACATTTTTCTAGCCTATGAATCTGACCACAAACTATCTGTTCCTGTTTTATGTTACAAAGACGACTGGACTTGGTGTGAAAAGCTTCCGCAAACTCACTGCACTGAAACACTCATCTACTTGACATAAATAGTATCTACATTAACTGTCCAGAAGTTAATTATCGAAGCTAGTGCTAATAAGCACCAAGCACTCTGACTATATTTCTCTTACTTGCAAATTTATGTAAAATAATGACCACTCTTCCAGTTCTTGCATCCTTTCCCAAATGCCAGACTTTAGGCTGGTTTCTGCTGTTTACCACAGCTTGTGCAACACAAATGGAGCTTTTAAAGAGCAAGGCTTTCATGTCTGCCCAAATTTACTGAATGAAAGTAAGATTATTTCAGTTTCAAGGCCGGAAAAGTCATTGCAGTATTCACGCAGAGGGAATTATGTGGTCTGTTACACTCAATAAGGGTAGACTTACTGTTCCTCCCTGATAAGAGGATGCAGCATTACAGGGGTCAGCAAATGGGTGTGAGCAGGTCACCTACAACCTAGGTACAAACACAAAAAAGTCGAACCATCTCTCAACATCTGCTGAGAAGGAATGTTCTCCTGTAGTTACTGAGGAATATCTTCCCCTGGTAGCAAGCTACGCCCATCATTAGCTGCAAATCTGTTTGCCTGTTCTCATAATTATTTTAGAAATGATTAGCTATAAGTCTGTCCACATGGTCCAATTAAAGACCTAAAGACCTTACTGCATGAAAGAACACAAGTGTCACGAGTGGCTTCAAAACCCTCTGAAGCAGCTCCTCCTGTCCAGGAGAGGTTTTTCCACCAACCCTACCACCCAGCTAGTGCAGAGCTGGACTTCTCAGGAGCTGCAGCTGCAAGCAGAGGTCCTGGCACAGCCCTGCAGAGGTAAAACAATGCAGAAACGCCTGCTACTTGTTTGACTTTGAGATTTTGCTTTCTCTTCCAAATGCCTTCCAAACTATGTTGCTCGGGGCCAGACACTAAGCTTTGAGAGGCTGCCACCCTGCACCTAGATTAATTCGGCCATCCCAGTTTTATCATCAGCTCCATTTTACTTCTCTTTCTCCTGAGGGCTACAGGATTTTCAACCTCTAAGTCTGGTTCTGCCAGTTCATCTTTTGCAGCTCAAGGTTAAAAGACTAACGGTTCTCTGGCTGGTAAATGAATGTCTAGCTCTTGCCTAGGGTTTCATTTAAAATAACATTTTGGTATATTTTCCTCATACGTGCCTCACTGGTGACACAGGTTGCAAGTTTTTATACTTTTTTCCTAAGAAAGCTTTGGTTTAACTTCTTAAAAAAGCCAGTGGTGTATTGAGACATACAATGGGCTATAAAATATTTCTCTATCTTTAGTACTAAAGTTCTATTAAATGCTTTGGCTGCCCATACTCTGACAAAAACAAAATGATACACCTTGTATTGCAGTAGCAAGTGCCTTAAAGACTTTTAAAACTATATCCTCCAAGCAGCCTGTAAACTGAGGCTCACAACTTCTCTCAAAATAACGTTAAAGAAATCTGACACTTCCCTGACCATCCTGGCCTGAAACACAGGTACACTTACAGGGTGCTTAGCACCCTTTAAGATAAGCACCCAGCTGCTTGCAAACTAGCCACCCAGTCTGCCTGAATTTATGTATCAGTGTCTGAAAGAGTCACCTTGTTTCTTCAAAGCGCGTTCAGAACATTTTGTGTAAAGCATAAGCACGCCGATGTCAGCCAAGGAAGAGGAAGTTCAATGCATGTGAGAAGGCCTGCCAGTGCCATTTGGTCTGGCAACCATGACCAAAGCCACCTGACTAATGGAGAATTTTTCCCATGCAGAAAACTTAAAGGTTATAAAACGTTAAGGGCCACAAGCCACTGCTGTGGAGGGGACATGTGGCTCACGGGTAGACAGCGTGCCTGCCCCAGCCAGCGATCGTGGGCATGTTGGCCCAGCGCCCTGTATGCCAGCCCCAGCACCGGGATGGAAAATAAAAATGTATGTGTCCTGGACAGATGCTGGAGCAGGAATTCATCATGCTCCTCCCTGGCAGACACCAGCCTCGTGGGTGAGGCAGGAGCACCATGCGGTGGAAATACATCAAATTATGGACAAAAGCCACTTGGGCAGAGCAATGGAAAGCGGGGCAGACTGACAGCACCAAAGCACAAGGTGTATGGGAGCAGAGTTACAGCTAAACTGCTACAGCCCCTGCCTTGACAAGACAAGGAGCGCTCCAGAAAAAAAATCTACTGAATTTTCCCTCCATCTCCCTGCCACACAGTTCATTTCGATGACTTTCCAACATTTGATTGCTGTTGCAGCTCCAGCACTTTAATAACACTTTAGATTATTTTCAAGTTAATGGCTCTAGCAGAGTTTTACGGGTCTGGTTGTTGGCACAGCCTTTGGATGCAGGGTAGGAGAGGGCCAGCACGCTGTTTGTGCTCAGGGCTGCCATCGGTATCTGTTAGCTTTTACAGTCATCGACTGCAGCAAGGGAAGGCACGTTGGTTTGGTAAACATTACAATAAAAGCATTACGGCAATCTGAATAACGTCATATTTGGTATTCACTTCAGCAGGCCCAACACGGCACAGCTTTCGGTTTCATTTCCATAATGTTACTGTGCATTCCCATACAGGGATTACTGCAGCAATTACTATTTATGGCAGCAGTTTTTCAGTTTAAAGTCCTCCCGTTTTAAATAACACCTGACACTACAAAAGCTACATGAAACTTAGCAAAGTACAGGGCAGGTGCAGCACATGACATTAGTGGTCAAGGCGGATCATAAGAAAGCCAGGGTAGTTCCTGGAAACCTCAGTGCAGACATCTGAAACATTTGCTGCCACAAATCAAAGCTCCTGCTTCAGGGACATGGAAAGTAACCACCAGAAATGAATCCACCAGCAAAAGTTATTGGCAGTCGTAGGTACGGTGTATTAGATTTAGGTGCTGCAGGCCAAATTGAGTTGAATCCCAGCTAACTAACGTTAGGAGGGATCTAGACACAAGCGTGCCCCTACCATGAACTGCCTAGAACTGCTGACCCTGCAACGGCACACGAAAAGCAGTTGAGAGATCATGTTTCATTCTCCAGTCATGCACTTTGGGCCATAACTGAAACCACTTCCAGTCTTTAGCAAAGAGTGGCAGGGGGATGAGGCTAACCCTGGATGCACTAGGAAGAAATACTAATTGACAGGCAGGTGTCATCTCGTATGATCCACCTGCAGTCTGTGGGAGAAAGGGGCTTTCATTAAGGAACGAGCAGGTGTAGGTTCTCAAAAGCAAAGGATTTTACAGTGTGAAACAGAATGAGGATGCAGGAGAGGTCAGCTCCCAACTGCTGCTACCCCACTTCCAGATTGTTTGTGCTTCTTCTAGGTTGGCTTTTGGTAGCAGATCAGAAGCACGGGCAAGATGCTGGTCTACCATCCTATTTGCATAGCACGCACATTTCTTCCACCAAGAGGAAGAGCGTAGCACAAGGTACAAATCTGTCATGATCGACAGCAATATTTTATAAGCTATGACAAAATTTGTCTACTTAAGACTGACACTAGATTCCAACCTGCCAAGACATCCTGTTTAATCTGTGAACATCTCTGAAGGGGCCTGCATGCATAGGCTCTTCTGTTAGGACTAGAGACCTCACTTCTCTTCTAAATGCAGAGGGCTATGTCAAGTAAGAGAATTAGTGACTCCCCCAACCCCCCCCCTTTTTTTTTTCTTTTCAAGGAGCCATATAACAAAAGCTACCCTCATATGCATCTATAGAGCGCTTGCCGTCCCAATATGAATTTCCTTGAGCTGGTATCCACGGCAGACCAGGTCTCACCAATTGTTTTCCACATCTGAGAAACAGTGATGCAATCCTTTCCTTCTCCGGGACAAAGGGATTCATCTGCTGTCCAGTATCACTGCTTATCCACACATCATCTTGCCTTGCCAAAGGCCAAGCAAATATAATGCAGCCTGGAAAGACCAGCAGGGATTTCCCTTCTGGGAGGGGAAATACTTGTGCAGAACAGCATTTCCTTTATGACACTGTTATGCTTCCCTTGTCTCTTTTCTGGCATACGAAGAGCACGTCTGAGAAAGAAAACTGTGACAGAAAGTCAGCTGCACTCCAGGCTTGGCAACGACCTTAATGCTATTGTAGCCATCTCCAGATTCAGCCTGACTTATCTCAGGAAGGCCAACAGCTCTGCTTTCCTCTGAACTGAGCTCAGCTGGGCCACAAGCGCCGGCTCTCCGGGCTGTTTCTCAAAAAACATCAGGAGGCTGAAAACATCCACCAGCTGCTTGCTAACCTCAGATCCAGCGCTCTCCGCCTACCGTTACCCCATCGGGAAAGCATCATTCCTACAGCAGGTGGAAAAGCCAGTTTCTCAGGGCGCTGCAGCCGCTCTGGTTCTGGCCTCATGCTTTGTCATGGCTCTGTCTGGTCAGCAGAGCACACAAAAACACCCAGCTGTAAATTTCCCTGGGAACAGTCATGGCTGGGGGGACTGCTGGCATGGAAAATTTATACTAGTATATTATGTGTTCAAAACTTGACTGTATTGCTTAAACAAATATACACCGCACACGATGGGCCTTCAAGCTTAAAAGCCAGGACTACCAAACAGCTCATCCCAGTTCTGAGATAGACAAGCATTCTGATCTGAACCAACCTGTCCTTGCCACACTCTGGTTTACCTGCCGTAAAAGCTCTTCTGGACTTCAGAGGGGAATACAGATTGCCCTCTGCCCAGCAAAGGCTTGCTCGAGATGGTCACTGAATGCCACGACTCAGTTCTAGATGCGTGTGTTCAGTAAGTTCACCAGTTTCTGTCTGCATTTGTAAAATGCAGAGTCCACATCTTTTGACATATTCTTATCAAACCTATAATGAAGGAATTGCATAACAATTACACTTGGGCAAACACAAAAAAATTGATTACTACTCTAAAATATAGAACATGGCTGAGTATTTAGAAGGCAGTGACCTTGCTGACACATTCCTTGGTGTCTCACAGAGCAGCTCTCATGCGCCTTCTGGGAAGTTTTAAATATAGATATGGCCTGGAGAATAACAAAACCCAAAAGGCTTCAAATACTGCAAGCAAAATTTCAACCGTTAGATATAACCAGTACAAACTACACTGAGAAGTAGATTACTCCCTAAATAAAATTTTGTAGGGATCAAAGGTTATGCAGAACAGTCCCTATCTTCTTTTCAGGTGCAGTTATTCTTGCGATGACTTCTGGCTCCACAAGGCATAGCCAATTCAAAAACGGACATCCCTCTGAAATTACTGAAAATACTGAGCCAATAAGGAATTTAACAGAGAAAACAAAACATCTCTTTTCAGAGATTCAAAAGCTACATTTAAAAGCTGATATGTAGGACTTGCACAATTCATAGCACTTATCCAACAATTACTGTAGAAATCTCTACTAAAGGTGTGATTTCATGAGCAGCTTTTTTGCCACAGAAGTAGCTAATGCCCTAGCCACAGCTCCTTCTTTCCGCTCCAGCAGTTCCCAAACCTTAGAGCAGCATGAGCATTTGTAGCACTGTCAAAGAGCAGAGCCAGAGATATAGTCCCAGGACCAAAGAGCAAGTTTAGACCAGCTCCCAGTGCTGCTGGCTGATCGGGCCAGCTCAGGCAATAGCTTGCAATCCCGAGCCATGACCCCAGGAAGCCCAAGGAGCTCAGTATGGCAGCACGAAGTGAGACTTTTTCTCATGATGCAATTCAACATGAGTCCCAAGAGGTCACAGCCACACATACTGCTCAGCAGCACCAGTTGGACCTGCTGGTGGGAGTCACCGTCTGCAGAAGCAAGCAGGGGTGGTAGGTAGCAGGCAATCACCAGCATCACATGCCACAAAGAGAGAGCCTGCAAGATACTTTTCTGATCTCATAAGGCTTGCAATATGCTGTTTGCATGCTACCTTTTGCTCTCACAGGCAAAAACCAGAAACAAGAACACACAGGTAGGCCAATATACCAGGAAAAGAAATTAAATTAATAACAGTGAAAAAAGCATGGAAGAATAGAGGATGTGACTAAAAAAAAAAAAATACCTCCCATAAACAAGCCATGCCTTCTAGCTCTCCAGTTACCAGCTCAGCTATTTGCTCCACCAACTCAGGCCAGGGATTAAGGCTTGCTGGTTGCACAGCTGTCTTGGGGGAAACTCGGGGGTGAGAGAGGGGCTATTGCCCCTCCAGCATCGTATTCTGCTCTGAGAAATCTCTCTGGTGGCCCCTGGAGACAGCACCAACATCACTACTGACAAGAGCCACCTGCAGCAATGCTGCATCCTTCATAACCCTTACTTGGGTGACTCATAATCCACATCTGACTCCATTGCTCTTAATTCAGCCCGTTATAACAAAGAGGTTTATTTGTGATGTGAATTTCATTCTCAGAGAAGAAATTATTTCAGCTCTGGTACAAAAGAGGGAATTTTGTGCTACTCCATTGACCTCCCACCTTGCAAGGGATTCCAATCAGCTGAAGAACTGCTACACTTCACTGTGAAATTTTTAACACTTTCCTCAGGAAATAAAGACTGAGTTAACATTTCCCTTCTCATATCTGTGTTTCAGAGGACATATACACACAGATTTAACGTCCTATATGTCTTATCTTCTGATGCAGCTGAGGCCAGCCTTTGCCCCCTGCTACCCAGATGCAGGTTCCAAAGTACCAAGAATCTGTAGATTTTCAACTTTTTTTTGTTCTCTTTGAAAGGGATGTATAATCACAAGCCTATATCATTACGTTTACTGTGCATTGAGGAGATAGGGGCAGTGCTACCGTGTAAAATGCAGTGATTATCGGCAATACTGGAAAAGCTAGTTTTCCTCTTTTTGGGGGGGGGGGGGGGGGTGGGCAAGGAAGCCCGTACAGGAGGGTGAAAAATCCCCAGACAGGACAATTAAAATATCAGATATTTGTACTAAAAACCCATGCAGTGAAGAACCTGGCAACTACGGCAGTGTCTTTGCTGTCCTCAAGCCTCCAGCCATTTGCACTGCAAACCTGCAAGCTTGAGGCTGGATCCCTTGTTAGGTACAAGGCCGCGTCCTGGCGCTTGCCACTGGGCTCCAGCCCAACCACAGCCCCCCCAAGGTTGTTTCACACTCTGGCCTTGGGAGGCAAGGGGGGAACAATGGGTCGTAGTGTGCTCTGGCACCGCTAGGCACTCGCACGTTCCCTCCAACACACTTCCCTTGCAGACACTGACCTACAGCGAGGTTTGGCTGAGCTCACTTCCAAGCCAGGCAGAAAAACTGAAAAGAAATTCTCTTTGCACCAAGTTTCCCTCTCCGGAGTGCTCTGCTGCGCTGGCTCCCTGCTCTCCAGCTGCAACCGAACCAATGTACCCTTCCAGCGTCTCCTTTCCAGCTGCAAAGCACTCTTGCCTCACAGTGCACCAGGCCCTTGTCATCGCTATGTAGATGCCACCACTGCTACTCAAGCTTCAGGGCAGATCTCCATGCCACGAGGGTGAGAGACTTGAATCCTAGTAAAAGTTGGCCCCCATTTCAAGTGTGGCAAGTTTGCCAATAAGAGAATCTCTCTTACAGCTACATCCCAAGCAATGAGCTGTTTCCAGAGCCCTTTGCCAGCTTAGCTACCTGGCAGATCTACAGTTGGAAACTTTGGGCACTACAAGCTTGGCAATTCACAACCTCATTATTCCTCAAGACAGCTTGCCAATCAGGAGCTGAACAAACGAAAAAGATGAATTGAAACCATTCAACTTTCCCTTCCTGCTCTGAAAACAGACATACTCCTATAACAACCATTATTGCCTCTCTGTTAGTAGTAGTATTAATATGGCAAGATACCCATTTTCCAGATGCACGTGTGTGACAGGGGTAGGAGAAGAGGACTTTTGCCTAAAGAAAGCTGAAGGGAGGGAGCAAGGACTCTTGACACAATATCTGACCATCCCTTGGCGCAGCAATGAGGTCTAAATTTACAATTACCCCTTCGACACAGAGGTGTTGCGGTTAGAGTGCACATGCCAAAAATTAGTAGCTAAGTGCTACCTGCAGTCACAAAATGAAACCAAACATCAGGAAGTACTAGGAAGGAGATAGGGAACAAAGTAACAGCATTATGCTGCTGTGCAAAACCACAGTGTACTCACATCTATGTGCAGATCATCACACATTTCAAAAAGATAGAATAATACTTGAAAAAATGCAAAGAGGAGCAACAAAGATGAAACATGAGCTGCAGGAGGAAGCGCCCGGAAAAGCAACAGAGACCTGCAAGATCTCCATGACCCGCTGAATGGTGCTGAGAAACCAGCCAGGGAATGTCACCTCACCTGTCCCTGCAGTGCAGGAAAGTGGGGTTCACAAAGCCATCCTTGTGCTGCGTGCTGAAAGCAATTAAAAGAAGAGCCCTTCGCTACAGCACAAAGGGAAGTTGACGTTTAAGTGCCGCAGGGAAAAATGGGCTTAAATAGCTGACCCAGGCAAGTATTGAATCCAAACGGTCCCACAGTTTTGAAAGACGAGAAAGAAGGGGCAAACGGGGTTAGCCAAAAGGCATTGTATTTAGATTTTTTCACACTTAAAAACAGACAAATAATTATGCTATTTAATACCACATAATTAGAGTGTAATTAAAACCAGTGCGAAATATGCAAACTATATGCGGGATTCACTTATTTCAATACTGAATTTCAATGATTTCTGCGCTTGAACCAACTCAGACACACCACAAAACTGCAGCACAACATAGGCAACACATGTATTTGATCAGGAACTGCGCCAGGCCAAAGTTCCCATTGCCTTTCATTCCATTCCCCAAAATCATGTGCACATTTCTATTGGCCTACATTCAATCCTCCTTAGGGACTCTTTGCTGACCTCTCCGATCCACTCACACAACTCAGAGCTTCTGTGGACATCACCCAGGTAAGAGCTGCTCTTCCATGACAGCATCTTAAAGGGGAAGATCCAGGAAATAGGAAGATCCAGGAAATAATTTCATAATAAAAGGGATCTCTTCTCTATGCTCAATATACCCATACACCGCCCAGGAATAAACCCCTCGGCTCCTAACACAGGCTTTTTTTCTCCCCAGTCTGTCAAACCAAACACGCAAACAAAGTCACTCACCTAGAGATAACGGAAAAAACGCAAGAGGCCTTCCCCTGCCGGCCTCACAACGGTAAGTGAACTCAGGAAAACTCAGAGGCCAAGGATGCGTAGTGGGGCTCAGCACTGCCTCCAGGTGAACATGAAACAGTCCCTCTCAGCTACAGGGGTGGGAACAGCTCTAGAGACCGGCATCACAAAACCAGGTACTCCCAATAGTCACTGCAAAGGAGCATTAAGCCCCAGCTACGCGCCCGGCCTCGCAGCCACTCCTTGCAGCACAGGAATAGGGAGAGCTGGCAAAACGTTAGTATTTTTACCGAATTTTGTTCTGATGCCAACATTGTTCTTAAACTTGAGCGCCTATTTTCCTCATTTTTTCTTTTACTCAGAGTAAAAGAGATGACAATTACACTGTCTCCCAGGCTTTGCTTTGTTAAACTAAGGGAAGTTGAGCTGTGAGAGGACCTGGAAAGGGCAGAAATCTTTGGATACCAGCCTCTACAGCCGCCTTCCACCGGCATTCAGGTGAGGAAATGGAAAACAACTTTGCTCAGGTTCGTCTTTCAGCCTTCTCCAACCCAGACTGCCTGGGACAGATCTGAGCAGCCTGGTGGCACGGCAGGTTCAGCTGACCCCACTCCTGCAGCCAGGATCCTGCGCGCGCGCCGGCCTCGGCATGGCACTCGGATCAATCTGGCTCACAGTCTGCTGTTTCTCAAGGGGGTTACATGTAAGTACGGTTCTCTGCATGCCTATCTTGTGCCACTCGGTCGCGAAACTCTTGTTTCCACAGTCCTGCTGGCGTCACTTCCCCAAGCACGACACAGGCGCCGGCAGCTTCAGCGTGCTGCAGGAGCAGCCAGGTCTAGGCCTGCCACAGATCTGACGTTTTCAGGGCACGAGCGAGAACGAGCGGCTGCAGGGCCTGGTTACTGAAACATTTACACAGCATTGTGAAGTTTTTATGATGAATTTCTATCTTTGTAGGCTTAGGAAAGAAATACTGCCACCACCACCAACAACAACAATCAAGAGATGATCACGTAATGCGTTCTCTCCCCCGCTAGAAGAAGTTGACTGAGCTGTGGCTCTGGCAGTGAGACTGAAATCCAACAGTAAAGCAACCAGTCGCAATCGAGAAGCACCCACTCTCAGCTGAGAAAGAGCCGATGGAAAGCTCTGGAGAGCAGACTACCAAGTGACTTTGTACTTTGTCTGGCCTCATGTCACAGAAAAGACGATACAAAAACCTCAGTACAAGCACTACTTGTTCTTTCAGTTTATTCTAAAATAATAAAAGCAGAGAGAAAAATAAACATTTTGACATGGTCAAACAGCAGGAAATCAAATATTTTTGACGTAACAAAGTCTCCAAAAATACATAGGAGAATCTAGGTCACACAACTGCCTTTATTCTGTCATTTTAGAGAGTTGCGCTTGGCTTTTATGAAAAATCATGAACTATGTATTCGCTCAGGAATTAAGAGCTTATCGTTTGCTGTAGGAATGAGAGGAGGAAACTACAGATGCAGGTTGGTTAGAGGAGCCGAGGTGCCGAAGCTGGGCAGGAAAACTCCACATCTGCCACAGGAGAGGTGGGCCAGACACAGCCGGAGCCAGATTTTGCAGGCAGGAAAGCAAAGGGAGCCCCTGCCCTGCACAGCCTCCCTGCAATTCCCACCTTTCGTGGCCTTGGCGCTTCCTCCCACCAGGCAGAAGTGGCAGCGGGAGAGGTTCGATCTCTCTCAGCGGTTTCCCAAAGTTCAAGCCCATCATTAAGGAGAGGAATCAAGGGAAGAGCTTTGTTGCGTAAAACAATGTGCTTTCAGCCGGGACAGCTGGGCGAGAGACCCCAAGACCACGTGCTGCTAAGAGCAGAGGCAAGTTTCAGATTTGTCCCATCAAAAGTTGGGATATCTCCCTTCCTGCAACTCCGTTTTCAGCTGTTTCAATCAGCTCCCTGAACCCCTATTTCCTTGCTCTGTCGCTCCAGGGGGATGATGGCTCCTTGGGCAGCTGTAAGCTTTACTTCCAAGTTGAGTCCAATATGATCTAAAATTACCCATCCCACTGTGGAAAAGTTACATCTCTCAATATTTTGTTTCAAGGAAGGAGGAGGAAAGAGATAGCTTTTTCTTTAAGAGAAGGGCTCATTAACAGCCCCAATAGCATCTGCACCAGAACCTTTTAATTCTGATGCGCTCTTCTAAAAGCGATACCCAGGATGGGAGCCAGGTCTCCTCCCCAAAACTGACATATCCCAGGGCCCGAGAAATGCAGAGCCAGGTGCCATTTCTGGACATTGCTGAACCATGGCGCAGAAGAAAACCACTAAAGAGGGCCCATGTGCCCAGGCAGCATCCACAGCAAGGCTGGAAAACATCAGGAGCTCAACTCTGAACACACACCAGAGCTGCCCATGGGAGGGGGGGGGGGGGGGGCTTTTCTCATCAGCCATAAATCACACCACAAGCTACAAACAACAAAAGTGAAGGCCCTCCCAAAGCTCTTTCAGGGATATCAAAGCCGTACCCTTTCACTTTTGCAGAGTAGCTATTTCCTGTAATAATATTCTAATCCGCTAGAGCAACAGTGATTCTTATTAGTGTTTTATCCTCCTAAATTCTTGGCAAAGTTGAGTCTAACACAAAGGAACTCATGACAGAGGTCAGAGTCACAACTGCCAATGCTGTCAGATACTTAAAGTAACACGATTCCAGCTCTGTATTTCCCGTAATAAGGGCTTTTTCAAGTAAATTGCATGTTCCTAGAGTACAGCAGCACCCACAGTCTCAAGCTCTGAATGACTGCCGCGTTATGCATATAACAAAAAACCCTGATATCAAAGAGGTGATAACTGGGTTAACCATTAACTGGCCCAGCAGTGTGGTCCAGCCAGAGGCAGAAGGGGAGCAGGAGGTAGCCCTACAAGCCTCGTTTAGTATGAGCACAACAGTTAGGTGACTAATGGGACGCTGAACTCCAGGGGGAGACAAAAGCAGCTCAGCAGATAGGCAGGAGGGAAATGGGGGCTGGAACAATCATTTCTGGATCTACTTACCTGGTTGTTTGCTCAAGAAGGGCCCCATGTTTGTGCTTGCAGTGTCCTTCTGGTGTTGTTCACTAGTCACTGTTCTGTTTGCCTGGAGAGCAAACCAATCAGACTCTGTCAATTTTTAAGATTAAAATCAATCACTGACAGAAGTCAAGGTTGTTAACGCTAATCCTTCCTCTCACTGCAGTGATTTCAATAGAGCAAACCTGGCACACGGATCTTTGCAGGCTGTCGCCTGCCACATCTCGACCGGCGAGGTGCGGCAACTGGGGCATAGGAGGGCTGGCAGCCCCTGAGTGTTCCTGTGCCCCCACAAATGCAAGCCTGCATGCTCTGCCTTATGCACTCATTGCCTCACTCATTCACACAGCACCACTTTGCAGAGGGCCAGGACATGCACTTTACCCCGGGGCTAGCAAGAGAATAAATTTAATGTATTACAAAATTTGTCTGAATTGGAACCAGCTGCAATCTGAATGCATTTGGCACGCCAGCTGGTCTAAATGCCGCGGGCTGCAACGCAATGCGAGGAAGCCACCCTTGTTCTGAGGACTTGTTAGCACCAAGAGATGTCATCAGCCCCAGCCTGAAGCAAATATTCCCTACACAGGGCTCCATCCGACTTTGCAGATTCTTGAGGTCATCTCCAGTGCTTGCACAGTCGAATCCCAAGCCAGAGGCACAAAAGTGACAAACGTGCTGGATGCATTGGACGGTGGCATCCCTGCCACAGCAGGGACAGAGCATGGGTGACTTTGTCACTTCTTGTTTGGCGAGGTCCCCAGCCCCGGGAAGGGGGCTCACCCTAACCCAAGTCCTGGACCATGGCATCTGGGGCACCTCCAAGGGACAAGGACTGTCTGGAAGAAGCTGCAGGATCGGGGTGAAGAAAACGGGCAGAAACAGCAGAGGAGGCAAAGGAGGAAACTGCTGCAGCGCTGAAGCACTGCCCTGCGCTCGCCTCCTCGCAGGCGCTGCTGGGAGCTTGGGCCAGTGCTCAGCATGAGCTTCTCACCCACTGCTTACAGTTTTGCCAGGCTTCAGAGTGTCTGGCTGAAATGTTTTATTGTCTGCATCTCTCTGTTAGGCTATGTAGTTTGGCTGTTTCCTGGAATCACACTCATGAAAAAAAATATTTTGCTCAGTTAAACTTTTCCAGAAGCTTTCCCCACTTAATAATGACAGTACCAGTGAGAGCCGATTTATTGGGTGTACCTGGAAGCTGGTCATATACCGGGAGGAAATAAAAAAAAAAAAAAGGCAGGAAACCTTCCACAGTCTTGGCAAAGAGACTGAGTCAAGGAACCATGCAGCAAGATCTGGCTGGGAAATAGCTGAGTGACATTAATACAGGTACTCCTTTTGCAGCTCAAGACAAATAAAGGATGTTTCCCAAAGGAAACAGGAATTTTAAAATAGTAGTATTCTTCCAAATCAACTGACTTCTGGAGGAAGTTTCCATCTCTGTCAAATGCTACCACCCATGACCCTCCCAACAAGGGCTGCGAGGGTCCTTGACTCATGGACCGCCTGACTTCTACCTCTGCACCCACTCTGCATAGGACAGTGATTTGGTGTATAGTGAGGATTGTTCAAAAATCAACTGGAACAGCAAAAAAAAAATATCCTTAGGACAGAGCAGATGTGCAGCAAGAGGCAGAAAAAGGTGTCATTCATCTCCTTCCAATAGCTAACTACCGGTCTAATTATCCCCTGGATCCTGCAGGATAATTTACACACAGACTCATCCCTCTAGGCCAGGGTGATTTCCTCCTCCTCTCAAAAGGCAGGTCAAAAATCTTTCCAGTTCCTTTGGGTGAAGAATTTGCCTCATGCTTCCTATTTCCCTTGTCCCCCTCCAATGACCTGCAGAGGTGCAGGTAGGATAAACTAGACAGGAGTGGGAGACTGATTTTGACCATGTGGTAAATCCCAGAACCACTTTAAAACACTGTGGCTAGAAGACACAGAGCGCTTTTTTTTAGTATGATAGTTTTGAGAGGTTGTCTTTGAATCAGAAGGCTTTCTGCTCAGTATCATCTATCTTTGATTGGGAGGAATATAATCATGAGCCCACACCCCATCAGGAGCTCACCAACACTTGTGACACTGCAGCCCGTCAGTTTGCATCTGGATCCACATGCCAGTGCCCTAAGACAGGGCTCACAAATCCTGGGTCTCCCTACCAGGGTCATAGCTCATTTATGACCCAAGATTTCTTTCCAATGCATGAGTCCACCTCAGGCAGCAAATCAACAGCAGAGCTGAAAACACTGCCATAGCTCATCGGGTCTGATGGTCTTCAGTTGTCTGCTGGAACGATGGAGTCTCTCCCTCCCAGCAGCCAGTGCTGCTTGCTCCTCACACATCTACAAACTGTAGACAACTGTGAAATGAAAAACGTTCAGGCATCCCTGAAGCCTGTTAGAGCCCAAAGAAACAAGATTCTACTTGCTTTCCAGGGAAAACAGGAGGAGAAATTAGAAATGGCCACTAAAGGAAATACGAGCCACTATGTCCTAACCAGCATTGATTTTATTTTGCATCTCTCCAGCCTGAAGGCTCTGTACTGGGAACACAGTTTAACCACAAAAAGGGAATTCTTCAGTTTAGATAATCACTAGGGATCAAACAATTCATTTTGTTTTTAAGTTTGTTTCCTTGCCTTGTCTGTTTTCTAAAGGTTTTTCTAAGAGACTCTAAAGACAAACAGAGCTCTCAAGCCAGGCTGAATGTGATTCTGCGTTTGGTGCTTTGGTTTTTACAACTTCAGGCATTTTTCTTGCTTCCCCTGTTCCCCTCAAAGACTGACATTTTGGCAGTCGCAAGTAGCAATCCACAGTTTAAGTGCAGGGGTGTAACATAATACTAATGCTTACCTTAATAAAACAGCTTGCTGGCTCAACCAGCAAGAAGGCCACTCATTTCTGCAGCAGCGCTGCTGGTGGTTGGGAGCCACAGAGGCTTTTCAGCAAAATTAGCAGTAAGTGTCTCCAGCTTGCAACGGATCCAGTCCGGATGGAGGGAGTCCTGGCTGGATATTTCAGAGAGGTTTCTTGACTTTGGCTGACTCCCCCAGCATTTATGGCAGCCTCTGCTCCCTTTCATCAGCTTAATAGTAGATGCTTGGTGACGATCATAACTCCTAATGCTGTTACAAGGATATTGTGTGTTAAGCAGTTATTAAATGAGGTCCCTGTTGACTACATTTAAGATTTAGGATACTTCTTAGCTTCTGAAGAAGCAGTACAACTTCCATGAGCTAAAAATGGCTCTGTATCACTCATGAGCTCTGAACAAACACCATCAGCTTCAAGCATGCTGCTGCTGTATGCCTCTCCCCTTCATCCTCCTTGCTTCTCACCTGGGAGAAGTCCTCACCAAGAGGCATCTCAGGGAGAACTTCTCACCCAGTACAAACTCCCCCTGACAGCACAGGGACTGCAGTCAGACTAGTTTAAACCTGGTTCTGCCACAACCTTCTTCTGTGACTCAAGGCAAAAAGTCATTTAAATTCTCATCTCTAAAGCAGGAGATTTAAAGACTGCTACAAAAGCACCTGGAGACCTTTCAAAGAGTGCTATAGAAGTTCAGATTATCAGTGGTGTTTCATTTTACACTAGTAATGGAAGTGCATCCTATTATATGAATATTCCTGACATTGGGCCTTTCTTGCCAACAGTTTTTGGGAAAAACATAGCCTCAGATTGGTTACTTGTGACCTGCCACTAGAGGGGTGTCCAGAATTCTTTCAGATTCCAGAGTCAGTTGCACCGAACTCGAGAGATCATGATTTGTCAAGTATGAGAATTTATTAGAAATAAGAGGTTATATAACAAAGCAGTATGTGTATATATATATATACACACACACACAAAAAGTATAGTATAGTTAGAAATATAACAGAATTGAAAATATATATACGTGTCATAGCTCTACAGTTCAACCATGGGTGCACGATACAACAATCGCGCTTGCCCCTTATAGGCCACCTGCCTGGTACAGTTTTCCCTGCTTTCTCTAACAATGGGTGAACAGTACAACGACTGCTCTTGCCCTTTAGGAGCCACCCTTCCAGGATAGTTTTCCTGGGTTTCTCCTCATCACGCTGTTGACATCATGGGCGTAGCCACTGACAAGTGGGTGCTTGGGTCTACAGACTGGCTGATGGTGGATCTGAATGCACACAAACTTATGTGGCTTACTCTCTCTTGTAGCCAAAGTAATGCCAGCCCACAGCTATACAAAAGCTGTACAGCTCTAGGCAATAGCAGTGGGCACATCCCCAGGTAACCTCCTGCTCAGCCCACAGCACTGCTCAGTGGGCAACAACAGGCCCATTAATGGGTCGTTCTGCTGGGAATGGCTCCACAGCCCGAGATGTTTATGGTGTGGGTCTGCGGTGTCACTCCTCCTTTGGCTGGTCTTGTCAACCATGGGATAGTTGGAAGGTGTGCCCCCAAGGTTGCAGCAACCCCCACAATGCGGTGGTGAGGGCTGTGGTGCAGCCAGGGTTTGTTAGCTTTTGGGGAGCACCCCACCCTCCAGCCCCCCCGAGCATACCCCTCTTCCAGGGGCTGCACCATCTGGAGTCCCACGCTTGCCTGTGTGGTGCCTGTCATTACCCCAAAATGCCCTGCCATAATTCTTTTCTGAAATTTTTCTAACTTTAATAATAATTTTATGCTCAAAATAACTAATGTTGCTTGTTTTTAAATACTTGGGATAGAAAGCTCAATAATCTCTGCTGAGCTTGCAGCCAGTCATTATCCAAGGAATAAGCAACTTCAGGAGTAAGATAAATTCCCCTATTCTCTTATGCACCTCATACATCAGGACAGAGCAATGCTATCTTACCTTGAATGGGTGCAAGGGAATATTCCTCAGTTACAGAGAGAGGTTAAAGGGGAGAAGATAGGCCATACAAAGCATAGGCCATTACATAGAAGACAAAGATAGGCTGCTTCCTCCCATTTCAAAGAGCCTTTGACAACCACCTCGCTACATAAAAATGAAAGAGGTTGTTTCACCGTCTCTGAACAATGAGTAAGTATGTGTGGACATGAGAAGGGGAGGATTACCTACTACGAGCATTGATTTTTCAAAGCATATGGAATAAAGAGAGCCATTGTCAAGAATACTCTCCCCATTTAATGCACCAGAAGGAAAATTAAGGCCAAGGGACACTGGAGTTTGGCAGATTCTCTTTGCCTTACTCTAAATCCACCTAGGCTGGCTAACGTAAAGACCTGCCAATCAGTGTTTGCAAGCAAAGAAGTATTATGGTAAGTGTCACCACAAGACAGCACAGGCACTGCATGGAGGCACTGGCTCCAATTGTTTCACAGAATCACAGAATATGATTGGATGGGATGGGACCTCTAGAGATCATCTAGTCCAATCCCCCTCTAGAGATCATCTAATCCAATCCCCCTGCTCCAGCAGGGTCACCTAGGGCACATGCACAGGACCCTGTCCAGACAGCTTTTGAGTATCACCAAGGATGGAGACTCCACAACCTCTCTGGGCAACCTGTTCCAGTGCTCTGTCACCCTCACAGGAAAGAAGTTTTTCCTCATGTTCAGATGGAGCTTCCTGTGTTTCAGGTTTTGCCCGTTGCCTCTCGTCCTATCATTGGGTACCACTGAGAAGAGTCTGGCCCCATCCTCTTTACACCCTCCCTTTAGATACTTATACACATTGATGAGATTCGCCCCTCAATCTTCTCTTCTCCAGGCTGAACAGGCCCAGCTCCCTCAAGCTTTTCCTCAGATGCAAGATGCTCCGGTCCCCTAATCATTTTAGTAGCCCTCCACTAGGCTTCCTCCAGTAGCTCTCTTGTACTGGGGAGCCCAGAACTGGACACAACACTCCAGCTGTGGCCTCCCCAGGGCTGAGGAGAGGGGCAGGATCACCTCCCTTGACCTGCTGGCAACACTCTGCCTAATGCACCCCAGGATACCCTTGGCCTTCTTGGCCACAAGGGCACACTGCTGGCTCATGGTCAACTTGTTATCCACCAGCACTCCCAGGTCCTTCTCTGCAGAGCTACTTTCCAGCAGGTCAACCCCCAGCCTGTACTGGTGCATGGGATTATTCCTGCCTAGGTGCAGGACCTTGTACTTGCCTTTGTTGAAGTTCATGAGGTTCCTCTCCGCCCAGCTCTCCAGCCTGTCCAGGTCCCTCTGAATGGCAGCACAGTCTTCTGGTGTGTTAGCCTCTCCCCCCAGTTTAGTCTCATCAGCAAACTTGCTGAGGGTGCACTCTGTCCCTTCCTCAAGGTCATTGATGAATACATTGAACAAGACTGGACCCAGGACTGACCCCTGGGGGACACCACTAGCTACAGGCCTCCAACTTGACTCTATGCTGCTGATCACAACCCTCTGAGCTGTGCCATCCAGCCAGTTCCCAATCCACCTCACTCTCCACTCGTCTAGCCCACACTTCCTGAGCTTGCCTATAAGGATGTGATGGGAGACAGTGTCCAAAGCCTTGCTGAAGTCCAGGGAGACAACATCCACTGCTCTCCCCTCATCTACCCAGCCAGTCATTCCGTCATAGAAGGCTACCAGATTGGTCAAGCATGATTTCCCTTTGGTGAATCCATGCTGACTACTCCTGATCACCTTCTTGTCCTCCACATGCTTAGAGATGACCTCCAGGAGGAGCTGTTCCACCACCATTCCAGGGATGGAGGTGAGACTGACTGGCCTGTAGTTCCCTGGGTATGAGCCTGTAGAGCTGGCACAAGTCTGCACGAGCTTGGCCCGAGCCTGTACAAGCCTGCAGAGCCTAGCATGAGCCTGCAGAGTCCAGTACAGGCCCATACAAGCCTGAAGAGCACAGCATGAGCCCAGTACAAGCTCATAAGAGCCTGTAGAGCCCAGCATGAGCTAGCACGAGCCTGGAGAGCCTTGCACAAATCCCGCAAAAGCCTGTAAAGCCTCGCACAGGCCTGTATGAGCCCACAGAGCCCAGTAGGAGGCCATACAACCTCATATAGCTGGGTCTATATGAGGCTGCAGAGTCCGATAAAAGTCCGAATAAGCCTATAGAGCCTTGTACAAATCAGTACAACTCCGTAGAGCCTGGCACGAAACCACATGAACCTGTAGAATGTGGCAAAAGCCTGTACAAGCTGTAAAGCCCAGCACAAGCTGAAACAAGCCCGAAGAGTCTGGCATGAACCCTTAGGAACCGAGAGCCCAGCACAGACCCCTAAAAAACCACAGAGCTGGGTACAGGCCAAAAAAGGACTGCAGTACCTGGCAGATGTCCGTACAAGCCCATGGAGACCAGCATGAGCCCACATGGCCCCTTAGAGGCTGGTGCAGGCCAGTATGAGCCCTTAGTGCCCGGTGAGAACTGGCACAAACTAGTAGGGCCTAGCACAGGCCCACATGAGCCCGTGTGAGCCCGGCACAAGAACGTACAAGCCTACTGAGCCTGGCACAGGACCATACGAGCCAACAGAGCCCTGCACAAGCACGTTCGATCCCACAGAGCCTGGCACAAGCACAGATGAGCCTGTATAGCCCAGTACAAGCCTACAGAGCTCAGTACAGGACCATACAAGCCTGTAGAGCCCAGCACAGGACGGTACGATCCCTTAGAGCCCAGCACAAGCACAGATGATCCCACAGAGCCCCATACAGGCCCATACAAGCCCACAGAACACAGAACAGACCTATATAAGCTCGTGCACTCCAACACAAGCCTGTACAAGGCCACACAGCTCAGTACAGCCCCATACAAGCTCATAAACCCAGCACAAGCATATGTGAGCCCATAAAGCCCGGAACGAGCCTACAGAGTTTGACACAGGCATGTACAAGCCTCAAGAGCCTGGCAGACGACCATACGGGCATGTAGAGCCTGGCACATGCCCGTACGAGCCCATAGAGTCCGGAGGCCATATGGGTCTGTAGAGCCCAGTACGAGGTCATACGAGCCAGTAAAACTGGACACAGGCCTATACAATGCTAAAGAGATGAGTAGAAGTCCATATAGACCTCTACAAGCCTGAAGGAGCTCAGAGAACCTAGAACGAACCTGTATGAGCTGGTAGAGCCCCGCACGAGCCCATAAAAGACCTTAGAGCCTGGCAAGAGCCAGTATGACCATTAGAGCCCAGTCTGAGACCGTACGAGCTGGTAAAGAAGGGCAAAAGCTAGCAGAGGCCAGGAAGAGCCCATATGAGAACAACATGAACCAGAAACAAGCATGTAGGGAGCAGTACGAGCCAAACAAGCCCAGAGAGCGGGCCACAAGCCTATGCAAGGCTACACAACCCAAAACAACTTCTGAGAGCCCGGAAAAGGTGTGCAAGAGCCCACAGAGCCTGGCATGAGGACAGAAGAGCAAACAGAAACCGGTATAGACAGGTAAAACACAGTAGAGCTAAGGAAAAGCTGCACCGCTGGTGTTGGCAACAGGGCTTTGGTTTCTATGACCATGGGACCCTGTTTGAAGATCAACAGCTGATGGGGAGCGATGGGATCCACCTTACCAAGCGGGGCACGCGAGTCTTTGACAACAGATTGGCCAGCCTGGTAAGGAGGGCTTTAAACTAGGCAAGATGGGGGAAGGGGAGTGGTGTAGTGGCAGGGGAGTCAGTAAAACACCGCTCAAGTCAGGATGCCTCCAGCGGGTGCATACAACCAGGGGAGACAGCATGGGACATGGCTATGGAGGATCCTCTAGCACCTCTCCTGGGAAGCTTGCATGCTTGACCAGCTCTCTGAAATGCCTGTATACCAATGCACGCAGCATGGGGAATAAACAGGAAGAGTTAGAGACCTGTGTGCAATCGCTGGGCCATGATCTCATTGCAGTTACAGAGACATGGTGGGATAGTTCACATGACTGGGATGCTGTCATGGATGGCTAGGTGCTTTTTAGGAAAGACAGGCCAGGAAGGCGAGGTGGTGGAGTTGCTCTTTATGTGAGGGAGCACCTAGAATGTATGGAGCTCTGCCTCGGAGTGGATGAAGAGCAAGTTGAGAGCCTATGGGTAAGGATTAAAGGGCAGGCTAACATGGGTGACACTGTTGTGGGGGTTTACTACAGGCCACCTGACCAGGAGGAAGTCATCGATGAGGCCTTCTACCGACAGCTGGAAGTAGCCTCACAATCACAGGCCCTGGTTCTCATGGGAAACTTCAACCACCCTGACATCTGTTGGCAAGACAGCACAGCTAGGCACAAACAGTCAAAGAGGTTCCTGCAAAGCATTGATAATAATTTCTTGACCCAGGTGGTGGAGATGCCAATGAGGAGAGGTGCAATGCTAGACCTTGTACTAACGAACGAAGAAGGTCTAGTTGGAGATGTGAAGGTTGGGGGCAGCCTTGGCTGCAGTGACCATGAGATGGTGGAGTTCAGGATCCTGCGAGGAAGGAGCAGGGCAATGAGTAGGATTGCAACGCTGGACTTCAGGAGAGCTAACTTTGGCCTCTTGAGGGACCTACTTAGGGGAATCTCATGGGGTAGGGCCCTAGAAGGAAGAGGGGTTCAAGAGAGCTGGTTAATATTCAAGCATCACCTCCTCCAGGCTCAAGAGCAGTGCATCCCTCTGAGGAAGAAGTCCAGCAAAGCGGGCAAGAGACCTGCATGGATGAGCAAGGAACTCCTGGCAAAACTCCAACAGAAGAAGGAAGTACACAGAATGTGGAAAAGGTGTGTGGTTCTTCAAATACATCAATAGCAAAAGGAAGACTAGGGAAAACGTGGGCCCGCTGCTGAATGGGGCAGGTGCCCTGGTAACAAAGGATATAGAGAAGGCAGAGTTATTGAATGCCTTCTTTGCTTCAGTCTTCACTGCTAAGGCTAGTCCTCAAGAATTCCAGACCTTGGGGACAAGAGAGGAAGGCTGGAGAAAGGAAGACTCTCCCTTGGTTGAGGAGGATCAGGTTAGAGATCTTTTGTCCAAACTTGACATCCATAAATCCATGGGCCCTGATGGGATGTACCCACGAGTGCTGAGGGAGCTGGTGGATGTTATCGCTAGGCCACTCTCCTTCCTCTTTGAAAGGTCCTGGAGATCAGGAGAGGTGCCTGAGGACTGGAAGAAAGGCAACGTCACGCCAGTCTTCAAAAAGAGCAAGAAGGAGGAGCCAGGAAACTACAGGCCTGTCAGCCTCACCTCCATCCCTGGAATGGTGGTGGAACAGCTCCTCCTGGAGGTCATCTCTAAGCATGTGGAGGACAAGAAGGTGATCAGGAGTAGTCAGCATGGATTCACCAAAGGGAAATCATGCTTGACCAATCTGGTAGCCTTCTATGACGGAATGACTGGCTGGGTAGATGAGGGGAGAGCAGTGGATGTTGTCTCCCTGGACTTCAGCAAGGCTTTGGGCACCGTCTCCCATCACATCCTTATAGGCAAGCTCAGGAAGTGTAGGCTAGACGAGTGGACAGTGAGGTGGATTGGGAACTGGCTGGATGGCACAGCTCAGAGGGTTGTGATCAGCAGCATAGAGTCAAGTTGGAGGCCTGTAGCTAGTGGTGTCCCCCAGGGGTCAGTCCTGGGTCCAGTCTTGTTCAATGTATTCATCAATGACCTTGAGGAAGGGACAGAGTGCACCCTCAGCAAGTTTGCTGATGAGACTAAACTGGGGGGAGAGGCTAACACACCAGAAGACTGTGCTGCCATTCAGAGGGACCTGGACAGGCTGGAGAGCTGGGCGGAGAGGAACCTCATGAACTTCAACAAAGACTAGTGCAGGGTCCTGCACCTAGGCAGGAATAATCCCATGCACCAGTACAGGCTAGGGGTTGAAGTGCTGGAAAGTAGCTCTGCAGAGAAGGACCTGGGAGTGCTGGTGGACAACAAGTTGACCATGAGCCAGCAGTGTGCCCTTGTGGCCAAGAAGGCCAAGGGTATCCTGGGGTGCATTAGGCAGAGTGTTGCCAGCAGGTCAAGGGAGGTGATCCTGCCCCTCTACTCAGCCCTGGTGAGGCCTCACCTGGAGTACTGTGTCCAGTTCTGGGCTCCCCAGGACAAGAGAGACATGGCACTCCTGGAGAGAGTCCAGTGGAGGGCTACAAAGATGATTAGAGGGCCGGAGCACCTCTCCTAGGAAGAAAGACTGCAAGAGCTGGGCCTGTTCAGCCTGGAGAAGAGAAGACTGAGAGGCGATCTCATCAATGTGTACAAGTATCTGAAGGGGGAGTGTCAAGAGGATGAGGCCAATCTCTTCTCTGTGGTGTCCAGCAACAGGACAAGAGGCAATGGGCAGAAACTGAACCACAGGAAGTTCCATCTGAACCTGAGAAAAAACTTCTTCACTGTGAGGGTGACAGAGCATTGGAGCAGGTTGCCCAGAGAGGTAGTGGAGTCTCCTTCGCTGCAGATATTCAAAACCCGCCTGGATGTGATCCTGGGCAATATGCTCTAGAGGACCCTGCTTGAGCAGGGAGGTTGGACTAGATGATCTCCAGAGGTCCCTTCCAACCTAAACAATTATGTGATTCTGTGAAACGGTTGTTGAAAACAGCAGAGGCCAAAACGAGGCCGCAGAGCCCAAAATGAGGCTGCCCCAAAACACAGAACCCACAACAAGGCCAAAACGAGGCTGCAAAGCCGAAAATGTGGCTAACCGAGGCCCCAGAGCCCAAAACAAGGCTGCCCCAGGCCCCAGAGCCCGGAACAACTCTGCACGAGGCCCCAGAGCCCACAGCGAGGCCGCCACAGGCCCCAGAGCCCGGAACGACTCCGCCCGAGGCCCCAGAGCCCACAGCGAGGCCGCCACAGGCCCCAGAGCCCGGAACGACTCTGCACGAGGCCCCAGAGCCCACAGCGAGGCCACCCCAGGCCCCAGAGCCCGGAACGACTCCGCCACAGGCCCCAGAGCCCGGAACGACTCCGCCCCAGGCCCCAGAGCCCACAGCGAGGCCGCCACAGGCCCCAGAGCCAGGAACGACTCCGCCCCAGGCCCCAGAGCCCAGAGCGAGGCCGCCACAGGCCCCAGAGCCTGGAACGACTCCACCACAGACCCCAGAGCCCGGAACGACTCCGCCCGAGGCCCCAGAGCCCACAGCGAGGCCGCCCCAGGCCCCAGAGCCCGGAACGACTCCGCCACAGGCCCCAGAGCCCGGAACGACTCCGCCCGAGGCCCCAGAGCCCACAGCGAGGCCGCCACAGGCCCCAGAGCCCGGAACGACTCCGCCCCAGGCCCCAGAGCCTGGAACGACTCCGCCCGAGGCCCCAGAGCCCACAGCGAGGCCGCCCCAGGCCCCAGAGCCCGGAACGACTCCGCCCGAGGCCCCAGAGCCCACAGCGAGGCCGCCACAGGCCCCAGAGCCCGGAACGACTCCGCCCGAGGCCCCAGAGCCCACAGCGAGGCCGCCACAGGCCCCAGAGCCCGGAACGACTCCGCCCCAGGCCCCAGAGCCCGGAACGACTCCGCCCCAGGCCCCAGAGCCCACAGCGAGGCCGCCACAGGCCCCAGAGCCCGGAACAACTCTGCACGAGGCCCCAGAGCCCACAGCGAGGCCGCCACAGGCCCCAGAGCCCGGAACGACTCTGCACGAGGCCCCAGAGCCCAGAACGACTCTGCCCGAGGCCCCAGAGCCCACAGCGAGGCCGCCCCAGGCCCCAGAGCCCGGAACGACTCTGCACGAGGCCCCAGAGCCCACAGCGAGGCCGCCACAGGCCCCAGAGACCGGAATGACTCCGCCCGAGGCCCCAGAGCCTGGAACGACTCCGCCCCAGGCCCCAGAGCCCACAGCGAGGCCGCCACAGGCCCCAGAGCCCACAGCGAGGCCGCCCCAGGCCCCAGAGCCTGGAACGACTCCGCCCGAGGCCCCAGAGCCCACAGCGAGGCCACCCCAGGCCCCAGAGCCCGGAACGACTCCGCCCCAGGCCCCAGAGCCTACAGCAAGGCCGCCACAGGCCCCAGAGCCCGGAACGACTCCGCCCGAGGCCCCAGAGCCTGGAACGACTCCGCCACAGGCCCCAGAGCCTGGAACGACTCCGCCCGAGGCCCCAGAGCCCACAGCGAGGCCGCCACAGGCCCCAGAGCCCGGAACGACTCCGCCCGAGGCCCCAGAGCCCACAGCGAGGCCGCCACAGGCCCCAGAGCCCGGAACGACTCCGCCACAGGCCCCAGAGCCCGGAACGACTCTGCCCGAGGCCGCAGAGCCCACAGCGAGGCCGCCACAGGCCCCAGAGCCCGGAACGACTCCGCCCGAGGCCCCAGAGCCCACAGCGAGGCCGCCACAGGCCCCAGAGCCCGGAACGACTCCGCCACAGGCCCCAGAGCCTGGAACGACTCCGCCCCAGGCCCCAGAGCCCACAGCGAGGCCGCCACAGGCCCCAGAGCCCGGAACGACTCCGCCCCAGGCCCCAGAGCCCACAGCGAGGCCGCCACAGGCCCCAGAGCCCGGAACGACTCCGCCCGAGGCCCCAGAGCCCACAGCGAGGCCGCCACAGGCCCCAGAGCCCGGAACGACTCCGCCACAGGCCCCAGAGCCCGGAACGACTCCGCCCGAGGCCCCAGAGCCCGGAACGACTCCGCCCCAGGCCCCAGAGCCCGGAACGACTCCGCCCCAGGCCCCAGAGCCCACAGCGAGGCCGCCCCAGGCCCCAGAGCCCGGAACGACTCTGCACGAGGCCCCAGAGCCCAGAACGACTCTGCCCGAGGCCCCAGAGCCCACAGCGAGGCCGCCACAGGCCCCAGAGCCCGGAACGACTCTGCACGAGGCCCCAGAGCCCACAGCGAGGCCGCCACAGGCCCCAGAGACCGGAATGACTCCGCCCGAGGCCCCAGAGCCTGGAACGACTCCGCCCCAGGCCCCAGAGCCCACAGCGAGGCCGCCACAGGCCCCAGAGCCCACAGCGAGGCCGCCCCAGGCCCCAGAGCCCGGAACGACTCCGCCCGAGGCCCCAGAGCCCACAGCGAGGCCGCCCCAGGCCCCAGAGCCCGGAACAACTCCGCCCGAGGCCCCAGAGCCCACAGCAAGGCCGCCACAGGCCCCAGAGCCCGGAACGACTCCGCCACAGGCCCCAGAGCCTGGAACGACTCCGCCACAGGCCCCAGAGCCTGGAACGACTCCGCCCGAGGCCCCAGAGCCCACAGCGAGGCCGCCCGAGGCCCCAGAGCCCGGAACGACTCCGCCCCAGGCCCCAGAGCCCACAGCGAGGCCGCCACAGGCCCCAGAGCCCGGAACGACTCCGGCCAAGGCCCCAGAGCCCACAGCGAGGCCGCCACAGGCCCCAGAGCCCGGAACAACTCTGCCACAGGCCCCAGAGCCCGGAACGACTCCGCCCGAGGCCCCAGAGCCCACAGCGAGGCCGCCACAGGCCCCAGAGCCCACAGCGAGGCCGCCACAGGCCCCAGAGCCCACAGCGAGGCCGCCACAGGCCCCAGAGCCCGGAACGACTCCGCCCGAGGCCCCAGAGCCCACAGCGAGGCCGCCCCAGGCCCCAGAGCCCGGAACGACTCCGCCCGAGGCCCCAGAGCCCACAGCGAGGCCGCCCCAGGCCCCAGAGCCCGGAACGACTCCGCCCCAGGCCCCAGAGCCCGGAACGACTCCGCCCCAGGCCCCAGAGCCCACAGCGAGGCCGCCACAGGCCCCAGAGCCCGGAACGACTCCGCCCCAGGCCCCAGAGCCCACAGCGAGGCTGCCACAGGGCCCAGAGCCCGGAACGACTCCGCCCCAGGCCCCAGAGCCCACAGCGAGGCCGCCCCAGGCCCCAGAGCCCGGAACGACTCCGCCACAGGCCCCAGAGCCCACAGCGAGGCCGCCCCAGGCCCCAGAGCCCGGAACGACTCCGCCCGAGGCCCCAGAGCCCGGAACAACTCCGCCCCAGGCCCCAGAGCCCACAGCGAGGCCGCCACAGGCCCCAGAGCCCACAGCGAGGCCGCCACAGGCCCCAGAGCCCGGAACAACTCCGCCCGAGGCCCCAGAGCCCACAGCGAGGCCGCCACAGGCCCCAGAGCCCACAGCGAGGCTGCCCCAGGCCCCAGAGCCCGGAACGACTCTGCCCGAGGCCCCAGAGCCCACAGCGAGGCCGCCACAGGCCCCAGAGCCCGGAACGACTCCGCCCCAGGCCCCAGAGCCCGGAACGACTCTGCCCGAGGCCGCAGAGCCCACAGCGAGGCCGCCCCAGGCCCCAGAGCCCGGAACGACTCCGCCACAGGCCCCAGAGCCCACAGCGAGGCCGCCACAGGCCCCAGAGCCCGGAACGACTCCGCCCCAGGCCCCAGAGCCCACAGCGAGGCTGCCCCAGGCCCCAGAGCCCGGAACGACTCCGCCACAGGCCCCAGAGCCTGGAACGACTCCGCCCGAGGCCCCAGAGCCTGGAACGACTCCGCCCCAGGCCCCAGAGCCCACAGCGAGGCCGCCCCAGGCCCCAGAGCCCGGAACGACTCCGCCCCAGGCCCCAGAGCCCACAACGAGCTCGCCCCAGGCCCCAGAGCCCGGAACAACTCCGCCCGAGGCCCCAGAGCCCGGAACGAATCTGCCCGAGGCCCCAGAGCCCACAGCGAGGCCGCCACAGGCCCCAGAGCCTGGAACGACTCCGCCACAGGTCCCAGAGCCCACAGCAAGGCCGCCCCAGGCCCCAGAGCCCACAGCGAGGCCGCCACAGGCCCCAGAGCCCGGAACGACTCCGCCCGAGGCCCCAGAGCCCACAGCGAGGCCGCCACAGGCCCCAGAGCCCGGAACGACTCCGCCCCAGGCCCCAGAGCCCACAGCGAGGCCGCCACAGGCCCCAGAGCCCGGAACGACTCCGCCCGAGGCCCCAGAGCCCACAGCGAGGCCGCCACAGGCCCCAGAGCCCACAGCGAGGCCGCCACAGGCCCCAGAGCCCACAGCGAGGCCGCCACAGGCCCCAGAGCCCGGAACAACTCCGCCCCAGGCCCCAGAGCCCAGAACGACTCCGCCCGAGGCCCCAGAGCCCGGAACGACTCCGCCCGAGGCCCCAGAGCCCGGAACGACTCCGCCACAGGCCCCAGAGCCCACAGCGAGGCCGCCACAGGCCCCAGAGCCCACAGCGAGGCCGCCACAGGCCCCAGAGCCCGGAACGACTCCGCCCGAGGCCCCAGAGCCCACAGCGAGGCCGCCCCAGGCCCCAGAGCCCGGAACGACTCCGCCCCAGGCCCCAGAGCCTGGAACGACTCCGCCACAGGCCCCAGAGCCTGGAACGACTCCGCCCGAGGCCCCAGAGCCCACAGCGAGGCCGCCACAGGCCCCAGAGCCCGGAACGACTCCGCCCGAGGCCCCAGAGCCCACAGCGAGGCCGCCCCAGGCCCCAGAGCCCAGAACAACTCCGCCACAGGCCCCAGAGCTCACAGCGAGGCCGCCACAGGGCCCAGAGCCCGGAACGACTCCGCCCCAGGCCCCAGAGCCCACAGCGAGGCCGCCACAGGCCCCAGAGCCCGGAACGACTCTGCACGAGGCCCCAGAGCCCACAGCGAGGCCACCCCAGGCCCCAGAGCCCGGAACAACTCCGCCCCAGGCCCCAGAGCCCGGAACGACTCCGCCCCAGGCCCCAGAGCCCACAGCAAGGCCGCCACAGGCCCCAGAGCCCACAGCGAGGCCGCCACAGGCCCCAGAGCCCACAGCGAGGCCGCCACAGGCCCCAGAGCCCACAGCGAGGCCGCCACAGGCCCCAGAGCCCACAGCGAGGCCGCCACAGGCCCCAGAGCCCACAGCGAGGCCGCCACAGGCCCCAGAGCCCACAGCGAGGCCGCCACAGGCCCCAGAGCCCGGAACGACTCCGCCCGAGGCCCCAGAGCCCACAGCGAGGCCGCCCCAGGCCCCAGAGCCCGGAACGACTCCGCCACAGGCCCCAGAGCCTGGAACGACTCCGCCCCAGGCCCCAGAGCCTGGAACGACTCCGCCCGAGGCCCCAGAGCCCACAGCGAGGCCGCCACAGGCCCCAGAGCCCGGAACGACTCCGCCCCAGGCCCCAGAGCCCACAGCGAGGCCGCCACAGGCCCCAGAGCCCGGAACGACTCCGCCCCAGGCCCCAGAGCCCACAGCGAGGCCGCCACAGGCCCCAGAGCCCACAGCGAGGCTGCCACAGGGCCCAGAGCCCGGAACGACTCCGCCCCAGGCCCCAGAGCCCACAGCGAGGCCGCCACAGGCCCCAGAGCCCGGAACGACTCTGCCCGAGGCCCCAGAGCCTGGAACGACTCTGCCCGAGGCCCCAGAGCCCACAGCGAGGCCGCCACAGGCCCCAGAGCCCGGAACGACTCTGCCCCAGGCCCCAGAGCCCAGAACGACTCTGCACGAGGCCCCAGAGCCCACAGCGAGGCCACCACAGGCCCCAGAGCCCGGAACGACTCCGCCCGAGGCCCCAGAGCCCACAGCGAGGCCGCCACAGGCCCCAGAGCCCACAGCGAGGCCGCCCCAGGCCCCAGAGCCTGGAACGACTCCGCCCGAGGCCCCAGAGCCCGGAACGACTCCGCCCGAGGCCCCAGAGCCCGGAACGACTCTGCACGAGGCCCCAGAGCCCACAGCGAGGCCGCCACAGGCCCCAGAGCCCGGAACGACTCTGCACGAGGCCCCAGAGCCCAGAACGACTCTGCCCGAGGCCCCAGAGCCCACAGCGAGGCCACCCCAGGCCCCAGAGCCCGGAACGACTCTGCACGAGGCCCCAGAGCCCGGAACGACTCTGCCCCAGCCCACAACGAGGCCGTGCGAGGCCGCACAGAGCCCACAACGAGGCCGCAGAGCCCGGATTGATGCTACCCCAGTCCGCAGAACCCAAAACAAGGCTTCCAAGCCCAAAACGAGGCCGCCAAGCCTGGCTCAGGGCTCTCCAAGCTGCCAGAGACCAGTACAGGTCCATCCAGGCCCACAGAGCTCTGCACAAAGATGTTTCACCCAGCATAGACTCGTGCAAAGCCACCCGAGCCCACAGACCTCAGCCCAAGGCCACAGAGCCCGTAAGGCTCAGGCCAAGGCAAAGTCTGAATGGAGCAGGGAACACCAAAAAGCATTTCTATATCCAAACTAATTAGACAGGTAACGACAAGCTGTTCCTTTCCTTTCTAGCATACCATAATCCCACCTCTGGCCTGAATATCCCTTCAAACAAGATCAGCACCTCCAGCATGTTGTCACCCTCTCTGGCATTTGCTCTCTAGATTCCCCTGGCACGTCCTTTCCGCCTCCAATCGGTCAACTTCACCATGCTGTTTGCCAAAACCCAGTGTAAAAAAAGGAAAGGCAGCTTTGGTAGTGACCCTTTCTGACTGTGGTGGCTGCACATAAGGCCCCCAACTAGTGGCTTTTGGAGACTTTCGTAGCGAACCACCTCTGGCGTTTCAGTAGATGGCAGGTTGTCGGTGGCAGCAATCCTCCGCAAGGAACACTCCTACCTTGCTTTTTAAGGACCGTGGAAAGAGCTGAACCTGCTTCCAGGACTTTTAATTCCGTGCCAACAACTCCAGAGTCATATGAGGGCCCGCAAGTCTCTCCATCCCCTGCACGGTGTCTCTGTCCGGTCAGCACATGCTGCCTGCCATCCATCCCCTTTCCGCCTCTGCGGCAAGGGACAGCAAACCGTCCTGCTCTTATTGTAACCTCTGGGGAGGGGAAGAAACCCTGTAACCCAGTATCTCCCTGCACATTTGCTTTTTCAGTGTCACGTTCGTGCCGCATTCGTGCCCTGTACAGAACATCCTGGCCTCACCCTCCGCTGTAATAAAGGTTTCTGCCGTGGCTGCCCCTGCACGGCTCTTCCACCAAGCAGCGACCAAGGGGAGCCGAGGCCGCAGCCCTGCACCGCGCCCGAGCAGCCGGGGCAGCTTTTGCTCTCAAAACCTGGGGTTATCACTCCCGCCACCCCAATAAACAGCATTTTCACGCGACACCCGGCTCTCCCTTTGCTCCCTTCCCCCGCCAGGTGCCGCAGCTCGGCGGAGAGGCGGCGCGGCGCGGCGTGGCGTGGCCACTCCACAGCTCCTACAGTTGCTGGGACACGGGATCTCCTCCCGCTTCCCTCTTTACCGCGTCCGGCCCGCCTCCCTCCCTCCCTCCCTCCCTCCTCCAGCGCTGATTGGTCGGCAGTGTGAGCTAGCCCTCGGCGATTGGACGGCGCCTGCCCTCTGCCCGCCCCTGATTGATGCCCTGCACCTGCCTCTTTCCGGGGAGAAGCTTGCGATCGGTGGTGAAGATGGCGGTCGTCGCGCTGGCTCTGGCGTGGTCTCTGCCGGGGCAGAGGGAGGTCCCGCACCCTCGCGCTGCTGGAGAGTGGCAGCCTGCGGGACACGCACTCGCTCTTCTTGTGCAGCCTGGCAGGTAGGGCTCGGGGTGGCCGGGCTGGGCCCGGGGAGGCGGTCGGGGTGCCCAGGCCGGGCCCGATGGCGTGAGCAGAAGGTGAGGGGGACAGAGATGGCAACAAAGGGGCTTTTCGGGTGCTTGATGCCCATGTCGTCTCCTCCGTGGGCGCCTCCGTGACGCTCCCAGAAGATCCTTCTGCCTCCAACCCATGGAGAACTCGGGATGTGGCGCCTGCTGTGACACTGGGGTGATTTTTCTCTTTTGGCCTGTGACATGTTTACAGTGGTCAACGTTGTCTTGCTGATGCAGAGCGCGACTTTGATCTCCCCTTCTGGGTGGCTGATGAGGCTGGCCTGTCCCTTATAAAATACGGAGAGTTTTTGTATGATAACTTGATCGTCTTCTTGCCATCTGTGCAAGGTAAATAGGTGAAGGAAAAGCTCTGGAAAAAGCTCTGTTTGAGCTCTGTTGCAGCCTAGTGGCGTTTTTGAAAAGGGATTTCAGAGCGTTTTATGAATATTGATAAAGTTATGCATTGTTGCTGTTGTTCTGCCTTTCTTATAGCTGGTAGCAGCTCTCCAAGATGAAATGATGCTGTGGGTACAGTTAAGATTAACTGAGCTTCCTGGCAGGCCTTTGCTGTACTAATGGTTCTTCTAGCCATGATAAAAGCGATTTGATATGCGGCTGTGGTGTTAGTTGTGGAAGCTTAGGCTTATTTCTGAGATGTGGGCTGCAGCAGATGATAGAGGGGTGAATGTCTGCGTTTTCAGATTTTGGCAGAAACATCAATATGGAGACCATGACTGCTTTCATTGACAGTGGTGGCAGTGTCCTCGTAGCTGCCAGCTCAGACATTGGCGAGTACAAATGCTTGTCAGATGAAGTAGTGTCATGTCAGATAAGCCAGTGTCATGAACAAATCAGTGTGCGTCAGCTACTTTGTGTAACAGGTACCTTTGCATGCTTATCTCCTGCAGTGAGTGGATAGCTTATTCCCCCTTCTTTGAGCTACTGCAAGAAAGCTGATGACAAAAAAACATGCTACCTCGTTGGTCTGTAGCCCAGAGCCATTTAGCTTTGTGTTTTACAGATGCGCTGTAGGAATTCACACCTGGAGAGGAAAAGAGAACTTTTTCTGTGTCATCAAAACCATTAAAGTACTGACTATAATATTGTGAAAGGGAACCTTAACTGGATGGTCCTCTGTGCATTCAGTTTCTTGTTGTGAATCTCAGGGTTGTACTGAAACTTCTTGGAGGGCATGAGTGACAGACTTGGGATAAGACAACAAAACTGCCTCAGCGACATTGTTGATGGGAATTTAGCTGAGGGAGGTTGTGAAAGCGAGCGGTTTGGCTAATAGGGTGCTGAGCGCATGTCTGCAGGCTGTACTTGCTTTTGATGCTGACTGTTCAGATCGACATTGCGTCCTTCTGAGCACGCTGCATAACTGAGGATTTGTTTTGTCCTGCCGGGTACCCCCTGTGCGAACTGGGTAGCGAGTGTGGGACAGAGCTTGATGAGGAAAGGACAGCTGTCATAGACCAGCATAACTACGATATATTGGAGCCAGGCCAGGGAAAACGCCTGCACTGTCACTGATCTTGTGGTAAGGCCACAGATGATGGGGTTGGAACATGCTCCTGTTCTTTGGTCAGCAAGAAACATGGAAGCAGGTTTGTCTTTGCTTCACCCATTAAAAATTGGAGAGCTAGATCTTTGAATGAACTCTATCATTTCCATTGGATGGTGCCTTCATGAGTCGGTGCTGAGAGAGCTGGCAGTGGTTGCAGTCACACATTAAGTGTCTTGGTCTGGAGAAGCTTGTGACCTCTTTGTTAAATGTTGCTGATGTTCAATAGTGATTTCTTTTTTTCTCAGTAACCCTTGTGCAAAAAACTTGAGCCTGGTGGCTGGGCATGCTCTGGAGCTTTTACTTGGTCATTACTTGTCTGTCTTTCAGTACCGAGATTTCAGACTTTGCTGTAGAAAGTAAAATCGGGGCGTATCATGTGGCAAGCTGGAACAAACATCTTATTGCCTTTGAAGATTGTAACTATAAAACTTGTTTTACTGGAGAGGATAATTTCCGGCTTCAGCTGCCTAGGGAGCTGAAAAGTATAGTTGGAGCTGTTTCATGTCTCTAAAGTCTATGTCTGCTTGCTTTTTGGCCACTGAGAGCCGATTTGATCGTTGATAGCTCAGTTGTGTTTCTAAGAGGGCAAACATACCTAATCTGCTTTGGAAAAAGAAATTTGGGAGAATTCCCTCGCCACCTTGAAATTTCTGACTTCTATAGCATCATGCTCCGGCCTTGTTTGTCTTTAATGTCCGTTTTTCGGGTATTAGTCTTATGCAATATTAATGCATTGTGGGTTTGTTGCAGGAGTGCAGCATCGTTATTGGAAAGCTCTCTGGTGGGAAGTGGGTCCCTTTTGATGGAGGCGATATTCAGCTGGAATTTGTCCGCATTGATCCATTTGTCCAGACTTTCTTGAAGAGAAGTGGTAAGTTTCTCTCGCCTCTCCAGCCTCGGATTTACATGTTCTTGCCTCTTGGCATGGCAGTATTTGTAGGAGGGAAGAGCTGTTGCAAAGAGGAGATTTCCACAGCTTCTCTCCTCCTGTTTTTCTGTGTCAGTTAAACGTGGCTGCTTTGTCTGTCTTAGGGAGCAAATAGAGCATGCAGTTCAAGCTGCCAGATGTCTATGGAGTGTTTCAATGTAAAGTAGATTATAACAGACTGGGTTATATGCACCTGTACTCTTCTATGCAGGTAAGTACAGTGGGAATTTATCATGCAAGGGGAAGCAACAGACACTAGAGAGCAGAGGGAGTTAGCTGCGTGCGAGAGATTATCTTCATCTGTTCTGGGGTAGTGCCAAACTCAAGAGATGTTCTCTCCTTTTCTAGGTGTCTGTGTGTCCCCTCCAGCACACGCCGTCTGAACGTTTTATCCTCTCGGCATATCCGTACTATGCCGGTGCCTTCTCCGTGATGGTAGACCTCTTCATGTTCAGCATTGTCTTCTTGCACATGAAGAAGAAGGAGAAATAGTACTGAGCTCCCTATGGCAGGAAGAGCCTTTTTTCATATCACTGGCACCACGCAGAGACCAGCAGCACTCAGGATCCTTACTATAACTTTTGAGGTAGGTGCCAGACAAGCTACAGCTTTATTTTTGATTTTTGTTGTTGTTGTTGATGTTGTTGTTTTTTTACATTTGGGGCAACTAGTAGGTGGGAAAATGAACCAGATGTTTGAAGGGAATCCATTGCCAAAGGGTTTGGGAATGCAGTGATTCTGGTGTAGTTGTTCCAGGACTAGTTTGCGCTGCTCCTGCTGTTTGTCTCTTCCCTCTATTGGAATGATTTTGATTTGAGACTGACTCCGTTTTCAGAATAAAGTCTCGTTCCTCTGGCCCTGGGTTGAAGTGTGATTGGGCTGTTTGGGGCTTTGCAGTGGCCCTTTCTTGTAGTCTGGGAAAAATATTGTCTGATGGGGGCTTACTGACTTGCCCTTGCGTGTGAGCTGTAGCACAGTTACCACGTACATTCGAGGGAGTTGGAGGGGGACGTTTTTCTGATGAAGCCTCCCCTGTTGCCAGTGTAGAAAATGAGCGTCTCCCAAACATATGGCATGAACAACCTAGTTTCTGCTTTCCCCCTCAACAGCTTCTCTCTCTCTCCTAAAGTTCGTTGTGGCTGGCAGTCCCTGCCTCATCCCCAGGCTGGCATGTGACACCACAGGGAGGCTGGGGTCCCATGCCAGTGCTGTCCCACCCTGCCCCAGCCTGTTGCACTCCAGAGCAAACAGCCTTGCTGCTCAGGCAGCCTGGTCGCTGCATTGGCCTTGCCTTCGTGAGCTCGTTTGCAGAGGGTGTTTCAGGGTCTTAAGGACTGTGTGCTGTGGAGGGAGGGAGTAGGGATGGGGGGACGGGTACCACAGCTGCCGTGTTGCCTTCTGCAGCACTTTGTTTTCGTGGATGAGTGTTTTTTTTCCTGTGACTCAATATGGGAGGCCCTTCCCTCAGAGGAGGGGAGAGCAAGCCATGAACTCAGGGGCCTCGCTCCCCTGGGAGCGCTGAGCTGCGCTCAGGACAGGCTGGGATTTGGTCATGGTGCGAGAGGACCGAGGGCACCAGCCCATCTCTCGGTGCATCCCTCTGCTACATCCCTGTGTGTGTGCGCACACCTCTCCAGCTTGACGCTTAGCTGTGTCGCCTTCCCAGGAGGCCATCAAGCAAATCAGTGATAATATTTCTCACCGTTTGTGGAAAAGCAACTGCATGGCAACAGGCTCGGGGTGTTGCCAAAGCTTAATAGGCTCTGGATGGACTTGCATCCTCTTTGGAGATGTGGACTTGTCAGGGCCCTGCGAAAGGCCCATGTTGGATGCGCTTTGCCCAGCTGTAGTGGGGCAGGGGGCCGATGCCTGCGAACCATGACCGTGGTAAGAGCTGTGTGGCAGGGGATACCCAGGAGAGCTGGGGGGGGGGAAGGAGGAAGAGGAGAAGTGACAATGACTGTTGGGGTCATGGTGACCGTTGGGGTGACAGGAATAAGAGGAGGCGACAGCAAACGTACAGGTGACAGAGGGGTGCTGAGTCCTGCCTTGTGCTCTTTGTTTCTGTAGGAGGCGCTGACGCCTGAGGAGCTTGACTGCCGTTTCTGAAAACGCCCAGCAGTGGGGTGGCAGGAGACAACGGCAAAGAGATTCAAGGTATCCCTTCTGCAAGGAGAGGGGGAAATGAAGGAGGCCGGGTCCAGCAGGAAGGCGATTTCCCCTCCTGTGGTCCCAGCAAATAGGAGTTTTCCATTTGGGAGAGTTTGCAAGCAGAAGCTCACGGCCGAAAGAGTTGTTACTGGTTGTCACCTCATGGGAGAGGAGCCAAAACAGAGAGGTGGGAGGAAGGACCTGAGGCCTTGCACAAAGAGTGTGGCAGAGCTGAGAAAGGGCGGGGAGAGTGGGGACGGATGGGGAGCGGTCATTTGAAGCCATTAGCCATTGAGTTGGTGTGAATCGGCAAGGGAGGAATCCCTGGTCAGGCTGGCTGCGAGCAAGTAGAGAAGGAGCAAATTCATCCCGGAGACTGTGTGTTGGGCTGCTCTGTTGTGAAGGGTTTTGCTCCTCAGTGAGGAAATGTGTAATGCGGTGTTAGTGTACTTAATGATCCAGCGTAAAGATATAGTGAAAGGACTTTTGGTCCACAGTAAAAGCCTGGTGCAGAGCCAGCGCTGCTCTTGAGGGCCCAGTGGCAGGAGGAGGAAGAGGGAGACTTGGTCCTGCTCTAACTAAGCTCTCTCCCCTCCCTGTCAGGCTGCAGACATCAGTGTCATGTTGCTGGGACTTGAAGGCGGCTCCAGGCATCTCCCCTGGCTCCGGCCCTCTCTGCCGCAACCCTTGGAGCCCTCCCTTCTGCCCATCATCTCCTCGTCCCTCACAACATGTCCCAGGGAGGACACTCAGCAGCAGTAGGAACAGCCGACTGAATCTTACTTTCCCTGCAGACCCTAGCATTAGAGGCCAGGGAACCTGGTAAGCAAAGAACAAACCGGGCAAGAAACGAAGCCGTTCTGCTTCTTATCCAAAGGCCAGCGCTGGAAGCTGCCCCTCCCCGCCAAATGCCTGTGCAAGGACTGCCTCCCTCCACCAGGCCAGGTTCCCTGCAGCTCTGTGCCCACAGCCACAAGTGTGTGGGGGGCACTGGCCAAGGAGCAGGAGGCTCCCCCAAACCTCCACCTCAGCTCTTCCTCTTGTTCCCTTCATTGGTTGGCAGCAGCTGAAGTTAGGTAGGTTATTCCTAGCGCTTTAGTTTCCCTGCAGCTATGAGCAGGGAAGGGTTGATGGCAGAAGCTGCCCCTTGAATCACCTTTTCCCAGCGGAGCTGTGCCCTGGGAATGCAGTCCCTTCAGCAAAAGCAGATTGCTGCCTGATGGCCTCCTACTTTGGAGGTCCAGCACGCCAGAGCCGGTGGCCGTGCCTGCGGCGCAGTGCTGGGGCACCTGTTGGAGCAGAGCTGCCAAAGGAAGGGATGCGTGCTGCCAAAAAAGATGTCTCCTTTGAACCCTTTCACCTCTGTGCTTTGGAAGGGAGATCTGGGCTGTGACTCAGTGCATGACCAAGGTCTAGGGTTAGGGTTGGGAGATGGAGAAACGCTCCCCCGGAGCCCACAGTTTGTCTTTCGGGGTGCCCCGGAGCCCTCTGCTGCTGCCAGGCAAGTCATTTTGGGGAGCTGCTATGATTCCTGGCTCCTCCTCTGGCTGGCAGAGAGCCAGGTCCAGGCCAGCATTTGTTAGGTTGGAGTTTGCAGGGCGGGAGTCAGAGCTGGGAAGTGGGGCACTGGGGAGAGCCATGATGGTCTTGTCCCAGTTTTGCTCGCGTTTATTCGTGAAAACCTTTTTGTTGTTTTTGTGGTGTTTTATGTGTTTGTTTTGGTTGGTGTTTTGTGGGTTTTTTGTTTTATTTTCAGCAGGAGCAATGCTCTGTTGATGCACTGAAGCGCCAGAAGGCCCCAGGGAGGAGCACAGCACTGCAGATATGGGGAGCAAGGGAGGATTCCCTGCGTAGGAGGAGCTGTCGGGTGAGTGCCTGAAGCTAAACGCCGAGGGGGCTTGGGGGACCCTGCAACCCCCGCAAGATGGGGAGAGTTTTGCCACCAACACCCTGCGCTTTTTGGCAGGACTGGGAGTGCTTTTGGCTGGCCGGGCTGAAGCACCAGGCCTGGCCATCCGGGCATGACTTGTGCTGCCCTGGGTTAGCCGTGAGTGCAACACTAGCGATGCTGCCAGTGTGGGGAAGGGGCTCCCTGGGCCCTGCTGGGGCTGGGGGCACAGTCCCAGTGCACAGAACAGCACGCCTGCTCCACGAGGTAGAGGGGAAATGCTGGGTTGGGCCCTAGTGTTGAGAAAGGGAGAATGCCTGGTCCTGCTCTTCATTAATATATATGTTTTTTTTTTTTTTTCCCTACGTGCTCGTTGCTGGGAAGAACTGGCATTTCACCTCTTGCCCACCCTCCACCAGCTCTTTGGGGCCACCATTTCAGACTCCAGCTGCAATGAGGAAGTGACCTTTTCCAGACCCCCCCCCTCCCCTGAAGGAGCGAGAACTGGATTTTGCCTTCATTTACCCCCCACTCAAGGAGCTGCTGCAGAAGCCGCAGCCTGCGTTTGCCAGCCCATTCTGCTCCCCAGGAAGAGCAAAGCAGGACTTCGGCACGGTAGCTCTGCACTAAGGTGTTTTGGCTCTTGGAAATAAAAATTGGAGCAAGCCACAGCTGAGACAAGGTGACATATGTTTTATTCTGTGTGTGGTCTCCTTTAATCCCTGCTAACAGCTTGCAGAAGGATGCATTCCCCCTCCCTCCCTCCTCGGGGAAGAGCTCACTGCTGCAGCACTGGAGCTAAGAGGGGGCAGCTGGCAGCCATGGCCATCTCGCTGCAGTAGGTGAGAGCTCGTGTCCAAAGGGGTTGTTTCTCCTCCCACACAGATTGGCACTTTATTTTCGCACAGGCCCTGCCAGCCCAGCTCCAGCCCTGCCCTACCCACTTCAGCGCAGGAGGCAGCGGGGAAGGCCAGGAAGACAAGGAAGCAGCGAGCACTCCTTGGCCTCAGTGCTTTGCCTGGGGGCAGACACTACGTAGGGCTTTTTTGTGCCCCCACAAAAGCCCCGAGGCTGTGGAGCGTAGGGGTCTGGGCCGAGGCCTGCCGCTGCTGCCCTTAAAGGCAAGGTTTAGAGGCTTTCGGAGTCTTAAAGTCTCTGGGCATGCTTAAGGTAACTTTGAGTTACTTAGGAAGAAATTAAGAACCACCTAAGGAACTCAGCCTACCTTTAAGAAGTTCTTAAAGGTAGGCTGAGTTGCTTAGGTGATTCTTAGAGTAACTTTAAGAGCACCCAGAGACTTTAAGAGTAACTCTTAAAGAGTTAAAGAGTTTTAAGAGTTACTTTAAGAGTCTTAAAGCTACTTAAAATCTCTGAGCTTTGCCTTTAAGGGCAGTGGTGGGCATCGGGGGCAGGCCTCAACACGATTGGGCCACACCCCCCAGGGGAGCCAATCAGGGCTCGTGAGGCCTCTCTGCTTCCTAGCCTAAGTGAGTTGTGTGGGGACAGAAATTCTGCAAGGCTTTTTTGTCCCCACACAACTCACTTAGGGCTCATGAGGCCTCTCTGCTCGCTAGCCTGATTGGGCCACAGCCCCCAAGGGAACCAATCGTGTTGAGGCCTGCCCCCGACACCCACCACTGCCTGAAAGGCAAGGTTTAGAGACTTTAAGACTCTTTAAGTAAAGTTCTTTAAGAATGACCTAAGGAACTCAGCCTAGCTTTGAGTTACTTAGGAAGAAATTAAGTAACTCAAAGTTAACCTTAAGCATGCCCAGAGAGTTTAAGCCTGTGAAAGCCTCTAAACCTTGCCTTTAAGGGCAGTGGTGGGCATCGGGGGCTGGTCTCAACCTGACCAGCTCCCCTGGGGGGCAGGGGCTGGCCTGGCCCCACCAGAGCCCCTCAGACCTGAGTAAGCTGGGTAGGGGAAAAAAAGGGCTGCGGCTTTGCTGTGCCCGGGGGGCCCTCGCTGCTGGGCCACGTGTCCGGAGCCGAGTTTACGACCAAACCTTTGCCGTCACGAGGAACACCGACGTCCAGCTACAAAAGTGTCATGGCCTCAGGGACCTAAATGGCCCTGCAGTGGCCACGGCTGCTTTCCCCACCTCCTCGAGGCCCGGCAGGGCAGGCAACGCTGCTCTCCCTGGAGAGGAGGCTGCTCTCCCCCTTGGGCTCCGGAATCAGGTCCTGGGGGGGGGCCGGGGCTGGGCCCGGCCATCTCGTTGACTCCGCTGGCACTTCTGCAGGGCCGGATGGGCTGCAAGGGAAATGAACCATACATACCTTCACGGCCCCATCCTCTGCCCAGATGCTGAGCTGCCTGGCCGGAGAGGGCACCGTGGGGACAGGACCGGGGCTCCCTCCTTCTCCTCCTGGTGCTGGGCAGGGCAAGGGGATCGCTCCTCTGCGTCCTGCCTGCCTGCAGGTGCTGCACAAGCCCCTCCCCGCCTGGCTGGGGTAAAGCCAGCAGGGTGCACTGCTGGGGCGAGGGGGACGCTAGGGTGCCCAAAAAGACAATTCAAGGGATCAAGGGCACTCCAGAAGGCAAAGCAAGGAGCTTGGGGCAAATGGAGAAGCAAGTGGCATGCCAGGGAACCAAATGGAGGGCTCCGAGGTGTTCTGAAATGGAAAAAAAACAAACACACAAAAACAAGCAAACACAAAAACCCAAGGCCCTGGGGGCTCCAAAAAGCAAACCCAAGGGCTCCAGGACATCCCAAAAGGCAAGCAGAAACATCTAAGACGCTTCAAAAGGCAAACCGAAGCGCATAGGGCTCTCAAACAGCTGCAGCGGGGCTCCAGGAAAAGCACACCGAGGTGGCTGGAGCACCCTGAAAAGCACACCAAGTGCTCTGGCATGCCCAAAAGGCACCTCGACGGGTGCAAGGTGCCCCAAAAGCCATGCTGAGGGTCCGAGGCCACCCTGAAAGGCAACCCAAGGGGTCTGGGGCACCCTGAAAGGCACGGGGGAGGGGGGCACAGCACCCCGACAAGGCACCCTAAGCACTCTGGGGTGGAAGGAAAGGTACTCTGAGGGGTCCAGGACACCCCCAAGGGCACATCACGGGGCCCAGGGGACTCCAAAACACACATCAACAGGCCCAGGATGTACCTAAAAGCACATGAAATGGGTCCGGGGGGGGTCCCTCAAAAGCCATATCAAGAGCTCTGGGGAGCACCAAAAGGCACACCAACAGGACCGGGATGCACTGAAAAGCACACCAAGGGGTCTGGATGCCCCCAAAAAGCACACCAAGGGGTATTGGGTGCCCTGGATGGCACACTGAGGGGCTGGGGCACCCCAAAAAAAAAACACTGTGGGGTCTGAAGCGCACTGAGCCACATGGTGAGAGGCCAGGAAAGTGCCGAAAGACATGTCAAACACTGGGGAACATCAAATGTCACACCGAGGGGTCCAGGGCACCCTGAAACACACAAGGGGGTGGGTCCAGGGAGCACCAAAAGCCACGCTGACAGACCTGGGACACACATGAAATGGGTCTGGGGTGCCCCAAAAGGCACACTGAGGGCTCAGGGGAGCCCCAAAATCCACACCAAAGGGTCCCAGGCTCCCCAAAAGGCACGCTGAGGGCTCAGGGTGCACAGAAACGCACATCAAGGAGCCCAGAGCAGCGTGAGAAAACCGCTAAGAGTGCCAGGGCTCACTGAAAGGCCCAACGTGAGGCCAGGGGCACCCCAAAAGGCACAATGTTCAACCCAGAAGATAGCAAAAAGCACATAAACATGGGTTGAGGGAGCCCCAATAGCCACATCCAGAGCTCTGGGGTGCCCCAAAAGTCACACCAAGGGGCCACCAAAAGGCACCCTGAGATGTTCAAAGCACCCCGAAAGGCCCATCGGGGGGTCTAGGACACCCCCCCAAAGGCCCCCCAAGATGCCAGGGCAGCACCGAGAGGCACATCAAACACGCTGGGAGCACTAATGGGCACAACAAGGGGTCCAGGCAGCACCACGGGGCACCTGAAGGGCCCAAAAACCCAAAGACCCAAAAGGGTCTGGGCACCCCAAAAGGCACCCCAAGGGCCCCACCTCACAGCAGAAGACACATCAAGCACCCAAAAGCACCCCGAGGAAAGAGGGGCACCCCCAAAGTCACACCAAGGGGGTCGCAGGCACCCCAAAAGCCACACAAAACGACTCGGAGGAACCACACCAGAGGGACCAAGGGGGCTGGGCTGGGCCAAAAACCACCACGAGGGGCTTGCGGCACCCCAGAGGGCACACCGAGGGGCTTGGGGACAGCCAAAAGAAAGAAAATGCACGGAACGAACCCACAGAGCCCCCAGAACCCGAAACGGACCTGCACAAGCCTGCAGAGCCCAGCACCACCTCTGAGAGCCCGGCACAAGCCCATACAAGCCCCGAGAGCCCTGCACAGACCCATATGAGCCAGTAGAGCCCAGCACAGGCCTTTATGAGCGCAGCAAGAGCTCGTATGAGCCCGGCATGAGCACTCAGAGCCCAGCACGAGGCCATACAAGCCCACAGAGCTGGGCACAAGCCCATACGAGGCTGCAGAGCCCAACATGAGCCCTGAACACCCAACACAGACTTGTACGAGCCAGTAGAGCCCGGCATGAGCCCGTACGAGCCCAGCAATAGCTCGTATGAACTTGGCACGAGCCCAGCACGAGCATGCAGAGCCTGGCATGAACCAGTAGATCCTGGCACCAGCCCATACGAGCCCAGCACAAGCCCATATGAGCCCATTCGATTCGATAGAGCCTGGCACAGGCCCTTATGAGCCCAGCATGAGCAGGTAGAGACCAGTACAAGGTCATATAAGCCCACAGAGCTGGGCACAAGCCCGTACAAGGCTGGAGAGCCCAATACGAGCCCCAAGAGCCCAGCACGGGCCCATACGAGCCCGGCACAAGCCTGTATGAGCCCAGCACAAACTTGTATGAGCTTTACCATGATGCCCTAGGTATTTGTTCTGGAGCTTGAGAATTGCATCCTCAACAGACTTCAGCTTGTAGTTGTCCATTTGGATCTGAAGAAGTTCATCCTGCAAACAAATCAGCCAGCCATCACTGATCCACTTTCTCTGGGGTCAGAAGACTAAAGAAAGCAAGCTTTCTGAGCCCTGCCAATAACTGTTAGGCGCCCAAAGCTGGAGTCCCTTCAAGCAGAAAGGAGCAGGTCTCAGTCTAACTTAGGATGCGTGCATTTTGTTTTAGCAGCACCAGAAGACATCACAGCATATTGTCCAGATCTGCCTTCTTCCTTCAGCACTTGAAAAAGCCCTCTGGCAGCAACAGAAGCAGGAAGTAAAACATTTGTTAATAAGTGATTGTAAGCAACGTGTCCTTAGGAAGGCAATCAATCTTTTAAAACATAGCTGGAAGAGGAGCATAAAACAGCCACCTTGTGGCTCTCGAGAGCTTTCACCTGGAACAAGAGACCGAAACCTACTTTTCAGATGTTCAGATGAGTGTCCTGGGGCTATCAGCTCTGCCTGGGCAGAAGCAGTCTCTGCCATCCTCCCAGGCCTGAAAACCCTGGAGGCGGTGGGTGGTAGAGCAGGGTGACGGTGCTTGTGTGTAGCCTGGGCAAGCCCGGGGACCAGGCGTGCCACGGACCAGCCACTGCCAGCTGCTCCAGGATGCCACTCGCACCATCTGGAGCCAGGTGCCAAAACGGGTGGGATGAATCTCCTTCCCCTTCTGGGTAAGGTCACTGGGGTCTTTGAAAACCTAGTCTTAATCTCAAAATCCTTTTGATCCTCACACGTCAAAGCTGGGCTTTCCAGGTGGCCCAGTGGCAGACACAAAGCAGGGTCCCCTCTAGGCACCGGTGGCAACACCTGACACATGCATGGGACTAAAAGCTTTAATAACTGGTTATACTGGTAACCCCTTGCCTCAGGATTAGAGCCTGCTCCTCTCAAGCGGAGAAAACAAACGCGTACAAAGGAGGGGCATTTTCATTTTGCAAACCATAAGTCCTTTGCGCCTACCTACCAAACCTCCTCCTAGGGTTAAGCCTAAAAAAACTTACTGTTGCCTTACCAGGGCGCAGAGCGGTCTCTCATGACCAGCCACAGAGTTCACAAATGTTAACTGATCTAATCAAACACCTGCTCTACGCAAACAGCAACGACAGTAAAACCAATGTCTATCCTTTGCAAGTCATTTCGCCCCTCTACGTTCACCCCGTCCTCCCAGGAGCTGATTCACGGGCCGGCACCAGCCCTGCCTGAGAAAGGGGAGGCTCAGGCCTGCTGAGGCCAGCACTACACTGCCAAGGCAAGGATGCCAAGGCGAGGATGAGATTTGGTGATGTTTTGGGCCGAGGGTCTCCCTGGGAGACACAATTCCTCAGTAGCTCGTTAGTGAATCAGATAGCCTCAGGCACCACTGGCAACAGGGCAAGGCCGCAGTTTTTAATGTCTTAGCTGAGAATAATCCACCAAGCGGTTAAACTAGCATGTAAGCAATAGCAGAATCAGGCCGGCCGCCCCTGCACCCACCCCATCACCCTTTTCCCGGCGGCCCTGCAGCCGGCAGGCACCTCTTTTTCCTTCCTGGCGGCGTCGCAGCGGACAACACCGTGCCCCCAGCGCTCTGCGGCCAGGCGGTCCTCGCAGACGCAGGCCGCGTCCCTCCGGCAGAACCAGCGCAGGGGGCCGCGGTGGGCAGCGCAGCTCTGCGTCCCGCACGGGGCCCGCCAGCCCGCCCCTCCGCAGCTTGCCGTTCTCCAGGGGCGGCTGTAGATGCTCGGGGCACCAATTCGCCATGCAGGTGAGGCACAGCTTCACCGCCGGGACCTTCTCGGCTGGGCAGAAATCACAGTAAACCTCTTCCTTTGCGCTCTCCCACGCTCCTGGGGACAGGCGCTGGCTGCTTTCTCCACGTTTAAAACCGGGCTGCCCAGGTCAGCTGCGGCAGCACCAGCAGCTTCGTTTTCCCAGACGGTCCCATCCCGCCCAGCAAGGCGCTGGCCTCACTGCCCGGCCACCCACGCGCCACAGAGCCAGCGCTATCCAGTGCCAGGTCCGGGGGCAGCTCTTCTGGAGTAGCCAAGTCAGACCTTTCCTAACGTTACTGCAAAGCTCCCGCTGCCTCGCAAGCCTCTGCGCAGCCCAGGAATGAAACGGAGAAGCACATGTGGGCTCCCGGTGCTTAACTCTTGCCGCTGCCGCTGCCGAGGCCGCACAGTGCAGCCAGGCGCGGAGCTCCCCGTCCTCCCTCCGAGCCCTGCTCGGCTTTCCCGCTTACATCCTTAGCATTTTCTGTATAGTACCTAGGGCTGCTAGGGCATTTTTCTCCTCTTTAGATAGGCTCTGCTTTCAAGCAGTGTTTAAGCAAGGTTATTTCCAGCTCTGCAAAAAGTAGTGTGACCAGTCCTTACAGAGCTGACTCACTCGTTACGCAGACGAACACTTACCCAACGGGCTGGATTTGAACACGCAGGTGCGGTCTTTATTCGGACAGCCTTGTGCCTGGCAAAGAGCTGAGGAAAAAGGTGAGGTTTGGCCTAATAATCGCATTTAACACTTTTCTGTTATTTTGCAAACCTTGGCTGGTTCCAGCTGAAAGCATAAGGCTAGTTATTTAAACTACAGAAATAAATCTAAGCCCTGCACAGAGGGGGTTTTTTGGCATAAAGCATTAGGGGAAAAAAAAAATCTCTATACCCTTTTAAGAGCTGGGTCCGTCTGTCACCCAGGGTGCCAAAAAAAGATCCCATACAGCGACGTGCTTTAGTTTTCGATCGCATGCTCAATACATCAACCTCTCCCAAGGGAGGACTTGCTGCTCAGCTGAATTTCTCCAGCCTTCATTTCTTTTCTTAGAAAGCCAAGGTCAAGTAAAACCAGTTCTTCTGAAAGCTCATGCAGCTGCGAAAGAAAGAAAAATATGACGATAAGCATCTCCGATGGCTTTGGGATAACTTCTATCTGATCTTTCTCCTGAGACAAAATAGTTAGGTTATTTTCTCTCCTTGGCAATTGGATGTTAAAATGAAAGTTAATGAGATCAGGATTAAATGCCCTCGGGAGGGGGAAATAAGCCTTGATTTCTTACAAGATTCGGGAGCTTTTTACAAAATAAAGTCATGTGAACAGAAACGTAAATGGTTCAGCACAAAACTTCCCACAGTGCCTTTTATCTCCGAGCAGGGTGTACATGCAAGAAGAGAGGTGCGCTCACCGGACCTGGACGTGCAGCCATCTCCAGCGAAGCTGTCCATGAGGTGGCACTGCAGAGTCCTTCCCACTGCAATTTTTGGAAGACTTGAGCCGAAACTGGGCTGCAGCAATGGCACTACCAACCCTCGCGCAGGCACCAGCCGAGGTGCCGTTCTACCACGCTCATCTCAAGAAGGTGGCTGGTAATTTCTGCACAGCTGAGTAATTTTAAACAGTAGAGTTTAGAGAAAGGAGAGGTACCGCAGGTCCCTTCCAAGCATGCCACCGGCCCCAGAATCTACCACATAGGAGCATAGTAGAAGCAGGGCTGGTGTCACAGGAGAAATGCAAAGAAATGAGAAAATTCAACCCGTCAGGGAGGGAAATGCACAGGGGGCAATGCTAAAGTCAGCGGTCAGTCAATGTGTGTCATCTGCCACCTCCAGAGGTTATCCTAGCATCTCCCACAAGTTCCAGCTCAAGGGCTCAGTGCAGCACTGGGACATGGAGCCAGAATTACTCAAGCCAGGTCTCGGATACTTGCCAAAGCATTGCCACGGCCCCAGGCACCCTCCTGCATCACAGCAGACTGCAAAGACACCAGGGTTGATACGTTACTGGGTAGGAAGGAGGTTCAGGCAGCAGCAGATGCTAAAAATAAGTCATTTTAACAGGAGGATGCTCTGACCTGCAGTCATGTCTAGAGACCAGATCAGAAGCTCTGACCAGAAGTAGATTAAGGAGGACTGAAACAGCCTCCCACCCTGTTTTTTTGTCCATTGACAAAACAGGATGCATCAGGGAGGGGGCTTGAAGTGGTATAATAATCCACTTCAAATTCATTCTCTTAGCCCAGTTTCGATTAATTTCCAGCCGTTCTAACTGCAGATATTACAGTCAGGGGCAACCTGCAGGGTCCCCCTTGCTGGTGGTGGTCACCTCCCCACAGCTTCAAGGTTATTTTGCCTGGAGCTGAAGATGCCAGGTCAGCTCTTGTCTCATCCTCCACTTGTTGCACTGGGCTGGTGTTCCTCCAAACCCAATTTCCGCTGCTTAAGCTGAAAATCTCCCAGAAGTACAAGTTCTCCACTGTGATTTGTGCGTCAGGGCCCAGCAACTGCCCCCATGCCCAAGCGGAGGAGAGGAGAAGGAGGTGAAACCAGGTGGTTCTGCTGGAAATAGGAAGGACTCTGATCCTGCCCCGTGCTTGGCAAGATGTCCCCTGACCTGGTGTTGGTCTTCTCTACTTATAAACCTGAAGGAACTGTATGTTTCCCAACAAATTCTGCCGAACTCGCTTTCTGCTATCAACACGAAAACCCAACTACCTCCCAGATGCTGGTGCCTGTTTAGCCACCAACAGGGAAAAGACGCCCAGAAAAGAAAGAAATGCTAGGAAAAACTATCGCACACCTAAAGCATCTCTCCTAACACACTCGGCAGGCTGTGTTACAGGCTCTCACACGCTAGATGTCAGTAGAAGAATAAAAAAAGGAGACAAGCGCCCACACAAGCCTGACACCGGTTTCCACTGGGCCAGTAAAACTTACACGCAGCCTGATGCCAACAAACCCACTTGTTGCAGCAGTAACCAGGCTGGACAGAAGGTGGCAGGGAAAAGCCACCCAGGGGCAACTGCCTCTGCCTCTCCCGGCCCTCTGCGCCCGCACTGGTCCTGCAGCCGCAAGGTGCAAGCCCAGCCCGACCTGTGTCAGCGAAACCACAAGACAGCCGCAGACTAGCAAAACAGCACTTGCTTTTGCCTTTTTTTTTTTCTCCAGTGGGGTTATATGCTTCTGGCCCAGCACCTGACTCCTCTGATACAGCTGATATAACCTACCAGCATTGCTACCCTGCTTCTCCTGCAGACACAGCCCTCGTCTGAACGCAGAGGTTACGCAACGCGAACTAGCCCCGCAGGCACAATTTGCCCCTTGCTCCACCACTAGAAGAACAAGCTACACCAGACTACAGCACCTTTACACCCGCAGAAACGGTCCTGTGCTATCAGCTCTTGTATCTTTACAGCCGTAGCAATAAAATCACTGCAGCCCATACAGCGATACAGGGAGTGAACCTGGGTGAAGACCAGGCCCAAAACTTCACGGAAACATGTCCTTCCTGAGCTGCAGTGTGACCTTCTCCCAGCAGCTTTTATCCCCTTTTTGGGCAGAATTGAGAGCTGCGAGGTTCGGGGTCTCTGCTGGCTTCTTTGCGCAAGAAGCAGAATCGACTCTTGGGCCCTGGGAAAACTCCTGCCCCCTAAAATCTGCTCTCACGTCCTATAGATTCAGTTATGCCCCTTGTCTTCCCCGACTTTGGGCAACCTCCCCGTGCAGGGGAGCCAGCTAAGCCTTGGAGACGGACGGGCTCTGAGGGGGACCGCAGCCCACACCTCTCCCAGGCGATCAGCCTCCTCTTTCCCAGGGTCTAGGATTTCAGCCCCCTTCCCGCTCCAGCCTAAGGTGTCTCCTCCGCCTGCTGACCCTTCAGGACACAGTTCAAAGCCTCGAGCAGGAAAAACAGGAAAAGCCGCTCCAGCTCTCTCTCCGTTGACATAGTTTCGGTCTGCTTCTTGGTGTCAAAGACAGCATTCACCTCGGCGTCGATTTGTAGGCCCTACGCGCCGGCCGGTCCCGCTCGACAGATGCCGAGGGGCCCCAAGGGGATGAGGAGAAGGAAAGCCCCCCGCCGACGCGGCCTCCGGAGTCGCTGCCAGGCCAGCCGCCGAGGCGGCTTGGGGGGCACCGCCGCTCCCCCCAGCATCGGCAGGCAGGCTCCCCGTTTCAACCAAGAGGGGCAGGGTGAAAGCGCTCCCGCTGCCCTCCGGGCCGCTGGCGGCGTCCCCGGCGCGCTCCCAGAGCCCCCGGCGGGGGTTAGGCGGCCGTTGGGGAACTCGTTCCTGCCTCTCCCGCTTGCCTTCCCGGCCCCTCTCGCGGCTTCCTGGCTGGTGGCAGAGGCCCAGCCTAGCCCAGGCCTCAGGCCAAGAGGTGGGAGAGCGAATTACCCCCGAGATAAAAGGAGGCCGTCTTTCCCGTCGAGCAGGTTACGGGTCCTTACGGATCCTGCGCGTGTCTGCGAGGCTTCAGTTGACTTGCTGGAGCGAGCAGGGCAGCGCCGGGCGCCCGGGCGAGCAGTCAGGCCGGGCAGCCAGCACCTGCGGCGCTCCCAGTCACAAGGGGAAGCGACGCACTGGCCCAACTGGGACCTGGGAGCGTGGGTCTGGGCAACCCCGGGGAGCGCACGGGCCAGCCCAGCTGTCCCAGTGGACACCATGCCTCCAGCAAGGCTTATACCAGCAAAAGGTGCCCCAGCAACGAAGCACCCATCCCCTGGAGAGCAGACGCTGCGTCAGCTCCCAGCAGCGAAACGGAAGAAAGAACAGCACCGCTGGCTCCCGCTCCCGGCCAGGCCCCGGGCCCTCCAACGCCAAAACTGCAGCCCTTAGTGGCTGCAGCAAGTAGCTTCTTAATGCTCTCATCAACAGATCCCAAACCTATTCCTAATCCCTCACCTACTGATTTCCTACGGCTGCTTCGCACATGATTTACATGAAGCATTTCAGATCTTAGCAGCACGGGCCAGGTTTGCACTAATGACAGGAGACGCATGAGCGTTCATGTGACGCAGCCCTTCTGTGAAGCAGGGCCTTCAGGACTGCTCTGAAGAACCTCATTCTGATTTTTGGCTTCTCCAAAAAGAAACCACAGAAAAGAATTTCTCTCTCCAGGCCTCATCTGACAGGATCCTCGCTCTGAGGTCTCAGCTTCTAGCATAAAAGCAAGATGTTCTTCCAGATCTAACACTGTAGCTCCCAAGGGCAGATGTAGCATGAAGTGGGTGTATGTAAAGGTCCCCTCCGGCTCTGTCTGCCACCTCCTTCCTACCCAGATGGTATGAACTTCAGCTCCTGAATGTGCCAGATGTTTTCCCAACTGCAGTTGCAGAAGATGATGAAAAAGGCATGGGAGATCTGAAGCAGTCGGCTCTTTCCCACATCTCCTTCCCATTCCTTACAATGCTGTTTGCTGGGCCTGCCACCAAATTCTTCACCACCACACACGGGCGTAGATTTTCTACATCTCACAGGCATCATATTGACTTGCTTCATGCTTGGCTTCACTATCCGAGCACATGCTTTCCCAGTGTTCAAGACCGTCTGTCATTCAGCCCCCTCTTCAGCAGGGCATATCCACCTGGAGGCCTCGTGGCATTCACTGTTTATTTACATAGGGCACCGCACCCTCAATATTTTCAGGTCAGTTGATCCTTCAGATTCAACACCTTCACAATCACATTGCAGAGGTGCCCAGGTTATGCCCAGATCAGCAAGTCTCCTGTGCGACGATACTATCAACACTTTCGGTGAAGGTGAGACAGCCACGGAGGAAGGCTCTGGTCAGACTACAGCTCATCCTCGCATCAGCAGCCAGCATTTCCCACCAAGACACTGGCTAGCCCAACACACTGGGGATATTTCTCCAGGGCCAGGGGACACGGATCCATGACACATAAACAGACTGTTTTGGAAAAGCTCTAAAACACCCTGTCTGGATAAAAGCAGCTCTGAACATGCTGGGGACACGTTGGTCCTCTTTGTCCTGCTCTACCACGCAACAAGGGAAGGGTCCTGCAGCACCTTCACCCCTGCCCCACAGGGAGGACTGGAGGGACCTTGGCTCCCTGCGGCTGCCAGCCAGCCCCGCTCAGCCCTTGCTGCACGAGGTGCCATCGGCAGGAGAAGGGGGACACACGTTGCATCTCTGCTCCCACCCTGCTCTCGCAGAGAGGCGAGGATCAGAGTATAACGCTGGACCCAAGAAGAAACGGCCCTTTCCCTTGCCTCCCTCCCACTTTGGGCAATGCAACAGTCACTTTACAGCTTAATGTAAAGCAGTGTTGGTAAATATAATGAAGTCATAAAAAGAAGGAAAAACCTTAGCACTCCTGCACCAAAAGCGTTCGAGACTCTCACGTGACTGTACTTTCCCCTCAGCTAAACTGCCACTAGTGCTGGATGGACTCCGATTCCCATGGGAACTCATCCACTTTCTGTTTATCTTGAATGCAATAAAAATGTTATTAAAAATAGAACGGAGTACAAGAAGCTGAAAAAAACCTCAACACCTGATGCTGTTCCTCTCCGTTGTCTGAAATCTAATAGCTCAGTTCTGGGAACAGGCATGTCGGTGCGATTACAGCTCAGACACTCCCAAACTTTGTCTCAAACAAGAGCTGAAACCAGATTATACTTCTGAAGAGCTGAAACATTTTGTTTTGCGATTTAAGCAGCAGGTATGGCAGCGCCGTCCTGTGAATTGCCGCACTGCCCTGTGATCACAGGCGCCGGGCTCCGGCAGGGACCCAGGTCCCCACGCACACAACAGGGATAATGGAAGTAGCATGAGAACAAAAATATCAAAAATCGTGAGACATTCGGATTTTGCAGTAAACGGCAGCCTTATAAAAAACCTAAACGCTGCAGGAAAGACTATTTTTGTAATATTCAAATGGTGTCCAAACTGCATAAAAGCGGGGAAAGTGTCATAAAACGTTGTTTGAACTGAAGCGCCACGTGGGTTTTGTAGTCCCGAGGCGCTCAGACCGTACACCCAAATAAGCTGAGCTGTGAAATTCAGAGGTGATTCCAGCCCCATATTTTGAAGGAGAAGCTTTGAATTAAGACGAGGGGGTATAAAAAGCAGCAGGCTCTGAAATCCACGCAAAGCAAAGGCGAGGAGGGAACGAGACACAAGTTCATCCTTCCGCTAAGCCTCCGGGTCCAGGCTCGCTGCCGTTCTGCCAGGACCTGTCTGCCAGGGCAGCTCCATTCCTGCTACAGGAGCAGAGAAAGTTTCTTTAGCCATAACTGACTTTTACGCATTTTCACACGTTTTCGTAACACTCCCATAAACAGGTTTTTAATACAGTCCTTTTTCTCTGACGTGCTGCACGTTAAAGATTAGCAGAGCCATTTTATTGCAGGTAGTAAAAAACCCCTGATGTCAAATATCTTAACAAGCACAGCACTCCGTCTGCAAAGCCTGATGGCCAAATGTATTTGTACTCTGCAGCCTGTCAGGGAGAGAGGGAACAGATAGGGAGATTTCTGGGAAAACATCTCAGATTTTATATGCTTTTTCGAACAGATGAACAAAACCTCAGAGACTCCTCTCCAGCTACAGTGGACGTTCAGCACTGCTGAACGTAGGGAAGCCAAGTTACCTGCCAAGCTCCCTGTCCAGGCCCTTCCCGAGTCTGATGGAGCACTAGCTGTTTCCCTCAGCATCTTTGTGGCCACAAGGATGAGCCGGATTTGTGCTTGGGAAATGCCAGCTTTTAAGGAAAGAAGGAATTCAGATTCAAGTCTTAAAGTCTTCTGAGTAAGTCTCCATGAGGTTGTTACTTCCCCTGTCGATCTTGTGCTTTCTGGTGCCTTCCTAGCTGTAAGAAACGGAGAGGAGAAGATGGTGAAAGCAAGCAACATAACAGCACGTCATGCCACGCTCATAAAACACTGGGGAGAAAGTGCCACTAAGTGAACAAGGGCACGGGGGGAACCTCAGCCTAATGACAGCTGTGAAAACGAGCCTCTGCTACTGTGTGGTCAGAGCATGTCAAGCTCTTAATCAGGGGCAGCTGGAGGAAGGGGGCTTGGCAGCATTGCTCTGCCTCCCCCCGCAGCTCCCTGCCCTGCCCGCTGCTCTCCCCAGCCTCATCTTTTTCCCATTTTGCCCACTGTGTTTGCACGCCCAGAACCCCTAATAGGTACCATGTGTGGAGCAGCGCTTGCACGGCATTCCTCACCCAGCCCGAACGCAAGAGGAGGAACGTGCTGCTGAGCATCACGTTGAACTCGCAGAGGAGAAAACTGGGCTGCTGCCATCCCGAATGCTTTCGGGAATACAAGCGCCGCCCCCGCTGATTATTCGGTTTCCTACGCTTTGGCTTGCTTTCAGAGCGTGGCCGCTGCCTGAGAAACCAGGAGAGGACACATGCATGCAGAAGTAGCCCACTCTGCCAGGAGAGTAGCTGGCAAAATTGTTCCTGCCTATGGACTGAGGTGGAATAGTCTTGTGCAGTTCTCCATGAGCCCTGACGCCCTTCCCGCTTCCTGCCCTCTTTCCTCTTCCCGCCATGCTCCCCGTGCTGCGGTGCCCCCTTCCCAAGGAAGCGTTGTACAAGGGCTCATCCACCCCAGCCCATTTGCCACCCTGAGAAGGGCGATGGTCTGCTCACACTGCTCTGATCTTTGGCTATGCTAATGAGGGGAAGGCATCCTGCAGACCACCATAGAAGTCTGAAAGCAACCAATGCTCCTGCTAATATTGCAAACCCAGGCCATCCTGCAACTCCAGGACCGGCTCACAGAGAACCACTGAAATGACGTTTCAGAGAGAGAATCCACCATAAAGTCCTGAGGCCCCTCAGTGCCTTTATTCCTTCTGCAAGCCCCAGTGAAATAAGCAGAGCTATCTCTTCACTTTCCCATGACCAACTTCCCCAGAAAACAGCAGAAAATACAAGCGCTGATGATAATTCATCTGACAAGAAGTCAGGAGACACTGATTAAGTGTCTCATATCACTAGGGATCATGGATAATTGAAAAGATAGACGCCTTTACAAAACGGGCAGGCAGTCTCAGCGTGAATTTAGAGGAGATCAAGGGAGAGATAACAATGTTTGTATCCTGAGATCCACGACAGCCTCACGGTGGAGCTGGCATCACTGATTCCCCACCACTGCTGACACACACTCACACACACCATTGTTGCGTTTGCAGTGTTCCCTTCTGCCACGTCCGCCCTTGCAAGGACATCCAGTTGGCCAAATGTGACATTTCCCATTCAGACGGCCACATGGAGAGTGGTGCACTCCTGTGAAGGACTGAAAAGGGAAAGGATGAAAAGGGATTTTCAAAAGCTGTTAGTCCTAGCTGATTTCTGGTCCCAGTGAAGTGAACGATCAGACTTGAACAGAGAAGCTGTTCTGCTACTGATCACCTGTAGAAATTACCCCGTGGCCCCACTCCCTCCAACCATACCTCCAGCCAAGGCATCCCCACGCACCGTCCACTGGGAGTCTCCTTGTTTAGCAGATGGGAAGCAGCCTCTTTCTGAAGGTGCTTCAACCCTCCAAGACCAGAGACAGTCCTCTCGAAGGTCACCTCTTTCTCCACAGACCAACGCAAACCCTTCAGCTTTCAAGACTGGGTGGAGTAAATCCAGGTGCCCACAAACAAGCTAGAACCAGCACCCACCTCCACAGTGTCTTACAAGGGCAATGCACCACTCAGCTTTCATTCACGGCCACCCCTCACAAGCAGGATCCACCCCATCTGTGTCCTTTTAACAATGACATGCAGGATAGTGCCATGTATACACACAAATACATACATACATATATATATATCTACACAAATATACATATAGAATATATACGCTTTCTATAAAGGCAGCCACAGCCCAGCACTGCTGCAGCCAAGTTTCTTTTGGAGTAAGTCAGCAGCCACCAGTTTCTCTAGCATGCAAGTCCTGCCTCACTGATCTCTCCAGATGGCTCTGATTAAGTTGATTTCTCCTGGCACCTAAATAGTGGTGAATACTCTTGAAAGTCGTATTACATGACACCTTTTATTAAGCCCTCAGCACCTGCTTCAGACCAATCTGAGGGGGCTCATTAAAAAATCCCCACGTTCTGATACTTCAGTAACACTTGCCGCTTTCAGAATTAGTGCTAGAGAGGAGATGCTCTGAAGCCAGACACGGAAAAGCTGGACCTGTTCAGTCGCCTATCCAGAGCAACATAAACTTGGAACTGAAAGAAATGGCTTCCTTGAAGGAGAGCAGACTGAAAGTGATGGGGTGTTTGCATAATGAACGTGAGCAGGGTACAACAAACAACTCCCAGAGGAGCAGAAAATTGTAAGGCTTTGTCAGGAGAAAGTTTCTCAGTAACATGAGGGAGCTGCATCCTGGAAGGCCATTAAGAACCAGAACGGGAAGGCAGAAATAGGAATCGGTGTGCTGTCAGATCATGCTGTAAAACCCAGGGAGCTTTGAGGAACCACAGCTGGAGACCAGCATGATCACCGGACACTTCAAAGGTCTCACTGTTCACCTCCAACTCGCACACACTGCCTGGGAGGCATCTGTCCTTGCAACTGAGGCCAGAGGAAAGCTAGGCTGTCAGGTTGGACTCATGCACAAAAGAAAGATTGTTCTCAGGAAGTAGCTCCTAAGGACAGAATTTGCTTTTAAAGACTATAAGGGGAGATGGGAAGTAAAGGCTGTAGTTATTCCATTGCCACCTCGTGCAGAGTTGGTGCCATCTCTGTCTGGAACAGGGTCATTCTGGGTACTGTTGAAGGCAGGACTTGGGACTGGATGGATGGAGCTGTCTGATGCAACCTGCCAGTTCCTCTTTTCGAGACTGACTGCAGACTACGGCACCTGCAGAACAAAACAACAAGCCTGTTCTTCCCTCTCACTGGACCCAACCCAGTCTGAGGCACTCGCGTCGCACCATGACCCTTGCCAAATAAGATGCAAGACAAAGGCTGCACTTTCCTGCAGGATCCCAGAATCCGACCTGCGCTACAAACACGGCACGCTCAGCCTCTGGTCCTGCCTGACCACACTGCCGTTCATCATGCTACAGAGGCCTTGCCTATGGCCAGACAATGCATGCAATGCAAAAGGACCTGTCCTGTTCAGAAGTGCAGCCCAGCAAAGCATTGCTCTGTCTTTCGCCTCCCTTCAGTCCCCCTTTCTCTTGTTTCTTTTTGCTGGTGCAAAGGTGGGATTTCCATGCTGAGTTCAAGCTTGCTACAATAATCACAAGAGCTATCTTCCAGCTCCCAGCAACGCTCAGTGAAACGGATCTCACTGGTCTATGCTAAACTCTTCCTAAACTCATCAGGGGGAAAATGCCTTCCAGATGGTGCCTTGAAAGTGAGGACCCTCTGTTTTAGCTTGCAATTTGAGCACTTTTTGCATACACATGAAAATCTACCATAAATATAAATGCTGCCCTACTCCACCGAGCTGTCCTCAGACTCAATAGCCCAGAGCTCTATTACTCGAGTATGGGTGCTTTTCATTAACTAAGGTGGTTTCTAGGATCCAGTATCATCTAGTCTCCCACCGGTGCTACAAAGGGACATTTTTGCTTCCTTGGACTAAAACTAGTGGCCAGATTTTAATTGCCAGCAGATGACAAGAGGAATAGTATATGAGCTTCCCACACAATATAACTTGTTGCACTGAAGTAATTGTATCCAAATGAGTTTGCATTTAATGATGGTCTCCCCCAGCATCCTATCACTTCCATTCTGCCACTGCCTTCACAATGGGGGCACTTTGGGGTCTATCTGCACACATCAGCTACTCAAGAGTGTCCTCAGCTGCCTGGAGCAGGCAGTCCTCTCAGTGACCCGTGCTACGCATAGACACGTTATGCGTATGTTATGTGAGCTATCATGACTACAGCATAATATATTCTAAGACTCCTGTTGACACAAATCGTGAAAGGGGGGCTAGGGACCAGAATCAAGACCCCAGCCACCAGGTCATCCAGTCTCAGCAAAGCTTTCAAGCACATACCTAATTTCAAACATACTCCTAATCCTCCACTAAGCAGAGCAGGCTTCAGCATGTACTTAAATCTGTTGTTGAATTCGCATTCCACTTTCTGCCATATTTAATGGTTCAAGGTATTCCCAGGTTCAGGAGGGTGCAAGATCCTTGAACAACCACTAGCAGCTACTGGAACAAAATCCAAGCTCCGATGCCTGCCCGTCCACACGTATGTCCACATACAGCTGTAGGCTGCCAGTTCAACGTACTCCTTGATTATTGTTTCTGGTGGCAGTAGATACATGAAGTAGACACTGAGTACCTCATCTGCATCTGCATGTACTCCTCTAAGGATAGTTAATGAATCCATAAGGACTTTGCAGTTAATAGCAGTAGTCCCATTACACATCCCCAGGGCCTGTATCATCCCTGATTCAGCTAGGTCTTTAGAAAGCTTTTCCTTTCTTCCCCCTCAAACATGAAAAGCTGAACTTGGATTAGAGGTTGGAGGAGCTGTGCTTTAATCTGTGCAGTCAGTATGGTTTACTGAGGCTGATTTATTCCATTGGACCGAAATATGGCAAGAACGTTTCTTGACCTGATCCCATTCCTCTCAACAAGCAAGTCCTCCTTGTGTGTATGAGGACAGCTGGGACACTATGGGAACTCAGGAAAGCCTACCACACAGCTAACCCGCTCTCCATCCCTAGATGTGTTAAATTAAAGCACTTTCCTTATAGACACACTGCTGTCCATGGATCCTTCAGCTGTGAACCGTATGACCTGTCTGAAAATAAATAAGCTCAGTACTGAAAAGGAGTCACTAATCTATCAGCAATGGCTTTCAGTGGAGATACCTGGTGACAGAAAGGTCAAGCTCAGAATAACTGATGTTTCAGAGCAGATTCCCGGCTTCACCGTGGGGAAGTTTTTTCTCTCTCTCCAGGGAAAGGGTGGCCCCAAAAGCAGGCAGGAGGCAAGACAACCTGGATTGCAGTCTTGCTGCTTACACAGCCACGGGAGAAGCATGAACAGGGATGTAATTTCCTGACACCTTTATGTCCTGTCACCAAGATGAAGCCAAAAACTTCTTGGAGTGCTTTATAAAATGCTTTAGGAGACTGCAGGTTTCTGGTAATCTCCAAAATGAAGATGAATGAATTCACTGACACCTTGTCCAGGTCACGGACTGCTCTATGCTCTCTTCAGAAACGCTGCGTTCCTGAAAACAAAAGCAGAGACATGTCTCTGAACTCATTGGCACAGGTTTAGTGTTGGTTTCTAAGCACAGGTGCGGGGGCTGGGGCAGGGTCGATAACTCCCTTCCCACTGGCTCAGCCCCCAGCCAGGATCTCTGTACAAACCGGACTCACAATCATAGCCAGTGCAGCAGCTTCCCCATGACAGTCGTGGCCAGAGGCTCAAGAAATGTGAGCTTCCTGGGTGGAAATTTAGACTTCTGCTATCAAAAGCTTCCCCAGCATCACAAGGAGCAAGAAAATGCCAGGTCCACTTAGGCATGAAATTCAGAACACCTGCTTCTTTGGAGAAGGGAGTGGGTCAGCTTCACACAGGTCTGATAGGTGGTAATTACTGCCCCCCATTTAAATTACAGGCTAATTTGCTTATGCTGCAGGATAATCAGACAATGTGACTCTAAAGCTGCCCAGAAGGCAGAGTAAACCTTCCTGCTGGGGCTGGGCTTTTGGAGGCCTTATTGTCATTCCGATTTTGTTCTGTTCTGGTGTGTGGCCTTTACGGCTTTGGGCATGGGCCAGACCTCCTATCTGCACAGGGTTTCCACCCCTTGAAGTTTTCTTTCTGTAGGTGTTGAGAACAGAGAGATCATTCAGATTAAAAAATCAATTAAAAACAGAGGTCAGTGCTCCACCCCAGGGTGCCAAGACCTTGAAGGGTAGGTGGGGGACATTCAGTCACCACAGTCAGGTGACAACCAAGAGCCTGCAAAACCTGATATCTGCTATTCCCAAAGGTACCTCCAAGCTGATTTCTCAGCTAGTTTCTTCTGCACCAAGCACCAGTGCGGGCACTGCCCTACTTTACATCACCATGACTCGACCCATCTGCCAGACGTCTGCACCACCCAGCATGAAGACACCATCCGCCATCACGTTTCCAGTCTGGTGGCAGCATGCTCTGTACTGCAGGACTACCTGTTCAGTTCCCCGTTCTGGGAATGAGCTCCACCAAAAAGCACATTTATGGGTGCTTTTATAGCACCTTTGTAATTGGCTTGCATTGCTTTGATTACATCAGGCAGAAACCAAGAGACCAGAAGCAATATGAAAACTGCACAGATAAGCCCTCAGGACCTGCCTGCCCTTGTCTTGCACCCCAGCCACCTTCTCCAGCTTCCAGCCTGCTAGGATTTTTTGCTCCCTTCACCCAGAAGCAAGAAAACAAGAGAGAACTAGCTTTAACTAGGAGCATCGCGTATGCCTAGCAGCCTTTCTGCAAGGCACAAAGACTTCACTGCACCTGTTTTCTGGAAAAATTCAACGAGAAACCAGAAAGCTAATACCTTGCCCGAGGACATGCAAAGAGATAGCAGGAGAGCCAAGACAGCAGAGCTGCCATCCTCAAGGCCTTCCAGCATTAGTTTCTCCTTTCAGGCCCAGCATGGGAGGGAGGAAGACAGACAGACTGACTCTAACATGTTATTAGAGGCCCAGCACTGACGGGAGCTGAGCACAAATCTGTTTCCCTCTCTGCATACAGACTCCATGATGTTTTGCAACAGGTCCCCTTCAGAGGAAATCCAGAGCAAACTGTCTTGACTTATCTCAGCAGGGACCACTCTCTCCCTGCTGCCAAGACCTGCTCTTGCTCCCACCTGCCTTGGCTATGTCCAAGTGAGGATGGCAGGAGGATTACGGTCTCAACTGTTCCCAATATGCCTGTTTACAAACCCTGAAGCTTCACAAAATTTCCCCAGAAAGCTCTTATCCAGGCTGGCCAGTAGATGGGGATGCAAGAGCAGCCAACTTTTGATCTATGGGGGACTGCTTCCATCCAGTCTAGCTGCCTCCTAATGACTGTCCAGGGGTTAGATGGGATCATCTGCTCCTGTGGCAATGTCTGTACCAGACCCAAAACGAGAGGAGCTTTCTCTTTTGTTAGTTCTCAGATAGGGGGAGCATAGCCTAGAAACAGGGAAAACACCCATGGGATTAAGTCTCTGGCCATAGGACAGTGATTGTAGGTGATAAACCCTGAAATAACTCTACCAGAGGCCCCTGTGGTCTCTCTATCCCTCAGTCTGTCTGATAGTCTAGGGCAAGGAGACCCATCCTCAACCTGAGCACCCTGGCTACCAGCTGGAAAGGTCTAAGGGAATCAAGAAAGCAGGTCTGACGCTTTGCTGCTGGCTGCAGCACCGCTAATGGATGCAAACAAAGAGCCTAGAGTGGTCCTCTCCTGAGAAAGAGAGCCCCAGAAGCCATTCACACTTCCCCAGCTTGCCCATACCTATATGCTGTAACCCATCACAACGATGCCCCAGAGACACTCAGGCCCACGCTTTCCAAACCTGGGCTTGTTCTGCTAAGATGCTACATGAAGGAGAGGTAATTTGGAAACCTCAGGAACGGCCTGGAGCCACTATGAAAACTCCCTCAGCCTCCCTCAGTCTTCCTCTGTGCCATGAATTCCCATCAGAGCTTTTCCTTTACTATTTGCTCAGTGGATGAAGGAGGACAGCAGCTAGGGCGGGCAACAGCGAATACCAGGAGACTTTCTAGCAGAGCAAAGGCACGTTTTAATTTCTGCAGGGTGCTGGTGCCTTCTGACCCCGGCACCAATACACAAAGCTTTCCTCACTGGGAACCGGGGCAGCCAGTTCTGAACAAACTCAGAGGCCGACTGCTTTCGCCCTACAAAGTAAAGAAACAGGAATGAACAATGAGTGACACTCAGTGCCTTGCCCCTGAGCTTTGCAATGTCAGGAGCTGTCATTATGTCGATGTGTAATTATACCATTAATTACTGACCATAAAGCTCTAAAGAAAACAGACCTGAAATGAATATAACACTGGTGCAAAGTCCTAAGAGATAGGTCTTTGGCTGCTAAGGTACTGTGGACCAAACTGCATTTTCTAAACCAAGACTGAATTTGCAATTAGCTCTCCTTGTTGTCCAAGTCTGACAAAAGACCTTCCTGCATTTAATAGTGAGAAGGGATGTCTCTAAACAGCCATCAAATGACAGAGGCTTACAAAAAACCAACTCGAGTAGAGCGGAGGGACCAGAATCCCAAATGTCACTTTGGGCTGAACTGGGCTCTTGTTTGGTTTTGGATTTGCTGCACACTCAATGTACATCTCTGAGCAAGTCACTTAATCTGACCCTGGACCAAGGTTTAGCTGTCTGTCAAATGTAAGAATAGAGCTTTGTCTCCCTCACAAGGACTTGGAGGTTTAATTACTGGCTGTGCCAAGATGCCCTTAGGTGGAAGCTGCAATGCAAATGCAAAGTATCATTATTAGAGCTTAGCAAATAACTCAAATGTTTTTCTGCAGCAACTCCCTCCAAAAGAAATTAGATTCCTTTCTGGTGTGCTTGGGCATCTTTCCAAGCTCTTTTGTTGTGACACTAGCAAGTGAACAGAGAATTACGAACATGAAGGTAATTCACCAAAAGTCAGTGCCCAGCTCCTAAAGCTGAGCGTTCGCACTGGAGCCTGACTCCCATCTTAGGCCTTGTCCGTACGTGTGAAATCTGCACCAGCAAAGGGCTGTGATGGAGCTACATCCAGCAGCTCCCTGCTGTAGGATGCCCAGGTCGGCAGCCCACAGCCGATCCGGCCCACTCGAACAACTCCAGCCCTCCGAGGACGGATGGTCAGGGGCCAGATAGACCGTTCCAGCAACCTTCTCCCACTACACTGGTTCCCATGTGCTTGAGCGATGGGTTTTGTGCCAAAGCCAGGTCCAGCCGTGTGCTGGGAGATGCGTCCTTTGCATCATCGGGAGAGGTGCACCCAGTCACCTGCTGGGACGGCACAGGAGGGCTGGTCGCACAACAGGAACAAAGTCATTCCCATCATGGTCTAAGGCCTTCAGACGCTGACTTAGGAAGTCCTGCAGCCTGCCCCACCAGGGCCTCTAGTCTTAGTCTTGCTGCGTCAAGTTGGACGATGATCTCCTAGAGAGAGGTTCCACAGTCGGCAATGTGAGGCCTGGTTGTGCAAGGCGTGGGAAAAACAGAAATCAATATGACAGAGAGGGGTTTTGCTAACAATATTTTCATGGGAAAAAACACATCCCAATCAGCCCAAGCTGTCCAAATCCCGATGATTTGAGCTATTTCACACCAGTCTCTGAAAAGTCCAAGATGAACGTTTGCATCATAAATTCTTTAGGATGGATATTCTCCGGGGTTAAACAGTTGCCATAAAGCTCTGAGAGTTTAGGAGGATTTGACAAAACCTCCCGGCTCCTGCTGCAAGCGCTCCGCTACCTTCCTTCCTGGCCGCGCGCTGAGCGAGCACCGCCGGCCCCGACCTCGAGACGCGCGGGTACGTCACAGCGCGCCCGGCCTCTGCAACAGCCTCGTGCGAGTGGAAGCAGCGCGGGGGAATATATTCAATTAGCTTTACAGAAAACATTTGCCTGAAACTGGATGCTGTGTGAAACTCCTGAACTCTCCTTTTGCTTTCCAGAGCTGGGGGCGAAGGGGAAAGAGCTTTTTTCTCTTCCAGTTCCCAAGCTGCGCGGCGTCAGAGCGCATGTGGTTTGGCTGCGCGCAGCCAAAGCGTGATTCAGAAGCCGGCAGCTCCCTGTGCACACCCCAGCCAGGCCCTGCTCAGGAGCCGGTCGCAGCCCCCGGGCCCAGGCCCAGGACACAAAACTACAGTGCCGAGGAGCTGGCAGCGGGCACGAAGCCCACGCGGCGTTTGCATCCATCTCCCTGGCGCAGGGATGCTGCACGCTCCTGCAGCAGCTTTCAGAGGGCTCCTTCCAGGTCCGGCTGGGGGAAGGACGAGGGGCAGCCGAGGCTGCGACGGGGGATACCCGCTGGGCATCGGTGCTGGGGTGCCTTCCTTGCATCCGCGTTGGCACGGCAGCTCCTCCTGCGCGCTGCCGCTTTGCTGTTACCCTGAAGCTAAATCTGCCCGAGCCGGTGCCGCCTTGGCAGAGCAGCGCCTCAAATCCCAGATCCTTCCCCTGGGCTCTGACGAAAGCGTCCTCAGCGCCAACCAGCCGGCTCCCCCTGACGCCCGCGGTCCTGCCGCAGCACGTCCGGACGAGGCTCCGCCGGCCTCGGCCCTGCCCAGGCGCGGCAGCGGGTCCGAGCCGTCAGCTACAGCGTCGCCCGACTGCCGCGCCTCGCTTTCTGCGCCCGGTTAACAGCAAGCCCCTCAATGCGATTTATTCCATCTGATTAACTTCTCCTTCCCTCTGTGGCTGGTTTCTGCTCCAAGTCTCACCAACGCAAAGGCCCAGAGCTGGCTGCCCAGCCGTTTGGTGCAGCGGTCGTCTTTCCCGCGACGCAGCTGCCCGGCCCTTCTGCGCAGAGCAGCCTGATCTGCTGCAGCGGGCAGCCCCTGTGCCGAGAGGCATGGCTAAAACCAGCCACAACGCACACAGCGGCAAAACCGAGCTCCTGTCCCATTGTGAACTCCTCTGAGGTTTTTTTTGTTTGTGCGCGTCTTCTTTTTTGTTTTTTTGGGGGATTTTGGATTTAAATATTAGCAATTATGGAAACAGACGGAACTTCCATTTAATCTGCTTTTCCTCCTCTGGCTGGGCATTTCCATCTCCCATTCTACCTCGCAAGGGTGTTTTCAGCCTTGCCACTGCTCCGCAGGCTCGGAAGTGTTTGCAGTCCACCACCACGATACACAGAGCGGAAACTGAAGCGGGGAGGGATAAAGATGGGTGTTTTTCATCTGCAGCTGATGATCCTGGATGTGACATGAGGGACGACTTGGGCATGATTTTTCAGCAGAACCCACCATCCATCATCTTCTTAGGAGCTCCGCACACCAGATGCCTTTGGTGTTCCTCACGTGAGTCTGGTCCCCTGTCTGCAGACGTCCTAATGCCTGTGTGGCCCGTGCCTGCGCTCCCAGCTGAGCCGCAGCCTTACAAATCCCTCGTGGCCCCGGCACATGGTTTCTGAGAGAGGGATCTGCCATACAGATTGTGACGACGTGAAAAAGTAAGACCATTTATAATTACAGAAACCCGTTGCAAATTAGTTAACAGCACAAGCCTGCACCAAGGCCAAAGCTGCTAAAAGTCTGAAGCCTTTCAGCCAAACCACTCTCAAGCCACAACAAGTCAAATAAATGAAGTTAATAAAATACCCTTGAAATGAAACACAGGTCATGTACTTGATCTGCATATTTATAAAAGCCTAGTCTAATCCATCCAAACTTTCCAGAGAAAAGATCTCGCTGGTCTTTGATCCTGCCTGTGCTTCTTCAGGGAGTATCAGTTTGCTTTCAGCAAGTTAGATCAGATTAAAATTTACCTTAAAAGCAGCAAGGTCCACACCGAGAGAGGAAGTGTCTAACCGCCATCTCCGTGAACCCACACGATGCCGACCATGCACAGCCCCTGAGCAGTGCTTCAGCGCACCGAAGCTTAAGGGAGTGTTTCTAGGCACCTTTTTTGCACCATTTTTAGGGAAAACAAATGTTATGATCTCACAGGCAAACTGTCTGCTGCCGCTCAGCCTGCACCAGCAGGATTTCCAAGATACCCCTCTTTGCTGAACGGCAGAGAGCCCAGTCTTAGCGCTGCTCCTGCAAAGGGAAGGTCCCACGTTGCAAAACCACCACCACGGCAACTTTTGCTTAAAAGACAAATTACCAAACCTGCCTGTTGGGCAGCAGCATAGCAGAGCAGCCACCGCACCGAGCGGGGATCCAAGGCGAGATTTCATTCCTGGCTCTGCCGCTCACCTACGGAGTCCCCTTCCCGCTCCCCTCCTCCTCGCCTGCCTTCGGTGCCGGAGCTGTGAACCGTACGCAGGTTGTGTAGCACCTCTTCCCCAAGGGTTAAGCTGTGAGCTGTTGCAGCACCTGCCTATCCAGCATAACAGTGCAAGATCAAATCTTAGAAGCACCGAGCCCCTCTGCCCCCAAAGTCCAACTAAACCTGCCAAAAAACATCCAAGATCCTCACGGCAAAATATAAGACCTTCTCTTGGTAACTCAATTTGTCCAGCGCTGGGGACACTGAGGTTTCTGCAAAAGTCTCACGTTCCCCGCTTTTGCATTAGGGAATCCCACCCACAGCAGCAATGGAAGCAGGAAAAGCATCCCGTGGGGCTTGCACACCCGGATCGACGGGGCAGGGCGAAGGCAGCAGCGCCCAGGAGGCTTCAGGAGACCCCCCCACCGCCGCTAAAACTATCCTAGCGCAACGGTGCTCCGGGAGGGCGGCTTTCACAGACAGCTCAGCGCAGGCCCCTCGGGGAGAGGTGGAGCGTGCCTCCTCCCCGGAGGGCTTTGAAGCGCAACTCGAGAGGCAAAACCTTGCCGTGCGGGAGCACCTGGGTAGCTATAAACAACGCAAGCTGTCAGCAAGCTTTCTCCCAGCAAAGGAAGGGATTTGGCAGGGCGGGTGTGAAGGAGTGCGTCGTAGGCTGAGAGATTAACGGCTTCGCCCAGGCTGAAGAGTCAGGGGAGGAAAAGTCTCCGAGTCGTCAGGGCTTGGAAGTACAAGATGCTTGTCTGCGATAGCAGAGCTCAGAGTCGCTCTATGCGTTCGCAGATATAAATACTTGTGCGAACACAAGGGAAACCGCAAATATGATCCATCCAAAAACTTGCCCAGGAAGTGGCTCCAGAGATTATCATCTTGGCTACAGGGTACTAGAAAAACATGATTTCACGCCAGCAGGACCGGTGGTCTGATAATGTCTTGATGAGGTCAGGGAGGGGGAGTAAAGATGGAAGAACCATTAAGACAAAAAGCTATTGTTGTTAAAAAAGCCTCTTGTCCAGACCACGTTCCTGCAGATGGTGGCTTAACCCCCACCCCTGCCCCTTCTTTCTGATCAGGATTAGCAAACACTATTTCTAGCTCTCCAGGAACCAAAACAGCAGCTCCAGGCTCCAGCCCAGCTCTCCAGTTTGGCCGGTGCATACATATACCAAGCACACCGACACACCTCGCTGGTCCACCCTGATCAGAGCCAATGGACACCAGGTTTGCCCAAGCATCGCTCTTACAGCAGAGCAGCCACCCAGCACCGGCGCTCTCCAGGGTCACCCGTACCCTGTTTGGAGCCTGCAGGTGTGCAACGAGCTGGTCCTCTGGACTGCAGATCCAAGCCATTTCCTCCCTCCAGAATTAAAGGGCCCTTGGGACCTCTCCATGAAACACCTCTCCCTAGGACAGCGTCCCAGGGGACTGGCCAGCAGGACGCCACTGCCTGCTTTCCACTGCTAGCAGCCCCGTGAGCAGTCCCTGCTCTCCGGTCCAGCCACGCTGCCGCATGCTTCCTTCAGTTTGGACTCTTCCCGAATAGCCACGTAGCGCACGCTGCTGAGATAACCAGCTTGCAAAGAACATCGCGAGGCACAGCTTGCTCTAGCAAGCACCACGTGACAACCTGGGCAGCCCGGCTGCTTGCGAGGGCTCAGGCCCCGGCTCTCCTCCGAACTCTGCAAGCCCTCCCTGCTCTCCCCACCCCATCATCCACAGCCTCGGCTGAGTCAGTGCCCGTACACGTGACGATGAAAATAACGCTTTGTTTTTCTGGCGATCGCCTTTGCACTCTGGAGACAGCACACTGCATGCTGTCACTTTGCAAACATGCAAGCCTGGAGCTCTCTTGGCTGCGGAGGAAACGCAAAGTGAGCAAGCGCCATCGAGGGTCAGAAGTCAGAAGGTAAGTCAAAAAGCCACAAGCACACAAACATTTGCATGCACACACACGCACACTTCATGCTTTTAGGCACAAGGACACCTATCTGAACCTTTGCCTTTGGTCTTGGCTCAGGCCTGGACTGGCCTGTTGCTGAACAGCAGCTCAGGCTCTGCTCGCCTAGGACCGAGCAGTGCAATGAGGGCACTGAAAAGAGGCAACCTGACTATCAAATTCCTCCCCTCCCCAAACCTAGCCGAAGACAGCAGTGATGCAGAGCTACTTGGGCAAGAAGGCGTTTGGGGTGGTAAAACCATCCTCACTAACCAAGTCCCACAGCCCTGATGCCCTGGTGCCAGCTGGCAGCGTCGTGCTCGCCGGGCAGCGAGGCCGAGCCAGGCTCCAGCTGGCAGGACCGCGGCCAGCAGGGGCAGCAGCCAGGCTCGCAGGCAGCGCGGACGCTCGCCCCGGCCTGGGACACTGCCACTGCCTCCTGCTGGGCCCCGTTCCCGGGGGGACGCTGGCACCGGTGCCGGGCGCTTCGAGGTCATCGCAGGGGCAAGGCAAACCTCGTTCCATCTCGGTGCTGCTGTAAGGATAAGCTGGCGTGTGAGCAGATGCTTCCTCGCTTGAAACGGGTTTTAGTGGGCTGGAGCCCTGGTTTGACAGCAGCAGAAGTAGGGCAGAAGGAAAGCTGCGATAAGCCTGTAGTTACACAAGAAGTTTGTGCAGAGGAAGCAAGCCCAAGCCCTACGTTAGCATCCCAATCACAGCACGGACAGTCCTTCCTCTGCGAACTTCGGAGGGGTGCTTGGACAACAGACGCTGTGGAGGTGCCAGGAGTCATGACTGGAAGCAGGATGGCCCTGGCTCCTTCCCTCCAGGGCCAGGGAAACGCCGGAGGAGATAAGAGCCTCCCCCTGCTTTCCCACTTCTCCTCCTGGGGCCCGAGAGCCAGGGGCAGGGGTGCAGCCCACAGACCCCCCCACAGCCTGTTGTTAACCACCGAGAGCTGCAGCCCCAGCACTTGATGTCGGGATGAATCACTCACTGACCTCCGCCTTCTAGAGCGTTCGGTTTCTAATTTTATGGGCTGTATCAACCAGGTTATTGAATCCAGATGTCTGCAAAACGCGGCTGCAGCACACATGAATCCACAAGGAAAGGAGTTGGTAGCAAGGACCAGGCCCGGTAGTTCGTTTTTCATACGTAAACCGTGTCATAGGAGGAAAAGGAAGACATCTTATCTCCCCTTGGCTGCCTGAGACCACGCATGAGCAAATCAGAGGCTGCGATCTCTGCAAACCATCTCGCATTTCTCTCGATAACCATTTCTTACGCTCCCCTTTCCTAAAGATACCAGGCACAAGCTCAGACAGGTCCTCGTGGGCGAGCTTTTGGATATGTGGCAGCAGCACGGGCCCTGCACGGCCTTGGAGCCTCCATCGGGGCACCCGCTCTGCCGTGGGGAGAGTGACCAGACCCATGCAGAGCCTCGGTTGTCTTGAGCTGGCCCACAGCTTTGCCATGGCACGAGCAGGCCAGCGACCAGCAACACCTGACAGCCGTCTGGGACAGGCATCTGGTTTGTATAAGATGCAGCTGGCTCCGAAACAAGAGCATGTTTGTCCCAGAAAGGCAAGAAGCAGAAAACATCCAGACCTTGCCTAAACTTCAAACGGAAGCCTGCTGAGGGCCCCGTCTACAACGTGGGTCTCCCCCCGCGGCAGCGCTTGGCAGCACGCTGGGCCCTAGCGCAGCCCAGCTCTCACGCGGGGCCGGGATGGTGTTCAGGTTACGGAACCGCATTAAAACGGGCTTTGCTGAGCGTGCGTGCGTCTGAAAGGCTGCACCTACGGCATCAAAGGAAGAACTAGCCACGCTGTTCCTTTGGAAGGCCCAAAAAACCTGGTCACAAGCAAAATCTGGGCTCTGGCTGTGCCGGGGTCAGGCAGGGAACAGCGAAAGGTTTGCCCCTGCTGACCACAGGCGTTTCAGCAGCCACCAGGACACGAGGCTTTCACCAGGGTGGCACTGGTGGAGAGAAACACACCTAGCTCCCCAACTCAGCCTTGCTGCGAGCCGCTCCTGAAGGTGGGCTTCACTACGGTGCCAGGCTGTCAACCAGCTCCTCAGAGCTGGCTCGTGCATGTTCCTGCCCATAAATCCTCCTTAGGAAACTGTTTCCCTCATAATTTCTAGAACAATAGCTCCAATCATAGCCCTGTGCCTGCAGAGCGAGGTCCAACAAAACCCTCGCACCAAAGAGCACTCGCAGGCAGGAGATGGCGGGCAGTGGAGACGGGAAAAGGGCAGGGAGGCTGCAATAAGGGCAGGGAGGATGGCTGAGTTCAACTCCCCCAGCTTGGAAAGGTGTTGCTGAGAAGGGCTACATCCAGTCTGAGTCTCTCTGAGCAGATTTCTAGGAGCAGCGTGTGGCTCCACATCCCCCAAAAGGACATGTCCCATCCATCACCAGCAACTCTCTGTGGCAGTGCCAGAAAGGCAGCAAAGACCCCGACACCGAGTGGGAGAACGAGCCTGGTTGCGTGTAGGACCTACGCTAACAGCAAGAGATCAAGACGCAAATCATTGTGGTTTCTGCTTAGCTTTGTTGTATGGTGATTCCAACAAATCATTGACTGTTAGGCTTTAGTTTTCCCAACATCTTGCAGTAACATTACTTTGTGTCCTCTAAATCTTCAGTATCTCCCTCCTGACAGCAAAGGGACCAAGACGTGACTTCTGTCCCTTGTTTGCCCTCCAGTCTTGACCAGGTCAGGTAACCTGGTCATGCCCCAGTCTTCTCAGCTGTAACAAGATAGCCCGCTCCACCTTTACAAAATACTCTGAGCTCCAGGTGGGATATTTCTAGAGCTGGCTTGCTTCTTGCTAACCGGAGCAGGAGGGAGGAAGAAAAAATCGTCCTATTTGCTCTTTGCTAACTAAAAGTGACTGCGAAACATTTTCAGGAAATGAAAAATTTGGCCATTTTGTCCACATCTTGGCTTCCAGTCCTCCTGAATAAGCCCTATAAGAACATCTGCCTTCTGCAGAGAAGCCAGCACAAGCCCCCCTGTACCTCTGCATGGCTCACGAGAGCTGGAAGATATGCCAGAGCTTCAGCATGGGCATTTTGCTGGGTGATGCTGGGGTGGCAAAGGGGAATTTCTTCACATCTGCTTCTTTCCTGCTGCTGCATGCACTCCATGTCATGACCGACAGCCCCTTCACCCGCAGCAGGCAGCTGGGTGCCAAACGCACGCTCTGCTCTCCCCTTTTCTCTGCACCTTCCACATTTCGCCACTCAGGACAGACGGAAGTTGTGCAGAGATCCAAGAACACACATGGGTTTTCTCCTTTTCTACCCTGTCACCTCAGAAAGAGCAAAATATCCTATACAAAAGAAAGACGAGGTAATAAAGAGCAGCTTGACCTTCGCATTGCTATTCCAGCTCATGTGACTGCACCTCAGCAGGCAGCTGATTCATTCCTCTGCTTGGCCACTTTGAGGACTGCTCCTGCCTTGCAGCACGCTCCATTGCCCGCAGCCCAGAAAGGGACCTTTTAGGGCAGTCAGTGAATCTGAGACGGTATTTCTCTTGTGCACAAACCACGTGCACACGCTTCGAGAAAGTTCAGAAGACACGAAGGGGATGAGTTTTACATATGGGTGTCCTAGTGCCAAGTTTCAGCCTAATGTGAATCACAACAGCTGACTTATAACACCCCGTTTAAAGCCAGGGTTTACTGCGGAGAAATTTCTGCCAGAAACAGCAACTATAGCAACTGCTGTAATAAAACAACATTTCAGGGTAAAGCTATTTTTACAGCACATTGCCACGTTCGTGGCATGACAGTTCACAGCATTTTTCAGATGTCTGCTGCCAGAAGATTTAGATGGATTAGTTTCTTAGTAGTTAGAGAGGGAAGGATCATATTAGGTTGTCAGAGACACCCCTTTCCCTTCAATGGGAAAAATTATATCCTAAGAGGTGATTCATCAGGTACTGATTTCTTACAACACTTGATCTCGACTGACTAAAAGGCCAGGATTGCCTAAGGGCCCAAACCTGGTCACACTGAAATCAGTAAGACTTTTGCAATTGACTTCAGTAAGACAGCTGTAAACCAACCCATAATCAGACTTGCCTGAAGCCTAGAAACCCATATTCATGCTACTCACATAAGCAGCAGCAAAGGGCTATGATCTGTGACAGATTAAGGCTTATCTCAGCACAGCTGAAGCCAATGCAAATGCGGCCACTAATTTCAATGGGGCCAAAATTCCGACCAAAGTTGCCTGCCTTAATCTCTGCGCAGCACCATTTCTTCCTGCCCTTCCAGTCTGATGTTTCTGTGTCTCTTACACACTTCTTTGGTCTCTTTTTCAGTAGGGAAATTTATTTCAATATTAATGAAGGTGCAAAAGACGGAGCGGGATTCAAGTTTGACTGGTATCCTGCCAGGGGATATGTAGTGAGTGGACAGAAATTGGTCCAGCAGGCTTCACAGCTGACAACACCGGGGAGGGGGGGAGCCAGTTCTATTTCAGAGATGCTGATATCAGATCCAACGCCGAGCGAACATTAAACTACTGTTTAGAGTTTTTCTTTCCCGCTGACTTAATGCAAGCGATTTTCTCATCTCCATGAGAATAAAAGCTCTAAATTGAAATAGGCATGTTTGTGACTAGTAATGCCAAGGCACTTCAAACCTGACCAGAAGCCTCCCCACTATGCCAAATCCTCTGTCCTGTATTTCATTCATGGTTTTAACAATGGGAGTCCCATCTGGATTATCCCTTTCTTGGGCCCACTGTATCTCTGCCAATGTATCTTTTTGCTTATCCACATCCTCTTCCCATAATTAGCTTTCATTTTTGTCATTTTGTCAGAAAGTCTGGACTCCAACAGTGTTTTACTGAATCACTCCAGGTCTCCCCAGCACTCTCTCTTCTTCCACCAGCAAGCAGTTCCCCGCACCCATCACTGAGCCTACTGGAAAAATTACTCCATATCTTAGCCACCAAACCCCACAAGCACCATTTAAGTTCCAGAAGCGGGCTTAAGCAGGATTTAAATTTTGCACAGACATTGCAACTGTCTCTCTTCCAAACCTTTCTGAAGCCGTGAACCACAGTGAATCTGGAGTTACTTCCATTTTAACCTCTGTTAGTACAAAACATGCGCAAAGCCAAATGAAATCAGACGTGACCTCCCAAAGGAGTCAGGCTCGGGGCAGACTTCTCATCCCCCAAGAAACCTTACCAACTCCTGAGGCTTCGAGCGAGGGACACATCACCCTGTGTACGCGCCTTTTGCAACAAAAGGAGCCCAGGGACCTCCTTTGTTTGGAGGAGCTCCTATCAGTAAACAGGCACACCTTGTGCAGCCTGACATGAACAAACCTTGTGGGTGCCCATCCCATTATTTGGAAAATACATATCCTGCTCACCTTCTGAAATAAATCCGCGTCTCCTTAGGCTGCAAGAATGGCCAGGGAGAGCTTTTCTGCTGCTAAGTGTTTACTGCTGTCTTTTATGCATAACTCAGTTACATTGCTTACACAAGGAGCGCAGCGCTTTCTGCAGATATTTGGATAGGGAACGACCCATGGAGACAAAGCACATATTAGCGATACAGACTGCTCAGGAATGGGTGTTCTTCCCAGCTCTGCGAGTCGGATCATCTTGGCCCTCACCTTGTTTATTAGTACAGGGCTCATGTGAAATCGGAGTGGGAACTATTATACATCCACTGGGGCCGAGCAGGGATGATGCCACCAGGTGCAAAGCCATGGAGAAACAGGCTGGTGAGCAGTCAGCCCGATTCCCTCAGGGCAAGGGTTGCTAATCTGATACCTGGAATTACAGTGAACAGCAATGGGCTCTGCCCAGCGTGCACATAAATTAAAAATCTCCAAACCTGCCCCTCCTGCCCTGCAGGAGCTGGCAGCTTTTAGGCAAGCTGGGTACCTGAAGGTGCGGTCAGCTGATATTCCTGACGGAAACTGCACCGCTCGTGGGCGGCCACCGTCCGCTTTCCCTTTCCTCCCAGCCCCAGCTTTGTCACTGCCCTGCCTCGGCCCAGATGCTCCCGTTTCTCAGAGGAAGAGCTCCAGACCAAGATGTCCAGAAGGGGACTGAGATTACAGCCAATGCATCAGGTCTAATCCACGCAGTTACTGAGCACTGGCAGATCTCGTGACAGCAGCAAGAGTGACAGTACCTTCGGCGCACTGCAGGACTGCGAGAGAAACTAAAACACACAGGATTAGAGACGGCTTTCCAAAACGTTCACCTTAACCCCAGCGCACTGGTTTGCCATTATGCAAAAAGAGGATGATAAAAGTTGCCTGATGCCCAGTGGATATTTTGAGGCTTGATCAGGCAATCTTTAGAGAGCACTTCGAAGATGGAAAGTTTTATTATGTGTTAAACCGAAACATGATGTTTCCATTGATCAGAAAGCTGTTTGCATAGAGATTCAACACACTGGAAAACTGTATTCGTACTTTACAAGACAACCTGCCCATGCAAAAAGTTGCAAAGCAAATGCCTGGGGCGCATCTCCAGCTGGTGTAAAACAGCTCTGCTGTAGCCGCCTGTGACAAAGCCGCGTGTCCCGAGTTACGCCAGCCAAGAGTCCGTGCGTTTCACCAAAAATGCCCAATCCTCTAAAATACTTAATGAGGCCAATCACCCAGGCATTGACCTGCCTTGCAAGGGAGGAATCATAATTATCATTATTTAACAGATCTGGAAGCGAGACAAGGAAAGAAGAAGTGAATTACCCAAGCTCATGCTAAATATTGGCGTGGAAACCGCAGTTTTTTACTGAGGTCTCCAGGGACCTCACCTACTCTCCTTCCCTCAAGCCCTTCTTGTTGACTCTAACACCCAAAGCAACCGCATGGGTCGACCCCTAGTCATGCGAGAACAGAATATCTCCCACTATGTACCCAAGGAATACAGCTCAGCACCAAGACTGCTGAAGGGAGAAATACATTAATCATCTTTAAAACATTTCAAATAACACCTTCAATATTGACACCCAAACAATAATAAAAGAGAGAAAAGGCATGCCAACACCGAACTGCAGAGGTGGAACAAAGATGCCGCCGTGGTGGAGAAACAATACCTTTCATCTTCCCTCAGTCTGCTGCGTTTTCCAATGTATAAGGGGTGTTTTTTGTTTTTTGGTTTTTTTTGCCTCTCGCTATCATAGTCTGAAGCGTCTGTGCAAATCTTCCCCATTTCATGCAGCCAGGAAGCCCAGCCTGGCCTGCAGAGAATAGCTCATAGGAGCATCACAATTACAGCTCAGAGTGACGGAGCGAAAGCCATCCCTGGGCAAAACCCTGGGCTGCCACCCTCCCCGGTCCACGTTCAGGAAAGCCCTGGCGGGACAGGACCCCGGCTGATCAGGGCTCTACAGTGCTCCCAGAATCCTGTTAAATCCTCACAAAGCCAAGAGCATGCGGAGGGAGGTAGAGGGAGAAGGAAGTTTGAACTGGCCTAAGCCCAGCACATCTTTCTCCAGCCGTGACTCCTTGCCCTTCGTTTTCCTTATGCCACAAATTGCTTCACAAATACCCAAGAGGCCAAAGCAGCAAATGCAGCGCTGGAATCGGCGTATCCCACACCTGGGAGCAGCAGGAAAGGGAGATCCTGCCAAGAATTATTTTAACCTTCAGTATTTCTGGCAGCAGAGTATCAGTCAAATGACTCCTACTGGTTTTTGGGTTGCATCGCTCTGACACGAGCTGGTCCAGACCAAAAAGATCCGCGTGCTCAGAGAGCGCAGGGTTTGTCTTCCATGTTAATGGGCTTTCAGCAGCAGAGGGAAAAGATGCCTGAAATAACACTCCTTCATAAATTCAACAGCCTTAAGAAGGCAAATCATCCTAGATATAGCTTATAGGGCACCGCACATGTACGGTGCACTGTGTTCACCCCCAAAGCGCTGGTCAAGCCAGCAGCGGGGAGTTGTCCTCCTGCGTCCCAAGCTCTCAGACAGAAGGGGCTCGTCCTTCACCCGGCGCAGAAGAGGCAGGTCGGTCTCGAGGCTGCCAGCCGGCCGGGGGCCGAGAGGGCCCTGGCGCGTGGCGGGGCCAGGCGGTGGCCAAGCAAGGACGTTCTGACTGCTCTGGAAGGAGCAGGGCTAGAACATGGTCCCTTCCAAATTCTTCTGGGAAAAAATTCAACATTCACTATTTTTTCCTCCCCCCCCCCTTTTTTTTTTTTTGGAAACAGAAATCTTCATTTTCAGTGCAAGTTTCTTGCATACAAAAGTCTTTCTAAAAAGACAGGAATCTAAATGAAATGTTTCAATGGATGTCGACTAGATTGTTTCCAGTTCACTCCCCCTCTCCCCCCCCCAAAAAAAAGAAATTGTGAGTTTTCAGACTAATTTAGAAACATTTTATAGAATCTTAAATATTACCCCAGGAAGGGAAAACTTGTGAAAACATGAAGAACCTCTAAATGAAAATGTTTGTATTCAATTCCAGTCCTGGGATCCCACAAATAGCATCACTGGTCTGGAAGACACCTTCCAGACACCAAGGAGCCTGGTTTAAGTCAAACCAGCAGAATCAGCATCCTGTTTTGCAGCCTTGCCCCTCCAACCAAAACGCCTCTGCAACATGATGCCCTTCTTCAGCTCCCTGAAAACCCTCCGAGTGCTCTGATGCAGAGCACCGCAGTCACCTCGTTTTGTTGTGGACACTTCCCTACAACACCGGAGTCAGACCAGTCACCAAAAGCTCTCTCTATACTTCCTGAAGCAAGAAGGGCAGCTCCAGAGGTGATCCAGCTGTTCATGCCAGTGTTCATGGCCTCCGGAGGTGCCTCCAGTGACATTCTGAGCTCTTTTTAATGGGGAGATGCCAATCACGCCATGGCAGAACTCAAGAGTTGTCATATGGTGATTTCCAAATCATTCCTCATTTTCCCATCCCCTCTTCTCCTCCCCACCATTACTAGGACTGTTAAGTTAAGGTGAAGAGCGAGCAAGCGCTACAAAATCATCCATTCTGACAACAGCCCCGATAGTATTGCTAAACAGGTTGGGCTTTTGTCTTGACGCAACTTTATGACTAATTCAGCTCAGGTTTTCCAAAGGTTTGTTCAGGAAGCTGGAGAAGGTGGGGGTGTTTTTCCAGGTTGCTACACATATGGCCCTTGTGCGTAGGGGGGGGTCATCTCCAGCGGAAATTGCTGCCCTTCTGGATGATACCAGGAGCTTTTCCCCTACCTGGGCTATCATGGGAGCAAGGAGCAGATGCTAATGTAGTGAAATTATTATTTTAAAAAAATCATGTGAAAAGCAACAAAAGTGGAGGGGGTTTATTCCATTATTTGACTCCAGCTGCTGACCTTGGCTCTGGGAAAATAATTATTCTTGACTTCGAAGCGGGGAGGTTTTTTTGCGCCAAAGGCAAATGTCTATAGATTTATACTATTTGGAAAAATCAAAACGGCTGTGAGCCAAGCCATCCAGCTTATAAAACACAACCAACCCTCCAGGGATAATTTAAAGCTGACCCTGCAGCACTGAAATTCCAGCCATACATGATGTGAAATGTAACTTGCACCACTTTCTTATCTGCTGGATGCTCCCATCAGTGTGGACTTAAGGGACAAAGAGCAGCCAGAAGGAGGCTGGAAAAAAAGGCTCCGGAATATGTTTGTGCTAATAAAGGCGAAAAGGCCTGGCAGGCCAGGAGGCAAACTTTGTTATCCGCACAGCCAAGAGTTGCGAAGGCAGCCACAGGCCATGCTTTTTCCATTGCACTCCGCCAAAATAACCCTCAGCATCCTCCAGGGACGAAACACAGCCCACTCTTCCCTGCTCTGGCAGTTCAGGGTTAGATCCTGCTTCTGCCTAAGGAAAGAAATGAATCACTGCAGCTCACAGCTAGGTACTTAGGACTAACCCACCGTTGATTGGTTTAGTCCCTCCTCCTCCAGCCTGTAGGTGTAACTACCTGGACCAGCCCCTTTTGACCTGCGACACTCCCTATGGCCCGAGGACCATCCAGACCAGGCACCGTGGCCCAACGCAGTCGCGCAGCGCTGCTATCACCGCTGTCAAGGAGCCTGTTCGCCAGGATGGAAAAAGCCCTTCCCCGGGGAAGGAGCTCTTTTACAATGGCTGGAGCTGCAAGGCTGGAGGAGATTTCCATCATGAGCCAGAGAGCGTGGGGAGCATATCCTGCTATGGGACGGACAGGGCCTTCCTCCGATTACGCGTTCAGCCGCTATAGTTGCTGTGACCTCTGCCTTACAACTCATTGCAACAGTTGTCTGCTCCAATCCACCAGGACCCAGTGGCTTCTCTAGAAAACTATGGGGACAAGGATCCTCCAGAGCAAATGGATGCTACAGTTTGACAACAGACTCGGGGAAAAGTATATCCCAAGGCATCAATAAAACGGAGCGATAATTCCTCCAGCCTCAAACTCTAAATTAAAGGGCACGGAGACAGTAAGGCTGAGACACCTCGGTGTTCAGTCGATGCCAGCTGCCAGAACAACCGCTGGACACCCTGCGAGGAACCAGCTCGAGCCCCCCATTGCAGCAGCCAGCGACTGAATCCCTCCTCCAGAGGGGAACCACCCATTCCTCTACCTCTCTGCAGAATATGACTCATCGCATTTAAGACTAGACTCTTAGCACTTGTAATAAGCAAAGAGAAACTTCACGCTACCGCGTCCACAAACACACGACGCTCTCCACCCACCTCCGCCCCTGAAACAATCAGTTGCTGTTTGCACGCGCAGGTGCCCCCGCCCATGCAGGGCGCATCCACACCTCAGCCGTGACAAATGAATGACATAAGGGATAGGTTTTCATTTCAATTTTCCAACTGGCTTGGGCCTCCAGTAAAGCAGTGAGCAGCGTGCTGCAGCACTTTGCAGCCGTAGACGCTGGGGAGGAGTCCCAAGCACTATCTCGCAGCACTTTTGAGTTATGATTGGCACATCAGCCCGTGTGCCGCTTGCAAAGCCTAAGCGGCTGAGCTCACCTCTTTGCTAATCCCTCTCTTTTACCCAGAAGTCCTTAGCGGCTGCAGGAGCACGCTTAGGTTTCACTGCTCACTCACAGTGGGAAATTCTGAGAGACGGAGCTTGCGACTGAAAGATTTTGCCAAGTAAAACATTGGCCTGCAACGCTGTCCTAACAATACAAAGTAGTCGACACCATAAAATAAACAATTGCAGAGACCATAGCAAAAGGGTATATGGAACCGCTAAGGATATCTGCAGGGGTATTACTAAGCCAGGCTGGAGTTAGTAAAAGCAGTTTTTATGACAAAAACAAGTGTGAATAGTCAGTCTTTCCAACACCCCAGTCCCAACATAGGAAGAGTAGCTCTGCTTGAAATAGGCCACATTGCTGCATTCTTTATTCAAGTTTCGTAACTTATACAGTGGTTAGAAATAATAGAAAGAGTGGAAATACGATCAAGGCAGAGTACCCATAAAAGAGCAAGTGTACGTGTATGCTCACAGTCCCCACACTTGGGCATACTGCTGCACACAGAAATGGCAAAAAGGAGAATTGGGGATTGCTATATTCTCTGAATATATCATGAGAAAATCATCCCAGCTCTGAGCAAAAATTTTCAGTACAAGAATCAGCTGGATTTGATCAGTGATAACAATTTAGCTACCCAAGCCCATCGTGTTGAGAACATCAGCAAATAAAAAGCAAAGAAAATAAAATTAAATATATCATCTTTGTGTAACAACAAAACCAGAAAGGCTCATACTATGTAGGATTTCCAGCATCTGATATAACTTCTATTCTCTTTACTGCTGCTATAGAGAGTGCTACAATTTTCATTGAAACCAGTTAGCCCCCATTGAGCACATCTGAAAGCTTCCCTTACTGGGCATCCTCAGAGCACACCCACCATAATCATGATTTCCATGCAACAAGTTATTCGCACTTTATTTTCAGGGACGCACAGTCAGATTTAAGGCCCCTCCGACTGGGATACCGCTAATATCCCAACCCTGTCAGATGCTTCAGAGCTGAGCGAGGACTTCACAGCAGCAGGGTGGTGGCATAACCTACTCATTTCTGGAGCTGACCTTGTCAGTAGAGGTGGACTAAATCCTGCACTGAAGCACCTCTTTTCCAAAAACCTTACTGTAGACTAGAACAGCTTGAGCGATATTCACCTGCCTTAGGTAGAGCGTCTAAAAGTCAGATGACAAAATCTGAACAGGTCACCTTAAGCTCCATGCGAAGCCCATGGGCGGAAGCAATCATCCCAGAGGACAGGTCATCTAGCCTACCTTAGAGTGAGGTGCCTCCAGAGGGAGGTTCCTCTATTTTTGCCACTGATTATAAAGAGATCCTAGGGGGAATAGCTGAGTCTTGGATGTCTTTTAGCCAGCTACAGTTAGGTGAGATGATTCCCGTCTTTGGTATCATATGGAAACTGGGCCCTCTTCAGATCCTATAATCATACAGCTTTCATTTGCAGGTAGCCCAATATCCCCTACAGGAACATGCAGCAGCCCAGCAGCCAGTGTTGTGTTTGAACACAAAACCTGGTGGACAGTGGTAACCTCCCAAATCCTCACTTTGCCTCCCGAGAGGGCTGCCTGCACACAGCTCCATGGTCCCACGTCCCACAGTCAGCACTTTTTCAACGCTCTATTCAGCAGAACACAGGCTTGACTTGGTTTTAGAGGCCTTTCATTGCCACGTAAGAGATATTTCTTTGACCTGTCTCACCTTTTCCTATGGCAATATAATACTAATTTAAAATGTCTTGCCTTGCGGCTGCTCCGCAAAAAAAGGAAAGGAAAACAAACAAACAAACAAACAGACCAGATGAGTTTTTGTATGAGCAGCAGACCCAACACAGGGTAGTTTCCTGGGGATTTCTGCATTGCGGTTGGATTCTCTGGTGCACAATAAAGGATGCGCTGCGATTGAAACCTCTTCTGTGGTTCGAACACGTATCTCATTCCCCTATGTGGATTCCCTGCTGTCTACTGAGGGTTGAGCTTGGATGTCAGTCTTCTCTTCAGTGCAGCTATTAATAAAAATTCCTTTCTCCCTTGAGCTGCTTACTTCCACACAATTTTAGAGATTGAAAATCTTTTTTCAGACCACGACCACAACGTCATATTTTGCCGAAATTGGCCCAGGGGTTCAAAAACTAATGTGCAAGAGTGATTATGGAAGGATAAACAAACACATGCACATACACACACCCATGAAAGCACACCATCCCTCTCTCCTTAGGGAACCAGGATTAAAATAAAGTAAAAATGCTATTTAGGACCTGACCCAACTGCATCGTTTCCTATTTTTAGCTAAGTTTTGTAAACAAACAAGGCGTCTGTGATTACGCTGCCTACCGGGCTCCACACCCCAAATTAGTTTTTATGCAGTTGGCCAGTACCGATCGTGTGCGAGACATGGGTAGAAGCCTCAAAGATAGAGTCTCCACAAGTTTTGTGAGGTCAGCACCAGGGTAAAGGAAAGGGAGATCCTGGATTCAGGGACTGCACTGCAGGAAAGGCTGACAAAACTTGAATCACAGGTCATCTTGTCAAGCCAGCACACACACACACAGACTGGCCAATAACTGCATGCACACCAGCCAAACAGCAGGGTCGTGCAGCCCTGGACTGGCCACACGCTTGCTCCCTCCTTCTTGGTGAGGGGACAAGTGATAAGTGATATTACTGCTAGAGGGGAAACAGAGGATAGAGGATCCAAATCTGCAAGAAACCTGATTTCATTATTCTACAACTCAGGATACTCTTCTTCCCCCCCCTGGAGATGACATAACATGCTGAGCCCACTTCTGCAAATGTTTCCAAAGGCCCTTTTAGCAAATCTTTGAGACTTTATAGCCAGCATTTAAGATGGCAGAATCCACAGCAGGAGCCAGATTTCAAAAGGACATAGGACCTAAATTCTGTGTTTTAGCATGAGCCCTCTACAAAACTAGTTCTTGCAAGAGCTTTGCCCTGGACTTTTTTTTGCAAATGGGATTGCATGTTTTTCAGCAAGCCCATTTGGAAAATAAGCACAGTGATTTTCTTCCTTCCCTTGAGGAGGGGCATACTTGCTTATTAAAGAAGTATTTTATGTGATACAAATTCCTGTGTGCTTCTCTCTAGAGGTGGTGAACTCAACTCCAAAACCTGGCTTGCTGTCTCTTGTAACAATGGCTCGTCTTCTTGCTTTCCCCACCAAAATGCATTTTGGCAGCCCTTGAATTTCTTCTGCACGTTTGAAAAGCAGCCCAGTTGGTTTCAGAGATGGATAATACAAACATTCACTTTCTTTGCCTTGTTGGTCTGTCTGATGGTGTGTTTTGTAGAGAAATAGGTTGAGATTTCAAACAATAGAAACTTCTTCTATAAATCACTCATCCTGTCATTGACTTCAGCCCTTTTCCAGAGACAACATCAAACCCTACCTCCATTTCAGGCTTTGTATGGGAAGACAGTCCCATTTAGCAGACAGAGAAGTAAACAGGATTGACAGGCACAGTACACATATATTAAAGAAAAGCATATTTTTGAAGACTTTTAGCTCAGTCACAGTTTTCAGAAGACACCCCAGTTGTCAGCTCCTGGAGTGATATAAGAAAACAAGACAAAGCTTTGAACAACTGCCATCTCTTTCTATTGATCTACAGCCCTGCTGAGCCAGGCTGAAAACCCAGACACGCTCAATCTCGTCATACGCAGAGACGAGCCAGCAATCAGAGCATCAGCGCAGAGCGGCGCCCTTGCTATAAGGGCACTCCAACTAGTGAGAAGTATTTCCATTACTGGTAAAACAGTGGAAAACCTTCAAAAGGCCAACGGCCAACACAGGCGATGCCTGGAGAGTGACCTTCCCAGCCTCTCTCCTGGTCCTTTCCAAGCAGGTATGAAGTTAGAAGGTGCATGTGTAAATCCACCCTACCTGTTTGACCCCAGAGGCTAAAGGCAAAGCCTCCTTCCCCAGCACTGTCAAGGCTGCACTTTCCATGCACGTGACAAATTGATGTCGAGAGTCAGCTTTCAAGTCCCAGTGACAGTACGCGAGTGGCAGGTGTGGGGCTGTTTACTTTCACTGCCTCTGAAATAATTGTTTGTGCTTTTCAAGGCGCTTGAAGTAAGCAAGAGCGTGACACATGAATCACTGCACACAAAAGAAATAACTGAGGCTTAAGAGGGCCACGGTGAAAACAATTACAATCTCTCCCTTTCTGAGCTGAGCAGATGTTTAAAATTATGTCAGCGACCTCCAAACTGTAAACATTTCTCAGGAAAATGTAGATGCGGTTTGCAAAAAAAAAGGAGATGCGTCCAATGTAAAGCCGAGTTCCTTGCTAAGTGAGCCCCCTTTGAGCAGTGGGAATGTCAAACATGCTTGACCTCCAAATCAGCAAATAAGGACATTATAAACAATGTTATTAATGGTTCTGCTTTCACTACAACGAGGAGACTCCCTGTTTGTTTAACGTACAGCAAGCTGGTTTAGAGCATACATAGTTTCATGGCCAAACCATATTAAAGCAGTATGGGGAATTTGCTAATATTGTTTCTAGCTCCACTGCTGCGAGCCTGCGAGTGAGTGGTGGTGGGTTCCCCTCTGAGAAGAGAGGGGAGGCACTGCTAATCCGGAGTCGTTATTATCAGCGAATGTTTAGATAATGATACTGTGCCTTGAAGCTAGTGCATGGAGTCGCCACCCAACAGTTAAGATAGATGCGAGAGGTCATTAGCTCCTTAATGAACCCAGACAGCAGTCTCCAAGTGCAACATGAGTGCATGCCTCCATCCCCATGCAAGCCCACTTAGGACTCAATCCATCTGGGAAAAGCAGCTTTCCTGGCTTTTGTGTTGGGGAAGAGGGCAAGACAACTGAAACGGAGACACACTGCACCCCAGGGCAAAACCAGAAAAAGCAGCAGCTAACATTGGAAGCCTGAGCAAGCCTGGTGCAAGATACACAAGAAATACAAGAAGAGGACTTTCCCGGTGCAGACTGTATTTTCAGTAGCCTCAGTTCAAACAGTTGCAACGTCTGGAGAAAGAACTGACAATCCACAGTATTTCAGCACTTTCAGAGGAGCTGGTAGCACATGGGACCCTGAGCCATACTATAGAAGAGACAAAAGTTCACAAACCCCGCTGATGTGCTCTGTCTTGCCTTGCCCAGAGCCTTCCTCATAACACAGACTGAGCAGACGTTCTACCCAATTTTCTCCCTTATGCATTTCCCCCACACAAAAACATATACTGTACACAATGTATCCGATGTAGCTGAGAAGTATCTCAGCTATCTGGTAATCTTTCTGCAAACAAAGCCTAGCTTCAGCAGCCAGTTTGCATCCTAATAATATCTCAAAGCACTTTGGAATTTGCCTATTACATATTGCTGTATTTCCATACCACTCAAGTCCAACCACTGGCTGTAGATGCCACCCTAAACAATAGCATGGCACAACAGTGAGCAAGATGGAAGATTTCAGTCCACGATATTGAGACAAAGGAGGCAGAGTGACACAGAGACTTTAATGTCCGGATATCAGTTTCCAAGATCCTCCTTCAGGAAATCAGCCCACATTAAGCTGCTTGGAGGTCAGCAGACCGGATTGCAAGAGAGCAGATCTGATAGCAGCAGAATCATTACAGGTCTCAGCCCCCCAGGGAAATCCTTAACAAAAGTCACATTGGTTTTAGTCACGCAGGACCCAGTCCACATGCAACATTCCTGGAACTGAGAGTAGAACCGGCTCTGATGAAAGAATGGAAGGGTTGAGCCAATTCTGCTGTGGTTCATGAGAGTCTAAATATTTCAAAGCTGATCCTCAAACCGCTAAACCTTCCCTAGTGACCATGCTGCAATGACTGGAGAACTAGACATAAGGATTAAGGAATGCAGATCCCATTGCAAATGCATTAGATCAAGGGTTAATGCAAACTGAGAAAATGCCTAACGGATAGAAATAGTGCTAGAAGCTATTCAACAGCCATCCTACCTGAGCAAACGAGTAACTGATCTCCCAGAAGCAAAGAGCAGAGACCAATGCAAGGAGCAAGTCAGCAGTTACTTCCCTAAAGGGCAGGAGATGTAAGGATGGCCTCTAGCCATCTAGTACTCCTACATTCAAAGTCCTCACTTTGCTATGGGCATTCCTGCATGACCTTGGGCTAAATCCAAACTGCAGGATACACAGGGTCTTCTTACCTCCCCTATCCACATACGCATCCCCAGTGTCCTGACTGAGTGCTGCAAGACTGAGGAGCACGTGGTCCCTATTCCCCATACCCCATTTCTACCAGGCAGCAAGGGGACCAAGACTGTGAGCCAGACCTATCCTACCGTACAGACAGGCTATAATCCCTCTGCTTCTCAGCTCTCTTTCTGAAGATGGGGATGCAAATCCCCTTCTTATTTCACAGGCATACTGGGGGGACACACAGAGACCACGAGACTCTCTGATACCACAGTACTGAGACAGTGCTAATATCCAAGATCTGAGAACAGTGCTGAAGTCCGCAGGCGTTTTGTTTTATGCAGCTGACTGATTATTTTCACTGCTAAAGGGCTTGTCTACATTCAATAAGATTCCTTCCGATCGGCCTGATTTTCTGCACTGATAAGTCCCTTCCCTCCACCCCACCGCAAGACACTGGTTGCTCTCACCCTCATTTTCTGAGCGCAGAAAAAGCAGGCAGCAGACTGAACACCCCTCATCCCAGCGCCCGCGTGGAGCAGCACTTCCCCAGCAGGAACCAAACAAGCTGGTACCCAAGCAGCCTCCGAGGAGATGAAAAGCACATGAAGACACAGCCCCTGCAAGCTCCAAAGCCCTGCAGAAAGGCACGGGGGATGAGGTGGTGGGGCACGGTCTCTGCAAAAGAGGGCAATTCTCAGCAGAAAGCCCCAGAGGCGGAGGCCAGGACTGTGAACCATACCGCGCAGGAGCTAAGGCAAGGCTCTGCGTCTCAGCCCTTCGCCATTAGCGAGCGGCGCTGTCTCGCGCGAGGCTCCTCTCACCTTCTGCTGCGTTACAAAGGAAGGTGCAGGGACGGAAGAATGTGCGCTGGGGGAGAACAAATAAATAGAGGTGTGCAAATCTGCTGAAAACACCCCGGCGAGCAGAGGGACTGGAGGGGAGCACAAATACTTGCTTGTTCACCTCCGTCTACCACAATTGAGGCCTTGTGTGAACAGGTGGGTGGCTTCTCTGGCAAATCCAGCCCTCCCCAAAAATCCCTTCTCAATCATTGCTGTGGCCCGTCTGTTTTCATCTAGATTCTTGTCAGGGGTTGTCAAAACAAGAAAGAAAAATAAAGCTCCAGCAAGATGTTTTGCTCCGTTTTTCCTGCTGCTTCGCAGGGCCTTGGCAATGCTCTTCCAGGCAGCCGTAAAACATCAGCAAGTTGGTGGCGAAGGGCAAGGCTGGCTGGGGAACGTGGCAGCCGGGTGACAAGAAGCTGGAACAAGGCACTCTTCAAACGACTCCCAGGTGAGGATTGCTCTGCAAAAAAGGACCTTGCAGAGCCCAACGAGAATGGGACGTGGGGCTCGGTTATATCTGCCCGTCTGGCCGGGGGCTCCAATCAAGCCACAGGCATTAGTCAGCCACAGCCACAGGAGGGGACAAGGGGCAACCGAACAGCACAGCTGAGGCACTGGAAAGAGCAGGTTGTGTAAGACCAGTAAAGCGTGTCTCATGCCAGCCACGGGCGTTGCAAATCAAAACCCCCTGGTAAGAAACCTGAGCACTCTGTGGATTTTTCCAATCCCAGCCTCTCAGCTAAGTGCGGGTAAAACCCTTAGGAAAGTCGGGAGTAATTTGTGCATGTTAAGAAATAGCCTTGCGTTAAAACGTTCTGGTGACGTCTTCTGTTTCTTTGACTTCTCCCATAATTTAAACGCTCCAAATCCAGATAACCCTGAGTCTCTCACAAAGCAGAATCTCAAAGGAAGTATTTCTCTCACTTTTTTTTTTTTTTTGGCCATGCTTCTCAGAAGTCTCCTCCTTCCATCTCATTCAAGCCTGAAATTCAGTGAAAGCATCCTCAAAGGGTAACTCTCCAGTGCTCAGCACGCTCCCCAATGCCAGAGAGCACACGGAGCAAACAGGAGCACAAGTTTTTCCATCTTAACTTTCCATCGTACAGACTCAAGATCAGACCCAGACCAGCTGGTCTCCACTCCTCCTGGTGTGGAGGAAGGACTGCTGATGGACGCAGCTGCCTGAAGCTTTCCTGATACCACCAAATCTCACAGTATCATTAAGTCTTCAGGCACAGAGGCAGACGCACAAAGGGAGGGGGGCAGCGGGTCTCTCCCCCATCTTCTTCCCTAATCCTCAACAACCCTGTCAGTACAGGTTTGCTGAGAGGCAGAAACCTGTCCCCAGAGGGACTTTACCCTACAGGGAAAGGTGCTGCACGAAGCAGTGCAGAGAGCTGGGAGCCCCTGCTCTCCTGGAGGATCCCTCTGTGCAATCCCTCTCTGCTGGCACACTTTGGCCGCAGGTGTTACCTTTGCCGTGCTCCAGCACTTTGCTGGAGACAGAGACAGGACCGTCCCCCGCACGTCTGCTCCCTCATTTCTGAGGCAGAGACACAATAGGCAGGAGGAGCCCAGCTTCAAGGCAGCTGGGCAGGATGGTGAAGCTCATTAGAGAGCACAGCACGGCCAGACCAAGCCAAGCAGCACGGCACAGAGTCAGAGCGATATGCGACACCAGAGCTATTTAGTCATCCTAGAATCACGGTGTTGGTGCGTATCTATCACTAGTGGGTGTCAAGCCACATCTTTGAGTAATATTTCATGCCGCTTTGTACGCGGACCACAGGCGAGATGGAGCACACGCTGTCAGCAGCAGCAAACCCACCCAGCCTGCCTCACTCACACCAAACACCCCGGGGTCAGCATTACGAAGGTCTGGGCCTCGTACAGGGCTGTGTGTTGCACCACAGCCCAGCGCTGGTTTGAAAACAGTCCAGTGCCACCAGGCACACGATCATCAGACTTGCCCATCTTTCTTACAGGAGGGGCTGGGAAGAGAGGGCTCTCCCTGCTGCAGCACACACCACCACCAGCCCAGGAGCTATTTAGCTCCCTGTGCTGGGGGGAACTGCAGGACCACTCCTTCCAGTCACCCAGGAGCCAGTCCAGTCCACTCAACACCCAACGGAGAAGTACCTGGGGACTCCTCCATTTGGTCCTGCAGAGGAAACCAGTTGCATCAAAGGATGCTAGGAGATATTGCCATATGCACAGTAGGATGCACCAGGGAGATGGTGTCATGCTCTGTGCCCCCCACCCCAAAGCACGCACCCAGCACAAGGCAGTTCTGGGTCCACCCTCACAGTGCAGATGCACCTAGTAAATGCAGTGCAGCTCCTTTCAGCCTTCCCATTCTTGGCCTCCGATAGAGCCAAACCCTGCAGTATCAGTCCAGCTGCTTCCAGCCTTGCTTCCCGCAGCCTCAGCGAAAGCACTTGGTAAAACATGCATGAGATAATCTGCACTTGCAGCTTCTTCTGGGTCACTGGGACTCCTCCTAGACCCTGATCAAAGAGCCCTGGAGCTGTACTTCCGATCTGGCTGCTCCTCTGCTGCCTCATACCTCAGCAGTACCAACAGCAGGAGAAAAAGCATGGCCTGTGCCAGGCTGATACTGACCGTAAAAACAATCTTCAAACTGTGCAGATGTAAGAAAGTCTTTGAAGGGAATAAATAACCAGCATCATTTGTAGAGACGCATATTTGACTATATTACCTCATCTCAACAAAAAGATATCTAGCTCACAGCTGGTCCTCCTGATTTCCTCCTCTTGCAAAACTGCATCCAGCTCCCCCTTAGACCAATTTAATAGTCTGTTTAACTGGTGATGTCCTTGGCTGTTAGTTCTCTATTTTAGGTGAAGAAAATCAGCCTAAAATCATTGTGCGCCACTCAAACTCTTCTTTTCCTTGCTTAAGACACCTAGTTATAGCATTTTGATTTCATAAGCACTATAGAGTAACGCCTCAGAGTCAGAACACTATTCTCTGCTCACTGAGACTAGGTTTTTTGCCCTGGTTAAGCTCCAGCAGCTACTTTTCTTTGCAATGCTGTGTGCAAGTCAGATCAGAAGCTGGCCTTGTACAGCTGGTTATATAGTTTCCAGGCACTCGGCCTCTACGTTTTGCAAAGTTATAGCTAGGATCTGGGGAACGGTATCCAGTGCAGGTTTTCTGAAGAACAAAACAAAGCAGCAAAGGGAAGAGGGGGAATAACGGGTCTTTCTCAGCTCAGCAGCTGCCAGCTGGATTTTCAAGTTTTCCACCAATGCAGGAAATAATGCTGTGGAGGTTCAAGGTAAGGAGGATATGAAAGTCAGTCTTTCCTATCTTTTGTCAGTAACTGGTCCAGCTTTGCTACCTTTAGGCACACCAAGGAGCGCTCTAGAGTAACTCCCCTCTCATGATGGGCTGCATGCCCTGCAAGGTGCCACAGGAAACCGCCTGCCAGAAGTGACCACAAGGGCTGCAGTGAAGTGGTTCTTCAGATAAGCGGGGATTAGTGTTACACAGCAGCACCCCGCAAGAACTGGCGGACAGACCGCTGCTACGCTCTTTGGCTTTAAGGAGTTTCTGCCCAACACAACTACTGCTCTACTTGCCCTGCAGATGGAGGCTATCTATAGAAACCTCTAAACATTTTACGTAGTGACAATGGAAAGTTGAGGTTGGTCACTGGATTGCTCTTAGCTGCACCTCACAACATAAAGACAGCACTAACACAGGATTCAAATCTATCATCACCTACACGGTTAGAGCTCCCAGGACTTCTTATATCCTCCATTACATCCATCTACAGATTCAACAGTGCTGCGAGTTACATCCCCAGCTGGACCTGCTCCTGCCAGAGGCACGGCAGAGAGGTGATTCTGTGCTTATGCTGGGTAGCAGATGGAGCCCATGCCGTAGTCTGACCTGGGCTTCATCTGTTAACTGCAGGATAGAACTGAGGCAAGCAAGATAGAAACTTGGCTCACTGACTTGGATAGTTTCTGCACTCAATTAAGAAGTTTGGGGGCAAAAAAAAAAGCAAGAAAAAATAAAAGAAAAAGCAACTTAGCTTAAGAAATCAAGCATCTTAAATATAGTTGCAGCTCTTTTTCTATGCCTTCTGATATTTAGCCCGTAGGACGAGGATGACTCACAATTTCAAAGTTGACTCTGCAACTCCAGGAGGTAAAACAATTTTCATATGCAGCATTTTAAACCAGCACTCATATTCCCCTCTGCTTCAAGGAGAGGGGGCTTTAAGGAAACCAGAACTGCCAGACTCTCGATATGGACACAGAAGCAGACGAGGCCATCCTGGCACCGCTGATGGGAGAAGCAAAGCAGACCGGCGACTAATAACGCATCCAGCAAACAAAATCCAAAGTAGATCAGGTCAAAAGTACTACATTTTCTTCTTTTACTTAAAAAGTAAGACAGGAAATGTATAAAAGCTGACAGGATCATTAGGGATTTTATAAATGCTGCTTCCTGTGGTCCAGAAAGAGGAAAGGAGGAGGGCACAAGGCCAAATTACGTGCTAGAGTAGAAGCATACGACTTCAGTGCAAAGCGAGGTGTCTCAAGCTAGCAGACCTGCATCCAGGAGAACGAAGTGATCCAGGAACTGCTCTGCAGCAGCAATGGGGACATTGTACCTGGCCCGAAGGGCTGTGGCAAGGTGGCACACGCCGCGGGGGACAGTGCCCTGGCACCTGCATGCTTGATGAGTCTTCATTCCTGGCCCCAGCCTGAAGACGAGCGAGACCCTGGGATGGGAGGGGAAGCAGGTTTTGTTTTCTTCTCTCCAAGGCTTTCCCTGCAAAAACACAGCCTCCTACCAACATCAGAACCTTCCTCCGAGCCAACAAAGTTAAACAATGAATTTGGCGCTTTGCTTTGGTGTCTGGACCCTGCTCTGAGTCACGCGCTGTGAATTTGGGGAGAGCAGGGAGGCAGACTCCTATTTGTCTTGGGAAGCTGCAGGCCAGTCCGACTCAGAGCATCACTCAACCCATCCCGCTCTTCCTTTTGCTTCCGCCCTGCGTAGCAGGCAGCGAGCCCAACACACCGGTCACTGCTTTGAAGGCTTTGTGCCTTTAGTACTCCTATTCCAACACGCTTCGCAAAACAAGATGAAGGGGAGGGGCACATAGATTTATCTAGAAAGAAAGAAAAGAGCAACTATGTGAAGCTGAAGAAATGAGTAGTCGTGGGTCGGCGTAGCTTTTCCAGCGTGGGGCGGGAGGAGAGTTCCTGTGGGTCATGTTTGGAGATCACCAGCCAGCTCGAGCCTCTCAAGACAGGCACAGGAGCTCCTTGTCTGCGAATCCCAAGCAGGTACTTCCCAGCCAGTTCAGTGCTGTCAAGGCAAGGAGCTCCTGGGCACGCACAGTGCAAATCTCCAGTTACAAAGGGACTTAAGCGTTGGATACTGAGTACCAGCACACAAGCAGTGTCTCTAGATTGAGCTGGTAATAGAGAGGGGGCTTTCAGAGTCTAAATTTTGGACTAGAATATCTCAGTCCTACCTCAATCCCTTTGTAGGTGCAGCCAAGAGCAATTAAAGCTTCAAGCGAAGAGAGAGTGGGTGAGGTGCATGTGCAAATCTTGGCCCGAATCACAGCCGATGGCCTGATGCACCGCACCTCGTAGGGGCCCTCTGGACCCAGGTGTATTTGGCCGCCTGTTAGGACAGATGGAGATGAGATTATGCCAGAGGAGCTGCTGGCTGCGACTCCGACACAGCTTTGAAACAAATGCAGATAAATCCACAGCACGCAGCGGAGCTGAAGCTTTCAGTGGAGCGTTTAGATTGTTCAGCAGCCAAAGCAAATACATTTGCACTGCAGGTTATAAAAGGTTGTTAAACCAGCCATGCAACCAATTCCTCCAAGCCAAAAATGATCTTCTTTCTCTATACTGGAGCCTAACACCTACAGTGACCCTGCAGTTCACCGATTCTCATGCTGCCCTCAAAGGATGCACGTTACAAATAAAAAGGGTGAGCGTTTTAAGCAGCCCTCTCCAGATTCAGTGCCCCATTTTCCTTCCTTTTGTCTTTTGCTTTTGAATCATTAGCCCTTTTCTACTTGTGACTGAGCCCAGTCTTGCTAAAAACAAAGGGGAGAAGAGCAAGGATTCTCCCCTCGGTCTCTGACACTTGAGCAAAGCCTTATACGTGACTGAAGTAGAAGACAAGGGCTGGAATAAGAAGTAGAAATGGTCTCTGGTTTGTATTTAGAGTATTATCGTGCAAGCACTTACTGCTCAGCACCACGCTTGCTAGTCCAAGGAGTTCCTTTGAGGCCTCGTCTCCCGAAGGCTGTCGAGGCTCATGGTCTGCACCAGTTTACTGAACGGTAAGACCCCCACCCCCTCCCACCCTCTTCTCCATTTTACAGGAGTCCTAGGCGTTTGGGAACGGCTGCACCAAAACAGAAGAGGGCCCATTCCGTGGGTCACTTGCATCTGCACACACATAGTGCTGGCTGGAGCCGTTGCTCCAGCTGCCCTTGCTCTTCTCTTGCGAGTCTTCTAATGGCCCCTTGGATACTGCTCCAGCCACGTCCTGGCACCAGGGATGGTGGTAAGACCTGCAGGTGTGATGCAGGTGAAAGGGAGACAATCCCTGGGTATCTCGTGTTCCCCCTGCACAGGGGATAGGTGAGCTGCAGGTGCTGGGGACCAGGGGCCCTATGCTGCTCTGGATTGGATGTCACTGCCACTCTGCAGAGGTGCAACGTGGCACAGCACGGCCTTGGGGTGGCAGAGTAGTAAAGCCACTTGCACTGGCTAATTTAACATGAAGGCAGACTTAGAGAAATATTAATTACTAAGCACCTATCTCATGAGGTTTTTGGTCTTCAGCATGCTTTGGGACTGACGAGTCATGTTTAACTTGCAGCACCAAACTCTGGCCTAATTCTATCTGCAATAAGTTATTACTTTTGGTGCCTTAAGCCCCATTCCAGACCAGCCCTTCACTGGCCTAGATGCTGTAAATAAAAACATGATTGCTCCTTCTCCACAGCAACTTGCACAAAAAGCTTGTCGCAGCTCCAGCGAACCCCACATCTACCGGTGCAGAACGCATGTTGTGGGACCATTGTTTATGCAGACGAGCAGCTCTTATGCCATACGCTGTTGCAACGCCAGCCTATCTCATCACGATCTTCACTCCTGTCAGCAAACAAGGCCGAAACACCACCTAGCATCCACGCAGCGTCCTGCTTGCTGCTACAACATCTTCTTACACAGCTCCTTGCGCAACAACCAGACAATCTGGATTACTCATTGGCGCACGATTTTCTCGAGATTAACAGTTTATCAGAAATCAGAAAAGGATTTCTGTGTCAAGACAGCAACACCCAGTGTTACACTAGGCAAGCTTACATTTATGAGGGTTAGAAAGTCTTCAGCCTTCAAGCCATAAACCAACCTTTAAGGGATTCAGAAAAATTTTTCCACTAAGTACAGGTTACTCTGCCTTTGCTACAAAGCGGCTTTCTTTTCCTCTGAATATCCAGCCAGTCACTGTAGGAGCAAGGTGAACCGTAGGTCTACGGATTGTGCACTGCCCTGCTTAAAGGCTTGGGGGAGCTAACCATTAAAAAAAATTTTAAATAAAAACAAAACAAAGCACACTTTCATTTCTGTTCCCCTTCACTGGCAGCATAAACACAGTGCAACTGTGCTACAACAGCACATTGTGCACCCAAATTATTTATGTGGTTGTTTATTTACCGAGATTATAGTCATGCCTCAAGGTCCCATCTTTGATGTCTGAAACTTTGTGGGCAAAATTTTCTGGCGGATAATAATGACTTCCAGTATTCCCCATCCACCCATGGGACTTGCCCAAGGCCATGCAGATGGGCAGGAGCAGAGCTGGGGAAAAGCACCTCTGGGTGGGGCAAGCCCAGGGACACTTGGCTGCACCTACTCTCCGGTTTCGTTGGCACGGGCACTAAGGGCCAGATCCAGTGAAATCCGTGATAAACAAGGCAGCTAATCCCTTTGTGGGGTCTTGGCCGAAGTCCATTCATTAAAAAGTGCAAAACAGACCAAAAGGCAACTTCACTGAAAGCAAACCGTTTGCTCTGCATCTCTGAGAAGGTGTATGAATGGGGAAATCAAAAAAATCCCAACAAATTCTCCAGTTAAACAGAGAGAAAAGAGTACAGGCACATTTGCACAGCTGGGAAAGGACAGAGCTGCCTCTGGTTACTGAACGTGTTGTCACACAGAAGGAAGAGGCAAGATTAACCAATATCGTAGACTGAATTTCTTTAGCAGATAGAACAAAAATTGAGAAGCAGCAATATCTACCAAAAACATTATCACAGATGAACAAACCCCTCCAATGGACATGGCTGAGGTCAGGAGGACATGCACACGTGATCCTCTTCCTTTTGGGAATCCCGAAACGAGAAACGCTTCTCCTAAGTTCAAGGGAGCCCCCAAAGGGCTGAACAAAGGCCACGTATCTCTGATTTAGGCAGGCCTGCGGGCGCAACAGAACAACCTGCAGAAGAGCAAGGGCAAGGAGGGAGATTTCACACTCACTAGGTGTGAAAATGGGTGAACAGCCATTAGGAAAGGCTGCGAGGGGAACAGCGCCTAGGCAGAGGGAGTACAGTTGCTAAAAGCCTCGTTATGCCAAGTAACTGATTGCACCTAACAGGAATATTTTAGGCAAATGAAAGCAAAAACGCTAGCGGGAATTTTGACGCGTGTAGTGAACAAGGAGAGTATCGTGTATTCCTTCTGAAGGGGTAGCAAAGGAAAGGCAGCCAAAAGCAGTTTTCCAAACTGAGCGCCAGACAAAAAAATATATATTAGTCCCAGTTTTTGGCAGCAGGAGCTAGACTTTAAGGGCCCCAACACAGGCCCAGAGAATCTCTCACTTTTCCAGAGCTCCCAGTCCAAGCTCTGTTTAATGCTGTCTACAACTTGGTGATCCAGCTGAATCCCTAGTTACAACGTGAACACATCACACAGTTCACCATGGAAACGTGCCAGTTTTGCTGTCAGAAATCAAGAGGAGGAAAGACACAAGCCGTACTCAGGTTTAGAGGCTCACAAAGTTTCACATCAACATTTTCTTCAGTTCTCACTTGTTTGGGTGGGAGCTAAAAAACAGAAGTTTGGTCAACAGCTTAAGGTTGCGCCTGGTTTCTACTTAAAGCCCAACGATCTGCACCAAACCAATTCCAGATTTGCTGTGAGGATTTGCAGACTTCAAGGAATCAGCCAGGGAGCCTGTATGAAATCCAAGCCTGAGCCAAAATCCGGCGAGTGGAGCACGGCTCGCAGCTTTTAATGAAACGCCATTAGTTTCCTCCAGCCTCGCTCCATCTTCATTGCCAGCACCTCCGAGGGAGGGCTGCAGGCCAGGGGACAACGAACGTCATCAACTGTGGACGCAGCCGGACAGCTGTGGTAGCTCTGAGGCTACCATACACCAAGGTGCTGTCAGATTTCTCTGTTGACTTCTCCTTGACTCGCCATACAAACAAACAGAGGGGAACGCGACTGGAGAACAAGGATGAAAGCGGAGCCTGAGGAGATCCTAATGACGGCCACATTGTCTGCAGGACTCTCGCACAGCACATCCACCCCCAGGAGCACTACCTTTGCAAACACACAAAGTGCATGAGCACAAAGGAGCCAGATGAGGCAAGAAACCAGGAATGAAGAGTGGGCATTTTTCTGAAGCATCTTGGTGATGTAGGGAATGAAAAGAAAATAAACAGCGTGTTACACCACTCGAAAGCTATGCTGAATTTCTCCCAAGGCCATCCTAGATCCAGCTCAGTTTGGTGATATATTGCTTTTTAGGACTTGCTACAGCATTCCTGAAATAAGACCCTCAAAAGATGTAACAGCACTATGACTCCAAGACAGAGAGCAAGATATTAATACATCGCAGAAGCGTGTGAATTGAAGGGGCGGGAGTGAACTTGCCTGCAAATAAACAAAAATATAACGTTCTATTTTGAGACAAGTGTGAGCAGATTGCAGCGCTAGGGAGGACCCTGTCAGACCCTTGGACATAGCCCAAGTGCAAAATAAATAATAAAAAAAAAGTAAAAATCAGGGCAAAGATGTCTAATAGTTTATGTTCAGGGCGCACAACGATCGCCGTCTCCGCTGCTGTAGCGGACACAGATGGAAAGCACTGCATGCGTAAGAACCAGAGAGTAACAGCGCTGTAAGTGGGTCTAGCCAAACTTCACGTGCTCACATAAAAATCTTTCTTTAGCAGGCGCTGCAAGCAGGCTTTCAGACCGCAGGTGCTCAGCTGAGGTGGCTGTTTGCAAAGCTAAGCAGGATCTGCAGCCCCAGAGGGATCCAGCTGTGAATCAGGACAAGGAAGGAGATTGAAAGTTTGCTCTTTTGTGACCTAACGACCCAGATGACGTCCCCACCTTCCCTGCAGGAATTCAGGGATCTGCGGAGCGGGCGGCAGTGGTTTCCTGCAGACTCCGTTGGCACGGGGTTGGGATTCTTCAGAGTGGTGCTGAGGCAACCTTTAACTTTGCGGGTAAAGAAAGCCAGAGAAATGTAGCTTATCACACAATTTGTTCCAATAGAATAAAAGTTTCCTCAATATTTGCCTACCCAGTAGCCCAAATGATGATTCTTTTCTCTTGTACACAGTCACACAAAGGGTAACATGCAGCAGGTTACAGTCTGAGCTTCTACAAGAAAACAGATGTGACACCTACCAAAACATCAAACTTGCATGGACGTTTTCTGCTTGTTACAGTTGTTCAACCCTTGCATGACCGTAAGAGTCCCAATCTTTTATTTTATAAGCACACAGGACTGTACACAAATGGAAAGTGCTCCCTTAAGTTCACTGTGGGTCTTGGGACCCCAAAAAGGGAGCAAAGATTCACTTCTGCCAGAGAATTTAATAACCAGCACAGAAAGCAGAGCTTCTGCTGACAGACACTGTTTCTATAACCTCCAGACAGAGAGGGCAGCGGGGATGGGGAAGATCAGTAGACCTGGAGTGTGTGCATAAGTCAGCATGTCTCCGATCATGTTTCCTGCGTGGACTGGATCTCATTTTGAGGTTTTTTTTTTTTGCTTTTAAAACCAGGAGAGAAGGAGAGGGGAAAAAAAAAAAAATCCTACTTCCCAGCCTGAAAGAGTAAATTAGCACATAGGTCACCAGCTCTAACAACAGAAGAAAGGAGAAAACCTGCCTGTTCTTCCCCCTTTTACACAGGTGTGAAACAAGAGTGGTTCATTCACAGTGCTGGAAATGATAATCTGTACTCTCAGTCAAAGTGTTTTTATCCAGATTAGTGAAGTCTTCATGCTCTTTTGGTCACCACTTTACATTCACATCCCATGTTTAAGTGCATGTAAAAACATTTGTAAAATAATGAGTAGGACTGTTATTTTTTGTAGCAAGGATTCCTAAGAAAGTGAGTCATATGGCAGCAGCGTTGCCTAGTCATTTGTCCCATCCTTCTCCACCTCCCCTCTCATGTTGACTTTTAAGGCCCGTTTCAACCACATTTGATAAAGGAACAGACATCAGAAGCGCATTTGGCTCCTTTCAGTTCTGCAGTTTTTAAGAGTCTCTCCAGCACCCCAAACTGCAGCGTGGACTCAACCCCCACCAGACATCAGAGAATTAAGCAGGAACCTTCTTGGCTGTATTACTCCAGCTCTGAACCTCTTCTTCACGCCTGTTTCCATGTCTACATAAGGGCATCAAGGAAAATAAGGTTATTAAACTAACCTAGGAATTGCCAGACCCACTTTCTGCCATGGCTTGTCCAATGCTTGATCCTGCCCACGAACGAGGAACAGCACAGACTGGTGCAAGAATACTCTAACATGTGCTTTTTAGTGTAGTGCCTCTGAGGAATTTGGGTTTACATCCCCCACCACCTTCACCTTAGCCCCAAAAGGGAGCTTTTAAATTTGTAGTCACGTCATTTCCTGAATCCTGCCATGAGCTTTTGGTGTCCACAGGGTTTGGTGTACCAGGAAGCACAGCTGGTCTTGCAGGTGGGCTGCATCCCTGGAGCCTGCCTCCACGGGACCACCTTATCTCTCGGACAGCTGCACCACAAGCAGCGCAGCTCCATGATTATGGCATGGTGTGACATAAAGAAGGTGTCAGGAGCTGCTCGCAGTAAAGTTCTCCTCCTTGCCAGCAAAAGCCATTATTCACGCACAGCTTGAACTCTGGACACAGAGATGCCAGCCACAGATCCTCAGATCTGACATCTAACATCCCAAAGCCATTTATCACTCAGCACCCTTATCCTCGTTTAAAATACCTAAGTCAAAGGCAAACAACTTAGTGGTTCGTTTTTCTGTGCTTTTGTACTTTTTTGACTGCTTTTCTCTTTCCCTCTATCCAGGGGCCTCAATTAGCTCTCCCAGCGATCCCAATCTCAGCTACTCCATCAGTGCCACCACTGTTTACCCACGATACCTCAGGTCTCTGCCCTGTCCAAGCATGTCCTTCCTCGTTCCCCCAACAATTCCCACCCAATTTAGCAGTGCTGTCTGATTCACAGCTTTTCTATGTCCCCTAATAGCAGAGACCCCAGCGAGCCGCTCAGACCGCCTTCGCATTTTAAACAGCTTTACCCAGAAGCAGTCAGCTGAAAAGCGCCTATTTCTACAGAAAAGGAGATGACATCAGCCAGTGCAGGATAACCATGACAACCTTCCCCGGATCAGCAGGGCCACACGCTATTTGAATAAGTAGGCAAAGTTTAACTCTCAGCAACTTTCTGGGCAGGACCTCCAGCTTCAATTGGTAAAGCAGGTGCATGTTCCGGCGCACGCGTTTGCACGTGTTTTACCTACGCTCCTACCACTATTTATGAATGAAAGCATTTAAGGTCTAGAGAAGGTCGTTGTACCGGAGGGAGGAAGTCTTTCCAAAACGGTATTTTGGATTTCAACCCAGCACAAGGCTAGCATGCAGATAAGTGAGGATACCAGCCCCCAAAATCCTTGCTCAATTTGCTCTCTAGCAGACTCTCACCAACATCAAGCAGTTGACAGTCTTGCCCAAGAAATACACTTCAGGATTTGGCACAAGACAGGACGTCATGAATCAGGCTCCTTGCCTTTAATCAGCTGCTAAGAAAGCAGAGAAATGAAAATATTTCAAAGCTTGGATTAGATCCAAAACCACAACAAATCCATCTTCTAAACACCATCTTCACAGGTGAAAGGCTCCATACCTCATCAGTATTTTCTTGCTCAAAGTTGGCCGGAAACATTTTTTAAATAGGCTGGTGTGCAGAATCAAGAGATAAATAATATGGGCAGGATCCAGAGAGGTTAATTCTCCAAGGCTTCAGTTTTTAAGTGTGGTTGCATTCTGGAAAGCCCCACGCTATTATTTTCTACACCGTTGCTTTCCAACATATACACTCTTTATTAAAATAAAGAGGTGTAGGAGGATTAGCCTTCTGAATCCAGAATCTCTTACTCCCCAATTCTTCGTAACAGTGTATTTATAAAACACACGTGTCCCATTTTTGGGGCAATTTAAAGTTTGCCTAGTACACAAATGCTTCATTAAAACAGCTGCTCACAATCTGTTAGCACAATAAATATTTTCCACCCTTCTATGACCATCATGAAAGGAGGCCAATGCTACAGCCACACATCCGAGCAGCCTGTGTGTTGGAGGTGTTCACAATTTACATTCACGTGCATATTTTAAGACTTGCGCTCGCTCTCCATGGCTCATTTTCCCATTGCTAGGAAAGGCCAGTTTGCACTGCTTTGCATCTGGTCCTCCCAGATGGAGGAGCCTCAGAGAGGTGAGCACAACTGGGAATTCAGCTGATTTTTCAGGAGCCCTTCTGAGCACCTCTGTGCAGCAGGAACTCACTGGTTACAGTGACACAGACACTCAAGTCCAGCATTAACATGGCCTGTTGCCAGAAGAGAGCAGTCCCTTCCCCACCGCCTGCTCCTATCCACGTGCTCCAGCTCCAACCTTGCACCAGCCTGACTCTTCGTGCAGCCAAACAATGAACTGGATGATGAAACTAATCCGGTTGAAAACAGTTCTCCCCCCACCCTTTTCTTCTTTTCCCCCTCTTATTGAAATATTTACTACAAGTTAAAAAATTGCAGCTGCTCACAATGAAAATCCTCAACATTAAGGATGCGGCCCAGGCTGCGCAGCTCCAACGCTTATCAGCGTTCTCGGTCTGAAAGCCAACAGGTTGAACATAACTAGTGCAGTGCATGACGAACCTCTCATCACCGATAAACAACACCCTAATTTGAGACATGCGGAACCACTTCAGGCCCCAAGGGGTCTAGCCGGGAGCAGAGAAGTCTCCTCCTAACATGGCCCTACCAGCACTGGGCAAAGACTTGTTCACTGGCCCAAAAGAACTGTTTGACTTGGAAAAATTAATCATGCCCAGAAAGCCGGTCTCCTTGGGTTCAGGAGGCCCCATGGCACCTTTCATTAAACCACTGTCCTTCTGGAATAACTGCAACAAAGTCAGCAGGCTCACATCAGATTCAGACTGTGACTGGGGATGAAACCTGAACCACAGTCTCAGATCATTAATCCTGTTATCTGGCTGCCTCCCTGCATCAATCCTGAGAGGAGGAAGCCTCTTTATCGCAGTGCTGTGCCTCATGATGAAATAACTCAACTGGATTAAATCAGCTCTCTGGGTGCATCAATCATGCTATTGTCCCCCCAGCAGGAAGTTTCCATCCTCAGCCTTTAGCCACCTCTGCCCTGACCTATATTCCAAGGACTTCCTTGCACATTTTGCTCGTGTCTGTATTTTGCACTTATTACACATGCAGATGTGCCCTGTGAGCAAGAACAATTAAAAAAGCTAACGAGCGATAGCGTCAATAACTCTTAAAGGCACAAAGCATCTAAGAGATGCAGACAGTCATGCCTAATGAAACTTTCACCAGAAGCACCTCATAGCCTGTTAAAAATATCACAAAACATGGAGCCTTGGAGATTTTGAAACTACTGCTGAGCACCTGCCTGACTTGAAGTCTCACCCAGGGCCCAGATCTTCAAAATCATTAGCTCCCAATAACCCTACAAGACTTGGGCAGTAGTCCACCTTGGCATATCCACCCCTTAATGTCTCCAAAACAGCACTACAGCACCAGCCACCCCTGGGCAAGGCTATGGGCAAACATACAATCCCTGTGGCTATCATTTGCAATCTTTTCCCCCAGCTTGCACCTTGCAGGGGATGCTGCAAGGCTCTCATGGTTAACTGGGGGGGAGGGACTGCGCTGCCTGCTCAGCAGCAGATTTAGTGGTGGGCTAAAAGCAAAGGGGCACATTTCTGCTGGGGCTGCAGACAAGCGCAGAGACCCTTGTATTGGATGGCGTTTGTGTTCTCCAAGCAGGAGATTTGCGCTCCTTCAAAAAGGAGTCCAGAACTACCAAGAAGCACGGTTACTCTCGCTAACCCTCATCTGATCTCATGGCAATGAATTGATTGCTCCGGTTGAGCAGTGCACAAAGGGACTCTGGGGGAGGGAAGCAAAGGTGATCCAAAAGAACCAGCCATTGGGTTACGTCAGGGTTGGAACTGCAGTGTGTGAACCTTACAGGAGCAAAAGAAGACTTTCCATAGCGTTATTTACTCTCCCGATGCAGAGATAAACCATCGCTTCTTGGTATTAGCGAGCACAATGAGAAACATGACAAGAAAGCATTCCCATTTAAATTCATGCTCTTTTTTTTCCCCTTCTTCTTTCTCCCTCTCACACAGAGTTGCTTTGAGCCTCAGGTTAACAAAAACCACAAAGCCCCACTTGACCAAAACCACAACATTTTCCTTGATTTGGGGTCAAAACAGACAAGTTCTGCCTGTTTTCCTCCTGCAACCATTAATCTCCTCAGGTTCACTCCAAGAGCACCTCAGTCGCACTGAAAAGTTCACAGACCTGGCACAAGTTTGAGATTTATTATTAAATCTGCAGGATTTCAGGTTTGATTTATGAGGCCTTCATAGAGGCCTGTTATCGAGCCGAGATAGGCCCTGCAGCGCATGCTGTGAGGAGTTCATAAAGCTAGAAGCTTTGAAGCCAGAAGGGACCGCTTAGATCTAGTCTGACCCCCTGCATAAACGCCGACTAGGCGCTCCTGCCTCTACCCACCAGGAACAGGGCCACGTCTTTTAACAACAACTTCATACGTCCCGTTTCTGCACCCTTCCAGATTTTCAGACCTGAAAAGGACCCGATAAAGCAGAGGACAGGACAGAGCTCCTCGCCTGTCACTCCTCAGTCCTCCTGTCACTGGACAGCTTTCAGCAGCAGTGTTGGACGCTGCGAGAAAAGCACAGGGAGGCAAAGCTTGGGTTTGGGTTACCGACTCTCTCCCTCCGGCCTCTCCCCGGACAGAGCATTTCAGCTCCGTGCACCACCGCAACGTTGCACTTCCCAGCCGCAGAGAAGACGAGCCGTTGCTCGTTCAGCTCAGAAGGATCACAGCCTTTTTGCATTCAGCAGTTCACATCTGTCCACGTGCTCCCCAACTAGCCCCCGAGACATTGCTACCAGGCACGGACGGGGCAGGATTCCCGCTGCATTACGCCAGCCCTGTGAGCTGCCAGCTGCTCCTTTGCAGCAGCGACCAGCCACTGCTGCTGCCCAGATGGGGCTGGATGCTGCAGAGCATCTCTGGGGGTCTTAAAGAGACCTAAATCAAACACTTGCTCAGTTTTCTCACTAGGTTTTCACCAGAAAAACTCGCGTGCTTTAAGATCTCTTTCTGTGACAACCAGACCTGCTGCCTTAGTTCGCCAATACAGTCTCTAAACCCAACTGGGACCTTAAAACTCACCGTTTATTTACCTGTCTCCCCAAAGACACCTGATCTGGCATTGAGCACTGCATGAAACATCACAGCCAAGACATTTACTTATCATACACCAGCATCATCATACCTTGCCCCAGCGTTTCCTGGTTTTTAGGGGTATGTCCAAAGGCTCCAGGCCAGCTGTGCTGGATGCTACAGAGGAAGATGAAAATCCTCCTAGGATTCCTGCAAATATGACCTGTACAGGAAACAAAATTTGGGACCAACTGAGACGCCTCAGAGATTAGAGCAAGCGTGGACAGGAAACAGTAAAGGCAGGAAACCCTGATTTTTGGTCACTAAGCCATATATCAGGTATAAAATGGTTAATGCAGTTTTTGGATTTGCAAAGTGGCTTTTATGCCTAGAACTTTATTTATTTATTTCCCATTTTAAACCAACTCCAAAGACGTCAAAGGCAATCTGCAAAGATGAAGGGCTATTTACTGCCAAGGCTTTGGGAGCAGTCCCATGGGCCCCATTTGCAGTTATAACAACACATTTTATCTTCCGCGCAAGCAGGAAGGGGGGGGTGTAGCGAGACCCAGAGACGGAAGTAAATGCTGGCAGTGAATCAGATGATGTATATTAGGAAGATAATAAGTAGAGATAAGGCACTTGGCAACTGTTTTACACTGTGCCCTCGGTTTATAAAACTCAGGTTCCCCTGCCAGGATTACTGGCTGTCCCATAAGGCCCTAGGTAGTTTAGTCTAAAAAGCACATCCCGACAGGAAGACACGGGGCAGCTGAGCTGCCTCGCGCTCTTCCCTTTCGGTTTCGGCGAAACTCTTGTTTAAGTAGAGGTTCAGCACAAGGCCGGCTAAGCACTTAAATCCCAGCCCCTAACTTAAAAGCTTCAGAGCGCCGTAAGTAGCGCACATCCTGCGCTCAAAGTGGGTGGTATGCCCTACTGCCAAGTTTTTGCGTTGAATAGTACCATTCCAGCACTTTTTTTAGGCAAACAGCTGCAGCGCAAACACCCGCAGGAGCTCAGCGGGAGCCGCTGCCTCGCGCCGAGGCCGGATCGCTCCCGTGCTCCCCATGCTCTGTTACTGCCGAGGAGGATGCACCGGCACAGGCAGCGCAGTGTCTTGGAAAAGTAAGCTAACAAACAGTGCAAATTCTTCATTTTTGCATAGTTTAGAGTAGACAGCATTGGAGTAAGCCTTGGGTAACCTGCACTCTAATTATTTTCATTTTAAAACGCCTGGAAGTCTGCTGTGCCATCAAATATTTCTCATTTAGAACCGTTGACGCAAGGAACTTCCGATTTGAGTGTTGCTTAATGGAAAAACGAGAATACAACCCACTCACAATTTTTTCCCCCAGTTCTGTTCTCTATTCCCTTTAAGATAAGGTGACCAAAACTTGTATACCATATCGCGTAACGCATATTGCATTTCTGAACGCAGCGAATCTCAGCCCACGGTCCCTACGAAGCTTTAAAAGCTCCAAAGCAACAGCCCTTGCCTCTAAACCCGCTGGCTGTCTTAGCACAGCGACTCTCTGTTTTGATTCCTGTAAGCGGTCATATACTCGCGTTTGTTTTTACAGACCTTCTCTGCCTTCTCGCAAACATCACTCACCCGCCTGCTTTGGCGCTTGGTTTGCTTGCGACGAACCCCGGTGCCATGTGCTCGCTGGTTCACAGCTAAATCTGTCAGGGGTAACAGACCCGCGGTCACGTGGGAGCCAGTAAAAATCCTGTCCCTCCTCTGCTGTAAGGTTTGTCCACCTGGCTGCCAGCATCAGAGTTGTAATTAAGTCAGATATAACTGCAGGAGAAAACCAGTGAATCAGCAATGTCCCTACACCACCAAGGAATTCAAAGTGCTGAGCAATGAACGTGGGAGGAAGTGTTTTGGGGTGGGGGGGGGGGGAACAAGACAATGATTTTTAGTAATGCTTTTCAGGTCGTGTGACCCCAGCTGCACAAAACTGGAAAGTTCGCAACATCACCTCCAACAACCAAAACTGTCTGTCTCAAATTTAAACGCTCCAGCTGCAGAAACCAGAAGGTGAAATTCTTTGGCCAGCGTTAGGAGGAAATGCGATTACATGACCAGAAGAGTCACTTCTGGACCTAGATTTGGGGAAAACTATGAAAACGCTTAAGCATTCACCTAAGCATGTGCTGAAACACTTTGCTCAACAGTCCTAAGTCTGAAGGATACTGGCTTAGCACTCACTACTTGCATTTTGAAATCCTTTGCCTATTAGTCATTTCTTTTTAGCTCTCTTGCTGCATGGCTCAATGAATGAGTTTTGTCCCAAATAATTCCACATTCTCGTCTGTTCTGTGCATTAATTCTCAAAAGGGGCTTCAGTAAAGGATTTCTTTATCTATGCATTCATCAGTTTAAACTCCCTAGTGAGGTCATTTCCGAAGTTTTTAATAAAAAGAGACTTTTGATTCTTGGGGTCATGTTGCAAATTACATTTTCACTAATCTTGCCGAGGTCAAAAAAGAAGTCGAAGTCAAAGAGCATCTCTGACTCCTCACCACATGTGTGTCTTTAGGATTTAAAAATATACAATTCTGCTGTTATAAATAGAGCATTCTTCTCTAAGGCCACAGCTTCCAAAGTCCAGGAAAACATCCTTTTATTTAGTTTTATGATTATGCTTCTTATCCCAGCGATCAGAGTGCACTAAATGGGAGGAGAGCTGCTCTCAGGGGCAGCATTCCACCTCTGCTATTTTTACATTATTGGAGGTTAGCATCAACATCAGTGTTACTTCCTTTGTCAGACACTTCAACAGCACAACACTGAGAACAGCCGTTAGCAGTCTCTCAAGAAGAGAGTAAGAGCATAAAAGTCAAAAAAGAGAAGATAAACAGTTTTCCACTGAGCAGTTTTCAAGAACATTAACACAGGAAGGTATCACGTTTATCTTAAATCCTGTGCTGGAGGCCACAGCCAGGTCTCTTATACAAAAAGGTGCTCAGACATGTAGGAAATAGCTACTGCCCTGCACAGGGAATGTGGCTCTTCCCCTTTTACAGGAACAGTCACACTTGGCACACTAGGAACACACAAAAGCAGAAAAGCAATTTGGATCATAGGAAAGCACTCATTAAAATACTCTTTATTTTCTTACATCCCTACTCAGTAAGTAGGTAGCTGAAGTTAAAACTCATGCTCAAACTTAAGAGAGAATCACGTTTCACTGATTTCAGCGGGACACAGGCATTCTCTGAAAGCTTTACTAAATTAGGACATCAACTTGTAAGTTGGGCCAAGTTGAACTTCACTTTCTGGAACATGCAGCCAAACAGGACAACAATCCTACTGCAAGTCCTTGGTTGTTACCAATCTGAAAATAATAATGCAAGCCAGTAGCACTCCATCTTCTCCAGGGGTTACACTGGTCATGTGGGTATTAGAAATTAACGCCTACTGAGTGACTAAGAGGGAAAAAATGCAATATGGCAAGACTGTCTTGTTCTTCAGTGCTGGTTCATAGAGGCCTGCCATTATGGGGTTGCTCACAAGGTTTGGCTATTATATTGTCTTTATATTCCTAAAATAAAGGAAGACAAATCAGATAAAAGATGCCATCTTCTTTCATCTCACTATCATTTTTGTGTAAAGCTGAACTATGCAATCCCTGGAAGAAAGGTGGTGTAAATTTTGAAAAAAAACAAAGCGCATGCACTCTTCTGAGTTAAAAACTGGACCAGAAGCAGGACATTTAGTTTACTTGGGAGTACATTATGGTGCTGACCTACTAGTTAACTGGAGGTTAAAAAGAAATCCCTATTAGAACAGTACAGGCAAGGCTTAAACACCTTTAAGGACCCCTGATTTTGAGGAAGCTTTCAACAATGCGATAGTGTACAGCGCTTTCTCTAAGCTCTTCTGTTCCTGTCTTGATGCCAGGAGATTAAAAGCGTGTTGAGTGGTCCTGAGCCTCTCAGGGGGTCATTAACATCATACACAGTAATGGAGTTATTTTCACTGGCTCAAGCCATCCTTGCCTGCTGCTGAACGTGCAGGGGTCAGAGGAAGTCACTGTGATCAAAGAAATACGTCCCTCAGGGTACATCTTTCCTCTCTTTTCTCCAGGAGACCTAGGGTTTTCAGCAGAGCCCAAAGACATTCTTCCGAAGCCCAGAGCAACACCTCTTCCCAATTGCACTACCCACCAAAGCAACAATTTTGGAACTGCGGTAGCATTGTAAGTTCTGCATTTTGGGAGCTACTCGAGTGGAGCCCTTGACAGCACACACCATGCGTGAATTTTACCAGTTCCAAGAACAGCATTCACTGTGTATAAACGCAGACCACTTGCGTCTCCTTTCACGTACTCAGACAACTCCCCTCTGAAAGCGCACTCAGCTCTACGTGACCCCAGAAGCTCTACTGTTGCACACAGAAGTTAACACCCAAGGGCAATATGAACCTAACAACTTCTGTGTGATGCTAGTGTGGAAATGAGGTGCTTCTCCCCGCCCTTTTCCTGTGCTAGTTCTGCCTGTCCTGGTTGAGTCCCTTCAACCTTAAGCTAGCTCAGCTGACAAGGAAAGTCATCAAGGAGCTAGTTCCTCCACTGGGAACAGCAGGATCCACCCCTTCTATGACTTAATCAAAGATCACCTCAGAGAAGTCTTTCTAAGCTATGTTCTTGCACTAAGCAACAACAGCAGATGTGCCAGCATCAAGCCCAGCACCGCCACGCATGGAAGAGGCGGGACATGACATCTGCCTGTTGAGAAGCCCAGGAGGCAAGAACCATGAACAACCCCCACTGAAGACAGGACGCGGACAAAGCAGACAACGTATAGCATGAGCAGGGCTCAAAGGGCCTGACACAGCAAAGCAAGAGCTGCTACCATCCCCACCCAAATTTAAGACTTGGACAGAGCCAAGGTTATAATTTCCCTTTGCTACTAAGCGCACACAACACGTGCACCAGCACCAAGCCCGACATCCCACCTGCAGGGACGGGTGGTATTGTGTCCTGGAGCCGGATAAAAGCTGTTTGGCAACTAGCCTCGTCAAGAATTTGCCTTGATGTAACTAGAGTGTTTTCTCTGCCTAAGACTTCTAAACACCTCCCAGTCCCTCCCTGCACGTTATCTCCTTTCATAGCCTGACCTTTCTGCAAGAGCGAGGCACGTGCAAAAGTAGTCAACTTTTCTCTCCTTTCTGAACAAAGGGCCCAAAAGGACAAAGCACATAGTAGTTTAGCCCATGAAATAATAAAAGTCAACAAGAACAATGTGCTGCTGACAGGGGAGTAGCGCTGCCCAGCAGTATGGAGGAGGGCCCAGGCCAAAGCTGAAAGCCTTTCATTGCAGCTGAAGAGACGAGACAGGGAACAGGGCGCCTGTGGAGAGGGAGGTCTTGTTTTGTTTTTTTTTTTTTAAGAAAGTTTTTATTTTAAGAAGGGTCCTTGGTTTAAACCACAAAACCAGCAATATGAATATTTATGGGGCCAAACTCAGTAGTCCCAGACCCAAGCAAGACTCCCACTGACCTCCACTGACCTTTAATAAGTACTTTGCCTTCCTAAAGATAGCATGCCCCTTACCACCATGTCATTCTACGCTGTCAAGCGTGGTTGCCTTCTCCACTTCCCTTTGCTACATGGACATTTGGTTTTTGCATTCAAAGTTGCTTCACCTTTTTATGCCTCAGTTCCCCTCTGTGACCTGGCTATGGTAATATTAGCTTCCACACAACCTCTGGCTGAGGGATTAAAAACCTCTTGGAGTCCCCAAAAAGAGAACAATAGGAAAATACATCATGTCCCACAGCCCCTAGAAGCTGGCTGTCCAGATGGATAGTCCTTCCCGTTTCACCCTCCTGTTTGTTTAGAGGTCTCTGCTCATTCCAGATCAGGAACCGACAGATTCGCCATCGCCCAAAATGGAACTGAACGTGAAGAGTTACATAACTCCAGCCCCTCCCCTCCCACCAACAAATAGGAAAGAAACTCAAATTACAGGACAGACTCAAAAATAACTCTCAGTTAGCAAAGATAACAGTTCAGTCCCCACCTCCAACAACTGGTATCCTCTCAGCTGCACACGCTTAACTCTGCATGAATTTCTCATCTCTCAGAGGGGAGGGGAGGAAGTGACAGCTCTACAGCTCCCAGCAAAAGCAGAGGGCTAATGGGTGAATGAGCTCCCCCTATTATGGCAAGCATGGAGGAAGAAAGCAGTTTTCCTCAGGCTGCCATAGGTTTGAGGAGATGGACCAGGGAAAGTCCTTTTGCGTTCACCTTCCTATTGCAACCTGTCCTGCTGTCACTCCAAGCATGCAGGGAATGGCACAAGCAAGCAGAAACGTTGGAATGGCAACCATAGGCTGAAGGATGATAATTAGATCAAATTATTATCAGCACACATTCCTCACACAGTTACAGAAACAGCTGGGGCTTTTGGAAAAGTGAGGTTGCTCCGATAGCCGTCCCATTTGGCCAAAGCAAGCGTGGTCTGGCGTGCGGGCTCGCTGGCCTTCACAGCAGCAAACCAGCAGGTTGAAATAACCCAGCATGCCAGTGCATAATCGCTTTGTGTGCTTTGAGGAGGAACCCAGCTCCACTTCTGCTGCTTTGATAGAAGGTTGGAAACAGAAACACCCAAACAAAACAGACTCCAAGTTTGGGTCTGACCTTATAAATTGGACAAAATTCAAGCAATCTCCTGTCCCTGCCTTGCGGGAGGAACAGAAGGTTCTCAGCACAGCTTAGCAGGCCCCACTACCGCTAGCAGCAGGCACATGCTATGATCAAGGTTTGGTTCCTGGCATGAGCAGAGCCATATAGTCTTGGATTCAGCAGAAGCAGCAACCAGTGCAAAGGTGAACCAGCCAGGCTCAAGCCAACCCTTTCCTGAAGTTTGAAAACGTCAAGCCAACACTTTTTTTGCCATACTTTATTTAAACATTTTTGCACATTCTGCATTTTGTTGGCTTTGGCATGTACCTGAAGTTGTTGTACCACAAGAGAAGCTGTTCTCCTCATGCCTCCACTCTAGCAAAACCTAAGAGTGATGGAAATCACAAAATTAGACATAATTCATGAGAAGTTTCCAGATCTCAATCAAGACTAAGTTTCTAATGGGTTTGGGTAAACCCAGATAATCCTCTGAATTTCCCAGTGCCTCAGCAAATGCACTGGAACTAGACACTGAACCTGGGACTTTGAAAGGCACCTCTGAGAGCTGGGTGCTCCTGGAATTCCAAAGAGATTGACACCCTCACATTCCCATGACAGCACCAGTGTTTTCTTTAGAGTAAAAAGAAACACCCCCCCCACACACACACACAAAACACCCACTGCACACTTTATTCATTACTAAACTGATGAGAAAGAAGGGTAACCCAAGTTCTCTCAGTATATACCAGCCTAAACCTGCAGGGGAGTTCACGGAGGTTCATCAGGAAAGGCAGGACAGTTTTATCTAGTAGCTTTAGAGAGGGAAAGGATGAACAACAGTGCCTTCCTTTGGGGGGGGGGGGGGGAGAAAAAAAAATTAACTCCTGGTGTCAAAATGCTGTAAAACTGGCTTTTGACTCAGCACACCATAATAGTGCTTGTAAATGGGGTAATTGGTTTGTGTGAGGTCATGAAACCAAACGTGCCTACACTTGCCCATTCCCTGGAGCACAGTCAGCTGCAAGAGAACATGCTGCACGGACAGCACAGGGGAAGGTAACGAGATTCATGTTTCATGCTGCTCATTAATCAGAGCTAAAATATATTTAGCCATTCACATGCTTGAATATATTCTTACTTGATAGCCTGAAATTCCTATATGCTTAAGGGGAGGGGGGAAAACATCCATTAGCTCCAGCTTCTTTCTTTGAAACCGTAAGTGCACGCAATTCCCTCCTGTTTTGTAGTCACCGTTCCTATTTATAAGCATTTGATGGACCCAAACATCAGCAGAACCAAATGCTTAGCAGGGAGCAGTGCTAGACTGGAAACAAGAGACACAAACAAACGTTGGGAGGGTGGTAGGACTGAAGCACAAAGCATACGATGTGGTTCAAACATCCAGACACCAGGAAGAATTGCTGGAATCCCTTCTGTTTATGTTTCCCGACATCTCCATCAAGTAAGGAGTAATTAAACACTACAGCAATTGGGTGATAGAATGATTTATTTCTAAAGCCCCCTCCCAGCCTGAGGTTTTGGGAAGCATATAGAGACATGAACCTTACTCTGAGGAGGAGAACACCACCACACGCAGCCCCGACAGAGGGCAGGCAGAGGCACAGGAAGGAGCGAGCCGCAGGCCCCAGCTGGGAGATGACATAGCTTGCTTTGTTCCGCTGTCAGCTCTCTCTTGTTAATGTTTGGGAGTACTTCTTTACTTTAGGAGAACAAGAGACCAGGGAGAGAGGAAAGCGGCACCAAAACAGAAAAACAAAAAAAAAAAAACCACCACCACCATTTTTAATCACATATCCCAATATGAAGTGTCCCACTTGGAAAGCAGAGACCTGCATGCAGGAAGAGGGACCCCCAGAGAACATGAGCACTGATGAGGAGGCAAAACTGAAAGAGCCAAACCAAGACAGAAGAACTTGCCCAAGGTCAATGCAGCAGGTCTGGGGCAGAGCAGAGAGGGAGTTTTCCAAACCTTGGTCTATTTAACTGACACATGTTGCAAGAAAAGTGACTAATCACTGGATTTCCTGGCTTTTGAGAGAGAGGGAACCGAGGGGAAACATGATAACAATATTTAAGCATATAGAGATACGCTGTGACAAGAGACCAAGGGTTTACTCCAGAAGAGACAAGCAGTAGTAGCAAAGGCTGCAGCAAGTGACGTTCAGGATAGGTGTCAAGAAAGGCAGGTGAGGAACACTATCTGGGAGAAGACGGTGGACACCATCACAAATGACACAGCAACTCTGACTTCAGGAGGAGCTGAATGCTCCCTGGAGGTCTTTCTCACTAGTCCTGAACCCCTTCCCTGTAAACAATCATGGAACTGAAAACCAACAGCAGCCTATCTGTCTTTGAAAGGCACAGAGAACCAAAGGCATCCTGCCCTGCCACAGAGGAGGTCGGAGACCCGATCCTTGGAAGCCAAGGATCATGGGAATTCAGCTTCACATTCAGCCCTACTTCACAGTCCGTTTATTTTACGTGTTTATTTAACATCTACATGAATCAAGGCAATATTATTTCACAAAAACAGAAAACTTGGCTTCACTTATTCAAACATTTGGACAAGGAAGGAAGAAAGTCCAACTCAGAACTTGGCTGGTTTAAAGAATAGGAATAGGCAGTTATTACCCTGTTGTCAGTGGTTCAAAGCCAGCCCAATTGGAGGAACTGAATGCAATTGCCATCTGGCAGTTGTTTGGGGAACCTCCCTGAAAGAAGTCACGGCCTCAGCTCAGATCCAAGCAGATAAGAGTCCCCCAAGGACAGGGAGCAAGGCAGAGGGCTGAAACTTTTCCTGAAGAACAAGGGAACCGAGCTGGGAGGGGAGGGGGCCTGTGGACCTTACAGAGGTGCAAGTGTCCCAGCACAACAGTGCTTATACAGCTCTTGCTGTGCCCATTTGCAACACATAAAAACAGAGGGGGGGGAGGGGGAACCACACGCACACACAGACCTGTCATTGTCTCTTGACTGCTGCAGACCCACCACGCTTTCACTTACCTCGCATCTCCCACAACGTTAAGTGCCCAGAATAACCAACACCCAGAGCAAAGGGCTGGTCAGGAAAAGGCTGATAAACGCCGGCGGATAATACTAGCGCCACGAGGTCATAAACTAGAGCTGCCGAGTTCTTTAAAACAAACTAGGGTTTCTTCCTCTCCTCTCCCGAGGATAAAATTAAACATTAAGGCAGCTGCAGAAGCCGTATTTTTCTAGAGAATCCCAAGGCAGCTACCATCTCTTGACTTTAAATCAAGACTGGATGGGTTTTTGGAAGAGATGCTTTTGTCAAATGCAAGTTATTGGGTTCAATACGGGTTGAAATTCTCTGGCCTGTGTTGCACAGGAGGTCACAGCCTGGATGATTTAAAGTCCCTTTTGGTCTTCATATCTATGGAAAAAACTATGAAGTTTCCCATATTAGAAATAAAAGAATAAACAGCAGCAAATAATGTAATTGTCAAATACAGACAGCCTTTGCTAACAGAATAGCTGTGAGCAAAATGAAGGATCTTTGGCTTTGCTCAGTAACCACACGGTTCCTAATTTTTTGCTAGGGTCTTTTTATCCTACTTTCCAAATGAAATAAGGTTTATTTGGTCATGCAGTACGCATGCGCATGTTTCGTTGTATCCAGTGCTCGAGTATGTTATTCGCTTTTGACAGGGAGGGTAGAGATCACAGAGATATTAAGTTCCTACAAGTTTTGCAAGAGCAGGAAAGTGGGTAGAAGGGAAAAAGCTCCGTTAATGATCCCAGTGAAAGAAATACACTAGCATAGAAATCAATCCTTTGCACAGCAGAAAAATCCCTTGGGGCAGGGGTAAAGGAAGTTAGGGATGCTTCAAACGAGGGGAGAGGGGTAAAGAGAGAGAAAAGTTCAGTCAGGATTGTCATATCCCAGAGAACCTACACAGTCAACATTTACTTATCTGGACTTTCTAGAGTCTACAGAAGAAAAAGCTCGTGCTGCATTTTTAACACAATTAATAAAACTTCAACAAGCCACCAGACACCAACGGGAAACCAAGCTCTAGGAGATTCAATACGCACAGAATTACTTTTATTTATGGTTAATAAGCCACAGCCCGGATGGCAGAGCTTCAGAGCAGCTCCAAGACTTCACCATCACGTGGCCTGCAGCGTGGGTACCACCGGGAGCACTAACGGGCTGGGGCCAGAGCCTTTGCAGCCCCTGCGTTACACGCACTCCTAACAAACAACAGAGCTGCCTGCAGGGCTTACGCAGCTCCACCAAGGCACAGCCTCATTTAACAGCTTATTCTACCCGTGTTCTGCTCTGGGGGATCAGACCCACAGCCATTTAGGGTTTTCCGCTTATTTTGTTACTGCTACAGTTTTACTCTCATTGCTTGGGAATCCTTCGCAGAAGACAGAACGTAAAGAATTTCAGCAGTGATCTCATCTGCTACTGCTTGGCAAGCGCTGGTCTTTCACTGGAGTCCTGGGTGGAATTCATAATGAACATGGCTTTTGCTTATGTCCTTGCATGCGCAGCAATGGTGACATCAGCACAGCCATGAAAACGCTGCCACTCACTAGCCAGCAAGCCCCAAGAAGCCCAAGAACACAAAATGTTGATTTATATAGGTCCTGTACAAATGATCTACAGTCCCTTTCTTGTCCCTGTATATCTCAGTATTAAACTAGTAGACTTAAATATCCGATTTCATATAAATTCAGATTTAGTTTTGCTGGAGTTTCTTCGGTTTCAATTAGGAACCACAGCAATTTGCACCATATAAAGATAATTTTACATGCCTAGATTCCTTGTTGTCTTGACTAGAAACTCAAATGATATCAAAGGATTAAAATCATCCTTTCTGGCATAAATCCAGAGTCAACCTAGGGCACACAGACCCACACAAAAAGGAAAAAAAAGAAAGAGAGAGGCTACATTCAGTTTTGACTTGTGAATCACACAGGATAAATAGGTGTCAGCAGGTGAAGGTTCACTCCAGGGCTTTGCTGTAGCTAGCACAAGGCAAGCAATTTAAAATTGGAAACAGAGAGCTCTTCAAAAAATAATTAAAAAATAGAAGAAAACTCTGCTTGACCTGCACCCCATGACTACCCCATTCCTGCATGGATGCTAAATTCAATTTCCAGAGATGAAGTTGCTCCATGTCCAAACAACTTAACGTTAGTGGGATTTCAAAGGAGCTCAAGTTTTTGGTGCTTTTTCCAAGTTTCAGGTGATTTGATGAATCTAGCAGTGACTGTAGCTCCTCATCATTTTTTCCAGGTTTATATGTTGATGGAATAACACCGTTCTCTTTCATTTGGGCAAAGCCCACAGTTTCCTTCACGCTAAATCATCTGGAGCAGCGTTTATAAAACCTGATCTGGCCAGCTGCTATGGAAAGCCTGGGTTCACCTGAAACATTAATGAATGGCTAAAGTAAAGCATGAATGGGACACTCAATAGTAGAAACTACATTTCCATGGAAGAATCCAGAGTTCTAACAAGCAGGTGCCAGAAACACCCTTAGTCCTTCTCCAGACTGGTAGATCCATCTGGATCAGCCACTATGGCAATGCAGTGCTTTCCTAGGCAAAGGCAAAACCTGAGACTATCCCAAACCAGGTATAGTTTTTCCCTGGTATTCCTCTCCCTTGGGCACTCACTCCTGCACCTGTAAAGGCCACTAGGAAAATCATATCAAGGGCTGTTGCAGATAGAGCATTAAAAAAATAAAAGCATCAAGTTGTTTTCTTTACTTGAGCCCCTCCACATGCAGGGATTTACTGCACTGAACACTGGTCTAAGCAGCCCACAGCCTGGCAGGTACTGCCTGCTGAGGGCAGCACATTTTTGCTATGATCTTTTCCCTTTATTAGGCTTAGAAATATGTTTAAAATCCAGCTGACATGACTTAATCATTGATTCCACATCAAGGTGTGGATTTATAGTTTGTTTTGAGAGCTGCAGAGACTTATGTGCTTTCGGGTGTGTTTATACACACATGGAAAATGAAGAGCTTTTGAAGATCAGTGGAAAAATGAGGCAGAGTGTTCACCCCGCTTCCAGCACCGCTGAGACATAACCCCTTCACCATTACCTTATTCTCATACAACAGATCAGGTTTATCACCCTCATCTTACCAGCATCATCCCAGGCACAGACAAGCAAGCAATGGGCCCACGCAGGATGCTCGTTGCAGCACCAAGGTAATATAATGAAATATTGGTCGCCGGTCCCTTGCCTCACCCCACCTCATGCAGTCTCACTAAACACCAGGGACTTTGTTACTCTAAGCAGAGAGCTGCAATGATAGTTTTAAAAATGAAGCCTCCACTTTGCAAGACTCGGGCTGGGGCCAAGAGCTGGACTCGTCTGGCTGGTACGCCCCAGGGCTGTGCGTGAACAGACCCTTGCAGTATTCTGGGAACCAGCGCTTGGATTCAAATTAGAAAACGGCAAGAAACGTTCAAGCCAAGAACAATAGTAGAGCTGGGAACGGTGTGATGCTTTGCACTAAACAAACACAAGATAAATTTATCACAGCACCGGCTGCAGCTCCTTTCCAAGACAGCAGCACCTCCAAGCAAAGGTGGAAACAGCCATCATGGAGGAGAGAGCAGGTATGGGCTGGAGGGAGAAAAATTCAGCCAAAATCCACCCTTTTGAAGGGTGACCTAGACTAATTCCAAACAACTAAAACAGAGAGACCAAATGCGTAGAGCTTTGTTGTCAGTTAGACATTGCATGCTTCAAGTACATTAACACAATGGATCTGGGTGCAAGTCAGGTGCTAGAATAAACCAACTGTACATATATTTATAAATACACACACAAATCCACTGTCCCGTCCAGTTCTGCCAGGTGTTGGACACACACACCCTTAAAAAAGGGGCCAGCTCAATAGCCAAAGCCATTTCGGCTTGCTGTAGGCCACTCCTAGGTTTACTTTCATCTTATTTTTAGTTTGCCTTGGTACCACTGTTCCACTCAAGTTGGCATAGATATAGAAAGACTCCTTTTTCTAAACTCGGACCAAGCACACTTACAAGCAAAGAAAGAACCATGAACCAAGCTATCGGCAGTTTTCATTTTCACAACCTCTGCACTTTCCTAGTCACGATCAGAGAAGCAGCAGAAAGCATCAGAAGTCTTTGGAGAGGGCCCATTTCTTGCAACGCGTCAAGCTCAGCTTTGCCAACTAACATTTCTGTAAGGAGCAGGAAATCTGGGTACTTATCCAAACCACAGCTCCAAGTTTTTCCGTCCATTCACTGGTAATTTCAATGGGATTACAAGGCTGTCAATTAACAACCAAGTGATTTAGGTGACTTGTCCACCTGCCAGCAAGGCCAGGCTCAACTCCCCGCTGCAGCACTGGCTGGGCCATCTTATCTTTCAGGCACAGCACAGACACGTCCTTTACCGCTAGGCTCCTATTTGCACTTCTTCAAAGCAGAATGGGATAAAAAAGAATAAGACCTCTACTTATTCGTGCTCTTTGGGGCTTTTTGCTTCTTTAACAGCTCCTTTATTATTTCCACTGAGCTGACCGTATCTCTTTACAAGTAAATATCTGCTGCCCCTTCATTTCCATGAGGGAGCACAGGGGGAGAAAGGACACTGTTTTCCTCTCTCCCGTATCAGTTTTCAGCATGACACACAGTTCACTGCAAAAACCAAACAGCCCTAATGAGAGCGGCTGTGCAGTTGTTGCACCCAGTGTCAGTTACTTGGCTCCTGCAAGCCGGCCCGAGTCCTCTCGGCAAGGTCAGCGTCTACAGGGCAGCTGGAAAAAGGACACTTCCTTTGCGCCTTGCGGTTCATGCCGACACCAACAGCAAACCCTGCTTGTTAGGGGGTTGCACGTGTACGGGCGGCATGACCCCCCCAGGACTCGCGCTTAGAGCGGCCCCGAGCTGGGGTCACCACACCAATTGCCATGTTTACACTGCATCAAGGCGAAGCAAAGGGACGCCCCATGACTTTACACCCTGAGCAGCAGTGCCCAAGGAAACCTAGATAAAGCCGTTTTCCAAATCAGGATAACCGTTGGATGGGAGAGGGGGCCCAGGGGATGTCATGAAGTGCCTCTGGCTCACATCCACTCTTGCAAAAGCAGCTAGCATCTCCCACAGAGGGGCAGACATGTCCTAAGCAAGCCAGGACAGGAGCAGTGAGCCTACAGGACTCGACCCATGAGGCTAGCCTCCCAGTCACAGGCCAGGCACACATACACTTCCTTGGAGCACTGTCCCATTGCCTGCAGGCCTGATGTTTGCACCCCGTGAACCTTGCTGGGCACTGAAGGACTAGTTGAAAGCACTGAACTTCCCAGCTGACAAGATGGGTTGGAGCAAGCGCCTTCAGGAGGAGCCACACTCAGCAAGTGGAGGACCTGGTTCAGGCTGCGGAGGCTGTCCCAGCCCATTGGCCTCCAAGTCTCCACCAGGCCTGAAATATCTCCCTTTCACAGGGACGCTGGCAGGCGGGTCGGAGAGCATCCCATCTGTTTGCTCTCAGATGCCTTTTCTCAGGCCAGGCTCTTTTTCACTTTTGACCAACAACCCCCTGCTTTAATTTGACTCCAGCCCCCATCACAATTATTTCCTTATACATCCTTGCCTTTTATCTGCTTATCAGAGAGCTGTCCATCAGATTTAGGGTGCCCCACAAAGCTACTCCTCAGGCTTTGAGTGTCCCCATTGATTCAAGACAGGAGCCCCATCTAGGGAAACCTCCATCACATCCTCATTCTTTACCCAGCTTTAATTTACTCCTGACACCAGGAGTGCAAAGCTGCTGGTCTTTACCTTCACTGTGGTCGCAGGGCACCACAACAGCCCCGCTGCGCTTGCCTCGCGCTGACAGGGGAAGTGACAACGCGAGGTGCCGTTGCCATGGGCACAGACAGTGGCCACCACCGGTTCCCATGGCGCTGGCCCAGACACGCACTGGGGTGAAGAGAAGGAAGAATACACACCCGCCAAGCTATTTGTATCCCCTCTAATCACCTCACAAGTTAAACACTTTGCCTTTATCCTCCCTCTTCCCAGCACCCAATGGCCAACAATGAGCCGGCAAAGCCCGAAGGCTTTGCAGATTCCTCCACCCACCGCCTCGCGGAGGGGAACAGCAAACAAAAGGCCAAATAATTCTGTCCTGACTGACCTCCCGGAGACCGACCACATTCACCACGGGTGCTCAAGCGTGGCTGAGGGCAGGACTTGCCTCCAATGAGTTGTCCTCAGCCCTGTCAGCCAGGCTGTGAACTTTTGGCATGAAGACCTCGCCTTGGGCCCTTGCTGCTGGCCAGGGACCACGCAAAGGCAGGAGCAAGCCTAGGGTGAGCAGGCTCTCTGGAAACCTTTCTTGCCCCCCACCCCTTCCCCCTAGGGAGCACATAACACAAGAGCATTGCAAGGTAAGTGGGAGAAGGACTACCCTAAACCTCTTTGCACACGAGCATAGCCATGGAAAGGACACAGCAGCAAATCCCTTCCTGCCAGGGACAGATACACTGGACCAACTCCCAGTTCACCCTCTCCCTTGCAGGTAGGCTTGCGTAGAGAGGCTTGCTTACCCAGCGTGGGGTGGTTCTGGTTCTCCTCAGATAGGGAAGCCTCATGCAGCCCTTTTCCAAGCCTACAGAAAGATGCCTGAAGATATTTGTAAAGCTCTGCCTTGCACTGGTCACCCCACCAGAGATGGGGCTTCACCATGTAATATTTGCTCCGATGTCCCACCTCAGTGGTGATGTCAAGAGAGAGGTATTTGCAGGGGTGGGGGGGCAGGTAGGGACATAAGCACAGGGTGTGACCAAATCCAGAATAAGCTTTGGTTGCAATTCAGGCATCTCCCTCCTTTAAATTGATGCCCTCCTCTTCCCCAGACCTTCCAGCTCCTATCGCCCCTCAGATCTCCCCATGAGCAGGGGAAGTAAGCAACGAGCCAGGCAGCTGAACGTAAGCGAGTGCTGATAGCAAGAGAAATTAGTCGCCATAATTATGAAAAGAATTAGGACTATTTAATCTCACTCTGCCCTTATCAGTGGTCTCAAATGTCACATTTTGAGAGGGAAATGCAGTGGAAGTTCCTGCAAATCAGCCCTACAATTAAGGAATTGACAAGATTTTTCAGCTTTTTCTCTGTGTTTGAAAAATTACTGCATAAAGGAAACAATCTTTGCAGAGCATATAACTCACAATAGGCTGAAACATTATCTCAAACTATTCCTCTGCTTCCTGCTTAAGTAAACATATTAGGAATGTGTGTATATATTTCTTGGGCAGCTTAAAAAATAAAATGAGGAGAGGTATATAGCCTCTCTTGCTTTTGAGTAGCGTATTGTTTATGTTGTTATAAGCACAGCTCATATTTGTAGTCAAACGCCGCGTGAAAGCGTAGGCAAGCCGGGAAACATTTGTTAGGTTTAATGATCTTTGATTTAACTGGTGCAGAAAATTGCACCCCTTTGGATTGATTCATGGCACAAATTGTATAGAAACCTTCTTCAACAAGAAGAGAAAAACCTCAAAAGGTCAATCTGACATTTTAGCTTCCTCAAACAACCAGCAGAGATGTTCACAGAGCAAAATCCTCACCCTAACAAGCTGGATGGGGGTAGAGCAGGGAAAGGATAAACCACAGCTAGAGATGCATTTCAGGACAAAAAGCAGAGCTGTTCCAGCCACCTGGACTGGAAGGGATCCATCCTGCACCACTGCTCCGGTTTGCTGATTAAATACACTGCACGCTCTCAAAGAGCTCCCAGGCCAGAAGCTTTGAAGTCCACAAGGAGAGGTTTAGCCAAGCCTTCTAGCCGGTATGGCAGCTCCCCTGTTTCAGCAACAGACTTACCAAGGCCCAGACCTCCACCCAAGCTCCCAAAATGGGAGCTGAGAAGAGCTTTTCTCAACTCCCAGTTGCTAGAGTACAGGGGCAGGTCTCCTAGCTGCTGACGCTGGCTTTGTAGCCCCCACAGGGGCCTGGTAGTCTGTAACACGTGTGGAGCAGCGCTGCCACAGAGCCAGCAAAGGTAAGCTGCTGTTCAGCAAGCCTAACTACTCTCCAGTCCTAAACCAGGTAAAAAATGAGCATGGACCTTTATTTACTGCTCTTGCTTCTTCCCATTGTACTCAGCAGGGTTCTGGGGTGGGGAATGGCAGGAGAGCAAGAGCTGTTCAATACTGGCCATATTTTAGGGAAAAAGAAAAACCCACTTCTTCAATGTTTAACAAGCCACAAATTAAAACAGAAAACAAACAAGACATCAGCAGAGCAGAGCTCTCATTGTCAGCTGCACCGCCTTCACCTACCCAGACTTTCTCTTTATCCAACAGCTCCAGAAGGAGAGACAACTCCACAGGCAAAGAGGAACCATCCCAGGGTGCTACAGTTCCACCCTCAACATCTAACCCTCTCCACACGCTCAGCTCTCACATGGATTAAACAGCATCTTTGAAAACAAAACACCCTTCAAGAAGGCAGCCCCAAGGCTCCTGCTCCAGGCCCAGCTGCTCTCAAGCTAAGCAATTTTGATTACTCCTGCTAGATTATTACTACACTGCTTCTCCTCTGAGAATCAGATCATCTTCTTCCTCCTGAAGTTGCACATCCTCCACAGCTCCAGACACCCCACACCACTACCCTAGTCCTGCCAGGTCCCCAGCCAAGCACCCCAGCAGACACACAACTCCCTTACCTGCAGCTCCTCTTTGCTGTGTGCAACTGGCAAGCAGGACTGATTTTGCAGGTGGGTTGACTTAATTCATTTAATAGACATGAGGCAGAGAAGAGGCCTCCCAACTCTTGCCAGCTGGTACCCCATCCCTCTCCACTCAGGTGAGCGATGGGTGCACAGCCACAGCCATGCTTTTGAACCAGCAGCCTCTTCCTGGCAGGTGAATATAGAGCAACACTAATATGGGAGGACCACTTTGATAAACTTAAGCTGAAATTTTCTCCAGAAGGAGCTTGCTAGCCCTACCTGCTCGAACTAAACTGTACTGACAAAGTCTTGCATGACAGTTTAACTAGAGCATTTCAGCTCTCACTCACTTCCACTAAGTCCACAGCTGCAATGACTTAAGACACCAAACACACACCTGGTCTTTGTGACGGCTCCTTGGCCAGACACGTTTGCCTCTGAAGCAGAAGGGAGCTTGTGCCTGCCTTCTGGCTGCTCTGGTTCACACCTTGGCACCTCAGCACAACCCCAGTGAGATGGGCACCTAAGTAAAGTGATACCTTCAACATCTGCAAAAAGGCTTGACATAACGTGTCTGTCAGAGCTCTTAGTCAATCTAGAAATGCCACCGAAGAAACCCAGGGCTCCACACCCCTACCAACATTACTGATGAGACAAAAGCTCCCAGGGTGGAATTAGTCCAAGTCATCAATTTCCATGTTAGAATTTGAGGAGATAATGAATCCATGTGTGATTTATGCCAAGTGAACCCAAAGCACCAAGCTCCATCCGTCCTTTTTTGGAAGGATAAAGTTTATCCACAGAACTCAGCTGCCAACGAGCCATTAATTATGAATTGCATAAAGCAAACAAACCTCACCCCAAATCTTGCAGTGCTTGTACAGTGACTTCCCCTGGAACTGGAGAAGGCCTCCGGCATGGTTCAGCTCTCACTGGGAGCCTATTCCACCATGCTCCTCTCTGTCATGATGGGCAGCCCGGTCTGCCTGGCAGGTTGCACACAGGCATGCTGGGAGATTGGCACTCTGCCTGCGTTTCGCTGGCAAGCCTCCTCTCCTTTCCCCACCAGAGCACCTCATGATAACCCAGTGCTTTCCCATCCTTACATGTAACAGCGAAGTCTCTGCCGGGCTTTACGGCTTCGGCTTCCAAATTTCCCAGCCTGTACTGCACACCTCTGAAGAGGTGCCAGAGATCTGCCTGCTTCTTACAGGGTACTGGGGCAGCAGAAGCCTTGCAAAACATCCCTTGCCAGCTGAGCTCAAACCACTGAAATACGATGAGCTACTGCTGGGGAATGTCCTCTTCCCAGGGCTAACTCCCAGGCAGGCTTGTGGGCTGGGGGCAGCTCCAAGGAGCTTGTTTTCCACCGTCTTTCCTTCCAAATCTAAGAAACACAATGAATGCATTAAAATTCAGGCCAGCAACCTTTTAAAGCAGAGCCTTATTTACCCCACACCAAGAAGGGTGTAGAGAGCTCTTTGTGCTGGACCTGCTACCTGCTGTGTAGCTGTGGCATTTGCAAATTTTGGTGGGAAATGTTCTCCTTTCCTTTAGAGGAACCAAGTTCACAATGCAAGACCCATTTGCTCATTGACTGCTGTGTCTCCTAAGCCTTATTTTTTCGGTCTCTCTTTCTATAGGCTGGGCGTGCAGACACCATTTTTCCACAGAAGACAACGGAGAAAGCTTCTGAGGGGAGTCACATGGAGCGCCACATAATGTCACTGTGCAAATGCGGTCTGGATCAATTTTCCTGCCCGCATAGCAGTGTTCAGGCAAGGCCGAAGGCTGTAGAATAAAATTAAAGGTTATACTAGAGACATGAGTGCCACAGAGCTCTTTGGGACAATTGTGTGTTTGTCTTTAGGATGAAAGAAGGAATTCAGCTAGGGTTTCTCTGAAGCCCAGAAAATGCAGTGGGGAGATTTTAATGGGAGTTTAATCGGTGATTTTAATGGGATTTGCTAGAGGTCCCACAGGGCATGTAGAAGGACTGGTGCCCCTTTATCATCACTCCAGGTCATACACCGGGGGAACAGCGTCCTCGCTGTACAGCTTGCCTCCCACTACCACCGCTACCTCCGTCCTGGCAAAGGGAGCTCTCCTCTGCTCTCCCGGTGACAATGAAGCAATGAGGATCTGCTTTGGGGCCAGGATGACAGGATATTCCTTGCACACGGGGAAGGTAAAGGAAGCATTTTAACATCCCTGCTTCCTTCACACCATAGGAAAGCCTGTGCACCATTTTCTGCGTGCAGTGAGATGGAGACACGTCTAATAGACCCCGTTCTTGATACACCGCCATCCTTTGGCTACCGCTCAGCTCGGGTGGAGAGAGCTGAGAGCTGAGCACAGCCGCTCTGGCCATGGCAGTGGGGCTCGAAGGCTCTGGGAGAGATGTAAGCAGGGAATAAATGGGGGGAGAGGGGAAGGGGGCCAGGTGCGATGTGAAAAGTGCCTCCTGGGTGGCCTGGGATGGGCAGCACAGCAGCTAGAAAAGTGAAGTCGTGTCAGCTTGAGATCCATGGATTATCTTGGTAGAGATGTGAACTACCACCCGTAAATCCAGCTGAGCAAATCCTGGTCAGCTAAAGCCCTGTCTTGCCTGTGTCAAGACTTTTAATGGCCAGTAACAAATGCTTAGAGAAAGCGTGTATGAATCAAGTGGAGTATGGAGCCCGGCAGCGGAGCAGGGACTCGTGGGCCAGTGCTTGTAATGGCTACAGAAGGACTCATCCACTAGGAATTTGTCTAACTCCCTGTACATAATCCAGTTTTTCGTGCCGTCAGAGTTGCAACCTGAAGTGAGACAAGGCAGGTTTAAACTGGCAATAATGTCCTTGCATGGAGCTGCATCAGCTTAATTAATCGGTTTGGAAGCACGTTGCCAATTAACTGGAGCTGCTCTCCGCACCAAGCAGAGCACAGGGCACATGCAGGCCAGGGCCGAAGGTGATGCCTTTCCACTAAGGGATCGCAGCGCAGGGAAATGCTGGGAGGGAGCATGCTCTGTCCATGGCCATAAGGGAAGCACTGACTTCTTGCAGGGAACGCTTTTTTAAGCTCAGCGTTCATGAAAGCGGATAGCCTTAGAAACAGAAAAACAGAAGTCCTATAAGCAGCCACGGGACAAGCATTAGCAAGAATTGCACAGGAGAGAGAGCAATGCTCGAAAAACACAAGGGGTTGGAAAACAAACAAATTTTCTGGAGCACAGTGCTAGGGGCAGCATGTCTCGTGGTTAGAGCAAAAACCCAGACGTCAGCACTTCTGCGTCCTCTCCCCAGCTCTAGGGGAGAGGCAGGTCGGCGGCTGGCGGAGGGAGACCGGGGCAGGGCTCCTGGCCCCACTCCTGGCCTTCTCTGCCACCGCGTGGCCTCAGGCGAGCCACCTCACCGTGTCACGCCTCAGTTTACCCACGTGCAAAGTGGCAGCGGTAACTCTTCCCCAGCACGCTGCGGGCATGGGCGAGCCTTTGGGACAGCTTTAAAGAGCCTGTGAGGGGGAAGGTGCTATGGAAATACAAACGACTATTATCTTTCTCTGTGAACGATGCACAGATTTCATCATCAAATGGTCAGTTTGCTCCATGCAAAGAAGAGGCTGTTGTAACCTCTGCTGCTTCTTTAAGCAACTCTCCTCCTGAGCAACGAGCCGCCGGGCCGATTCGGAGGGAGCGCTCCTTAGGAAGGTGGAAAACGCCTGGCATTGTGTCCAGCCTGTGTTTGAAGTGGGAGAAAAGCAACTTTGAATAAGCTTTTTATGGGCCCCATGGCTCTGCTTGACCATAATGTCAGCTTGTAATTAGCAACAGATACCGCTTCTGTCACTCGCGATGTTATCATCAGCCGTCTTGCGTTTCAAAGTGAGGAGAGGCACGTAAATTATGGGCAATTTGGTCTCTGAAATGGGCTTCATGGTTTTTTTCTGCAGGGCAGCCGGGAAGCCTGGAGTTTGTTACGGAGATAGGCGCTGAGCCGGCAGCGGAAGGAGCGGAAGAAAAGCAACGCGCGTCGTAGAGTTGCTCCATTTCTGCAGCGGGCCTCCGACGGAAACGCCTGCGCCCGCTCCCCAGCTAAAACCGAGCGGCGCGCGAGGTCTCCCAAGGGCTGTACGTTTTCAGCAAAGAAGAGGGCAGGTTCGGAAGCAGCCACCTTCGTGCCTCTGAGGCGGGAAGGGCTCTGCAGAGGCTCGTTCCCAAAGCAGGCGCGGAGACCTGGAAGTGGGAAACAAGTGCTTACTCCTCCCGCCCGGGCAGCCAGGGCAGGGCTGTTCCCTAGTCAACCTATTGCAAGTGTGCGGGCTAAGTGCTAGACAGCCCGACTACAACCGATCCACTGTTTCCCCATTTTGACAGGAAACGTTGCCTTCAACTAAAATGCAATTTTGGGAGCAAAGAAAAAATTTGCCTTCCCCAGAACAGATCTGATCTTTTTTGTATGAAGAGCAAAACCCCCAGACTGACATCGTGTCCAATTTTGACCAAAAGCAGTTTTAATTTCAGTTAAAGCAAAATTTGTTGCAAAATTTGTCTTTTTGGGGTGCAAAAAGCCTATTCTTTTTCCAGCAAGCCCTGCAACTTTCCCGCATCCCTTGGCACTATTCTGCAGCCTAACAGATCCCACTGTCGGAGCCCTGGGCTGAGTATCTGATCCTATCTGTCGCTGTGTGAGTTGTAGAGCCTCCTCCTTCTTCCTTTCGTTGGCCTCCTGCAGAAGGAGTCACGCTGGAGCTGCACTTTGATAGGGCTCCCCAGGAAATGAGCTAAAGCAGAATTTGGCCCCGCATTGACTTTGCGGTGTCAGGTTCTACCCTTTTATTTGCTGGAGGAATTCAAGCATCACTCTGCTGCTGCAATCCTTCTATCTACCGCTGGCCAATAACACAGCCAAAAAGGTTATCTGCCTTCAAACAGAAATAGCGTATGTTTAGAGAAGAATTAAATTTTGTTCCCTTTAGAGTTGCGACCACATCCTCAAAGCTGTTAACCTGAATGTGAACTTCAGATAATAAAACCGTAACCTCCCTCCTTTAGCAGGGCGAGCCGGTGGCAGCTACCTCGGGTATTCTCCGGCTATCTGCCGCGCAGATTGCTTGATAGCGCGGCTTGTTTTCTTTTACCGGGGAAGACGGCTACTAAACCTAAGCTCCCTTCCCGCTCCTTAGCACTCTTGGGCTTCTCCACAGCTGCGACGCTTTTCCATCGGCCCTGCTCTCAGTTAAATAAACATTATGACACGTACTGATTGCTTCAACAAACTTTACTGCTCCGCGGCCTCGGCAAAGCACGGTTATCTTTTTACGGGGAACATTCTTTTCCTGTTGCTATGCCTCCTCCAGCGCCATCCAGCGCCGCAGCCAAAGCGGTTGGACCAACCAGCGATTTCCAATGACGCCGTGTTGCTCATCCTGAAATAGCTGGGACGGGGTGTGGGGCCAGACCGCCGGCAGATGTGAGCTGTCAGAGCTGCTCCGATTTCAGCCGAGGTCTAACAGCTTATCCCAGTTGAGGACCTGGCCCTGGCCCGTCGGAGGGTCAAGGCTGTCTTCTGAAAAGCCCCCGGCGCTCAAACCGGCTGCCTGGAGGGATGTGTGGGTGAAGGGAAAGACAAAAGGGGGTAGAACTGCCAGCAGAGCAAAGAAAGGTTATTTTTTAGCCTCTCTGCAGAGCTGGATTCAGCGTTCTGTAATTTGCAACGAAATTGCAGAATCCAGAAATATTTCTGGCAAACAGGGTATTTCACAACCATTCATCAGCGTCATACACAATTTCCTTCACATGACAACCTATGTTTTAAAACTTGCCTAGCGAGGGGAAACAGCCATTTGTTTTGGCCAAGCCAAAATAGCACTTGGCCCAGCTCTTCGGAGAGCTGTGGCTGCTCCTGTTGATAAGCACTTTTGAGGCCAGCTTGTGCCAGGCAGGCGCAGGCACCTTGTGTTTTATGGCAGACCAGCTAACTGTTTCAAGAAATGAGCGTCTTTCAGTTTCCCCTAACCAGCTTGTTTTTCACATCTAACAGAGCAGCCCCCGTCGTCGAGGTGCTTGCACTATTCTGCTAACTACCGCAGAGCAACCTGGAGGTTCTATTGACAAGCTTCATTGGAAGTCAGTGATTTCACTTTTTTCCTTGTTCTTTTCACCTCTCCTTGTGCAAACATTTCCCTCTCAATAAAGGACAGGCCGGATTCTCAGAGACTTAAATTACCAAAGCCCTATTGGGAGCACTGAAACCCTAATAACGTCTGTCTGGTGGAGATGCAGTTGCAATAGCTCCAAAATGTATTCAGCGTGCAGGACAACACACAAAGATGCTGATGAGGCTGAAGAAGATTTCTGGCAGTGAATCAGCTGCAAAAGATAGTTCTGCTAGGCTTCGGCCAGAGTCTTCACGTGCCCGCGGTGCTCATGTGTGTGCTGCCCTTGCAGCTCTCACTTCCAATACTCTGTACCTTCGTGCAGCTCAAACCCAAACTGCTTTCTCCTTGTTCAAAGGATATGAAATGATGTACAGGGTCTAATTAAGATTTCTTTATTTAATCTTTTGGTTTATGATCTTCATTAGCTAACTACAATACCTTGGGCTAGTTGTGCATGGTGAGGGGAAGCACAAGGGGGTGAACGGAGGAAAGGACTCAAGAGAAAGCCGATAAGTCACAGCCCGCATCCATCCGAGCTCTTTCCTGCAGGGCACACATTCCCAAAGATGCAGGAGCTCCGGGCCAGCTGCGAGATGGCCAGGGGCAGCCTCCGTTTTTAGGCCGTGCTGACCACCCACGGCTCTGCCCAGACTCGCACTCAAGAACGCCCGGGAGGAGGGATCCTTGGGTGGGATCCTGCGCTCTGATGGAAGGTCACCCCCTGGATAAGCCCACCACTATGCCCCTTTCCCATCTCCTGACTGGTGGTAGAACCTCGAGCGTGCAGTCATGTGCCGGGGGGGAAGAGACTTCTGCCTGTTCTCCTCCAAGACAGGCCTGTGAGCGAAGGCTCTGCAGAGATCTTCAACGTATCGCACTTCAGGAGGCCTGGCAACAGCAATGGGCTCCTGGTGGCTGAACCCAGCAGCACAGCAGCACCATGGGCTCCTTCTGCAGGCAGTGGAGGTGCTGCAGCCCGAGGAGGACTCCTGCAGCAGCTGTAACGCAGCCAAGGCCAGCACTGTGCAGCTCCACGTGCGAGAACTCAAGGCCTGCATGGCTCAGGAAGCATGGAAATCAGAGCACTCTACGGTCCCAAACCCAGACGGCGGAGCGAATGGAGGAAATGATTCAGAATCTGGAAATGTGAACAGCCCGGGCTGCATGTGCTCTGTCTTGAATTGGCCTCCCTGAATACGGAGTGAGTTTTTTTTTGAGACTCAGACAGGAATTCTTGGAATTATGTCAGGAGTGAACTGGATGCGTATGCCAGACCTGCATGGCTAAAACCTCTTGGTCTGGAACATCAGCTGATTATTTTCCCTTTTAGCTTTTTTATACAAGCTGAAGTTTGAACTGCTGCATTCCTTGTGGTCATTTGCTTTTAATAAAAGAATAGTGTATATGCACTTTACCAGCAAGTCATGCACCTAGGATCCGTGCTGTGGGTTATAACAGGATCCAACTGGCCTTGCATGGAAAAAGTGTATCCAAAGGCTTTTCTGGTCCAGCAGGGTAATTTTGTTAAAAATTTCACTACTCATTCCCACTGAACTGCAAACAGGTCCGTGCTAGTAGCACTGAGAAGGGATCTTTCCAGCCATACCCTATAACTCTGTGCTCTGAGCTGCCCCTGCCGTGGCCCAGCGCAGTCACCCACCCTGGCAGAGGTCCCTCTGATGGCCATTCACCAGGTTCTTGAGCAGGGCCCTCATCACTGCTCTGTATTTCAGCTCCCCCACAGCCGAACAAGGCTGCACTGCTTCTCCTTCTTTCAGCTCTTCTGGCCTGTTTCCTAGGCACAGGCTCTGTTTTTAACCTCTCCGTAGAAATGGGATTGCACAATCTAATTGTCCTGGCCTTGGGATAAGAACGAACCTTTGGGATACCCTAGTGACTTCCACACGGTGGTTGTCCCAGCTTTCCAGCTCAGCCATTCGGGGCCAGCAGACCCTCCATCCCTGCTCTGACTTGCTGCCCCCATTAGGCAATAGGGGCACCTAAGCCACCTCAGCTGCTTTTGAAAAGGGTTCCCCAGATTATTTCACAATTTCACTCCCCTGTCCCACCCTCAGCCATCTACTCAGTCCTCCTAACCTTTGGCCTCCCACTATCTTTACAAGCTGTTTATTTCCCTAAAATTATCTGCTGTTCTGCTTGTTCAACCTGCAGAGGTGGAACAAGTTCACCTTTTCCTACTTCCTTCTCTGCAGCCTTTGCCAATTTACATCTCAGCCAGCTAATAAAAGATCAAAGAAGTGACACTCCGCGTGTAGGTCCAGTACCTCTGAGGGAGTTGTGACAGTTGCAGGGGGGATGGAGAAGATCCAGGAAGGTCAGTTCAGATATCATCGTTTTGAATTTTATTTTATTAAACTGAAATGGAATTCGATTTCATCCTAGACAGTCATTGAGAAGCGCACTAGCACGGTGGCAGAGCCCAAGCACTCAGATGGTCCTGAGCGCTCAGAGGGAGGTGAAGCAGTCAGGACCAGGTGTGCCATAAATCAGTTCCCCTCAGAACAACCAGATGAAATTTCTGAATTCGTCTCTGGGCCCACTCTGAATTTGACAACCAGGAAAGGATAGATCTGCTTGCCTGGGAATTAATCTCTTCCAGATAGGCCTCAAACACAGGGAGTGCTGAAGGCAAACACTCCGCTGTGCCCCTGTGCTCTTTGGGTAAGTACTGGAAACATCACCCAGTGGGCAGGGAGTCTGTCTTCCTGTTCGGGCAAGAGCTGACTTCTCTGAAGATTTACCAGTGGTGGGGCCAGGTTTAGGAAGAATAAAATACTGGTGAGATGAGGGTGAGCATCACTGAAGGTCACTGAGTACTTTGGATTAAAATTTCTCCCTAGATTTGTATGAGGTTTGCTTTATTTCTCTCTCTGGGAGATTTTTTGCATACCTATGGCACAAGGAGCCAAATTCATCATTGCTATGAATCCATTTATTTCTTTCTTGAATTTAATTTTGCCCTAACATTTTAAAGAGCAAAGATAGCAGAACAACTACTAAGCTCTGTGAAACACAAAAGCATTGCTGCCTGCCCCAAACCTGCAGCAACGTCATAACCATTAACACAGTGACTGCTGAGGCAGGGCAGTGGGCGTTTTACCTTTGGCTTCCAGGAAGCCCACCTTATTTTGAGCTGGCTTGATACCTCTCTTCTTTTGTGGGAAATGAAAAAATCAAAGTCAGACCCACATTTCCAAACGCACAAATGCCCTATCATCCTTTTAGGAAAAACACAAGGTGAGTCTTTACATATCTCCCAACAACACATGCAGGAAACGAATGGTTTAATGAGGAAGTAGAGAAAAAATTAACAATCTTACACCAACACTGAGCAACACATGAGATCCTGCCTCTCAAGAAGTGACATAACGAATCTGGTGAGGAGAAAGAACAGATTGTTTGTTGGCTTTTCTATCTAGGAAGCAGTAGGCTGCCAGAAGTTGCATATAAATGAAAGTCCTGGAAGAGATTAGCATGATCTATCAGAGGAAAGGGATGGTGCTAACCAACACAATCAACAATTGTTGACAGATGAACCTTCCTTAGACTGCCGGTTCTGGAGAATTTCTGAGGAGCGAACAACTTCTGTCTATTACAGAGGCTCTTGCAAAATCCCTAAGAAATCCCACCTCAGCCTCAGCTATTCCAGAAACAATCATATCACTTCAGAATAGCAAGAAAATATCTAAATAATCCCTCTTGAACTTGGGCCCAGCAAGGGACTGGAGGGAGGAAGCTGAGAACCCAGGTGTGTGGAGGGTAGGTGGAGAACACACTATTTCTGTCCCCTCTGCAACCATTGCTCTCCTTGAACGATTCCCTTCCCCTTGCCCTTGGCCGAACCCTGCTTCAGTCTTCCCACCAGATTTGCCATGACCAACGGGGCCAAGTTCACCACTCCTGTCCTTTCTCCTGCAGCAGCCAGACTGCTCTGCCTGAATCAGGGAGCTAAACTCTTCTGCAGCCCAGAGATGGCTTCAGACCTAGGTGAAGAAAGCAGTTTCACTCCTTTCTAGCCTCATTCCCACTGCCTTAGCTCATGGCTTCTTGCATGCCAAAACCAGGAGCCACAGAGCAGAGTCATATATCCTTCTAGGCACTAGGTAACGGAGTTGCTACCTCCAGCCTGTTCCAGCTGCAGAAATTACTGCCCCCTCTAATCCATCATCTCTTCTTGTTTGTATCATCGCCCATTCCCCGTCATAGGAACCATGTTTCTACATTTCCTATTTCTAATGATTTTCGATTATTCACACCAGAATGGGCCAGGGAGCAATGGAACAAGTCACTCAGATGCGGGAAGGCAGTGACTCCCAGAAGAAGACCGTGCGAAGCAGATGGGACAGGCTGGGTAGTCATAATGTCTTTTGGCAGCACAGCTGCAGCCAAGCAAGGGCGTGTGGACATGGACTAATCTAGGAATTTGATAGTGAAGGAAAAGAAACTGCCCAACAGGATGACGGCGGCAGTGCGGTCTCTGTGTGGGATGACCTTGGCTGTAGCAGAAATCCCTGTGATTGATGGCATAGAAACATTCAGGCCTGTCCAGCACGAGCAGAGTGGGAGCCCAGCAGCACCTTGGCTCTCCCCACAGCATCTCACAGAGCAGAATGGGTGCTGTGACCCTGCGTAACCCTGACCAATGTCCCTTTGCTCTGTTGAGGCAGGTCAAATCCTTCAGCATTTCTGCTGAAGTCTGGCACCTCCATGCTCATATCTCAGGGCCATGCCCTAAAGCCACAGGCTGGATACAAATAACTGCATCTTAGGTCACATGAGGCAGAAATGTAGCCAGGTTTGGCTCAGATGCCTCACCATGAGGCACACGATCAAACAAGAAATGCCTTCATCTACCTGGGAATGACAAGAGTCTGTGGTTTTTTTCACATCAGACCAGTTTAATGCTGTTATAACCCCTGCATAGGTATATGCAGTAGCTGCTTGCTGTGGTCCATTCTGCAGCAACAGCACGCATGGAGGGCGGCTGAAGGATCATGCTGGGTTGTCTGCCCGTCTGAGGCATTCGTTTCCTTTTCCTCCTTTACTAGGCTGTGGCCACCTAAATGAGATTTTAATTACTTATGTCTTTCTGCAAGAAGCAGAGATTCCTACCTCGGGCAGGAGGCACAGAGCATGTAAATGCATGTATTTTTTCCAAAATCAGTATGGATTTTGCTGGGAGGCTGCCCTCACTGCGAGCTCTCGGTTTTAAAAGATGTCTTACACGAAAAGATGGCTTACGCTTACGTTGTGTTTTTAGAAGTAAACAACTGCTGTTCAGAAACCAGCTCAAGTCCATCTGTAAAAGCCTGAAAATGCCAAATTCATGATTCAAGGACACCAGTATGTGTCATGGCTCCTACCACCTGTTCCAGTAGCAGATCTGGATTCATTTTCCAGCATGCTAGGTTTAACTCCAGCTCGAGCTGTAGATTGCTTAAGCCCTGAAGCGGCAAGTTTAATATCCCTTTCAGAATATCATTAGCATTAACTATTTTTACTGCGTATCCTTGTTATTCATGTAAATGGATCCCCCTTTTGGATCTTGCTCCAGGCAATCCCTTGAGCGTTTGCTCAAGTGCACTCAGTACGCTTTGAATCTCTGCAAAGGGCTGACCCCAGATTTCCTACGCTTGCGATACTTAGCGTTTGCTTCACAACTGGACCGGTGGGTACCCCATGAGGAAAGTTTCTTCATGCTTCACGGGGCACTGGGGAGGCTGAGAGCCGAGCTGTGCGACGTTTTTGAGGCTCCTCAGCTAGAAGAGAACCAAACAGGCACCGGCATGGCAGAGAGGAGTCAAGCAGTGCCATGATTTCGCACACCCATCGTAGCCAGCAACCCAGCTGCATGAGCGGAGTACACCCAGGGCAGCCCCCTGTCCTGACACGCTGCAGGAGGCACCTTCCAGCCCTGTTCCACCCATGCACGCCGCTGTGGGAGAGAAACCTCTGCTGATTCTCGAAGGCGGCTTGCCAGCCTCTTCGTATCGCTTCAGAAGTGCAAATCAGCCTGATACTGGATCTCAGGGTCGCACCTAGCATGTGAACGCTATTTTGGAACTAAGCCAGATTCTTATTTTTGAAGGATGTTACCTGATGGCGCTGATGTAAGGATCAAGGCTAACACATCGTTTCCTCTAATTAGATTTTCCAATTTGTTTTGCATTAGGGGCAATCCTGCAACCTAGCCTGCTGGTACGAGGAAAAAAACCTTCTCCCAGGAAGTCTCTCACTCTGATACGGGTATTTTCCTCATCTGCTGTGAATGTCATTGCTGTGACATTCCCTTTTAGTACTCTGTGCTGTAGCTCTATATTAGGCCAACAAAAATAAGAAATGCTAAAGTGAAAACCTCCAGATGATCTTGGCAGAAACAGCACGTCCATCACAAATGGAAATCACATTCGATACTCCACAATGGCAGGAAACTCACCTGGTTTTATTTAGTCTCCCTACAGCTATGTGCTATTGGCATTTTTCCAGTGTATCTCTTTCGAGATACTTTTTTTCTTTTTTTTTTTTTTACTGTCTGTTAGTGGTTCTCCTTTCTTATCTAGAGAATCCTGCATGTTTGATTTTCACTGAGGCCCTCCTTTGGATTTTTTGTTTGCCTGCTGTAAAAAGTATAAGGGAACTCAGCAATTCATGCATTTACAGCTCTGTTCCCACAACAAGGTGCTTAAAATAAAGAAATTGGCTCAGGGTAATTGCTTGATATGAGAAAGATTATACAGGCAACGAACATCTGTATCACAGCTACAGTTGATGGCTCTGAATGCAGTATCATGTGCCAGCAGCTCTCTGCCAAAGAAAATACTTTAAAAAAAATTTTTTTCCAACCCAACATATGCTTATTTAAGACTTATCCAGTATGCAAAGAAGCTCATGAAAAAAAGAAAGAAGGGAAAAAAGACTAGAGTGTTGAAATAACACAGGAAATTATGCAACTGATACCTGAACCTGAGCATTGCAGATCCTAGCCGGAAACTTCTATCTCTCACAAAGCTTTGCTAAAATAAAACAAGTTTTTCTTCTTTTCAAAACTGAACTTGTTGATACAAAGTCAGACAGTTTTTGCACCGGCATGGTCACCGCAGGCCAGAGCAGCTGTAAACGGGCCATGTTTCCTGCTCACCCCCAGCCAACGGTGCCGGGTAAGGCCCCCATCTCCCTCCCTCCAGCTGTAGCCCTGCACATCACGGAAACCTTCAGAGCTTAGCACAGATCCAAGGGGTGCTCCCTTTGCCCAGGCTTGAATTTCCTCCGCTGTTTTTAGCATGCAAGCTGCATGGATGAAAGATAGTGGAGAAATTAGTTGGGAATAAAAACAGCCGGGAATTTGTGCCAGAAATTTAAGCTGACCCAAAGAAAACTTGTTTCTGGGATAAGTTCACATAACATTTCCCACCTTATTATTACCATGTTTGCATTTGCCTTACAGGAGGGCTGTGTTCCTCCCTCCCTGCTCCGGGGAATTCTGGTTTAAGAGCTCTGCAATCCCCACTCATCCTTTACATGGAAGTTAATCTAGGTCTCCCAGAAATTCGCTTGGGAACCCGAGGCAAAGCCACACAGTCACTAAACCCCCCGTCGGTTAACAGGTGAGAGTTACACGAGCTGCAGTTCCCTTCCTCGCGCGCAGCCGGGACTTGCCCGGACATAGCACAGGGCTCTCAACCTCCCAACTGATTCCGACTTGTAACGGGAGATCCCCTTCCCAACTAGCAAAAAAAAAAAAGTCCTTGGGCTCAGATAAGCTTATGTGTCCATTTGCTTGTGCTAGGAGGGCTGCTGAGCTGTGCTAGAGCTCTGGTTCAAAGCTCCGTTTTGGTAACAAGCTCTGGGAGCCTATCGGGTCGCAGACTAGCCACCTTTACTAACGGGTTAAGCCTGCACTAAGGATCCAGACACCAAATAGCAGCAGTAGCAGGGGAAGAGAGAAGGACTAGACAGATTAATCTTGTAAACTAGTCATACAATGAAGGGAAGGGAAGGGAGAGACAGGACCAGAAGGGTCTTCTCGCCCCAAGCAAAATGCTTGTCCCTGTCTCCTGAAAGAAGCCATCTGCCTGTGAAGCGCTTTGATGTAGGAGTCCCCCAGGATCACGGCATGAAGCAGCCAGTAAGAGCATTACGAGTTTGGCCTGGAAAGGTCTTCTTTGAAGCCCAGTGGAGCTAATGGGAACTTTCACACTGACTTCAACCAGCCAGAAGTTCACCCTTTTTCCTTGTTTAGCCTTTAGCAAGTGACATATTCAAGGACATGCATGACCCTGTCCTCACCCTGGTTTCTTCCCTCCCGCACTACCAACCTAACCATCAGGTCATCCTCTCCCACTGGTACAAAATCACAACCCGTTTTCCTTCTTGTAGCATGGGTCCCTCCCCACCCACTTGGCTAGGGGACACATCTGCAGAGCCCCAGAACTGCCTAAGATAACAAATTACCGACTTAGAGCTAGGGAGAAGAACACGTCCCCACTGCCACCTTCCCAGACCCAGACCCACAGCAACCTGAAAGCAGCCCCACTGCAGTATCTGGTATGCTCTCTGGCCTCATGGGACCTGTAGCCCTATGATCACGGAGTCCTTTGTACCTCTGAATGTACTGTGAGCCTGTGAAACAAAGCTCCAACAGAGTCCCAAACTCCTTGATGCCCGAGAAAATGAGTGAGTAGAGAGGCTGGGAGAGTTCCCGAGCACGTCTCAGTGGGCAGAAGTGGGACTATCTAATCAGATGTGGAGAGAGAACAAATGAAAAACAGCTGCTTTTCACCAGCTCTTCTCCCAACTGGAAAAAAAAAATGCATACATCCACAAGAACAAGAGAAGAGTCACTGATGAGCTGTTATCTGAATTTATTGCCAGCATCTGACCCGCAGTGGGGTCTTTTTTTTTTTTTTTTCCTTCCTTTAATTTATGACCCAGTTTCTCTTTGTGTCATGACATCATCCAGGCTGATGGATTTCATAAACATGCACACACATCGCACTAGAAACAGGATAAACCCCCAGGTTGTCCCAGCCTCTCTGCAGCTGGCACCCCAGCAGCGGTCCCCAGGCGCTCTCTCTTCCAAGAAATCGCTTGGCATGCCTGCGACAGAGCCATCCACCTCCCAAGTTTTACAGGGCCGAAGGCTCCTTGGAGGGGATTTTTGTACCACATCAGTTTAATAGCAACATTGCACCCTTGTGTTCTCGTGCCCCACCCTAACTGCACTTTCCCTCCAAGGAAGCCAGACAGCTCTGCACTCACAAAGATGATTTATGTTGTTTTCGTTTGGCAGAAAAATATATGAAATCCTTCAGAGACTGGGTGGAATTAGAATGGCCTTCTCCATCACTCTATCCAAGCTCAGATTGAAGCAGCCAGTGAGCAGCCTATGCGTGGCTGTCATGTCCCCGGTCCAGCCGTCAGCCCCAGTCCTGCCCGAGACCGGCGGTGCTCAGTGTGGCCTGCAGATCTGGCTCAGGAAAGAGTTCTTGAATTTCCAACACCTAATGCAGGCAAATGGATTATGGATCTCTTGTTTCAAGACGTTTTAATATTTGTGTGTCTACCTGCAGGTTTTTCTGACTGGGTTTCCTTTGGGAAGCAATCAGAGGCTACCTATCTGCACCATGGAAATCTCAGTTGAAAGGCCAGTGCCAGAAGGACAGGGGGCCCTCAACAACCCAATTAGGTAGCAATCCAAGACTGTGTCCAAGAACGGCACGGTTAAGCACATAAGGCTGTCAACAAGAGGGCAATGTGCTTCAAACCTGCTTTTAAAACCGATTCAGCCAAATTGGTGTGAGAAAGGATTGAAACTAACCTTCAGGCCAGCAGCAGTATTTACACCAGCAGCAAAATACTAGGCAGGTATTTTGTTGATTCAGTGTCAATGATTCAAGCTGCCCAGACTTGAACCGAAACAGCTATGGCTCCAGCAACTCCACCAGCTGCCCTAGGTTGATTACTTGTAAAAGCAGTTAAAATTCACAGGAACGGGAGGTGAAAGGAAAGTGAACCTCCCTAGTATATGAAGGCAGGAAGGGAAATACAGAACCCCAGCCTTATTGTTGGAGGAGGAAAGGTTTGACCAAGGAAGAACATTTATTTTCTGCTTTCACAAAGAAATGTTCCATACATGTGGTGGAATAATAGCAACAAACACATCAGCCCTCAAATGCCCTTGGGCCATTAGGAAATCCAAAGAAGCAAATCAATATAGCAACTGTTCAAGGCTTGTTACCTTCTTCATCTTCACAAGGCTTCACTGCACCCCTGTATACAGGAAGAAACTGAGGCTAAGAGGCTGGCAGGCAGGGGGCTACAGTCCAGGTCCCCTAGGTGCTCCAGCTCCTCCCAGTCCCCAGGGACCTCAAGTGGAGACCTACAGCCACCTCATTTCAGGACAACTTGAGTCCTGCTAGGGCTCAAAAAGTGCTTTTATGACGCCAGGCTTTAAAAGGAACCTGATGTTAAATAATGAAAATTAATGTGATGTTAAATTATCTTTTCATAAGGTTTCAGGGAGGGCACAAGTCTCAAATATCAGGTCTGATGGCATTATCTGCTCTGAAAACTCAATACAGCCACAGCATACCTTCTCTATCACATAAAAGTCCTTAATAAAAACAGCTAGAACGCTTACCAGGCCACTGGGATTATGACTGTTTTCTAGAAAGTCTTTCTTAAGGCCTTTAGCCGCCATTTCAGAAGACACAAGCTTAGGACAGAAGTCATCTTAACAGACATCACAAATGACCTCATCATTAAAATATACTGCCATCACAGCTGGCACTTCCCCTATCTGTTATCACTGCGCATACATTCAAGTTTGAACCCACGACCTTCCGCTCCAAATCAAGATGCCTAGCAAGCCATTTTAGTTAAGGGATGCTATGTAATGAGCCAACTCATCTTTCCTGCAACACCAGCGCAGCCAGTGGAGCTATGCTAGAAGTTATTCTGCCTCAATGATTTTAGCAGTCTGTCAGAAATGCTTGTTATATGTAACCCTTATATAAATACATGTAAGACAGGTCGAAGAATATCATGATTAAAGAGTTTCTCCTCAAGGGACACAATGCAGAAGGTGAAAAAATTCTGTTTATGGATCAGCACACAACCTGCAGAATTTCCCTCTCGGCAGATGATATACAACTCATGTCTCCGCAGAGAACAGGCACAGAAAACTAGAAGTTAGGGAGAGAAGACTTCCAAGAGTCTTCTTCCCATAGACCAAGAAGAAACAAATTCAACCTCTTCCGTACCCAAACCTTTTCTGTAACAGGACCATCTCATGTCTTCCTCCCCTCCTCCCCCACCGTCAGATCAGTATCTAACTACAAAAGTGACCCTATCTCTCCGTATGCTGAAGAGAAGGAAGATAAAGTGGTACCTTGCACCTAAAATTCATAGAACCCAGACTGAAAAACCCAGACATAGACCCAGTGCCAGTATCAGGAGAGCAGTCTTGTTCAGATCGCCAACTTGTCCACGTGGACACCCCACCACGCTTGCTGGCGGTCCACATTTCCTTCTGAACAGGATGTGGCTGAGCAGGACTCATCCCGGGGTTGGTCACAAGCAGGGGCAGGTGACACCTTAAGAGTGCTCAGGAATACAAGTCTTTACATGCAGTTGCTTGTTCCTTTTTTTGGGCACCAAACCTAAAAATCCACCAACCAACCACTTGGCCCGGACTGACATTCTCAGAAACACCCAGACTCTCAGCAGTGGCTTTAACGCAGGAGCTCTGGGATAACCTCCTAGCTGAGAGGGAGCAGCCTCCTCCAGCCTGTTTGCTGGTTCGGATAATTCCTTCTTTGACTGATGATCAAGAAGCTATTATGTACTGAAAGGGGAGTGATTTGTTCTGTAATGCTTGTGGCATTGCTTCAGTGCTTGGCAATTCGGTCTTGTTATCATTGGTGGAGAATTTTACAGGCCACTGACAGACTGTCAAATGCAGCCATTGCTGTGTGGAAAATCCAATTTGCTTTGGAAGTCTTCTGACACAAGGCCTTGTCTTCATGGTCCCTTGGCAAACCATTTTCAGCACATGCACTAGTTCATGACCCTGTGATTTAACAGACATCATTAAATTTTAGCAGAAGAATCCATCACTTTGAAGGAACCCCTAACAAGTGTGTGACCCAGAAGTGAGACCTAATATACTGGCATCTTTGCACAAAGACCTCCTTTTCTCTTAACATTTGGCTTATCTCCATGCCACTCCCAGGTCAAGCTCAGTAGTAAGGCCTTGTAGTCAATGCATGCATTGAGCTGCTCCAGGAAAAGCTAACAGCATCAATGCAAGAAATGTAAGTGCACATTTATTTGCGGCATCTCCTGCTGCCAAACAGATAAGAAGTTTATGTAGGCTCAGAAAGAAATCCTATTTGAATAATTATTGTTTGCTTATAAATTAGCCCCAAAGAACCATGCCACATGCCGTAAAACAATCTTACATTACATGGGCTTAAACGGTAGGACTGGTATAATAAACTGTGTTGAGTCACCAAATTCCTCACATTCTTTGATTTCCCATTTTGTCTCAGATGTCAGATATCTTGCTGGGGTAACACAAGCAGTAGCAAGAGCTGGGGGCTTGCGTGGGGTTTAATTGTAAAAGCAACATTCTCACAAAGAATGACAAGGTTCACAACCCTGCTCCACAGCTCTCTTGGACAGACCGGGGGAACTTCAAAAGCTTCTTGTCCAATTTTGGGCTTAAGGCCCCATGGGTCTGGCTGAGGGTCTTGAAGCCGTACAGCACCCACAGCCCTGGGTCACTGATCCTAGCAGCGCCTCTGCATGCTGCTGCTATTTCATTAAAAATATGTATGAGACTGGGTCAGAACATGCAGGCCAGCTTGGGAGGGCTCAGGCATTTGGGCTGCAGTCCACCAAATCACTACAACAGCCTCACAGCTACTTTACATTCCCACTGAACCAGTCCACAGCAAAGGCAGACTGAGCAAGTATCACTTAAAGATTCAGTGACATCTAGGCTTTCTTCATAGCTTTAGTATTTACAGATTTTAAGATACTGCAGACTTGCCTCTTGTTTCATATTTCTGGCAGGGTGGAGTCCAGACCTGTTTCCATTACACAGTAAATTACATCAGTTATGTACATCAGAGTTCATTTTGCACTTTGTAACTCTTCTAGTCGCTCACTGGTTTTCACCTGAGCATCAGTGAAGGTGATGCAGCTTCTCCAGATAGCCAAGAAAAACCTGTATGTAACACAAGCTTGATGTAAGTAAGCTGCTTCCCAAAAGTGGAAGGGATGTTCAGGCCTTGTGCTTCTGCACAGAAGCTCTGCAGAGACAGCTCACAGGAGCACAGGAAAAGCCTGGAAGCCCAGAAACGTTTCATGACCTTCCAAGAAGCTCAAGCAATTTGGAATCTGAAAGATGTTTCTGCTCTGAAACATGGAGAGGGCAGTCTTGGCTGGAAGCACGCTGCAGTGAGCTCTGCCACACGGCACACAAAACACGAGACAACTCCCCGGAGAGCCTGATCTCGTTCACTTAACACATCTGGGTAAAGTTGCTGTAGATGTAAGAGTGCCATGTCATGCACATGCAAACATGGGCATCGCAACACTTTGCACAGGTGAGCATGTATTTGTCCATGTTTGTGTGCCTCGGGTAGGAGAGAAATTAGCCAGAATAGCAAGAGCTGGATTTCTGTTCCTTCAAAGTCTGAAGTACAGGTTTGGACTGTGTTTAACACAACATGCTGATCCAGCAGTTCAGGAGGAAAGTCAGAGCCCAAGACCTCAGCAAAAGACGTGCAGATTTGACACTAGCAGACAAAGTGAAAGCACACACAGTCCTGGCACAGCAGCCTCAGCGCTGCTCCCTTCCAGGTCTCTGCTCTCAGCTCCAGAGGAAGCCCAGCGATGTCGACCCTCTTTGTGGCCTCGTGGAAGATAGTTTGCACCTGTGAGTATTTCCATCTAAATGACATGGCCCTGTGCCTGCAGTTTTCCAGTGCTGACAGAAATAGGTTGAGGGTGAAAGCAAGCTGGGTGGTTACAACCGGATCCATTTAATTACTCCAGTAACCTCTCTGGCATAAGCCCACTGCGCTCTTCCAGAAGGTCTGCATTTTAGCTGATCTGGCAAGAACTTGGGGTGAGGAGGAAAGGGACCTGGCATCCTTCAGTCACAGAAAGTTCAGAACATGATGTGGAGGCCTGGCCACTCAGATTTCCTTTCTTTCCTTCTTCTCCAAGCAAGGGAGATAGCGGAGGGTTGTGCTCCCCACAGCCTCTGGCACGAGGGCTCCACCGCTGCCTTTGTGGTCCACCCTGTGCGCCCCCATTGCAGAAGCATCCGGAGCTGAGCAAATTCTGTGCCCCAAGCTTATTTCAACGAGCCTAGAAAAACCACAAATGAAGCATATGGATTTAGCATCTAAGGTCTCTTCCCAACTATGACCAACAGAAAACATCTGCAGGGGAAAGGAACTGCTCATTTACTATCTGAAATGTCAGTGAAACCCAAGAGGAAAGGAACGAAATGCAGCAATTACCCAGACCTCATATAGCCCCACTGCAATAACTGAATATAGCTAATTTGCACTGACTCACTGCAGCCTTTTTGTACTAACTCAAGGCCCAGAACAGAAAGATCACGAAAGAACAACCACCCCCATCCCCACGGGTGCTTTCCTTTAAAATTGGGGGCTGAGGGTAACTAACCCTTTTGAGGAAAAATCCAGCCAGAAGGGCAGGAGTTTTAAAACTTAATCCTTTCAGGCAAATGCAAAATGCTTGTTTCAGCTGGAGAATGAATCAGAGCTGATTCCCATACATCCCTGATTTAGTAACAGCCAGAGCGAGATGGATTTGATGCAGCCTCCCCTCCCTTTACCTGGTGAATCAGTTTTCTGGGGTGCTTAGGGTAGTGTGACCCCAGTTCTCAGCAGCCTGCTCCCATCATCGATGCAGGCCACAGGGGCAGCTGGAAAGCAGAGAAAAATCTGTTTAGTCATCGCTAAAAGCAAAGCAAACCAGGACAACGTCACTTACTTGCGCGGACTTCCGTGCTGAAGTTCACTGCCAAGGCACCTGGTCCTGCTGCCTCAATAAAGCGATCAGAGACACCTCAGTGACATAAGGGAGGCCCCCTCCCCCCCCGCCACTCCCTGCTTTATTAAACAAAATCCCAGATTTCCTTTTAGGCAACCCAGCAAAGCTGATGTACGGGGCCTTGAGAGCCTGGGCTCAGCCCTGTGATGTGCCAAGCACAGAGCTCAGCCCCGTCCCCATCAGGGGTTTCAGGGCCCGTGGTGCTGACCCGCAGCGAGATGCATCCCCTACCCACATCAGGGCACTTGCAGTGGAGGCATGGCCACTGCCTCCTCCACCAGCCACCTCTTTGGCCCTTCAAGGCCTGCGTGCTCTCCCAGGCCAGCACCTGCCCTGGCCAGGCAGCCCACCCCTCTGCTGGGTAGCCCGCCCGTGCGATAACTGTGCCACACAGCATCTGGGCGCAGAGGGAGGACGTGGCCCCAAGTGAGGGCATGCGCGACGGGAGCTCCCGCAGAGCTTTGGACGACCTCCAAGAGGCCGAGGCTGTCTGGAAACCTCACACTCTGAAAAGGCCACGTCCCACCCTCCCCAAGGACCCACTGCCCCCAGACGGCGAAGCCACTGGACTCCAGCAGCCCCCGCGGTCTCTGAGATGACCCGGCCTCCTGGCAAGAGAGCACGTTCCTCCCCTTGGCTGGCTGGAGGAGGCAGGGTGGGAAAGGATGAAATACCAGTGCGGGGATGAGGGAGGCCAGGCTGGTGCCAGTGCTCAGATGCCTCGGGGCACCCACCAGAAATAGCACGATGCTCGGCTCTGTAAACCAAATAACTCACGACTCTTTTGCAACTGCTGGCTGGCGAGGGGAAAGCTACTGGCACCAGGGAGCTGCCCTGCCTCCCTCCCAGCCCGCTGCTGGGGGTTTCGCTCAGCAAGGAGGCAACAAAAAGCTGCTCCAGAGCTAAGCTGTCCTCTGCTAGAGCCAAACCAAGGGGCAGGAGTAGGATCATGGGCCTCACCGGGATCCACCAGCCCCTGTGAACAGAGCGTGCAGCACCACCTCCAGGGACGAGGGTCTGGGACTGCCCCCAGGCGAACACAGTGCTTGCCACGCTCCGAGGGCTGCAGAGCCTTTACCACCTCACCAAGTCGGCAGGCTGGGGCAACAGTACACGGGACAAGTTGGGGATCAGCAGAGACTGGGGCCAACCAGGGCACGTGGCAGGCACAGACAGCTGAGCTCCCCAGGCTTCCTCAGCCACCAGGGGCCAAGAGAGACTCCTCCAGCAGGTCCCCTACCACTCCTATATGCCCCAAGAGGGAAAAAAAAAAAAAACCTGTTTGCCACACTAGAAAAGCCCGTTCCAGCTCCAGGACAAGGGAAGTCTGGAAACTCACGCATCAGAAGCTAGGAACGATTGCAGGTCTCCTCCTCCAGACCTGTTCTGCTTCTCTAGCTGGGAATGTTATTCAATGGCTCGCATCACCTTCTCTCCCAACCTCTTCCCCTCTACAGCTTCAGTCCGCCCCAGTACTGAAGTATTTCAGCAGCAAGTCCAGTTTTGGTTGGTGGTCTAATAAGAAATGCAAGCAGGGAGGCAACCCTTCTCCAGGGACCAAACTAGGCGGCCTTGTCTTTAGTTCCTGAGGAATTCAAGGGGAAAAAAGAAAATAAAAGGAAGAAAATAAATTTCTATGTCCAAAGCTCATTTTTTTCAGCAACTGCAATTGTTTCTGTTTCCTAATAAATCATGTAGGCCAGGGATGACCAATCTGCATAGTATTATTGTCTCAATACGTTTGTTGAAAGAAAAATAACACTGAGGCTTTGCTGGAACAGACAGGATCTGCTTTTCCAAAAGGTTTGTTGATATTAGCCCACAATCTTGTCGGGCTCCATGTATACTCTGGACTCAAAGAGCTTTGCTGCATTCCCATCTCTAAGATACGGAGAGTCACCAAACCCAAATATTACTCTCAGCAGCTGAGACCTCAAAAGGTCTGTCTTTATTTTCCTCCACTCTGTTTCCCATTAACTCTTCAGCAGCATTTGTATGCATTAAATTTACAGAGCTGAGTGGCTGAACTCAGCTCCATGCTGAACTATCTCACATCCATCTAAACAACAGCAACAGTTTGCAATGCGCATGATTTACTCCAAGAGATTTTCTACGGGTACATGAGCAGGGCAGGTCTCTGGCTCAGGGGCCATCCAGGGGCTGCTCAAGCTCTATTTTGTGAAAAAGCATTGGACTGTTACAGGCTGACCCAAGTATCTACAAGCTATTGCCTTCCTATTCTCACAGGCGGCAACCTTCAGCCTGCCCTAGCTCTGCTCCCCATCAGCCCAGTCCTTCCCATCTCCCCATAACTGTATGTGGCATCAGCAGACCATGGGGGAAATGTGTCAGTGACAGGTATAGAGCCCCAGGGCTTGAACAGACCCATGTTGTATGTCAGAGCAGGCCATGGGCACCCTTGCACCGGTCCTTGGAGTCCCCTAGAGAAGCAGTCTGTTGAGTGGGATCTGAAGATTGGCATCTCAGGGAGATGTGTGTGATGGACCTGAGCACACTATCTCTGTGCGAAACTTGCATCATCATTCACCCGAGGAAAGGCCAGCCTCTCCACAACTCATTCCAAGACTTTTTCCCCCATCTCTGCTGGGTTCCCTGAGCTTTCCCTGACATGTCCAGAAGGGAAGCTCAAGGCAGTCACCACTCATGTGGGGACAAGGAGAAGGTACTCGCTACCTCCGCAGCACAAAGACCGAACAACACCGTGACACCCTCTCAGCTGATGTCATGGTGCCTTCAAATCAGGTTACATCACCTGGGGCAGAGGAGGGGGCCCCATGTGCAAAAGCAGAATTACCGAGTTCTGATTGTCCCCGCTGTGCCCTCCCAGGCCTGCCTCATCTGTCAAGAAGGGCCAAGTTCTCCTGCAGATCACAGGCAAAGAGAGCCCTAAAAGGCCATGGGAACGTGGCATGGCCTGGCAGCACACAATTAGCCCAGGGAGGGCACGTCAGCTTGGGTGCCCTGTTCACATCCACGACAGGCTGTAGGTGTGGAACGAAGGCAAACACTGAGGCCCCGCTCCTCAGCGCGGCCACCAGTGAGCACGAGCTGCCAGCGCCCGTGGGCTCCTGCTGCAGCGGTGGGCAGTGACCTGTGAGCTATGGTTGTCACAGACAGTCTCTAAAGCCAGTAAATAATGTCATGACAGTTAGAAATAGTCCCCTGATATCTCTGCTTTTCTCAGATATCCATAGCTGTGAGGGAAACAATAGTTTAATTTTGGATGCTAATCTAAGGGTGCGGTGGTTTTGGCAGTTCAATAAAAAGCATGAAGGGGTTTTTCCATCTAGCTTCACTTCTCCTGCCTCTACAGTAGTTCCCCAAAAACCGGCTGCTTATGCAGCGGTTGCTTAACACCATGACCCACTCCCTGTTCATACATGTGCCCGTGTCACGAAGGGGGAAGCAAAGGGTGTGTGGTAGCACCAAGACGAGGCAGTGAGAGCCAAAACAATGCTGCAAAGGTGGGGAGAGCTCAGCGGGCCCGAGGCAAAGGCTGCATTCTTCCCTTTGGAGGTTTTAAAAGAGGGAGTGAAAAAAACAAGGGAGACAAAGGCCAAATTTTCCCTTCAGATGTAACCATTTCAAAGGCTCTCTGGCACAATCAGTACCCACACTAGACCCTCTCGCCCCCAGGAGCTGCTCCTGCATCCCTTGTACCAGTGCCATAAGGGAGCATTTGCCTCCGGGAGTCAGCAGAGGGCCCTTGGCTCCTCTTGGCTGAAGAAAAGGGGGTTCAGCCAAGCCCAGCCAGGGACACATCCATGTCCACCAACACTGCGGGGTTCCTGTCCCAGGTCTTCCTTGCCCAAAACACACCACTCATACCCAGCTCCCCAGGATCTTTCCCCATTCCAGGGAAATATGTCCTTTTTCCTCTCCTCACAAGCACCAACAAGGACTCAGGATTTTCTTAGTGGCAAGAGGCAGCCACAGAGTAAAACATCCCCTGACGGATTAAGAGGTAAAGCTGCTTCAGAGCAGGAGCATTTGGGGTGGATTTTGAAAGTATTTCTTTTTTCCCTAGCTGGGCCCAGCAAATCTTCAATATAGAAAGCCTGTTTGCGTTTGAGACACGGTGCTGCGCAAGTAGGCTGCTCGTTTCAGGCCCTTATTCCGGAGAGGCACTAAGCACGACACAAGTGGTAACGCTCCGTAGGTAGGAGGAAAGAAAAAAACCCTAAAGCCCAGTCTGGCTTGGCTAAGCTGCCCCACGGCCTCGGTCGGTGGCATTTTGCCCATTCTGGGCGACCCCGTGGGTCCCCGTGCCGCGGCCCCAGGACTCGTCCGCGCCCAGCCATCACCTGCCCGCGAGCGAGCAGGACGCGCGAGGCGTGCTGCCGGCTCCGTGCTCTCCCCGCCCAGCGAGCGCCGCTTTGGAGCCGAGACGCCTCCGGGCAACTCCTCGATTCAGAGCGTAATGAAAGATGCGTGCGTTTGCGTCTCGCACGAGTCCTCGTTTGTCCTCTCTTTGAGACCACGCTATCATTCGGCTCCGGGGGCAGGCTCCGGCGCGGCACCGGGACGGGACGAGCGGCGCGCGGGTGAGGGGGCCGGGGCGGCCCGCAGGGCTGGCAGAGGCCTCGCGCCGCCGGCCGGCCCCACACGCCAGCCCCTTGCAGGCCAAAACCGCCACCGCTCCCTTTAAGCTCCAGGCTGAGGAGACTGACCCGACTTTTTTTTTTTTTTTTTTTTTAATTTTCCTTTCCAGGCAAATAAAGCCTCTACACAAACCAGTCCAACTCTGACTGGGTTCGGCACTTCCCTCACGAACCGGAGAAGCCGGCTGGTGACAGCGCAACGGCCGGCCGCCCGCGGAGGGGCTCCCCGCCGCCCGGCCCCGGCTGAGCCCAGCGGCCTCGGAGCCGACCGCCCCCTCGCCGGCTCGCTGCTCAGCTGCTCCCCCGCCCCTTCGCTCCGGGGACCGGCGGGGGGAGACCCTCGGGAGAGCTGCTTTTTGAGGAGCTGTTCCAGCAGGTCTCAATAAGGGGGTCAAGATGTGGCCCTTCCCCGACAGGAGCGCCCCTCGCCCCAGCGCCGGCTCCGGTTCCCGTTTCGCCGCTGCTACACGTCACCGGCCTCCGCTGCCTCTGTGCGGAGGCATAACGAGGCGGCCACAGGGGAAACAAATAAATAAGTACGGCTTCGCGAGCTGCGCCTGTGGAAACGGGAAACGTGCGGCAGGCCTGTTTTTGACCGAACTCGAAGGAGCAGCGCAGCCCCCGCCAGCTCGAGTCACGGCACCGAGCTCCGCGCGCGGGATGTTTGTGACGATTGTTGGCGCAGGTTTCGGTAGGCTTTGCCGAACCTTCCCTCACCCGTCAGCAACCTGCGTCCCCTCCGCTCTCCTCACCTCCTCCTGGAGGGGATAGTCCCCCCCCGCTGCTGACCCCATAGCAGGGAACTGGGATCCCCTGCTGACTTCCCAAAGGGCTTTCGTTGGAGCCCAACGGTATCCTAGGCTCCCGGCTAGGAAATGACTTCCTTCCTGAAGCGGGTCGTTTCAGGAGCCACTTTCTCCAGTGTGAGAGGCAGACCCTGAGCAGCTGCTGAGGAAGCACCCCACTTCCACCTCCCGGACGCGTACATCACTAGTCGCTTACACTGCGAGCCGGGGAGCCGCCGGGACGGAGAGCGGCTCGCCGGTGCCCGACGCACGCTCTGCTGCCCATTAGCGACGCGTTGCCGCGGGTCCCAGAGGCGAGACCTGACGTAATGGAGGCGTACAGAGCGGGGAGCCTCACCCAAAACCCCACGCACAGCTATTACAGGGAGATCAGTCAAGTAGATTAGATTCACAAGCAGATCCTAATTATATGCACAGGATGTTTCTACAAATCCCAGCTCAGAGCTTAAATCTACATTGCTACAGGTTGTAAAGGGCAAACCCAAGATCTCAGACTTCCAAGTACTGGAAGCACAGGTGTACATCCCTACCTTGCCACACAGCTCCACCTCCATCCAAGAGGAGACAAGGCCTCCATGGTATGCTTTTTAATGTAGAAGCTTCATCACCTCACCCAGTCTCCTCCATAGCAGTTTTGCTTTGACATATGCATGAGTAATACCACCAAAAACACTCCAGTAAGACTCTGCAAGCCAGAGGAAGAACCTCAGTGCCCTGACTCACCCTTCCTGCCAGGGGGTTACATGGCAGCAAGAGCAGCCCTGCTGCAACGCTCATCTGCCCTGCTAATTGGTCCAGACTGGATGGCACACACTTTCTAGCAAGACTGCAAAACCTACACCAAAAAGTAACCTTGAAGGTTTTACAGCATTTCTTGGCTGTTCCCCAAAAGCATCAAGGACATGACTCTCCTCAAGAAGACTCTCCGCTCACTCCCATTGCAGTATTAGGCCCCCTGAGGCCCAGGAGATTCCTTGAGTTTTCAGAGAAGCCAGCAACAAGCAGAGCAGCTGAGTCAGCTCAAGCCACAGGGAGAGAAAGCCTTTTGTCAGCTCTCCTGTTAGCACAAGCTGACACTCCTCTCCTCCTCCCTCCACACTCCCAGCAGCCTCAGCCTTGCCCTGGGAGCACCATGTCAGCCTGCACACAAGAAAGTACATGGGTAAGCAGCACATAGGTGTCCCCACATCCTGGAGGTCTCAAACACAAGCAGAACCTGTCACTGTGCACCACTCATTACTAATACCAAGGGAAGCATGCAGGGACACAGAGCTAGTCTACAAACCTCCCAGAAAGGCTCACCACAACAAGCACTAACACCACTGCAGAGCAAGGCTGGGAGGGTAAGCATGAGCCATGTTATATAGTACCTGTTTCCCATAGCAGCCTCAGCTGCAACACACTTCAGCTGGGGAAAGGGAGCAAATGCCATGAAGAGGCTCCAGCTGACTCAAGCCTCTGCAGCTCCACTTCTGGGTCACAGCAGTCACCAGTGGTGCCCCATGCTCACGCTCTTGCTGGTCCCTCATCTCAGATATCATCCAAACTGAGAGCTCGTTACTTCATTTCACAGCCACAAACGGGCAGGGACTCAACCACACTAGGGACTGCCTCTCTGGCTTTTCATAACTTCTCCTGCTAGCTGGGCCCCTTCGAGGTTTTGCAAATCCCCATGCATGCAAAGACTCCTTGCCACAGTTTCCTCCAGATTATTATAGCTGGAAGTTCTGTATCTCCTCCCCTGCAGGGAGGGGGGAAAGGAATGAAATACAAAAGATATTTATTTAAATTTTAAACAGGTGAGATGACTATTTAAAACTACCGCTTCTCTTGTCTTCTCTTCCCACTCCTCTCACTTCGGTCTATCTGGGTACCTCTGCAAATGATCCTAATCCCAAGGGGCCAAAAGGAATGTCTTCACTACAGAATTGCTGCTCAGCCACAACACAGCTACACAAAGCCCTATCAGCCTCAAAACATAAGCGCACAAGCGAGGTGCCAACTGCAGTAAAGGTCACATAGTGGAGCCAGTCCACACTACTGGCTGACGTGCTCAGAGCCTGCCTTGGGCATCTCTATCACCCACGCTCTGCTCTGGCACGCAGCCTGGGAGAATAGCTGAGAGGGACACAAGGGAACCGTTCTTAGTAGCCTTGTTTGATAATTTCTGCCATACTTGCAAAGCCTCAGCCAAAGATTTCCAAATGCTGCTTGGGGCAAGATCAAGGCATTTGAGTCACTCTGAAATAGGTGGATGTGACACCCCGAAATGAACTTCACAGCTATTTTGTTTTCGCTGCCACTAAGTATGTCCCTGTTGGTAGATTTGGGGGGGGGGGGGGGGGATGCGGATTTCGCAGCTACTCTTAAGGTCTATCCCTCGATGACTTTCAGTCAGGCTCCAAGAAGAAGGCTGATGGTGAAAGAGAAAGGATGGTCCGAAGAAAGAGCCTTCCTGGCTCCAGCACTCAGACTATCACTACAGTTCTTGCTTACCCACAGCTAGACAGGTTAAGTCACCACTGACAGGAGAATCAAAGCTGGCCAAAGAAAGAGTGGGCCTGACCCTCCAGCAGAGAGGAGGATCTCTTCTGCTAGGCTTCACCTCAGCCATTCCACTTCTCTGGGCTTGAATCTTGCTGCTGTCAAGGCATTGCTGCGCACACATTTTGGCTCTGTATTGCTTCTAATCCCTCTCAGAGGCTTGCAAATGTCTCCCTCCTAATATTTTTCTGCTTTGCATGACAAACATTTTGGTTTTCCATTTGGTGTCTTCTGGAACGGCTGGTTCCAGCACAGCCATTCAATTGGCATCTCTGACAAACATCACTAAGGGACTTTTCCAGTTCCAGAAATAAGTATCTTCTAATTAAGCTCATGATGAGCAGAAGAAAAGCTCCTATCTCCTTCAGAGGGTATTGCATCATGTCAGCTGAGTCTATGCTCATAACAAGTCATGTTGTACTTCAAAGATGAGATACGCAGGAAACACCTGCTGCTTTGCAGCACATCTTTGGGAGCACGCCCTTCTCCCAGCAGGGCCAGCACTCCTGGATGCCCAGAAGAGCTTGATGCAAGAGAATGATCACTTCTCTTGGCTTCTGCTATGGTGACTCACTTCACATCCCAGTTTCTCCTCTCTTGTTTCAAGCGGCAGTGGACCAAGCAGGTCTCCCTCTACACTGAAGAAGAAACTGATGCTACTTTTCCAGGTGCCAGCAACTTGGCTACTGTAATACTGCTGCCAATATGTCTGATTGAAAGAGCCATGAGGGGAGCAGCAATCCCATGCAGGATAAAGAACCCAAGCCTCACACACACAAAGGTTGTAGCAATCTAGATGTACGGTATTTGCTTGAGCGTGGTCACAGTGTCGTCCCGCACACTCCCAACGTCTTCTCAATGTACAGAGAAGCTGTTGCTCAGAGCACCAGGCGAGTATGTGACCAAACATGGTGGGTAAATCAGTGCAGTCCACTCCACCTGCACAGCACAGGCCTGGGGAGGCACCGTCCCCCATCGGTGTGTGCAGCAGGGAGGTGTGCTGCCCAGCTAGCTGTGAGGTGCATCCATAGCACGGATGCAAGAGACAAAAGGTGTCAGCATAGCTGGAGAAAAATGGCCTGCTCTTCTCAAACAGGAAGCAAACAGGTGTTTTACTCAAGATCCTAACCCCAAGGGGCCAAAAGGAACGTCTTCACTATGGCTGCAGGCAAACCAATCTCACTCCCTCCACACTGGGCGCTGAGATCATGCTACTTAGAGAAAAAAATGATCCTGTCTCTCCACAGGATGAAAGAGGGCAAACTTTCCCGCAGGCAGGATCTGATACACCTCAGATAGACTCGCATAGACACCCACACGAGTTTCTCAACCTACTTATTTGTCACTTGCAGTAAGCTCAGCACGTCCCTGAACTAGGAGGTGAATGTGTTGTTTATTAGTGGGCTCATTACTGATGCTGTACGGAAAAACCAGAGTGGCAGAGAGTTACCATGGAAAGTATTTTCACTAATAACCCAAACCACACACTTGTCAGAGTTAAGATGCAAAAGTACAGCAGATCCCTTGTGCCCATTTATGGGTAGTATTGCCCCACCGAAGGGGATTCTACTGAACGTAATTCAAGTTCATTAGTTCCGCTTTCTGAGGAACAGATAAGTCAAACTCAGTTGCTTTTAAGAGGAATGCAATTATGTTAATTAGGTATCCAGAGGAAGCTCTTCATCTTCAGCGAATTGCAGGGGCAAGAAAAGCAATGCTTTGCAAGCACCTGTTCTGTCTGATGATCCTACTGTCCTGGGTCACCCTCAGCCGGGCTTTTCTATTAAGCTGGCAACAAGCAAGTCCTCACATAATGCTACATCAGTTTGTTGTTTGCTACTCATTATAGAGTCAGCCCATGTGAGCAAAGTTGGTAATTTTTAATCCATCCTTTCTACCTCTACTTCTCTGCTGCCATATAGGTAATCATGCTTCAAAGTCTTATGGGTGAGTATTTTGGAACTGGATTTTAAGATAGTGGGTGTGATTCTTCTGTTAACCTTCTCCTGTACAAAGTGCAGACACCTACCTATTGACAAGATGTGGCACCAAGCTTGAGGCTGGCAGTGAATCCCACAGTTACCGACGATTCGCTGGGGATGATGCACATCAGTCAACCTGCGATGCTGCAGTGAGCACAGCTCAAGCCAGGGACAAGGGTGGGGGAAAGAAAATGTTGCAGAGCGAGATCTTAACGCCACTTCGATTAAAGAAGTAGGCTCTAAAGTGAGTTATGGCTCATGCAGCCGCTCCCTCCAGAGCTCTGTAATTTCTTTTATGCAAGCACCATTAGCATGATGGACACGCAGCAACTACAGAGGGATCTAATACTACAGCTCAGCAGTTTGTTGCAGAGCTGAGGCAGAGCGAAAATAGGCAGTGCAATACTTCCTCCCTTGCCAAGAATTTGCAGTGAGCTCACAGGACGCAGGCAGCTTCTCAGGGGAGAGCGATTCAGCAGCAAGCGGGGCCAAGACCACTGTAGGTGGGGGAAGGCACAGCCCTGCTCCTCCTTCTTGGACAGGCCAACGAGACACTAGAGTAAAGCAAGCTATCAATTCAGTGCTTGGCTCTGAACTTGGTTCTGAAAAAAGAAGACGTCTACAAACAAGTTAAACTGCCATAAAAATTAAACTACAGCCAAAGCCTGAACTGCAGCAGCAGAGCTGCCCTGGCTCTTTGTATTTGTATCACAAATACTGGCTGAACATTTAATTCAGCCTCTTCCCCTCTCTCCCGCAGTGTCACATAGGAAGAGGAGAGTGGGCAGGTTGGAGACAATTCCAGGAACATGTTGTTCTCCCCTCCGCATCCTGCCAACAGCCACTCTGTGCTGGAAAAAGCTTATGAAACAGAACAGCAGAGAGGTTGGATTATGGGGCTTCTGGAACACCCCCTTAGATTTACTCAGGAGTTACCTCAAAGCTAAATCACCGGATCATTTTTAGTAGCCTACAGCAAGGCTGGGCTAAGATCCCAGAGCTGGTCGAAGGAATCCAGCCACTGGTAGAAGGATCCCAGTCACATAGGGATCCTGCACAGTGGAAGCAACCCAGCAGGAGAAGAAGTGGAGCAGATTGAAGACACAGCCCTAATGAATCCCCCCATCTGCCAGTGCTGACCCACTTCTCTTAAAAGTCAAAGTAGGGCAGGGAAAATCTTGAAAGGTACAGAATAAGACATTATTTTTGGTGTATTTCTTACAGGAGGTTGCAAGGCAGCCAGGGTCAAAGTGCTGACGGTGTACTTTCCAGGCAGCAGACAGACCAGTGCTAAATATTAACAGGTTTAGAGGCCTTTGCACAAGTAGTCACAGTCCTCTGAAGTCTCTTAGGATCTCCTTAGCATGGGCCAAAAGAAACTCCACTTCTCCTGTAGGCCCATAGAAAAAGCCTTGCTGGCAGAAGTCTACGTAAATAGCTTCAGGAGGATTTCTGTCCCACACCAGATCAACGTTTTGATAGGACCCTGTTTATTTAACCCCTAATAAGTCTTGCAGTAGATCTCTGTCTCACCCCTTTTAGAGCTTCCTGCACCCACACAAGATCAGTCTCCAAGTCACTCCAGATCAGCCTCACTGAGAAACAGAGAACTGACCCCCTCCCCCCGAGCTTCAGAAACAAAGATTACATAAGGGAGAATTGGGGGATGAGGCTGAAAAAGTCTCTTTAAGTGGAAAAGTTTTTCCTTAAAGAAGCTGATGGCCTACATAAAAGTCCGTGGCAGAGGGATGCGTCAAAGAAGAAACATGAGCAAAGGTTCAGAAATCCTGGTAGCGTTGGGAAGGTATAATTAAAGTAATATATTGCACGTTATAAGGAACGATGGGACTGAACGAGGTGGGACAGCTCCTATACCTCCCACAGGATGCTGCCTGCAAAAGCCTCCCCTCATTTTTCACACGTGGTGGGCTAGGACTGAGCCCGGCCTGCCCCGGGACTCACCAGCAGGAATGAGCATCCGCCTCCCACTGAGCTGCCAGCCAGCACAATTAAAAGCTTCAAACTAAATATGAAGGGGCAGCCGGTTCTTTGGAGCCGTTCCCAAAATAACCCCATAGGCATCTGAGAGAAGAACACTTAGAGCCTTGCCCGGACACGTGTCTAAAAAGCTCCAAAAATAGATCCCGCTTCCCCTTTGAAAAATATTGCTGTTCCCAATGCCTCACAGGAACTCAGTTCCTGCTCAGAGAAGCCACAAAATAAGTGAGCAGTCCAGAATTGATCTATGGGCACATCTGGACTAGCAGAGATAGGCCTTACAGGGAAGGCAAAATAAAGATTTTAAACAGCATATGTCAAATCCAGGGACCTTTATTTCTCTGGAATGGAAAGAATTTGCCAGCCTGGACAAAAAATTGCAGGCAGCGATTGTACATTCTTTCATATAAAAAAAGAACACACGCACACAAGAGTTGGCTCCATAAATTTCTGTCATAAGAAACAACTTTGAATTGTACACCAAGCTTTTTACAAAGCATCAATGTTAAGATGGTTTACCGTGTTCTATCACATTCTCGGCCATTTATACAGAATACACCATACCAAACGCTACATCAGCTTAAGACATTTTTAAAAATTAGTATTAAAAAGATACAAAGGCATGTTGGCTTTCATTGGGTTTTTTTTTTTTTTTAATTAAGACATAGGAGTTTTCTTTGCTTGTTTTCCTAAGGAAGATGCTAAAAAAATATAATAACTTAATTCATAAGGACAAGATTGGTTAAAAATCCAGCTTTGCTTGCTTGGCAGCCTTCTGAGCTCGTACCTCTGTTGCTTCCATTAGTATAACAGCACCGCAGGCTCCAGATGTGTCCTGCAGGGTCTCAGTCTGCACTCCAGATCTGTCCATGCTTTCAGTCACTGTTTTTGTTCAGAGAATTCACCAGGGCCAGGAAAAGGAAATATTCTTGGCCAAACACTAAAAGCGATCTTCAGCCAAACAGGGGGTTTCAATCTGGGCCAATTTCGCATGGGTTTAGCCCTTTGTCTTTTGCCTCTTTGTACATCCTTTGGAAGTCTTTAAAACGAGGGGCACAGCCTAACCTGGCTTCCCCAAAGTGCATGCGTCCCGTGAAGAGGAATTCCCCGTCTCCTGGTCTCACCCCACACTCCAGCAGGGTCTTTATTTGTCCTCGCCAGTTCCCGCTTTCCCCTGTGAGCTGAAAGACTTTGCTCTTCTGCCTGTAAAGTTTGTTCACGCCAACATGTATTATGGATTCTTGCTCCTCTTCCTCGTTGGTCACATCTCGAATAGAGCCTCTGATAACTGGAAACAGAGAAAGGATGTAAGAAAGGGCTACCCGCAACCGTTCTGGAGGGGCTGGGTCCAAACTCAGCCCCATGTAACCAGGAAGCTCAAAGGGGAAGAGATTTCCCTACAACAGCCCCGGCTTTGGTGCCTTGTAATTTCTAGGTTCAAGCTTCTATTTGTAACCGCCAGTACGAGCCCAGCAAAGAGCGCTCACTTATTAAATTTAAATACAAAAATAACTGGGGTCAGAGAAATAGCCCAATAAAGAGCTTATAGCAGCAAGACGCATGCTTAGAGCCCTCTGACAACGTACTTTCTGTTCTGCAGCCGTTACCAATATCAGCTAGTATTAATTTCCCCTTCAAAAAGGGAAGCCCGGAGAACTATTTGAACTTTTGATCTTTTGTCAACAGCCCATTTTAGAGCAGCAAGTAAAGGCCTCTCCTAGATGCCCCCAAGAAGTCTTTGACCTCCCACTTCCACTGTGGTTGCTGGGTCATCCGTTGTCCACCCTGGGGAAGTGCTAACTGAGCGCACAGTGTTGAGGTCCTTCACGCCGCGTCCTATAAAACCGTTCTCCTCCCTGTTCCATGCGCATGTCCTCTTTAGGCAGCATTTACTGCTAGTGGAAGTTGCCAAGCATAAGTAGGCATCTAACACTGTTTATGGAGGTTTGGCAGCAAATGCCACAGTCAAGAGAGGCAACAGAAGGGGTGGGGGAAGGAGAAACAACTCACCAAAATCACTAGTGCAGACAGCCAAGAGGACTTCTGTGTCACTGCATGGTCGGCAGGGGGCTGGAGAAAAAGGATCAGAGTTAGCAGGGGACCAGAAGATTAAAATGACAAACAAATAGCTTATATTCAAATTAACCAAAAATTGGTGGGCCAAGGGGCCCAAAGGCCTGACAGACATCAATAGCACTACAAGCAGCTGAGGCTACCCCCAACCCCTGCGAGATTGTTGCAATTAAGTAGGAATATGGATCTCTTTAACCCTCCTGCTGGGATATATTATACAGCAAACACCCCCCACACTCACTGTGCGTAATGCAAAAGATGTTTCGATACGGGGCACATTTGTAGTGTGCTATGCTGTAAATTCAAAGCTCTCAAAAAGGCTTTGAAGCTCATGTGCCTTTTAAACTCTGATGGCAGAGCTTCTTTTCTTACAATTTCTATTAAGCGTTGTTGGGCTCTTTCACGAGCCATTTAGTCTATCACCACATCAAAGATCCAGGAGGTTACAGAGTGGGGGAGGCGGGGCGGGGGGCAACCAGCGCATGTGTTTGAGGGCGTCAAGGCAAAGCGGAAACTCAAGCCTGTATCTGCTAGAGCTCAAGCAGTACAAAGACCATTTCCTGTACTGCTGGAAACATTTGGATATCTGCACTAATCTAATCAATGCAAGAATGTGGCTCTCTTTGTACTCAGCCAGCTCCTTCGGAGGAGAAGGTACCCTAGTCGCAGTACAGATGTTTCTATAATACCCTATTGAGTTCAGGAATTTGCTTGCTATCAGGGTCTGCCCTGCCCAGCGATGCTAATTAAGTCTGGCCGCTCGAGGCTCAGCGCCCACTTCTTTCACTGGGAGCTGCACTTGCCCATCAGTCCGAAAAACGAGAACCTATCAAGCATGCTATTCTGCTCGGATGAATGCTGCCCCCAGCTCCTACAGCAAAGCCCAGCTCATGCTAGAGGCAAGGCTAAGCATTAGAGCTGCAGCTTATTTGATCAAACTGTCCGTGATAAACCCAAAAGTGAAGTTACTCCCACTCAAAAAAAATTTTTTTTGGAATCTTAACATCTGAAAATACTTAATCACCAGATTCCCAAATAACCACACCCTTCCTCTCACCCCCACCCGCTTCCCAGAGAAGTCTATCCATCGCACTAAGAAGCACATTTATACTAGTCTAAACAAAGCTTAGCTGGTTCCTGCGACTTTCGGCTATCAGCCTTCCCCTGTTAGACAGCACAAGCCATTCTTTAACATAAGACACAGCAAATCTCTTATGTTTTCCAAGGTGCCAGAAAGGCAGTGATCCAGAAAGAAGGATTATTGAACCAAATCCACCAGATTTGCTCCAGTCAGATGATTAATACGCAGTGTAACACGCTGTTTAATAGGATTAGAGAGAATGTAAAATGCACATTTCTGGGCAGAGGTATTTGAAGGAATAATTCAAAAAGTTTAAAAAGCTCTAGGAGAAGAGACTAGCAACAGACAAAATAGTTTTGCTAAGGCATCTGATCAACCGGGCATTTCCCTTTAGTCAAGCCCGAATGCCTCTATGGCCTTTAGAAACAAGTCAGCCTTTCCTGCCCTTCTTCCCCCCATACACCATTTCACCTCTCTTTTTTGGAAAAATCAGGAAACTGTATAATATCATGAGAAATACAGAGCCAGCCAAAGCCAGGACATAAATTGGAGCACTACAAGAAAGTCAGTCTAAAGATTTAATTTTTAGACGCAAGAAATTTTGATTAGTAACTAGAACAAATATCCAAGCTTCATCTAATGGAGAAAGTTGTTATTAGCTGCGCGATATCCTACCGGGGAGTCATTTCCTTCATGATACTTATCAAATTCATTTAGGGCATATTCCACTCTTCCACCACCTCCCTTTGCCCAAATGAGGGCCCCAGTTAGATCAACCAAAGGGTGAAAATGGAGGTAACCTGCAAACCTACATGAATTCCACTGAATTTTCATGTGGACAGTCCAAAAGTTAAGTACAACCGTTGGACGTCAATGAAATCCACAATCCTAGACTCTGAATGTCACATATTTTGTTCTGCAAAGATCTAATAATAAAAAGGCACCCCAGCCTTTTTAAGTCTGAGTGAAAACAGTTTTGGTTTAGACCAGACATCTCCGTAGTTCTTCCAACTCAATCAGAAAACCGAAAACACAGCATGACTAAGCCATTTCTGTTCTCAGAAGGAGCGCAATACAAGCACCAGCGTTCAAGATGAAAAACAAAACACTTCCAGCGGCTCCTTCCATTTAAATAAGCTAACACTATGATGCATCAAATGAACAAACGTCCATATATACATGGAATCAAATCATTTTAATTGCGGACTCTAGGCAAAATCCTACATCCTTTTTTAAATGCAAAAGGAAATTAAAAGCACTCAGTATTGCTCACACTGGATCATTGCTTAAAATCTACTTCAGATCCATGCTGACTCACAGCAGTTTGGTGGCATGCAAGCTTATTTAGCAAGCATTTACCAACGCCCACCACGGCAACACCAGCATACGAAGAACAGAAGACTTCTTCTGTGGAACAACTCCCACATCTGCATTCTCAGAGTATCAGATATATCTAGCAAGTGGCAAAAACAAGGTAAGCGAGCACAGATGGAGAGCAACTTGTGAAGGATTACTGCCGAGGTAAATGGACCATTAAAAAGCAAATGACGTTTACTCGCTACATCTGAAGCTTCATTCCTATACAGTCTCATAAAAGAAACAAAATCCAAAGGAGGAGTCAATGCCCACGCTTTGTTTTGAATTACTGCCATAAAAGAATCTGGCTGTTTACGCTGCAAGTTAGTAATTTCAGGTGCAGTTCAGCTCTAACACACTCTGGAGCTTGGGAGGCAGATGCTTTCTCCATCAGTACGCCAAAACGACACACGCTCCTTCAACTATAAAACAGAGAGCATCCTTACTTATATCAAAGTTGAAGGAAACCCATTTCACACACGTGGACAGTGAGGAAGCCCATTTTTGGGGGAAACGCGCAGTTGCTGAATGAGCCCGCTGCGTTGGCGGGAGGGCGCCGTGTGCCCCGCTCGCTGGCAACGTCTCGAGGGTTGCCCAGGCTCTCCCGTCCAAGAGCAAGGCGCGCAGTTCGCAACAACAACGTCAATGTCAGCTGCTCTAATTCCTTTAAACTCGATAAGCCAAAGAGCCTTAATTCATACAGCAGCAGGGGGAAAAAAAAAAAAAAGGGGGGGAAAAAAAAAAGAAAAGAGAAAGGCGACATTTCATTGAAGCCCTCTAAAGCCCAGATGCCTACAACTCAACCACAGCACTTGTGGCACAATGCCTGCATTGTGCACCTCGCCCGCCGACCCTCCTGGGAATGCCTTTGATGGATTTTGACAGAATCCTGACCTGAAGGAACCTGAGGCAGCCCCCTCCCGTCACCCCCCCCAATCCAGGGCCTCCAAAGGCCTCTCTCTTCACCTCCCTGCAGAGGGAGATGTAATTACATCATTCCTCACAAGCGAGCAGTCATGTCCCAGCTGCTTTGAGTGATTTGCCCTCTGAACCTGGTGTTACTGAGGAGGACACGGCGATACTAACAATAGACCGCGCTTGTTGGCCAACCGCTTTGGCCACCACGTTGCGGGTCCTCCCTGCAGGGAGGCAGAAAAGCGCAGGAGGAGAGAGGGATGTGCGCTGAGGAACTGTCATGAGGAAACGCAAGCTGCTGTGAGCTCCAGGAGGTTCCCAACTCAGTCAGCATGAAGGACTGCTACTCTTCTTCCAGTACTGGAGATGGATTTAAGTGCAACTTCAATGCTGCAATTTAGCACGAGGCTCCTCGCTACCTAGAGAGCTGTGGGTAGGCGTACACACAGCTCAGTGCACACACAAACACAGCTCTAGTGCTTTCTCCTTTGGTGCGTGGCGCTGTGTATGCAACCCTTCTATCCCCTGGAAAGGGCAGATGGGGGCTATTTGGAGGGCCAAAGTCATGGTTTAGGAGGACAATTCCCTGCAGGACACACCACGCTAGCTCTGACTATAGACATCGCAGAAACCAGACAAACGGGCCTGATCTTCCTCCGCTTTTCCCTGAAACAGTTGTGTTTCAGCAGATTTTACGCAGGTGCAAACAGCTATGCAAGGGTCCAACTTACCTTCTTACCTTACCCCAGAACCAGCTTTCAACACCTGAGTAAAAAGAATCCCCAGTCTGTCCTGCATTTAGTCTCATAGCTATGAAGACGACTAGACAAACTAGGCTGTGGGTCCTTACGCACCATCTCAAGGCTCCATCTTCTGAGCCAAAACAACCTTCTCCCTCTGCTCTACAGCTCTGGATAGGCTGTGCTGAATTCACAACATCATCGCTCTGAGAGCAGAGACAGGAAGAGAGACACCCTTGAAGCAGAAGTGAAAACGCTTAACACAAAGTAATTGCAGAAAACCACTTTACCGAGGAATACCCTTTGGTTTTATTAAGAAGCTTGCGTGCACGTGTGCAGTATGGTAGAGGTGCGGATAGTGGGGGAGTGCACCTTAGGGCTGGTTTATTTGTGCTTCTAGTTTCCTGTAGTGTATGTCACCCGCACATTATTATTTCTGAATAATCCTTTGAAGAGCAATCAGACCTCTTAAGTATTGAAAGCTATTGGCAAGGTCCTAGTGGAGTTGGAGCATTTTCTGTTAGTCATAGGTTTTAATCGGTTGATTAAAATGACTAGCCCTTTCTTGCCAGCAGCTCAGCAGAAGATGTTCAAATGGGTATCGGTCTTCTCCCACAGCAGGTTAATTTAACCTAAGCCAGTCTGTATTGCAACACCTCAAGCTGTACCTACATGGAGACACAACAGACCTCAGTCTCCAGGATAAAAGCTTCTGGCCTGACACCAGCCTTAGTTCATATGGAACAAAAACAAAAAAACAAAAAAAAACCCCACAGCCTTCAAATTCTTGCAAGCAGGTCTGTAATTGCAACCGTACTGGAAAGGGCATCACAGGATGAGTCTCCTTCCTGGAAAAGCAAAGCATTGACTTCCGAGAGCAGATTATAAAAATAGAGATGTGGTTTCTCCAATGATGGTGCATTTCTCAGTCTTTTTTTTTTTTTTGAGTTCTAAGTAGAAATGACTAAGGCTCAATTGATTACTGGATCTGTGTTTAGGTAGGGGACATGAGTTTATGGACAAACATCATATGAGCAAAGAAAAAAAAAAATCTTGCCCTTATCTTGCTTCCACTAATTAAGTAGCACAATAACCCTTCTAACTGTTTCATCTTAAGTTTGTCCAGACCTCCTTTTTGAAGGAGGTGACCCTTCTGCCATGAAACGAACCTCTCACAGCTCATACCCCGAACAAAAAGACCTGCTACTTTGCAGCGAAGGTGGGCAAGGACTTGATAACTATTCTGGTTTAGCAGGCTTTGGCTACTCATCCCCACTCTAGATACACTTTCAACTCTTCTCACTCCCTCAGAGCTCTTCCTGAGTGAGCCAAAAAATTTCAGCCTCAAAACATGCACAACCCCCACACTGAAACACCACCTAAAACTACATCAAGGCATCTGCATGCCAATGCATCTTAAGTTTAAAATGAACATACTAGCTGTGCGCTCATATCAACAGAGCTGCATCCAGAACACCTGCACTGAACATAATACCTGCAGCCATGCAAATGGAGAAAAACGTGGCCAGATGAAACAGAGCATCTCCACAGCTGGGGTGGAAGTTAATGACACCCAGTCACAACACACAGAGGAGCTCTCTCATCGTTCTTTTGTTTTACAAGGTTTTCCTGTCTTTGGACGGGATAGGATTACACGGCTTTCTGCAAACACTGCAGTTTTCCTAGCATGTCAGTAGGAAAACACCAAGCCAGGGAGCAAACCCAATGGTGGGGCTTGTGCTATTCCCAGCCCCTTGGCTCAATAACCCTCGGACACGGCTTCACAGGGAACATTCTTCTTAGTCCAATACGAGGTTAATGCTGTGAATAACATACTGAGATAGTTTAGTGCTCTTCTGAAGGCAGAAGAATTCATCCTCACCTTTGCTAGAAAGCTGATCTGAACCCCTGTGCTGACGGGAAGAAGGTAGCTGAGAACAATTCCATCACGAAGAAGGATACAAACCTCAGGCTCCCTCCTTCCATAGCCAAAAGACACCCAATATTTGGTACAGGACAAGATAGTGATTCAACAGCTATACCAAAATCCGGCTGCTACAGTGGAGACTCTCCCTGGGCCCCTCAGGGATACTGGCGACCTGACATCTTCAGAAAAGAAAGTGTCACCTCCAGTTGCCTTAACTCACTTCTAACATTCACTTCAACTTGCACAGACGCACACATTTTTCAGAAGTGATTTGAAACAAGACAAGAACAATTTAAACCTGCAAATAAGCTTAATGAAACACAGACTTTTCTACGCTGTGGCATGGATTGTGCCAAGAGAATAGAGTTAATACCACTTCCTTCCTGCAAAGGAAGGATTAAAAAAAGCATGCTCTAAACCTCACCATTAGAGACATGATGACCTCTGCATTCTGAGAAACGTTAAAGCAAGAGACCATAAACCAGAAATTTATCTTTTCACAGAAATGTCTTCCAAGATAGCATTAAAGTCCTAAGTACCAAAGACGACTATTTATGTAAGCAGCTTGAGGAAAAGATGCGGCACTAGGCAAGCTCCGTTTGCAACAGCTTTCAAAATGAAACTTGGCTGAGCCGCTACAGAGCACGCAAGGATCCTCCGGGGTTGCAGAGGCGATGCCTTCTGGCTGTTCCAAGACATTCTAACAAATGAGCTGAAAGGTCAGCTAGCAACACAAACAGCCATTTGTTGAAAAAGAAAAAGCAGAGCAGTTTTTATTTAAGCAGCAGTAGACAGCACTATAGCACACCTCCAGGCCCAGGCATAATTTGTGCCAAGCCAGGAGAAATCCTGAAAAGTGTCATATCTTTGAGCCACCTTTCTGTCAGCCCTGCTCTGGGACGCTTCTTGCTCCGTTGGGAAAAAGTAACGCCCTTTTCAACCACCTTCTCCCTTCCCTTCGCTGCCCCTGCGTGTCCAGCCGGTCTCCATCGCTACCCCGGCCGTCTCCCCCTCGCTCCCGGGCCGCGCTCAAAGGGCAGCGCTGGCCGTCGGGCTCCTCCGCTCCTGCGGCAAACCCCGGCCCAGGGCCTCGCTCAGGTGGGCAGCAACATAACAGTAACGAGAGCAGTGCCAACTCCCGCTTAGCTGTGAACACACCAGTCCTACGCAAATCCTCGCTTACAGTCAAGCCTGCAACGTATCGTGTCCGAAAGGTCTATCGAGCGCACCAAGCCTTCAGTTATGTTCCTTCTGCATGACTCACGCCAGAAAAGGGAGAGCTTAGCAAACAAAAAAAAGTGTCTCTGCAAGCACATTTTCCTGTACAGCAATATAAAGCTATTAAAAAAAAATCTATTTGTTTATCCCACAGAAGATGCCTCTCTCCTTCCTCAAACCTACTGCTGCCTCCGCAGAAGATTAAGGTGCTCGAGTGGATGCAAGACATTGGGCATTTCTCGCTTGCCTCATCCCCTCCTAAAATTCACTCGGAGAAGCTTGCTTTCTTGTTGCAAGGAAAACGTCATACCAGATCTAGGGGAAGATGAAGTAATAAGGAAAGCTGTGATGTCTTGTTTGGTTTTGTCCTTGAGAAGCAGCTAATTAAGAGCACTCAGCGGAGACGGCACGCAACGCTCGCAGAGCAGAGGGTGGAAAAGCAACTGCCTTCAACTCCTGCGCGCTGGGGAAGTTGCGCAGTCAGTCCGGCTCCGGCCCCAGAGCTCCTGACGCGGCGCTGGAGCCAGCACCTACCACCAGGCTGGAAACCCTCCAGGAGCGGAGACCCTTGCTGCCCTCCCCACCGCCTCCTCTTCGGCCCATGAACGCACCCGACGGAGCCAGCGGGATAGAATCAAGTAACAAGTGGCTGGTTAAAGTTAAACCCTGAGAGCGGAGTAATGACAGATCAAAGATTAAGTGAGTCTTAAAACAAAGCAAAGCAGCGCGTTTGCGCTCGCATCCACATGGGCCCTTGCCCTTCCTGCTTCTAGGCATCAGATACTTTTTGTGTGTGGGAGACCTCTGAAGGAACAAGGCCAGTCTTCATTTTTAAATCATTTTTATACGATCAGCCTGTTCTCGAAGAGGGCTGTGTAAGGGCTAAAGGTAACCCAGTGTAATGATATCACTGTTCAGGTAGCCCCACAAAGAGTTACCTAAGCTGTTCCCAGTTGTAACGGGCAAAGCTTTAAGATATATACTTTTTTTTTTTTTTTTTTTAAAAAAACTTACCAGTATACGTTTCTGTTAGAAGATCTTGTTTAGGTCATGCACCTGATCCACGCAGGCCTGGCCTCCCCCCTCCACCTTAAACTTCTTGCATTGGCATATACCCAGCTGAAACTGCTGCGAGCTACCAACAGTTCTGCGGGGGCAGAGGCTCATGCTGCACAAACAGAAGCAATGCTGGAGGTGCTAAGGCAACGGCAAGGCAGGCAAGGCTCCCCGTGCGTATCCTGGTATTAATAATCATTACGCCAAGCTTCTCCCGGTTGCACACCTTCAATCGAGAAAGGGCACAGACCACTGTATTTCTGCCCCTCACTGCAGAGTTGATACCAGTTGCAGGAGGAGTCAACGCCCAAATCCCATATAGGGGTCAGAGGGATGCAGGAAGATACCTGAGGAGGTCAAAAAGCTGGTCACAGAAGCCACACACAAAAAAAAAAATCCTTGAACATCTTTGAATTAGCAGCAGACGTTAATGCTGGATCAAAGCTGGGTATCCTATGACTGTAGCTTTTCTGGCCTAATATTAAGCATCCCAAGGTCAGATTTAACAAATCATTGAACCACAGCTGCGAGTCCAGCATGCCCTCCTGGTATCTGTGCAATATTGCAGCATATATTTTCTGTATATTTTCAGCGTATAATAGATTAAGACTAAAGAGGTTTGCTGCACATCGAGACCCTAACACAGGAAAACTCTCGCCCACGTTGCAGTAGGGTTCCGATTCCTCCGGGAAGGGAAGGGGGCAAGAAGAGGAATGTGATTCCCCCACCCTCCCAACCCCTTCCTTAACTCCAGCCTCAGGAATTAGCAAACTAAACAGTTTTGCAGAGCAAGCACGGAGCATTATTAAAGACTGCCAAGCAACTCGGCTGGATCGCAGATCTGCTTGTGAGACCATCTTCCACGCTACATAAAGGTCAGCGCAAAGCAGAGCCCCAGCTGCCCGGACAATACACCTGACTGCTTATTGGCTTTGACTGCCCACTGAGTTGAGAAATAAGCTAACGGCTTTTCGTGGCTAGTCTAGCAAAAATAAGCTATTTTCTTACACCCTCTCCCCTGCAGCTGTGTATTTATCATCACAGCTCCATTGTTACCTCGACCACTCTCTGCAAAAACGGACTACTGTCCCAGCAACATCAAAGGACCACCAGGGCTAGAGGGACTGCCGTCCAACTCATTTTCCAGGGGAAAAGAGAGCTTAATCTAGGGGCTCCCCTCCCCATTTCATTTTTTTTTTTAGCAGACAGCTTCTTGGTTCAACATTTTTGACCCTACTGAGCCTCATATTCCTGAAAACGTCATCCCTGCTCAATTTGAGAACATGCAAGAAGAGCATGAGTGTTACCAGTGCATGCAAAGCACACATTGAAATCATTTCACCCAGGCAAAAACCCAAAAAACTTTGCTTTCAAACTCCCCCAAGTCAATCATTCACAGCAAATCTGGTCTACTTCAGGCACATGAATAATTAGAAATCCTAGCGCCTCAAAATTAATCCCACTCCAGAGCCTTTTGTAATAGCAGCCAGCCTGATCAGTTTAGATATTGACCCATTACACCCTGTTCAATGAAATCCCCTCAAAAAACTAGCTTCTTAAAATATGCTTTCTAAAATACATATAAGGCTAGAGAATTCTGTTTACTCATTTGTATTTAGTTTTATAGAAAAAGATATGAAAGTTATACTAAGAAAAACCTTCCTGCAGAGAGGGTGAGCCTACAAACAACATTTAGAAAAATAAGGTATCCTAGTGTCAAAACGGTCCCTCATAAGGTCAATAATTGCAGGTGGTGTATTTTGAGCAACTGCGTTAAAGGCTGTTTTCTGGTAAGTTTGCTTAAAACTTGCTGTTGGCCTTTGGGGAAAAAAAAAAAAAGCATGAAAATCAACAGCAAACTTTTTAGCTGTACCGGAAAGCCTACCTTACACGTCTCCCAGACAGCATTAACTCACTCTTAAAGAATAGATCCCATGTGTTGCTTTGCGGCTCATTATGCGTATCACAATTGGATGGAGCAACGCTACATAAATTCTGCTGTTCTGTGCAAATCAAAACAGATTATGCTCCGATTTTTTCCCCCCCATAACACAACTTAATCCCAAGAGGTACAAGAGTTTTATCCGGTGCAGAAAATTGAAAAGAGATATCAGCAAAATCATTTTTCCTCGTACCACGGAGAGGATTAGAATACACACCCCTGACGGCCATTAAAACTGCGGTGTTTGCCCAAAAGATGCCAAGGTGCTCCCCCAGAGCTCTGTGACCACAAAGATCTCGAATGGTTGCCATGACTCAAGCAGAACTTGGGCTAAGCATAAAGGTCGTGGGGACTTTCAGTTTTAAGCGTTTCAAGAGCCTCTTTCCATCACCTCTTGTGCTTACCCTGGCGATAAGCACACAAGGGACCAACCACAATTTCCATATTGCAAATACCTGGGCAGATAGGAGGCATGCCAGCCACAATTTCCTCCTACCTACGAAAAGCAAAGCTGCTTCAGCAAGAAGTGAAAATACCCCACCACATCTTTGCTGCTTTGGACCACAAAGATTAGCAGCACGTTCAACCCTTGCGCAAAACAAAACCAAGTTGGACATTTGGAGCAACCAGAGGGAAGCACGACATTAGGTGCCAAGAGGCTGGGGTGACAACTGCCTTCTGGACGAGATACACAGAGATAAGGCAGATTGGTGCCCCACCTCCGCCAAACCCCAACCCTATGCAAGGAAGGAACCGCAGTTAAAAGAGGTGCTTCAGAAAGCCGTGTGCAAGTAGGAACACTGGCACAGCCCAAACACTTAGGAGCTTTCCTAATTTGCAATCCGAGTTTTCTCAGGCCAGTGAATTAACAGCATACAGGAAATAGCTGGATACCATTCTTAACTGGTTAACTGGAATTTTCCAGTTTTGCTTTGTTTTTCAGACACCCACTTGAGTGCTGTACCTCCTATCTATAAATATGCTCAGCCAGGTACCCGGTATTAATAAAGAAAACTTAGAAAACAGTTACTAGAACCTGCACTAAGTGGGTAGATGCCATCAAGATAAAGGGACATTTTTGTTAAAGTTTGACTTCTTTACCACACAAACACAGGTGGGCAATAAAAGTGCTTTGAATTTAGCTCCTAAGCTCTAACACCCAAATTATAGACCTCCACATGAGCATACAATGGGAAGAGGCAAACTATAGAGCTTATATAAAGCTAGATCCGTAGCTGGGACGTGACATTCCTCAAACACAGACTTTAGGTAGCAAAACAAAGTGGTTTTGGGGGGGCAAGATTTACCTTCCTCTCCAAAAAGTGAGGTCAGACCTGCAGACTCCTGGTTCAGACTAGTTTAGCAGAAGCTGAAGTTCTGAAAAAAAACAAACCACTCTCCACAGACCTCCATACTTTGAACAGAAATTTAACACAAGGAGCTTGCGAGAGCCTACCCACCCGTTCCCCGTGGGAGCAGCAGTCAGCCCCGCTGCCAGGACTGGAAGAGGCCCATGGCTCCACTATAGCAGCAGGTTCCCCAGCTCACATGGGTCATCACATGCAGAAAAGTTTTAGGAGCTATATGGCCAAACAATGCTTTTGCCAAAACCTCCATTTATTTGCCAGTATAAGAGAGATTCAAAGTATTTTATTCCAGCACAAGCAGAAAAGATTAAAATCAACAGTATTCACCAACCTAGATGGGTTCTGCTGCTTCTCAAATGGCTTCTGGCCAAAATGTCACAGTGCCTCAATTCTTCAGTTGGGCAAACACCAAGGCTTCAGAGCCTTACTGAAAACATGAACTGAAGTTAATGGGCCATCAGTGTAAATGGGAATTATATAAGGGTCAAATCCAAAACCTAATCTGAAATCAAAGGTGTTTTCAGTCACCCACCGCTTTGGGCCTCAAGAGGAGAACGAATCCATCAAGATGCCCACATTTCCAAGGCGACCCTTATTGCAGTCAACTGCTGTAGTACCCTCATCTTTGCTGCTGTTCCCAGTTTAAGACACTGCAACCCGCAGCAGCGTGCATTGAGCCAGCCTCAGCTGGAGCATCGGGGAACCCACAGCTGCCACCAGCTGCACCCAAACCGGGGGGTCCTGATGCACGGCGCTGGGCAGCACCGGCCTCGTTTCACTCACCGCGACGCCGTGCAAGGTGGTGGCCCACCATGGAAGACCTCTCTAGCAGGAGAGCACATATCCCTGCAAAACTAGATAGATTTAGGGTTACCTCAGGAGACAAACTCTGATTAGACACTGTTTTCCCATTAGTCAGAAGTACAATTTTCCCCCTAAAATGGTGGGAGGACAGTACCCAGCGAAACAACGTATTTCGCGCTAAAAACCACTCGGCACCAAACATTAATCTGGATTAAAACATTAGCGTACAACACATACTTCCTATGGCTACAGAAACCTTAAAGCCCATGGTGAGTAATGTCGACTCAGAACCAAGAAATGGTTTCCCAAATGTGGGGGTTTAACCCTAGGTGCATGCTGTGTCAGTCTGCCTTCCCGAGAAAAGGGAAAGGCCTATTCTGAACCTATGCATGTTTTCTCCTGAATTATTTGCTAGGCTCTGATTAAGTGGGAAAGAATGACTGTAAACTAATAAAACTTGAGGTTTTCTAATTAAACCACAGGCACCCCGCCAAGCATTGCTGATTTGTTGATGCACCCTGCCATGTCAGGGCTCTGAGGACACAACGGGTCATTAAAGTATTAAACAGATGACTTATACTCTTTAATCAGAGCTGGGATGCCAGGTTAGGGTGAGCAAGCAAACGCAAGGGCAGGGTACAATAATTATCACCAGGAAACAAACACACTGTTTAGGGAAACTCAAGCGAAATTGGTAGTGATTGCTCAAGTAGTTATTGCACAGGGAAAGGAGCACACCAAGCCCCACACCTGCATCTTTCATGATTGACTTCAAAACTTCACTACGGGCTTTTAAAAAAAAAAAAAAAAAAGCGCAATATTTGTGACTTTTAGCCCTTTGCTATGAGACACACTGCAGCATGAACCGAGACCAGGAAGCACATTGGCTTCCTCTGCCCAGCTCTGCCAGTGCATCTCTGCCCCGATCTGCAGCAGCATCTCACGGCTTTCTCAGCTCTTCACACATACTTCCAGCTACACTGAGCTCTGTCAAACTGCAACTAAGAGATGATCAGGCTCGCTTTTCCAGTTTGCAACAGCCAAAAGACCATAAGCCAAATTTGCAAGCAAGGGACAGAATTATTCCTGGACCTTATAGAGCCTTAAATCCAGTTTTCACCTCCTTTAAGGTAAGCATTTGCCTCTGGTTCGAGCCTCTTCTACGATGAAGAGGCCACCAGCGATTTCAGTCAATTGATTGTGAACTTCCTCTCCAAACGAACAGTTCAATAAAGGGCATTTATTTGGAGGTTTCACAGAAAAACTAGAAGCAGCTACAGAAGAACGGAGGTCCAGGAACTACAAAGAGCCCCAAATATATTGCTCTCAAGAAGTCTCACAAGGCAGCTATTTGGCAGTTTCCCCAGACATATAGATATTTATAGGAGAATAAAAGGGCTCATCTGACTGAGGAGTGGAAAGAGCCATGCATGGCATTTTCATCACGTTTTCATCACCCCGCTCTACCCTCCTAGCATCTGGGGTTCCAAAAACCGGCAAGACAGTTAATTTAAAATACAAGAGAGAACCTTAAGTTTGCTCTGAAGGGTCTGCTGGAGAGCTATCAAAAAGCTTCTTCTGTCCAAACAAGACACTTGGAGCATGAAGGAGATAACCTACCACACTGTTTTATAAGACAGCACTGAAATTCCACCAGGGTCTGTTACAGCTGAAAATACAGCAGTCATAGGAAAAGTGATTTAATATGCCTATCAAAGAAGAAGGCTAGAACTGGATTCAGTCCTCAGTTTAACTTCTGAAAAAGTCTCTGAAGAAAATTCCCATCAGCTTTTAAAAATCTCCAAGATTTCTATGTGGAACGAAGAGGACTTAGTTCTGAAAACACAGCCGTTTGTGCTGGGTTGGGATCTTAAGCATGCCAGCAGTGAGCCCTACCGATTTTAACAGAGCTCGAGAGAAACCACATCGATTTGCAAATTAAAAACAGCACTGATGGGCATTATTTCTCACATATTATTTTTACCTGTATGTAAAAACACATTCAACTTAAAAAAAAAAAAAAACAACCCCACTACCAGACCTTTCTTGGCAAGTTTAAGTGACTCACTTATCACCAGCCTACCAATGTCTCACATCTTCACAGCCTACCAAAGAAAGAAGCACCGAATCTGGGAACGTTCTCCAAATAACTGATTAAACAACGTATTTAATGGCTTCTGCAGTGGAATTTCACCACACAGCTGATATGCTGCGCAGCATCTTTGTGGAAACGATCTTGCTGGGAAAAGGCTCTGCAGTAGGTACTCAGCTTCTTTTGCAGTTCTTGCACTGTTTAGAATTAGAGAAATCCACTTAAAATGTAGAACCCTAGATGTCAAACGGCAAGTTGCATACATGGCATGGGCAAAGAAGGCAACTTAAATATTTGCATTTATAGTTTTTTCGTTTAAATGGCAAACACGCCACCTATCAGTTATTGGGGTTACTGCATCAGCCCTCAGCCACCTCCTGCCTCGCTAAGCTAAGAGGCAAACTTAACATCCGAATAAAAAAATGCCACGATTGGATCGGTGTGCCAACATCCGCACACTAGGGGAGCGGACCAACACACAAACGCATAAATCCAGGGTCCTGCTGCGGAAGGGAGCTAGGGGAGGGGAGAGAGGGGGCCGTAAGTTCTGCAATGACTTATGCCAAACTAAAGATTAGAGATGCAATGCCTAGAAAACACAGAGGCAGCTTAATAAGCCACGCCACTGCTCATAAAGTAGTATCTCATTCATAGCATCAGTGCCGCTGGATCTAGACGGCCTGCATACTGCCTCTCTGGCTCAGCACAGCCTTGGTTTTACCCGGGGCAAAGTCATTTCTAATGTGCTCTGAAGACTCTTTCCCCCTTGCTGTGACACTGCCTTCACTCGATACCGTTTCAAAAGAGAAGTCTGGTTGCCACCATGGCCTTCCAACTTAAGTTACCTAAACCTTAAAACCTCACTAGTCATTTGGGACATGCTATCCTGCTGTTCCTCAGGCCATAGTGAAGATCTCCGCTGCTAAGTTTCGGGGATAAAAGCTACCAGCAATCCTGTATAGACAAGCAGCATTAGTCAGGTACAGCCTATCTAAAAATTTTCCATTCCTTCCTGTCAGCCACCATAAAGGCTAGTTATTCTTCTCCCCAAACTGTCTAATTGATTAGCATAATTAGATTACACCCAGAGCAACTGTGCCCAAAAGGTATTTAGCTTGCTATTTAGCATCAGACTTCCCAGGCTTGTAAGCTCTCTTTCAGCTTGGCTGTTCCCCCTTCCTACAAAGTTTTAGCTGCTCTAAAACTCCTCCCCACAAAACTTGCTTCTCATAACGGTTGAGAGAGGAGACAACACCAGCACGACAAAAGCGCTGTCGTGGTGCTGAGGAGCTCGGCCGCGGCACAGTAACGTGCAGCCGGCAGAGCTGAGGAAGGAACACACCGTTTTCCTTGTTAAAAAAAACAAACAATAATTAGGTCAGCAAGTAGCTGTACTTGCAGAGGAGGAAAAAAAAAACAGAGAAAAGGAGTTCCTCCTTGTTTAAATGTTTACTATTCAAAACATGCAGCGGGGTCTTAAAAACTGGTTTAAGAAGTAGTTAGAAAACTGTTAGAGCAGGGCTTGGGAGCCCAGCACACGCTGGAGTTCACTGTAGGGTAAAGGCAGTTCCTGCAGTTCACCCCATGCCTGTCAGGGGAGAATCGCTCACAATGCTGCCCTTAGATCATCTGGAATTCAGCCTATGTTACCAGCTTCCCCCCCCCCAAAAAAAAAAAAAAAAAATCAATCACATGAAATTCAGACCCAACCACTTTCCCACTCACTCACTCTGCCATCTGTTATGGGTCCAGTACAGTACGTGAAAAATATGACCAATATCCCTGAACTCACCAGAAACTGTGTGCAAATCAGACGCCAACCCCTTGTTCATCAATTCGTACTGGAAGCCTGTAATCTTCCTACTAATGTCCTGCTGAGGAGTAGCCTCAACAAACAGGCCCCCCTGATCATAGCTGAAGCAATAGACTTTACTGGGGCTGCGATCTCCGTCTCGGACCAAGAGTTTCAGTTCTCCAGTTTTTTCCAAATAAATATTTGCTCCTGCAGAGTCCTTGAAGGGCTTTATGCAAACAGTCAAATGTTTGTAAGAGGCAGGTGAAGTATTGGGTCGCAGATTGACGATGAGCGCTCCCGTGGGATACATCCACTCGATGGACCCTTCTGAACAGCGGAGGTAGACCTGTTCAACGTCCTTCTTGTGCGACTCGTGAGTTAAGCCACTGGGGGAAAAAAGAAAAGGGAAGTTAGAGAAATGACAGAACTAGTTAAGTGACTGCCATAACCTCAAACCTTCAAAGGGCCACATCAGCAAACGCAGAAAATTTATGACACTATTGAGCATTAGTCCAGCGAGCTCGGCAGTGGTCAGAAGCGCTTGTTCTCTTGCAAGACTGCACCCTTAATATTACGGGACAATTTTAAATTGTCTCCAGAAGAAAAAGCTAAACCACCAGTAACTGACTTCAAAATTAAATAGGATATAAGTACATGATCAAAAGCAATTAAATTACTACAGCCTCAGTTACTGCCCATCAGCAGAGCTGTGGCGAATGACTTGGAGCGCACGAAGAGACGTACGGTTGAACTCCCTTCCCGGTGGCTTAAACCAGCACATTCTCCGGCTTCGCAGATCGGACTCCACCTTTTCCCGAGTACTTTGTTCCTCTTCCAAGTCTATACTCCCAGTGGTTCTGAAACTGGGAAAGATGCCAAGCTCACCCCGTGGACTGGTGCAAAGGGATGCTCTGGATGCTGCTCCCAGCCCCACACGCTCCTGCTAGGCAGGGTAGCAAGCCTGCTGCCCCAACTGGGCAGCTCCGATCTCCAGACTGGGGGGAGCAAGAGGAGAGAAGACACTGCCCTCCCCAGCCAGAGCTGAGGAAGCATTGAATTCTGCTGCTCTCTTTGGCGGACGTCCCACGTTCTCCCATCTCTCCCCAATATGAGGTTTAAATTGAGCTAATAATTTCACTCCTCAGCTTTGATGGGCTAAGAGCAGGCACAGAGCAAAAAGCAAACTCGTAGCCAGTTACTATGGCACCACTGCGACCACACAAGCCACACCACTCCACAGGGTCACCTTCAGTCCCGTGTCCTCACCTGCACAGGGCTGGCACCGTTGCAAAACATTAACACCCTGACAGCCATTTCAAGGACGGGTGATCACAGAGATGGGACAACACTGAGAAGCCAGGGTCAACCGCTAGCCAAAGGGGAACAAACCGCCATGCCTAAGCCGTACAACCGGTAAAATCCCGTGACCACTTTGACCATGGCCTACACTGAGGACAGCTCTAAACAACACTTGCTACACCTCGCTGATACCGGACCCAGCCCCACAGGCTCTTTTACCTAGAGCAACTTAAAGTATGACACCGCATGCTGAACACACTTAAGTTAAAAGAAAGAGTTGTGGGAAGCCTGGTTTATCGGTTAGGGTTTTTAGACCCTTCGTCAAAACCTTTTGGTTCGAGTCCCTGTCCCGTCACAAACCTCTTAGGTGAGTATGAGCAAATCACTTCACCACCAAGCTTGTTTCTCCTCCTCCCACACACTTGGAGTACTTCGTTTCAAAACATAAGCATCTTTTAGTCTGTCCCTACAGAGCACCACCCAGCCTGAGACCCTTTAACTCAGCTCACCAGTCTGCTCTGCAGCACTCCGGACAAGCTTCAAAACATTCCCGTTTACAGAGAGATGAACCAAAACAGGGGGAAAAAAAAATCTAAAATAGATTAAGTGACTTGTCTAAGGTTACACAGGAAATCTGTGGCAAAGACAGAACACATTTCAGTACAGTGCAAGTAATGACATCAAGCTCTGGTTTCTCAGCAGAAACCTCCAAACACCCAATTCCCCACCCCAAAGATATATTCAGGTGCTGAACAGGTTTTAAATCCAAGTCAACATTTAGAAAGTAACAAGAAGTCATGTGTAAAAGAAGAAAAAAAAAAAACCCAAACCAACATATGGTTTGCATTTACTGTTGACGTGACTCATTATTGTGAGTGTCAGTGTGACCCACTTGATAGAGGTTACACGAGGAAGCTCAGGGAAAAAAAAAAAAGGTCATATTTAACAATAATAGTGCCTGCAAACATGTGCTTTTGAATAATCTTGAAAGCCACATCAAGAACCCAGATGAAGAGAAAAGCGGGACAAGTTTTTGACCTCTAGTCTCTTGCCCTCAAATTCAGTAGTACTTGACACGCTCAGGAAACTTAACTTTCAGCGGGATATTTCAAGTTGACTGTAAATCTACATCTGGTCCACAAAATCAGTTTTCACCACAACGTGCGCATGATGCCACTCACGAGAAAACAGAGCCGAAGTCTGTTTGCTTGCAAGCAGCAAATAAGCAATATCAAGGAGCGTGACGAGCTGCATAGGCTTCTCGGGCTTTCTGCTGGCCACTTCCACCCTGCAGCCCCAATGTTTAAACAGAAAGAAGACACCAGGGGCAAAACTCTGAACTCACGCTGCAAAACTGCTGTTGCAAGGGATCCTAACAACACTGAGGCAGTGAACTTCTGCCAGAGGAAAAGCCTTAGCATTCGCTTTGTTCAAACGTTCATGCTGTTAAAACAAAAAACAACAAAAAAAAAAAACAGGGTGGACTCCAAAATTGCCTTCTGAAAGCCAATTAAATCCCACAGGCAAAGAGTGATGCCATTAGACAGACACATCAAGCACAAGTACCTGTGCACGTTAAGCCTTATAATAAAGGATGACTCAAAAGTTGAGCAGATTTCAAAACACATGCTAACATTGCTTAAGAGCAACCACCATCATCTAGTAGAACCTGTCACTTTGCTTTCTGTCAAAATGATATGTCACCACAATGAAAGTTTGCTTAATGTCATGTTTTCATGTTTAATTCTCAGTAGCTAGTCATAAGACACACCATCTCCATACAATAAAGGAGGTTAAAGAGCTTTTTTTTTTTTTTTTAAATAATATATGGCAAGGAGACAGAGCAGCCGTTTTATGGTTACAGTGATGGATAAGCCATCTTTCCTCCCCTTCAACTCTGTGCTGTTTATTGGGACTTACGTCTCAAACAAGTACTACTTCCTCATACCGATCCCTGAGAATATCCTGAATCACTGCACCGGGCTCTCACTGTTCTCCCTTTCCGGTTTCACAAGCAATCCATCTGCGTCCGCCTTGGAAGCGCTAGTGCTGGGACTGTGAAGTAAGCTGCTAGGCTGGAACACGCAACAGGTGCTATGCAAAGAGGAAAAAGATGGCACCGTGCATGCAGGGAGGAATATTCCTTTTCATCTACTTTAGGTATTATTCCAGATGCTCTGAAGAGCCCTAGAAGCACCTCTCTCCCCCCAGGGTCCCCTCAGTGAACATAGGGAACTTCAGCTCCTAATTTGGGGGATCTCATTAAGGATGACTATCTAGAGAGCAACAACAACTTCCCGGCCTATCCACTGCCGCGGAGGGCGAGCGCGACGGATGTGATCAGCCACATCGGAGCGGAATTGCCCCCTGCTACTCTCACAGCAACTTCTTGGGAGAGAGGAAGAAAACAGAGAGGCAAAGGAGCACTTTCCCCAAATTATAGCTGTGCAAGCAGATGGACAGCATGATCCATGCAGCATCACAGTCAACCCATAGCAGACCCAGAGGAAAAGCCATGGTTTCTCGCTCTTACAGCCTGTGTCAAAAGGGCAAGACTACCATTGCCAGCATCTCGTAGAGGACCTGCTGCCCAAAGCATCGAGCGGTCACTGCAACACAAAAAAACTGAAGTTACAGCAAGAGTAATAACCAGATGTATACCACCGTGAAGTTTCTGCTTTCCTCTGGACACGCTTTTCTGGAAGTTCTCTATCAAGCTTTTTACTGAGGTGCTGCTCTAGCCTAGTGAGTGTGCTCCAGCTGCAGGTGTCAAGCTGGGCATTGCATCAGCTTTCCCTGCAAGGGTGAGTGATACTTATAGGAATCCTAGTGAAATTCTTCATCCTAGCGAGGGATGGGAGTCGGGCGCTTCTCCACAAGCTAATGGGGAAAAAAAGTTTATAACCAGCACGTTTTACTTTAAAGATCATTGTTTTTAATAAAGACATGCATATAAAGATGAGAAAGTATCTTCGGGCTTACTACAGGAGGATCACTAGACTCTCAAATCTGCCTGCACATGGCAACCTAGAACTTTTCTGTAGGGGAGAAAAAGATTTAAGTTTTGGCATCCAAGTTCACAGGTTTTTCAGACACTACAGATAAAAAAAACACCACATGACTTCAAAACATTACACATAAAAATACCTTTTGACCCATATAGCCACTAATATCCACACTGAAACACGTAATTAGATGGTATTTATTGGTACATAAAAGTATCTTTTTTTCCTTCTTAAAGAAACTGCTAGTCTTTTAGCACAAAGCAGACGATATTTAATAGCCTGTCAGCATTTCTGACGGCACCTGCTTGCTACTACTAAAGCCAAAGTCAGCCTGGTTTGCTTTATCCTCTCCCAAGATTCACGTCCACCCGAGCTCCGGAACGAACCACGTCACCCAAGTGAAACCAGCCAGACTGAGCTGCACGCAGAAGTCAGCTCTTCCTCTCCCGTGCCTCCACCAGCATCACCCCAGAGCTGCCACTGACAGCCCAGAGCAACAACAGGCGGGTGAGTCCAAGCCTGCGTCACCAGCTCGCCCCAAACCCAGTTACAGGAAGTGATTATTTCACTTTTTTTTTAACCCCTTTCTTCTTCTTTTTTGTCAAGCATTGCCCCCTTAGTCAATACTCAAGGCATCGCTTGTTCCAGCCTTGCTCAGGTGACAAGAAGGTCACTGCTTGCTCTAAGAAAACAGGACACAAACCAAGAACCCAACAAGACAGTATTACAGGGTTTTGTCATCTTTATTAAAAAAAAAAAAACCCACAGTGCAATACCGTGTGGTAAGGCTCGAGTAGATGCTGCTACAACGCTTGGGGATGACATGGCAGGTACCAACGCAGGCTACAGCTTTCGGGGGGGGGGGGGGTTGGTAAAGCAAAACAACACAGTTGGGAGTCTGCCCCCGAACTGACCGGCTCGGTCCGTACGAAATGGACTCACCTCCAAGTGGATTCACTGGGATTAACCACACATGAGTTGTCAAGAGTCCAAAAAAGTTCAGGAAAAAAAGTAAATACCAAGCATCTGTGTTTCAGGCTGTCACAGACAGAAAATTATTATGCTGAAAGTCAGCCCAGCTGTTTCCCCGCTCTGAATTTTCCCTACTCCAAAATATCCTGCTGATCCAAGTTAGTCTAACTTCGATGTTAAAGAAATTCATATTTGACCGCAGTAAGAGCCAAAAACGTCGACTCCGTAAGTAATTACTTTTAAGCTAGCAGAAAGCCTGACCCAGCACCGCTTGCTTGTTCGCAGAGCAGCTTTTTCAAACGACGAGCGGTGGAAGAAGTCACAGACCCAACCGCACACGTTCAACTTATTGCGAGCAATTAAAAAGGAAAGATAATTTGGGGCGATAAGCACCCGAGGAGTGGGGCGGTTTCACAACCGGCGCAGCGGGAGCGAAGCGGCCGCGCCGGCCCCTGCGCCCAGGCATCGGCTTCCCGGCACCGGGAGCGCGAGGGCGGCGGCGCCGGGGGCTCCGGCGCAGCGGGGCGGGCAGCGCCGCCGCCACGGCCGCGCTGCGAGGGGGCAGCCCCGGCGCGGTCCCGCAGGTGCGGCCCGGCGCGCCGGGGACCCCAGCCCGGCCCCGCCGCGGGGAAGGAAGATGGTCGCGGGGAGAAACTTCGCAGCGTGCCGGCGGACATGGCACCGCCCTCCTCCTCCTCCTCCTCCTTCTCTTCCCCAGCCCACCGAGCCCGGCGGCGGCGGAGCCCGCAGCAGACGGCAGGGCAGAGCGGAGCCGCCGCCGCGCAGCCCCGGCCGGGCATCGCCGCGCCCTGCCCCGCTCCGCCTCTCCCTTTTGTTTTCGGTGCCGGCTTCTGCCGGCCGGGGGCCGGGGCAGCTCCGGCGTCCCCGCGGGCTGCGGCTCCCGCCGGCTCTCGCCTTACCTCCCCTTCCAGTTGCACAGGTCGCTGGAGTACTGCGCCGCGGCGCCGCCGCACAGCAGCAGCAGCAGCAGCAGCCCCGGCAGGAGCCCGGCGGCCGGGGCGCCCCGCATGGTGCCGCCGGCGCCGCGGATGCGCTGCGGAGCGATGCGCGGGGGGCTTCGCCTACATGGTGCGCAGCGGGGCGGAGCGGCTACCCCATGCCCGGCTCCGCGCCGCTCCGCCTCGCCTCTGAAGTTTGCACCAGCTCGCTGCGGGCTCCCAGCTGAGGGGCGGGCAGCGGCCCTGCCTCCCCGCGCCGCCTCCTCCTTCCCCTCTTCCCTCCCTCCCGCGCCGAGCGGGGCCGGCACTTGCTGCGCGAGCAAAAGGCGGCGCCGCATCGGCAGCCGCCGCCGCCCCGCGGGCCCGGCCCGGCCCGGCCCAAGCCGCCCCCCCGCGCCCGCTGGCCGGCGCCGTGCTGCGGTGGGTCACCGGCCGCCGGCAGGATGCTCACCCACCCACCCACCCACCCGGGCTGGTTTCCTGGGTGGACGGAGGCGGATAATTCTGCTGGAATCTTCTCGCGTCCCCACTTAGCGCTCCATCGTCTTCCTAAAACTCCCCAGCGCTTAGCGAGCGCTCTGCGTAACTCCTTGGCTTGCTTAACGTCCCTGTTGAGTCCCCAGCTGACTGCGGGTGGTTAACCCTTTGCGGCAGAGACCCTGCTGCAAGACACCAGAGGCAAAGAAATACCTCCCGGGAGCTGAGAAAGCTGCAAGAGGTGAACGAGCCCAAAGCCCGAACTATCTGGGCCAAGATAAAGCCCGGAAAGCCCTAGGGGGGTGGGTGGGTGTGTGGGGAGGGGGTTAAATCCAGCTGCGCCCAGACTGCTCTCTGCTACACCAGGCAGCACACACTCCTCTCGAAGCCACAAGGAGCTGGCTCCTCGTGCAGGTCAATACTGCACATCCACAGATAGGAGAGGGGTTACAATATCTCCAGATCACCGAGTTGCTTCGCCTGCTGCTGGTCTCTCAAGCGGCTGCCGCGCAGCTCTGGTAGGGGCAACGCGCGGCTCTTTTGTAGGTGATGGGGTTCACGGGTGACGGGCATCAAACAGCGACACCCTGCTCGCAGCTTGGCGCCTTGCCCTGGCCGACACCTCGTGAGGTGCCGCGGGGCTGTCCGGGAGGGCTCGGCCGATCAGCCAGGACGTTCGAGCTCTACGCGCTTCCCGCCTGCCTCCGCACGGACCATTAGCTCCTTAGCCCCGCATCCCCTTCCATTTGTGGGTTTAGCTTTTCATTTAGTTTTTGTTTTGTAAATTACAGGTACTGTTCTGTTGCTTATGAAGTATTAACATAATTGCAGTAATTAGGTCAAATGATGCAACGCAAGTAAACATGTAATTAGCATGCGGCCACGACGCTGGGCAAAGCGATGACAGCACGCAATAGTGCAAAATGCCACCTTCTCCTGGTCATGCGTGGCGACAGGGCTTTAAAGCTCAATGCCTCGATTCTCTCTTTAGAAGGCCGTTGTTTTAGACTGCTTTGCTTCCTTCCAAGCTGCTCAGAAGAAAAGCATACAAACCCCCCACCGTATTGCCTTGTTCCTCAGCGTGTTTATACGTGCAACCCTCTGTACGCCCCCCAACACGCTGTATCTGATTTCCTCTGCCCTATTCTAACGCACTGCGTTTGATAAAACAAACAAATGCCCAGGCAGCCGGTCACGTTACACTTGGGGACTTTTGAAACGGCCTGAAAATTGGGAACTTTTAAGAAATTGGAATAGAGCGTGCTGTTTTGCAATGGCTACCACCTCTGGCTGTCCTCCTTTTAATTCAGAAAAGGCAGCGGCACTTAGTTCTGGGGACCCAGGGAAGGAACAGCAGCTTTGAAAGGCCCTCCTGTCCTCCATGCCTTCGTGACGCTGGCGTAGTTCTTCATCAGCCCAAAGCTGACGAGTCTTATAAACGAGCAAAGCCGGCGTTTTCCGGCTGCAAGGCCGGCGTTTCTGGCTGCAGAGCCGGGGTCCGTGGCTGCGGAGCGGGGCTCGGCTAAGCCTCCCCCGGTTCAGAAGTGAGGGGCAGAAGGAGATAGGGAACCTCTGCGGCGCAGGGGGCTGCTTCTTTGCTCATTTGCATCTCAATCCCCACAATGCTCTTCCGGCTACTCACAGCTATTCCATAGTAGTGCTCTTGGCTGAGATCTGGGAACACGCTCAAAGGGTGAGGCAGCTTTTGGATGCACTGAGCTGTTTTCTGTTTGCGCTGTGAAAAGCAAACATCTTTTCAAGGGAGAACACTCGGAACAGCAATTTTTTTGCATTTGCCATTCAGAAACGGTGAAACTTCACTGAAATCTGCGAGGAAAATATTGTATCATGTCAAAAGGAAACACAGATCCTCTGCAAGGAAGGCTTCGCGCTACCCTGACAACAGAAGTTACTGAGTTACTACACTGGCCTAACGTTGCAGGACTGGAGATACAGGTTCTGGAAACAGCTTCACGCACTCAAACACTTGAACCCCAATAAAGCTCCATCGCCTTCCTCAAGGAGCAACTCGAAGGACGAGGATCTACACAAACACTTGCTTCTAAATTCGCTTGGAGTATTTGTTTCTCACGGCTACATAGCCGGGCATAAAAGGTGGCGATTTTAAAGACCGAGCGAGCAGGAGGCTGCGCAAGCCTCTCAAGGAGAGATGAGTAATTTGCTTCAGTACTCAAACGGGCAGATTAGCGATGGGCTCAAGCTCAGGTCCGGATTTGAGTTTTCCTCAAAACATGACTGTGTTTAGATCCTAAGTATTAGGGACAAAACTCTCCTGCCAAACTGGGATCCAAGCCGGAAGCCATAGCACGGGCCCTTTCAAATGCAGCGTTTTGGGTTGAGCACATCCCAGATGAGCACGCGGAGCTGGTTTAAAGAGTGCGGCAGAGCTAATCCACTGAAGGTCTCACTCAGCCTCGCTGTCCTGAAGGGAATACGTCTGGCAGAAAACTTCCTTGCCAGCCTGGCTGGTCGTTGCCCAGCCCGTGTGTTGGTTTCGACACGCGTCGGCCCCCCCCACCGCCCCGTGTTTTGCACCAGCTCCCTCTCAGCTGATTGCTTCTCACGCTGCTCAGCTCGGCGGTGGCGCGCGGGCCGGCGGTAACGGAGCAGCCCCTGCCGAGCACCAGCGCACCGAGCGCAGCCCCTCGCTGGCCCACGGGAAGGGAAATCTGAAACTTTAAAGGAGGAGGGGGAAGGAGGGGAAGGGGGATGTTTTCTGGAAAGGCAAAGCGGCAGCAGAACAGCGTGCACGGCAAAGCAGGAGGGAGAGGGGAGTGGTGCACAGGGATGCGAACCAGCCACAGAGATGCCCAGGGAAAACTAACACCAAAGAGCAGTATTAAATAAATAGAATTTACAAGGAATAGCCAGTGGGCAGACAGCAGTAAGCAGAATAAAAAACAACAACAACAGGGAGAGGTTCAGTAGCTGAAAGGACAGCAGGAAACCTTGGCAGGGGGAACACTGCATTTTTTAATCCCATGAAATTAAAATTAGTAATGACAATACACTCATCCATGATTGCACCCTTCTGCTTACTTCTATTAGTACTAATACCTCTGAGCATAGTTCCTATTACTCCTAAATCACTGCTACTATTCACACCTTGCTTTTCCTGTTTTTTTTTTTCTTTTTAGAAGAAAAACTTTTGGCCTTCAAAATAAAACAGAAAACAAGAGGCGTTTAAAGGAAAAAGAAAGCAAGCAGCTCTTTCCTTGAAGGAGCTAGCGCCTACTGCATGCCTGAAATCAAGCAGCGGGACAGTATGATTTTGGATGGAAAACTGCCTGTTTGGCTATTGCATTTTGCAGCGCAAGGCTGCCTTAGAGAAGCGTTGCAAGCGGGGGCGAGGGAGCGTGCCGAGCGGAGCTGCCCCTCTCCCCCGGACGCACGGGCAGCTTTCGGAGGCAGGCAGCTCCCCACCGAACCGGCAGCTCTCGCTGCAAGCGCAGTCGAGCTTCCGCCTCTGGATGTTTGGTTAGCAGCTCCCACCCAAACCCATGGATTTGGCTGTAGGCACAGAAGTGAGACTAAGGTGTTTCCAGAGTCTAGTTGCCCGATAAACAGAAAATCTCGGGGTGGGGGGGGGGGGAACTGTCATTTGGACACGTTGATTACAAGAGGGAGCACACCAAAATAAATAAATAAGCGGCGATGCCCAGGCTCGTGCTGTGGCCAAACCAGTAGGCGTACCTAAAGTTACACCTACCGGCTCTCAACCGTAGGAGGGAATGTGAAAACAGTCAATCGCATTTGCCCTGAATACCTAAAGACAACTAAGGTGAATCAGTAGTGTGGCCAGCGTGCGTGTATTTTATTTTAAAAATTTCTGCACTCCCAGATGCTGGCCCTTTCTCCTCATATTTCCCTCTCGGATAAGGAGCAAGGTAAGGACTAACTCAGGCCCTTTGGGCAAAAAGGCTGGAGCGTTGCCCTCGCACTGAGGTCACTCAGCCCACCTGCGTCCCCAGATCCCCTTCTGCAAGGGCCTCAGGGAGGAGACACTCGTGGCCACAGCGCTCTTAATTTAAGCACCTCAGCTAGCTAAGAGAAATACCGATCAGAGAAGCTGAGTGCTGCGTGCCCTTGGCCAAGGAGCCTGAGATAAAGTAAGGATTTGAACCTACGCTCTAGTAGTGCTAAAACCGTAGTTTTAGGACCCCAGGACCATCTTTCAAGACCACGCAGTTTGGTTTTTGTCAGGCCATAGGCCACAAAATCATGGAAGAAACGGTTCCTGCGCTTCTCTCTCACCGTCCCCCCCCGCCAAAACCCTTAAACTGTTACGCCCATGCAGACAGGAATTTGAGTTCTGCTCTTTGCACATCCAGCTGAAAAGCAGTGGAGAGAATGGTGGCTGGACCCAAGCAGTCTATTGAGAGGATCAAAAAGGTAACACAAAGCACAAAAGATGCCTAAGAAACATAGATCATTCGCCGTCCCACGCAGCAACACTGCCTCAGGACCTGGGGACCCAGGCGGAAGATTTAGTGCCTAAGCCTAGAGGCTCCTCTGGGCTGCAGGAATTAACTCACGCTTGCATGCCTGAGACTGGATACAGTTGAAGTCAAACAGAAAAACCTCTAAATAGGCCTCAGTGTATTGCTGTTTTGGGGACAGTCCTGTGCATTTCATCCGCAAGAATTAGTGTTTTCTTTTCATTTCACAATAACCTAGGTATTTAAAACGTCTGCCAAAAAGTAGCCAGACACCCAGCATTTAATCTGAGGACTTTTGAAGAGGACTAGTTGTTTATTTCTACCATCTAATGAACATTAATTTCCTGTTTGAGAAAACGTAATTTATGCCACTGGTGAAGCTGATATTTATCTCGATGCATATCCTCTTGGCTGGCTCAGGTTTTTCATTTTCTCCAGCTCCTCCAGCCTGCCTGCACTCTGCAACCTGTGGGCTCAGCCTGTGCAATCAGCAGTACTTGAAAAGTATTCAGAAGTTTCAGATACACGGGGGGAGAATTTGATAGCAGAGGACATCGGTCCAAATCCATCTGTAGTCACTTCTCATAACAAAAACAAAGCTAGAAAGAGTATTCGTAACAGTGATCTGAAAACAAGAATATATTTTCCCTTCTGCTTCAGAACTTAGACAAAACTAACGCAACCCTACACTCAACAAATCCAGCCCCTGCCAGGATAAACAAACATTTGCAGCGTTGTTTGCTACATGCCTGTCGTGAAATAAAGACACTGACACGCATCTTAACGCAACTCTCCTACAAATTGTGAAAAAAATAATTGTGCGCTGTGTATTCGTTGCTAGGTTACTAGAAAGGAAGAGAATATTTTTTGCAGCCTTGATGAACTAACAAGGTAAATAAGTCAACTTAATCATTTGCAACCTTCACACTTAATTTGGAACAGCTAGTCTTGTCAGAGCCCGGATCAGCCTCAGATCTGATGACGGAGATTTTTTTAGAGCAAGGTTGACCAGCTCCCGTGAGCTAGATGTGGCCCACGGAGTAGTTTTGTCTCTTCCCCTCCTTCTCTCCTCACCCTAGGCCAGGAACACTTGGCGCTGACTCATACGCCATGCACATGCTAAGCAACTCGGTGAGGAAGGTCATGGGAGGGGAGGCAGCTAAACAAATCGAGCACGCTGCTGGAAGAATAGTAAGCTACGAGGTTGTGAAGGTGTAAGATGGATTGCAGGTGGGGTATATAGTGAACAGGAAGGCAGAAGGTATCGGGGTGAAGGTGAGGAAGAGAAGGATGAAGAGGTATCTGGGGTGGGACATTTGCAATGGAAATTATTGTACTGTTATCCTGCTGTCCTTGACTGGACCACAAACAGCACGCAGCTTGAAAAACGCCATCCAAGCATGAAATTGGCTGTTCCTGAACTCGAGCAACTCAACCAAGGCAAAAGCAGTAACTCTGGGTCTACATCAGTATTACTCAGGTAGAACGAAAATTTCACTCTTCAAAGCAGCTGGAGGGCTTACCAATGCAGAGAGCTGAGGAAATATCATGTTAAATGGAACAGATATTGCATTATTGTAATTACTAAAATGAGTAATTACCCCTTTACCAAACAAGCCTTGTTTGTCCAGCAAGTGACTCAAATGTTTATATACACACTTTCTTGAGTTTTGTATGACAAACTTCCCCCCTCCGAATACACTGGAAGTTTAGCTATAAAAAGGGCAGCAAGGTTTGCCCAATTGTTAACTGCACATGAATTTTCGTTTCTTCTTAAACTCACTCATTTATTAAATGAGTGACCTCTTAGCAGACATTGCAGCATTAACAGACAAAAGTAAAATATCCATCCGTATATATCCAATCTGTCTGTACAGAACTCCGATCAGTGACATCCTGGAATACCCCTAGCTGATTAAAGCAGCTCTAGAAGCAGAATGACCAAGGACTGCCTAACTAAAGCAATAATCTCAGAATTCACGGATATTTGCTTAAGAGAAAACAATGGATCAGATCATGAAATAAGATCCACAGTGCTCCATAAAGTAGGGTCCTTTGTGCTGCTTTGTGGCAGTGTTCGCAGGGCAGATGTATCTGAAGGAAGGGCTGAACCATGCATCCCTTAGTCCCTTTTAGCACCAGCCAGCTCAGCAGCAAAAATCTCTCCAAAGCGTCTTCAGGCTGAGAAGAGAATATTTATTTTGCAAAATTTCCAGATGATGGGCAATACATCTGCTTGAAGAGATTGTGATTGCTTTTGCTTTGGTTCAGAGCTTGTTTTGTCTATGGTTGCTTTATTAGGTCAGATTACATTCTCATTTAGGTGCCTACAAATCTAACCACAGAAATAGTCCACTGATTAAGTAGGGGACTGAGAACAAGGCAAGCTAGGTTCTCTGTCAACGTCTCCACTCAGTTCCTTGCCTGACCTTCTGAAAGTCATTATCTATATGATGATGCTGAGTTTAGTCGATGAGGGATTTTGAAAATCAATTGACACAAATTTATGATGCTCTGCCAATTTACTGTTGCGAGAGCAGTGGCAAAGACAAAACAACAAGAAATCTTGAAGGTACGGTAACAGGCCCTGTTGAGGCTAAAGGATCTTCATCTGAAATGTCCCAAGGACAATGACAAAGTCATGAACTTCAAGGAAAACTGACAAGGAACAACTAGCAAATTAGAAAGCATCTTTATTCAGGAACACCAGGAAGCCAGAATTAATTTTAATATTGTAGAAGATGCTCTTGTCACCCGCGCTCCCTTTCTTTTAATGCTTTTGGGATAAATCTTCAGAGCAGTACTTTGATATCAAGTCTGAAGTTTCCTATCTTAGTAATTTCAGACAGGAACACTCAAAGCACACAAAAAACAGCAGGAAGAAACAAATATGTCTATGCATCTTCTGCTTTCTCAGATAGGATTCTGGCTGAAAATTCCATCAAACTCATTTAAGGGCACAAAGACTAGGGTAAGATTTGGGAGGAAAGGGAATCCTCCCTATTGTTGATTTTACTAGATACTTGTGCTCCCACAAAGCACTGGAGGAACTCTCATATTATATAATCAAACTGTCTCGCTCTTCTCAGTCCCATGCCGACTAGACCGGATTGGGCCTTATGAGGACCCAAATCCTTACATGGACCCCAAGAAATCTGACAGTTATGTCTTTCTATGTACAATGATTGATCTCATGCTAGCTAACAAGTCTTCTAAGCAGAACTCTAGAGATCTCACTGCTCACTTGGATCAGGCGCTTAAAAAAAAAAAAAATCCTTCTTTTAGATTGTGAGAACGAGATTACCTTCTTCTGTATTGGAAGATTTCTGTCACTAATTTACAGTCTTTTTTTGTTTGTTTGTTTGTTTGTTTTTACCCCAAAATGACAGACTATTCCAAAGAAGCAAAAAGCAGAACTAAATGGTTGATTATTTTTATCTCTCTGTTCTATTTCATTTCACACCTCCCTCACTTCACAGCACTACAACCTTTTTGAATTGCCCTCTGTGATATCCACTCCTTCACTGTTGACCATTACTCACTTATTCATTGCTTGTTGGATCAGCTGGGCGCTCACACAATCAAGCCTTTGTTATGCTTTCAGACAGGCTGCAAGTCACAATATTGAAGCAGCACAAGGACTGTTTCCTCTGCTGGTATTCTCCTTCCATCATATTTAGGAAGACTAAAAGCATGAAAATACATGAAGTAATTGTGACAATAATTCATACAACAGCTCTCATTTAACTGGCTAGGCACTGCTCTTTTTCCTTTAATTACTGTAAAAGAGTGGAATACCCAGAACTTGGAAGAGTTTTTGCAAGTTAGTCAACAGGAATTTGCTTCTTTGCACAGTGCACCAAAGCTCAGGTTTATTTAATGAATCATTAGATGATGGCTGGTGATACATAGCTAGCAGGGATCCTAGAACTCTCCCTCCTTGCACTTAATTGGCCCCAAAAAATAAAATGTAGTTTCCTAACTAATAAGCACAGACAATAATGTAGAGCAACCGTGGGGATGGTGGGAAGACAAAGGAATGCACATACCAAGGTTCTGCAACAGCCTGAAATGTCAAAGTTCAAGTTTACATGCATAATAATCACAACTGGCACATGAGTTGTTGGCCGAGAACCCAAGATGAGAATGCTAGCAAACACAACTGTATACAGTTGGAGGCTTTAAAACAAAATAAAATTTCTCATATGCCTGTTCAGATACCCCAGTAATTTAAATATCTCCAGGATCAGTTTCAGTTTAGATTAACAAGTCTGTTAATCAAAATCACTGAGCGTTCTGGACCAGATCCGCAGTTAAGGCCATGGCATCAATGGAGTTGAGCACCTCCATATCACTGAACTCTATCTCAATAGGCAGAGTGCTGAACATACCACAAGAAGCAACTTAAGCAAAATGTTATTTTTAGTTTATTTCACTGGAAGTCAAAATGAGGATCTTGGCTTTCCAGCTGGTGAAATTAAATCTCTCTCTCTCTCTCTTGCTGTAGAAAAAAAAAAAAAAAGTACCTTATTTGGGAAGGGAAAGTTTAGATGAAGTTGAGTAGCTGGATTGATTATGGAAAGAATAAGAGTATTCAGCAGAAGTAGATGAGCAAGGAGTTTGTCACAGGGAGGGAGAAGCAAAGTCTTTTGTGTATGGTGGTTTATTGCAGGCTCTAACGGCATCAGGATGATGTTACCAGGGAGCCTCTACACAATGAAATAATTTACTGTCATCTCTTACATCCTGCTAACACAGTGCTGTAGTCTCCACAGACTCCTAAAACCATTTTGATAGCCAAATTTCATTCTGTAGTGGTGTGCCATAAAAAATGTCATAATGCTACCAAAAAAAAAAGTAATGAAATAATTGCCGGTTATTCACATAAAATTATTGTGAATTGATAATGTCTTTCCTTTTCTCTCCCACACGTCTCAATGCTGGCAGCTCCCACAGTCCTTAATGCTGCACTGGGCCATGGCTTCTTCCCAGCTCCTCTGAAGCCAGGGAAAAGCTGCAGGGCTGTACAGTGCCAAAAGCCTGGGTGCCATCACCCGCTGACTCCCCGCAGCGGCGTGCGCTCCCAGTGGGCTCGTTGGCCAACACGAGATATGTCCCGATCACAAATCTGGACCTGAGGGACGATCCCACGGTGGGGCTGGACCTTCATCCCTCCCGCAACCTGGGAGCCTCACGCAGCGTGGGATAAGGTAGTAACAAGCCATCGTGGATACCATTTGCCCAGCCTGCTGGCAAATTACATTCAGAAAAGAAAGTACATAAAAAGGGAATAACAGCTTTTCACTGACAGAGAACAGTTTCCTGTCTTTGTTCTACTCACATCTGGTCACTTTTCTGACAAGAAATACATCTTTACAGCTCTTTTACAAGACAGAGCCAATACAGCTGTAAGGGAGTAAGCTGCTCACTATACCAGCCTTTGTATTATCAGCAGAATTACTAACTTAAGTGAAGCTGTAAAATCCGTTTTACTGAAGATGCACAAACCTGAAAGAACTTTGACTTTCACAGCTCAGGATGAGTCCAAACAACTGCCATTTACATTTACTCTTTGCTTGAAAATTGAACAAGATGGAAATGGAATCAGGCACAATAAACCATATTTTAAGCCTCACTTTTCAAAGTGGATTGGCACTTTAAGAATTATTAAAAAGATACATCTTTCATAGGGTAGCATAAAGATTTAAAGAACCTATTGAAATCTTTTTTCAATGAAGATGCATTAAGTAAATGTTGCCTTGTTCTCTAGGGCCAGACAATTCTTGCAGTCTTCTCTTCAGAGGCCTTTGGCTAATCCGTCATTCAAAATGTTATTCACTTCCCTTCCTGTCTGTACGCCATGTAAAGATGTGCATCCAATACATTGTCTTGTGGATCTCTGTATATTATACACGTCTCAGTTCCTGTTGTGTATACATTCCTTTGTAGGGATATGATTTATTTCTTTAAGCACTTTCTCATCTTAAAGTGTCACATGCTTCCTGTACTTGTATACAAAGACGTTTAACCTCCCTAAGGTACTGAAGTTCAACAAAATTCTCACTGTAGACAGTACAAAATTACCAATGAATCTTTGGGAGATACTCAATTCCCTCTACTTTTCTCATCTCTCTGTCATAATTTTATTTTAGGAGTGCTTCGCACATCAGTCATCAAAAGATTAAACAGAGGTATGGTTTTGAAAAACAGAGAACCTAAACTGAACTTTCTAAAGGTTTACTCTTCCTCAAGTAGAAGCTTTGATTCTCAAGGGTTATCACTTCTGGCGCACAGGAACTCGTCAAGATTAGGAAAACAGGATTTCAAGGCTAACTTTTATCTATTTCCACTATCTGAACCTTGCTATCTTTTGTAAATAACATTTTTTCTCCAAATAACTCACTTATAAAACTTTTGGGGTAAGCAGGGAAAATGCCATTATTACTTTACCGAGTTTCAGATTGGTTACTTAATAACAAAACCAAACTGTATTAACTCAGGTCGTTATACCATAATCAGTTGCCTATCACTAAACTCTCTAGAATGGCAGTTTTCACCAGCTAAAAATAAAGAGCTTTCTTTTATCATACTTGAAAATAATAATGAAAAAACACATTCCTTTCAGAAGGGATTGCCAAACCACTAAAAAAGTCTAAATTTGCATAAGACTGATCAATCATTGGAGCTATGGGCAAAGAAAAAGCTGTGCTGGTCTTGTTCAATTCTGTCAAAGACCTGTGCTCCTGCCTTGCCCCTGGGCCTTACCTCCTGCCTCCAAGGAGTTAAAGCAACTCCTCTCTTACTGCCATAAAAACAAACTAAACAGAAAAATATACTCAGCCATCTAGACTACAGCAGCTAAGAGAAGAGCTCAAGCAGAACAGGGGAAACCTGCACAAAATTACAGCGCAACCCAGCAGATCAACACGAGGGCAAGAAATGAAAGCACGCAAGGACTGGGATGACTGGGGCTGGGTCAAGAAGAGTGTGCGCGTAGAGGTGCGGACTGGTACTGAAATGAATGGTATCTTTCTAGTTCCCCCACAAAAGCGTTTAAGTCCAGTAGTCCTGTTAACAGAATACTTGTGACATTTGCCAACTCATATAAACAGCCACAATCATCTTCAGACTGACTCATTTGAAAAGAAGAAACACGCAACAGCGATATCCTTTATAACGACAGCTAATGCTTCAAAGAGAAAAACATACCAAAGAACAGCCCTTCTCTGAAGAGCGATAGCATTCATTCAAATTCACTACGCCTAAATTGTAAGATGCTTTCTTTAGAGCCATCAGCCCAACAATTTCAGCCTAGCATTTGAAGTCTCAAGTACACAGGGAAATTAACCCAAATAACTCTTACCTGCTAGTCCCCACTAGTAATAAAGGCTCTGAAGGCCAAAATAAGGCATTAGCAACACTTGTGCAACTCTCTTAATGCGGTGTCCACATGTAACTAATTGGAAACCAGTAAACAATTCTGGTATTGAAGCACAAAGCAGATAATCTCACTCACACTACCTCAGTCATTTTCTTCTCATGCAGCTGACTGGAATAAAACTGCTAAAATACTGTTTCCCTCATGCAGAAAAAGATCTAGGGGATATAACAGATCACAAGCTGATTAGGAGTCAACAGTGTCAAGCCATTGTGAAACAGGCAAACACTGCACTAAGCTGTGCAAACAGGAGTATGGCTTGCAAGACATGTGCAGTAATCCTCCTGCTCTGCTCAGCGCTGGGGCAGCCCCAGCAGGACCACTGGGTCCAGCTTTGGCCGTCATTCTCCACAGGAGATGCGAAGCAACCGGAGAGAGTCCAGAGGAGAGCGAAGAGAATAAACCACGATCTCAAACATGACCAGTGAGGAAAGACTGAATGAATCAGAGGCTCTTAGCCTAAACGAGAGAGTGTGGGGAAACATAACAATTTTCAAATACAGAAACTGTGCCTGTGAAGAAGAAGGGAGCAGCTTGCCTGCTTTTGTGCATGGCAGATAAGAAGCAACAGATTTGGGATGGAGTTTGCAAGCCCAGTCAGGCAAAGAAAGGGTTAACACAGGCATTAGGAGAAAGCAGCTGAGAAGGCACACAGCTGCAGAGGATAAAAACACTCAGGAGAGGGCTAGCAGAGCCTCTTAGGGGAGAGGTAGAGACTTAAAGGATGTTGGGCTGTGGTCCTTTAGTGGTGGAGTTGGTTTAAGAGAGCTGTGACTCCTCTTCTGCAGGTTGTCTCCTTGTTTGTACTCATCTGCTGTGTTTGGGTATGAAATGGCTATTCTTTTTAGACCTTTAGAAAAAGCAGGGTAGGATACTAAGGTTTTACTTTTTTAAAAAAAAAAAAAAAAGCCAGCAGAACATTTCACATGTCTGGTCTTAAGTGTGGTCTAAGAGCTGAATTGAATAAGGGAGAGGGGAAAGGAGGATAATCTCTGGCTAAGGAAAACTCTTTAAACTGTTACTGCTGACAAAGGACTTATGCTGTGGAACTGCACCTTGGGAGCCACAGAGCTCGGCCTGTCAAGGCAGAGATGTAGCAAGAAACCCCTGTATAAAAGGGAAAAACTAGTCAACAGGCTCAGGCTCAATAGCTCTAAAACTGGCAGGGAGTATGTGTTTGCTACTGGAGAAAAATCTTAGCTCATCAAAGCTGAGGGCGCTGAAATCACAGCGAGGAAAACCTAGGTTAGGAAACTAGGAAATCACTTCCAAGAATAAGATAGCAAGGTATGGGAGTAAGTTGTCTGAGGATGTTATGAAGCCTCCATTATTAGAGGAAGCTAGCAAGCATCTGCCAGGAACGTCAACATAAAGTTGAACCTGCCTCAGGACTACTAGGTGAATTTCAAAATCGCATTTTGCCCTCCAGTACTATAGTCAGGAATATTGCATTTGTCTTCTTGCCACTCAGTTGTGATGCTCTATGAAAATAACTGTGAACATATTTGGAACAGAAGTGGTTTAAAAATAGCTGTAAGCTGAATATTCTATCTACTTTATTGGATGGTCCTTTCGACATGTTGTGCTCTGGAAACATCACTAGTGAAGGCTGTAAATTCAGAGATAAATGCGTTAAAAGAAAACTCTACACTTGCTCGTTCTGTCTTTCCAATAAACTTAAGCTTCTTGCAAATATCCACAACACCCCAAAATATATTTGTTTGTAAGGATGTTCTCAGTTACAGTCTGACCCTTTCAGACAGATTAAGCCCTAAACTACTTGGTCTAAGTGATCCTAATTCCTACCCTAAATGAGCAGCCTGTTTTTACCTTTCTAAACTTCCAGTGAAATCAAATGAGATCTACCTTCACAACTCAGTAGGTCTAAGTCGTCTATACTATAACCAGATTGTATCATTTTTTTGAAATGATAGAGTTGAGTATAAAGAAAGCAAAGTAACTTTCTAGATAATATGATTTTCCACTAAGATGAAGAAGTCTTCTATTTGGCAGCTAAAGCATCCAGAAATTGCAAGTTTTAGGTGCACGGTAAAGATCCTGCAAAGATTGTTTTATCAGAAATAAAAGCTGAAAACCAGTATGATGAGACATATCCTGGGAAATATGCTCTAGAGGACCCTGCTTGAGCAGGGGGGTTGGACTAGATGATCTCCAGAGGTCCCTTCCAACCTCAACTGTTCTGTGATGCTGAGACATGTCTTGGATGCTGTCGTGCTTTTAGCTCAAACAGCTGCTTTGTATGCTCTGTTTCCTACCACTGCTAAAAAATCTTCAAATAAAGCAATTAAAAGTACAATGAGAACAACATTTTTGCTTGTTTCTAAATGAATTTGTCATCACAGAATTATGAGACCTTTTTCCATTCTGACCCACATAAAAGAGGAGTAAGCACAGAAACAAAGGACTATATTTAAAAAAATGCTTAGTTGCCCAAGAACGCAGAGATGCCTACTAGATTGTCAAAGCCGGTATTTATAAACTCTCACAGTGGAAGTTGGATGCATTGGTTGCACTGAAAATCCCACTACATACTTTGTGCGTGTTTGTGACTTTTAAAAGTCTGTCGAAAACTCCCCCAAATGAAATCATATTTTATTAAATGTTTGTATTTAATTACCCTCTGTGGCCTGCTATGGAATAACTCAGAAAACATTTCTGGTGGTTTTGATTGGTTCTCTATTTGCCTTGGGGAAGGAAGCACGGTTTTGCTCTGCAGCACTGGTCCCTGAGTGGAACTTTTGTTTGGTACATGAGTAAAGCAATACTCTTCTAGGCTCTCCTAGATAAAGCAAGGCATGCAGGCAAAGTAGAAGCGTTAGCGGTCTTCGTTGCCAGGAAAAGAAATGATCACATTTACGAGTGCTGTTCACAGAGAGATTAAACTAAAGCTGGATGGAGAGAGGCCGCGCAGATAATTTGGAAGAGATTCCTAGGGTGAATTACTGCTTGGCTCTCTTCCTCACCTCCTAAATTCTCAGATTTGTGTGCCAGCAAACATTTTAAGATAACTCTGCTCTGTTTGCTCCTTGAATTGTCTAGCTGTTTAACAAGCTCTTCAGATAAACAAGGGATAATCTCAGGATTTCGCCCGACAAAGGTCGCTTTGTGCGAAATTTAGAACACTCTGGCGGGGTTGTTGCGGAGGCCCCAGTCCGGCCATCGCCTTTAGCTGTGAACGCTTCCAGCGAGTAAGCGGCTGCCTCGTGAGGGGCTTTGTAAGTAAGCGACCGATAACGATTGCTAGCAGCAAACGCTTTCACCTTTCTAAAGGCCGTTTGGTCATTTCCAAGGCACGGACGGACACCGGCGGCCCGGAACAAACCAGGCCCCACCGAGGGCAGCGGTGACTGGCCAGACGCAGGCCACAAACGCAACCGCGCCACAAGCGGGAAGCCGCGGGCGCGACGCACTGAAGGGCCCGGCGCCTCAGGGCAGGGCCTCGCCACCGCCGGCCGAGCGCCCCCCGGGGCCCGCCAGCAGCGGCCACCGCTGACGAGCCACGGCAGCCCGCTGCGCGCCCGCGGCCACCCGCGGAAACGGGTGGCAGCGCCGCCCCGGCCCCGGCCCCGGCCCCGCCGCCTCCCCTCAGCGCTCCCCCACCCAGCGGCCGCCCCGGCCTCGCTGCCCGCCCCAGCCCTAGACTGTCGCGCGACGCTAGAGCAGCGCTTCCGGCCGTTCTACACTCGCGTTATCTATCGTTGCTCCCCCGGCCGGGGCGGGCCGTTGGGGGTTCCCTCGCGCGGGGCGGGGCGGGACCCGGATGCTGCGGCCCCGGCGAGGGCGGCGGCGCGCGACGCCGGTTCCTGAGGAGAAGCGGGGCCCGGCAGCGCCCCGCGCGGGGAGGCGGCGGCCCCTCGCTGTCCCCCCGCCGCCCGCCGCGCTCGGGGCGGCCCGGAGCCCTCCCCGGGGGCGGGAGCGGGGTGGCCGTGGCGGAGGCGGGGAGAGCCCGCGGCCGCCCGGCGGGGCGGGCCCGGCGGCAGCGCGGAGCGGGGCGGGCGGCGCCGGGCCGCGCCGTCCAGGTGGTACGTGTCAGGCCGGCGCTGGCACCCGCCGTTTCCCCCCAGCCCCGAGGAGCGGGGGGGCCCTGCTGCCGGGCCGAGGGGCCGCGGGTTTGGGCAAAGGATAAAGTTTCGCCGAGCGGCCGGGGCGGACCGCCGCTCCCCGCCGCTCCCCGCCGCATGTTGCCGCAGGTCTTCTGCGGGTGTTGCGTTTGCTCGGAGGAAGGCAGCAGGGCTCCTTCCCGGGAAGGGATTCGGCCTTGCTTTTTTGCTAGTTGGCCTTACAGGCTGACCCGCTGGGCATATTTGGTTTTACGGAGTTTGGAAAGAGAGTTTTAAAACTTTCTTACAGGTGTTGACACTTCTGTTATTCCCTGTACCAATTCTTTTTTTTTTTTTTTTTGGTTAGATTTCCTTTTTGCAAAGCAGTGTACAGATACAGCTGACTTAGTTTGGCAAGAGTTTACATTTAGTGAGGCAAACATACCGGTCCTTCTGAACAGCAACAAAATCCAGGTCCTTGAACAAGTGAAGAGCGTGGTGGCCATGCAGTCTCAGATCCTAAAGGCGGGTCAAAGTTTGTGACCTGAAGATCTTTCTAGATTCACTTAAATCATCTTATAGATGAGATTTGACAAAACTAGTATGCTTTGGCCAACATAAAGGAGCTTTTAAATGGCTTGGCATAATGGCTTTTATAAGAAAGCTTCCTCTAAAACCAAAAATAACAGTTTCTGACTTGCATAAAATATTCAGCAATATTAAAATGATTTTGGAATTTATTTTTCGCATTCAGATGTGATGGAGGCGGGTAGGAGCCAGCCTGAACTGAATTTTACTGAAACTGAAAATAGCGTTTCATTTTGGATTTCTTTGCTATATATTTTTGACCTCCTCAAAAGAAGAGAGAAGAGATTTCTTGGATGCAAAATGCAGAACATTGAGTTGCACAGTTTATATCACTTTTTTTTTTAACCCCTATTTCTCTTCTTCAGTCTTGTGATTGATGTACTGTTTTTCAGTAGCTTAGCAGAGGGAGGAAGAGCGTTTTTTGGTTGAGTGATAACGTTTGTAGAAGACAGGAGAGTGACTACCTGTTAACCATTTAGCATTCTGTTGTTTTTTTTTTATACATCAAATAAATCATTATCTTCAGTTTAATGATGGCAAAAAAAAAAAAAAGCCTAAATGCCTAAAATCACTTCAGGTCTCATTCTAGAATTGTTAAGCTCGGGGAAAATCATAGTGTCACAGTGCTTGGATCTGCAGAGCAGTGAGGAAAGCTGGAAAAAAATCCATATCCCCTAATGCCTCGTTTTGTACCTTAAATGTTGTACCCTACTTACAGGCCATGAAAATACTCTTCCGTTAGCTTTTGCTAAAAATCAATAACAAGTAATGAGAAGATAAAATTTACTCCGTGTTGCTCAGGTGATTCTGTAAGGACAGAAACAGGTAGCTGTTTGCAATTTTATGTCCATGTGTTGACTTGTTGACTCAAAATTACTTTGAAAGAGCGCTATGTGTATTTCTGTAGTACTCTGTTATGGTAAGAGTCATCAAATATGTGAAAAGCTGCTGCAAAGAGAACTAGACCAATAAACTGTGCGGGGAATGGGAGGTAGTCTTTGAGATAAACTGCAGCGAAAGGATGTTAGAATTAGGAAAGCTATGTTTCCGTTCTCCCTTATGCCTGCTTTTAGAGATTGCCTTAACAAAGGTTGGTGTTTCTGTCGTTGGAGATTATGATTTGTCAGGAATGATCTAGCTGTGGTTGATCTTGTCTTAGGCCGAAAGAAACGGACAGGATCTATTAACTGAGTTTTTCTCTGATTTTGCACCTGTAAGTGAAGTTTGGTACCCTGGTATTTAGTCCTCTTTAAATGAACTAAGGCGATTGAGGTATTCTGATCGGCACAGAATGGTACAGGCCAATGTACAGCCCTATGCAAAATACCCACTTCAGGATAAGTGCCAACTTCAGATTTTAGGGCAGGCTACAGATGTAGAAATGAACTAGGGAAAAATGAAAGTTTAGTTCTGTGATGTTTTCAACTTTTCTCTGGACTTGCGGGGGGGGGAGGGGGAGCAGATGCACAAAAACAGCAAACTGAATAAGAACGATAGAACCTAAATAGCAGTAGTACACTGAAACAATTGTTTTTAATCATATTCCTGTGTGCAGTTCCGTGTATGAATTTGTTACTTTTTCAGGTTTTACACGGAAATATTATCGGCAATTGAACTCTGTACCTTATTTTGGCAGCCATGTAGCTCACCATAGTTGTGGTAGTTCTGTGAAGGTAGAACCTGCATGCAGTAATATGTTTAAAAAGCATGTGAATGTATTATGGGTTATTATTTAGAGTTCAGAGCACTTTAGCAACATCAGATGGATTGTTTTATCTGTGCTGCTGTTGAAGTATTGTCTTTGCCATTTTCAGTTCAAACGAAGGAGAAAAGTCCTAACGTGAGCTTGATATTTTCTGGTTTTGGTCTCACAGTGAAAAAAAAGTAAAGAAAGAGTTCTACTTATACAGTACTCAAGCTACTATCGAGCTAGTTAGTGATGGCATAGTCCAATTTTTCTTGAGGGTAGTTACTTAGAAAGAAAACACTTTTTTTTTTTTTCCCCTGGGTGTGTAAAATTACAGCTAGTTAATATTGCCATTGGAAGAATTGGAGCACCCTTTTCTTTCTGAATAAACGCGTTCGATTGATCAACATCTAAGACATCTATAATCTTATGCTGTTTAGACATAAGGGATGTTAGAACCATGAGTAAATAAAATTTATAGATTTCTGCTTATTTTTTGAAATCTCACAGTACTATGAGTAATATGAGACAAAGCTCTGGAATATAATTTTTGTATATGTTGTTACTGTGACTTTTGTATTTAGTGTGATATTTTTACTTTTTATTTCTCCAAAACAGAGGTCGAGGTCTTTGCTTTGCTTAAAATTTTGAAAAGCTTTCCTTCTGTTTTTAAATATCACTTTTGCCTGTTACAGCATCCTGCCAAAATGAGGAGGTACATTCATTTTAGACTAGTATAGTTTTTTATTTTCCTGTGAAATGCTATTAAGTTTCTTATTTGTTAATTGTTATACCATGCATCATACTGTGTAACACCTAAAGAATAGGCACTCCATAACGTGCACAGAATACATCTGCTCCATGATATATGCATTTTCCTGTGAAATGCTATTAAGTTTCTTAATTGTTATACCATGCATTGTACTCTGTAACACCCAAAGAATAGGCATTCCTTAATGTGCACAGAATACATCTGCTCAGTGGTGTATGCGTTTGCATGTACATGCATGGTGTGTATATGCCTATATATGTACTAAGTTGTGAATAATTCCATTTCAATGCTCTTCTAGTATCTTGTTTTCCAATTCTAGCATAGTCACAACAGGAACTGATCCTCTGTTTCTTTAAAGTAGGCACTTCTGGTTACGTGGTAAGATAAGGAGTTTGGGTTGTTCCTAAGAACTTCTTAAAATGTTTCATGAGACTTTGTACAAGTTGTTTACCTCTTGGCCCTAAGTCCCCCATCAATAAGCTATGCTAGTAGGTGCTGGTTTGAGCCCTCCCAGACATAGCCAGTGTATTAACTGTGGTAATTTCTTAGGACTTGCATACTGTGAATGGAATGTATTCTTTTGTTTGAGGTACAGAAAGTGTGTTTTGGGGTTGTTGCCTTTTGGGGGTTAAAATAATGAGAACACTGACGAGAAATTAAACAGAGAAATCCATCATCTGGGTTTTTTAAACAATTTTAAAATATTTCAGATAAGTTTTCATATTTTGCGTGTGTGTTACTGGAACAATCGAGAGAGGCTAGGATAGGAAAGCCTGTATGAATTAGTTCTTTCGTCTACCATGTCATGTGCCATCTTTTAATGTGCTTAATAGCAGTTTTAGATAGAAGCAATTTTTTAAAACTGGCTGGAGTGCAAGGCTGCAGGCTGCCTATTTAAGTATCTTCAATTTGTTAGTAGGCTTAACAAAAATTGATGAAAAAGATATATTGATGGAAGCCAAAAGTAAAGTGAGGCTTAAGGGATGTTGGAATACCTGAAATGGGTTAGCAGTGTTTTAAATAGGTAAGTAGTGGTATAGATAGTTTTTTAGCATATTTGGGTCAGTGGTCACTTGACTGCATGAAGATTTACCAAGTGCCATCTTATAGAACTCAAAAATCATAAAAGTTTGATAAAGAAGAAATCAAAGCATATATTTATAATGAAAATAGAGGTAATTTGCCTACCTTTATATTCTTAAGATCCATTTTCTGTGAAAGTTGGTTTCAGAAGGATTCTGGCACTTCCCTTTTTTCGTGATTATTCTTAAACTGTAAGTAAACACAAGTGGTGCCTACTGACATTTTTGTTTGTTTGCTTTCTTGTAGTCTATCATTCTGCCTGTTCATAATAGTGAATGCTGGTTAGATGAATGCTTGGAGTCAGTTTTGGAGCAAGATTTTAAAGGAACCATGGAGCTGTCAGTTTTTAATGATGCCAGTGAGGTACGTTTCAGACTTTGTTTAAAATATCATCCAAGGAAATACTGTCTCTGATAAGAACTTGTATTTTGGACTGTGTTTGGCTTAACATACAGGTTAAAATAGCAGCATCTATGTCATTATTTTTCCAGGACGGTTCAGCTGAAATCATTGAAAAATGGAAGGTCAAGTTGGAAGACGCTGGTATACCAGTAATCATAGGTAGCAATGATTCATCTCAACCTGGAGGAGGTATGTAGCTCAGTACTGATGTTTTTGAGAGTTACAGTGTTTTAGCAGGCATCTTTTGTTTTTAGTTTGAAAAGTATCTTTGTAGCCACTTGCTTTGCAGTGGAAAAAAATGGCATAGTTTTTCAGAGCTCCATGTTCAAAAACCCATTGCAGTTTAGAATTTGGCCCTGTTGTTTTTGGCTCTGTGATGTTTGTTTATACATCCAGGGAGGAAGAACTTGGCTTAATACTTGTGCTCTACTCAGCAAAAGAATTTTGTTTAATTATAATATACACAATGTTGTTAATGCTTACAATCTTACTGTGATTTTCTGATATCTGGTTTATCTTCAGGAGGTGGGATTTAAAGAAAAAAAGAAACCCAAGATTTCTTATGTAATCATATAAAAAGCAAATGCCTCTCCTTGCTGTGGTAGAAAAAATGAGTGACCCCCAAAGCAAAAATGATGTTAGAAGACTTTCTTCTTCCTAAATCCCAATCTTGATGTTTAATCAGATGAACAGTTCTTCCCCTTCCCAAATTATGCTCCTGGGAATAAAGCCCATCATCATAAACAGTGCAGTTGAATTAAAAGTCAGAGATTTTTGTTTTATTAATGGCTGTGGGAAAGGAAAATTTCAGCCATGTTGCAGAAAGTGAAGATTTTAGGTTTTTTATTGTTGCTATTGCAAAACTCTACTGCTTTTAAACAGGGTTAAATCTGTGGTCCAAGCCTAATAAGAAGAAATGATTCTGGAGTTTTGTAATTGGCCAGTAGATAACAGAATCAAGTTGAATAACAAAGTATGCTGCTGTAGAATGAAGATACCGATGATGGGATAGGAACTTTAAAACTTCTGTATTTCTAATTTTAAACCTTGCTTTCTTTTTGCAAGGTGTGGAAGAAAAACCAGTGCTTGATTTCATTCAAGGGGCAGAGGCCTGACATGAAACAGAACAAAACACAGTTTCAGTCTCTCTTTTAAAACCTCTGTTTTGATCTGATCATTAAGAAGTTTTGATGTGTGAGCTAAGACAATAAAGTACTGATGTACTTTGCTAAACATACTGTTTTAGCGCCTCATGTAAATACTGATAGGTCTGCAGTGTGATTTTTCCCCCAGTGATTTGCATGCTAATGCAAATTACATTTACCCATTGAAGGAGATAATGAACAATCTCATTGGCAATTTTTCTTTTGATCGTTTTGCTTGTTTTATGTTTAGCATTTTTAGCATGCTAAAATGTAAAATACAAGTAAAAGCATGTTGCTCTTAGAAGAAGCTGATGTCAAATAGTATTAAATACAGTCAGAAGGTCCTGTCTGTGTTCTGAAGGAGAACCGCCACAGGACCAGTCAAGCAGAGCAGTGTGCTCCTATTTTGTATGTGAGCTATATAAATAGTGTTCCTGTCATTCTGGGTTTTGTGACAATGAATAGACAGGTAAGAATTGGTATAAAGCTGATTCCAAGTTTGTGTTCTTCAAGATACCATTCATTTCTTAGGAGAAAAGTTAAAGAATAATACCAAGACATTGTCTGGTAATATTTTTGTCAATATCAACTTCTTACCTATTTGCCATTTTTCATAAAACACTTTTCTATGTATTAAGCCTTGTTCCTAATATAGTGTTTTGATTTGTATTGATAATGTGTGCAAATCAGTTTTTAGTTTGCAAGAGCACACAGGTGCAATGGCTTGACAGTAATTGATGGTAATACTCTGAAGTCATTTCACCTTTGCACTCTAGGAAACTGAAACTAAGTTCAAGAATTGTGTACTACAATGACTATCTTGTGCCATTAAAGAGATGTGTTAGATTAATTATCATTTTAACATGTGTTCGTCCATTTTAGTACAGCTGAAATCTGAGACGGTCATTTAAAAAATTGGCTGATGGAGGGTTGTTTTAAAGTATGCATTTTATGCTATTATTTAAAAAGGTTATTCATGTGGAAGTCACTCCCAGGTCACCATTAAAATGAGGACATCTTTTCTTCATGGTTGTTACCTTTTAGGAGCTGATTACTTGAAATCCATAGTATGTGTTTGCTTTCAGTGATTTACTTTTATTATGTTAAGGACTAGTTACAACTGTAAGGAGTCTTTCCTTTAAAAGAAGATGCTTTAATACAGAAACAATGTAGTAGTCAAGCTTCACATCTTCAGCTGTTTACACAAGATTAGGATTTATTTCTGATTCTTTTCTAATGTGTAAAAGAAAGGGGGGGGGGACCTAAAAAAAAGAAAGGGTCACTTGCTTGAAAAAAGAAAAAGGAAACCTTTTTCTTTCCAAGAGTGAGGAATGTTAATATCTCAGTGAGGCTTAAGTTTTTACGGTTGTAACCATGGTTACAGGCTCTTTTCACCAAGTAAGCAGGCCTTACAAAACTCAGAGACTTGGCACAAACATTTGATTTTCTTCAGTACTGTAATATTTGAGAAAATTTTTTATTCATACCAAGCAAGATTCATTGTGGGGAAACAGCTCTTTAATATCTGGTTTCTACAGGGAGTTATACCTCTCTCTAAAAATGTTTAGAATATGTGTATTTTCCTCTCTCCATTTAAAACCTTGCTGGTATAAGAAAAGCTTCAGGAGGTTTTCTGTCTTAATCTTAAGAAGAATTAAGAAGAAATATTTTCCAGCTTTTTGTCATAATAAATATAATATTTCACACTTGTCTTTAAAATATTTTATTTGAAAATAAGATGCGAAATATTTCAGAAAGTTCTTACGGTAATTTAATGCTCATCTTGTAGTTGCCTTTGAGTCTCCTTCACTTTTCTTCTTCGTTATTGATTTCCTTGGACTTCATTATTTTATATTAAAGATTGTTGCAATATTGGGGTATAATAATGAGAGCAACGAAATGTAAATACAGCCTGGTTTATAGCTGATACTGATAGATTTGGAGATTGATTTGATTGACGTTGGGCAAAGTTACTTCTATCCTATTCTTTTTCATCTTGCTTTGGTAGGGAACTCTTTTGATACTAGGGTTTTGCTTGTTTGGCATGTCCAGACCTGCTAACTAGCATTAGTCGTTTCCCTCTAAAACTACTCGTGCCAGGATGCAGTTCTACTTTTGTGCTAGCCGCTGACTTTGCCAGCTGCTTTTTGCTGCCAGTAGGAAGGAGAATGGGACTAACTTTGTAAGTTAGTACATTAAGATTAGATATTCATACACTTAAAAATAACGTGTAAGTATATTGTAAGATAGTAGAACAAAGTCCAAGGAATGTATGATGAAGAAAAGAAGTTAAGGTGACTCAAAGACACTCACAAGGTGAGGATTAAAATATTCAAAATATATAAGGAGGAGCCTTGATTATTACTATTCTGTTGGTAATTGACATAATGTTCCTTTGGGCCAGTAGGAAATGCGGTCATAAGCCTTTTACTTTACTTGGAACAGTCAGCAAAATGACAAGGAGCGTGAACATTGAAGTAAGTGAACCTTTGAGCCCAGTTAAATTTTTTCCTGGGCAAAGTTAAACCTGTATCACATAAAGAGGAGAGAATTCCAAAAGGCTACTTTTTCAAGTGCAACTTTAGGGATAATGCTATTTAAAATTATCCTACTGTACTTCATTGTGAGGGTTTTTGCTTTTGCCTTTCCAGTTCTGCCATTAAAGATTAAAAAAAATACAGTATTGCATATTTTCACATCGTGTGGTTTGCATATCAGAGCAATCTTTTGCTGAATTCCCTGATTTGGGTCTGTAAAGACTTTGGGCAAGACTTAAATGGCACAAATACCACCAAGTGGAATTCATATAAGGTTTTTCAGATTAACACTGGACAATGTAGTCTTCCCTGATAATGCTGCCTGTGAGAAGAGTACGAAGTCCAGATTCTTCTAGGGAAGACCAGGTCTATATACAAAAATTATCCCAGATTAACTGGTTTAAGGCTTGTACCTTGCAGATGTTTGCAATGGTAAGCTAAGCTCATCTCATTGCTGGTTGCCGCAGTCCCATCTGTACCACTGCCTATGTATTCCTGCTCCCTCTCTTTTTTTCTGGCGCTGCTGTTTGTTTGACCCTTCAGTACTGTCATCTAGTGGGAAACTAGGCTGATTTTAAAAAAAAAAAGTTTTCTTTTGATTCAGCTTCCTGAAATGACTTGCTGAAAGATCGAACAAGTCTCAGGGGACAGAAACTGAAGGAACATAGATACCAGCATTGTCCTTTGGCTGAATTTAAGTTTCAGTGTGGTCTTCCATAGATGGTATAAACTGGTATGGTATAAATTCATCAGGTTTGTGCTCCTCGTGCATATATTTTTCTGTGGCTCCCCTCTGCGTTACATGAGCCACTACATATTGATTATTCTCTAACTTCCTGGTGACACAGTGTTTCAAAATTATGTTAAATGATGCATGAAGTTTTTATATTTGCATACTTTGTATTTAACAAGTAAAATGGAACAGACCTTTTTTTATGTCCTTCTGAGAACCCGACCCATGGAACACATTGTCTGATGATCTCTTGTCCTTCTGTTGTTTCTTTATGATTTGTTACAGTAGTGTCTAAGGCTTCAGTTAGGCTTTAAGCCCCTACTATGCAAAGTCCTGTGCAAATATAAGCAATAGTAAAAGTTGTTCTAATAATTTACGTTATGGATCAGTGCTTGTGAAACAAATAGGAATGACTGAGGAAGGAAACACTGTATATATATGTGCGTATATGCTTATATATGTATGCATGTGTATATTTCAATCTATAAAAAAAATTAATGTTTAGTATAAACTATGCATATGAAGTATATTTATTGTAGTTTACTCATTATCTGTTTGTGATCAGTTAGTAAAACTTGGTAGGAATAGCTCTTGTGACGTGTTCGTCCTTTTGTGAGGAACTTTACTGAACTCACTAATGTTTTTCATGTAGGTTGTCATAAAATAGTGGTGGTATGCCTATCTTGTCACACTTGAAACTGAAGGATGTGGGGAAGGTGAAGGAATTCTTTCTGCTGAGCTTTTGTTAGCTTTTAGCATTATTCTTGCAGTAGTCTAACGAGAGAGCAAAACTTCTACTGTCGTGTAGTCAGAGACACAGATATGTATATATGGCCAAGGGCATTCTGAGCCCTGAGCAGCATCTGAGGTACTGGGTCTGCGACCTAGATAGTTGGACTCTTCAAGATAAGCATTAGATAGCATGTCATTAGCAGGGAGCTAGCAAGAGTAGTCCAGTTCTGCTGAGTGGTAGAATTTCAACACGTGCAACTGATGCCCGCTCAAAGAACAAGATTGAAACGGCCGTGTAATTTAAATATTTAGAAGTTTCCTATTTTCAGATATGGAAAATAATGTATTTCATCTAATACAGATTTTTGTATTTCCTTTCATCTGTTCTTGACTGCAATAAGTTTTAAAAAATGCAAAGGTGAAAAGCACCACATCATTTTGTCTTTATTTTCTTAACAGTTGGATTTGCTAAGAATCAAGCAGTAGCACAGAGCTCAGGAACCTATCTCTGTTTTCTGGATTCTGTAAGTTAATATGTTTTGTTTAATTCAGTTTTGTCAATAAAATTCTTCTATTTTTAATGCAGTGATTGGTTTGCCTTCAAATCAAGCAGTTTATACATGTTTGGGTGTTAAGCACGTGCTGGTTGCTATTTTTAGCCCTATAGTTGTCATCCAACTTGTAAAAAACCTAATGCTTTATTTTGTTGATCCTGTTGGCTTTCACAGGCTCTTGTGAGCAGGGTTGGACAAAGTTGGTATTCAGTTGTTTTTAGGATTTTTGCATTCTCACGTGCTTTAGAAAGTTATAACTGATGAAGTTGCATGAGAGACTAAGAGAGAATCTACTGGCTCTTTGATGCTAAACAGGAGAGGTCTTACCTCCCATCTTGCATTTATTCTGTCCTTTGTTGGACCCTTCTATGAACCCATTTGGCGCGCTTACCCAGCAGATAATTATATGACTTTCTGCGGCTTAATATGCAGTGAAGGTTTTCACAAATGTGCATTGCTGATCTACAGAATGGTGCCATGTGGCTAGGAGCAGGCAAGCAGAGAGCCAGACCTTTAAGGCTCACTGATCTCATGTAATTTCAGCTGAAAATTCATTCTTTCCTCTGAGTTGGAACTAAACTATAGTTTAGTGTAGTTTTTAGGAGGACTCTGGCTGCTGGAAGCATAGGTTTTCAGGTAAGGAGTGCAACTTCACATTATCACTGCTTGTGCTCATTAGAAAGTATCATGACATTTTTCACGAGTGCAGGAATGTAAATGCTACAGCCCTATAACCCCACAGGTTTTAAGTTGGATAATTTTTCCATCCCTAAACTCCATTTGTTGTACCAAGTGGATAGAAGGATGTTTTTGTTTGTATGTTAAATTTTTGTGACTTACTCAGTGTACTGTTGCAAAACATGGTTAAGTATTGGTATATTTCTTTTCACCAAAGGCAATTTGACAGACGTTTCTTCTTTGCCTTTCTATTTAAGAAATTGAATTTTGCAGATGGCTTTCCCGGCCTTTGTTTTTGGTAATAGTAGTTATTACTGTATTTAGCAACACAGCCTTTTTAAATGAGTTTATATAAATTAGTTCTACTTTCCCATTAACAGTTTTTTATAGCATGTATTTGACATAAATCTTTATATATAAATTTTATGGAGGATGAAGCTTTGAAATGCAGTATTTAATACATATGTGTATGTAGATGGATATTCCAAAAACAAAATTTTGAACACCCGTTGAACACGTGGAACTCACAGTCACAAAAACAAATTAATGGGTGTTTGGACAGGTTGCTTTCTCGCACATCAAAGAAATACTTATTTCATGTTAATTTATAATTCACTGAGTCTCAGCATCTGTTTCATAAACAGATTTTTTTTAAGGAAGTATGAGTACAAAATCCACCGTTCTATTTTTGATCACCAGATTAAATGGTTTTATTTTAAAACTGTGGCTATTGTAAATCATGCCATAAGGTAATTGAAATTGATGGCAGTTTTGTTGATATGAATGAACTCAGGATCCAGTTCTTTTTGCATTACTATAGGTACTTAAATACACACCCAAGTGCCAGTTCAATTCATGTGACCAGTTCCATGAATTTGAGTCTTTTATGAGTTAGTGATGCTGTTTACCTATGCAAAACGAGAAAAAATAGGTACAGTCTAACTTAGGATTTGCAAAATTCAAAGGCCTGGACAGATACCACATTGGATGAGGTGTTCTAGGTAATATCTAGGATGAATTACATACGTATGTTTACTGACTGAAGTTAGCTGGATTTCATATATGCATGAGTGAAAAGTGAACATACTGTTCTCTTGCCCCTTGGAGCTTCATCTCTTTAACCTGTATAGAATGATTTACTGAGGTAAATTCTGTATTATTCTTTCTTTTCGCTCCAGACAGATGTAGTTGTTTGTAAATCATTAGCAACAAACTAGAGAATTAAATGAAACGAATTGCTCTTTATATGGATCTTTTCAAAATTCTTAATTGGTTATTTAACTTATGATGCTTATATATGATGCATCTTCATGCTGCCATGTTTTTTCTATTTGCTCACTGGCTGTGCATGGTATAAAAAAAAATGTCAGATTATCTCAGAGTGGTAAAATGTTGCCCCGATGGGTGAGGATTTTGAACTTCTTCCAGATTATCGTTAACATGAGTTTATATTTCTTGATATAATTAAGACCTATTCAAAGTGATTTGGATGAGAATTTTATGACTTACAGCACAGTTAAGTTTGGAAGAAGCTACCAAGAATTCTTGTTCTGCCCATTCCTATTCCTACCGTTGAGCTAGATGCTTCAAAATAGAAGTCATTCTGAACTATCAGAAGCCTAATCTTGATATAAAAGAAATGTTATAAGATTAGTATTACTAATTACACTTTCTACCATCTCTCCTGGTAGCTACCGTTGTTAGCCGAAAACAGATCGGAGGAAATAAAATAAATGTGGAAGTGTCTACAAGTCTGAAAATTGCTCAGTATTTTAGCAGTAGTTAGTAACTGCTGTATGGTAACAGCTCAAATACAGATGTTGCCAGCTGTATAACTCTGCTTCTCCATGCCACCTACCTTCTTAGTTTCAGTCACCAATCCAGTATCAAGCTCTCTAGGCAGGAATGTTGATATCAGCCCTGTGGAATGTGCTGCACAGTTGCCAAGGAATTGACCTTCAGAAGTGCAGCCTTAATTGCAGGTTTGCTATAGGTGGATGTGGAGAGAAATGGAGCTGGCTCAGTAGCTTGTATACATTTTGTGTATAGGTGGAGAAATATACTGTTGCTCCTTCTACATTCATTTCACTTAGGCATCTCTGGAAATACTAGCTCCAGAGAGAACTGTTTTGCTTGACGTTCCAGCTGGAGTCAAGCTGCTTGCATTATGTCTCTCAACACAGATAGATTTGTGAGGACAACAAATTGGGAATAAACGTGGAAAAAAAAGGTTACAGAGCTCAGAACTGTCAGAATTTGATCGGCCTATTCTTGTATGAAGTGGCAGCTGTTTGACTAATAGCTGTTACGGATCTTTTTTGCTGTAGCTGTTGTTAACAGACTCCTCCCCTAAGCTACTGAGGCATTTTTCCCACCAGCAAAGCAAGCAGAAAATTCAAAGATACGTAATGAATTGTTCATATTTAACACTTGTACTCTCGGAAAGTCTTTGTCAGAACGACAATAGAATTCACTGATCTGTGCAAATACGCTTCACTGTTACCTTTCCTCTACTTCAAATTGTTTGCAGATATGACTTTATTTACCAGTTATGTTTAGTTTGTCATTTCCCTGGGGTAGTTACTGTCTTTGTTACAAACGCTTGCCCAGTTTTAGCACAACAGGACCGTGATACTAAAAATTCCCTTTTCTGCTTTGAACTGCTGTTTTCATTGACGTTCACTCATTTACCTATACTTATATCAAAACTATATTTCTTTTAAAAAGGGGCCTGCTTTCATTTCATCCTAATAATCTGTGCAGTTTCCCATTATTTAAGATTTAACAATGTAGCTGTTTGAGGATTCCTGACTGTTAAGTAAGAGAAATAAAAAAAAGTGTCCTGTGGTGAGCTGCAGTTAAGTATCTCTAGCCCAATCACACGTACTTGCACAGAGTACTTGATGGACTTGTTTTAGTCCCTTGAAAAGCTCAGTTGGCAATGTATTGTACTATTTTTAAGATTCTTAGTCCGTTCAAAGATGTGGCACTGAACTCTGTTGCCACAGCGTCACTGCTTGCTAATAGTTGAAAATGACACAGGGAAACAGTTAAGTTTTATTGACCAAATGTGAGGGCAGATCACAGGAATCAGCATTTCCACGTTCAAATTGGCAGCTGCAGGCCTGTACTTTTCTGTTTGAGATTTACTTGTGTGATTTAAGTTGGAGAATGTAAATTCTCAGTTACTGTGAAATCGCATAAAATTTTTTCTTGAGTTTCGAGATCAAAAACACTTCAGTGAGGGAGTGATCTTTTAAAGGTCTTTAAAGGTCTTTGGAAGAGATTGTTAGACCTTAGCTAGCCACATTTGATAGATGGTTTGGGGTCTCCAGCCTTCAAGGTTGTTTTCAATTATGAACGCAGCTACTTGTTTTTACAGTTTCCGTAACTTGCTGTTCTTGGGAAGGTGAATTTCTAGTTAGTTGCCATTGGAAGTGACCCAGTTTCTTTAATAAATGAATGCTATGGGCATTAATAAACTTTTGAAATATCTTTCCTTTCTTTCACATTAACAGCTGCATAGCTTAGGAGAACAAGTAATGATCAGATTTCATAAGCACACCATAAGCACCCAGCTACACACAGCTTCATCGGTTTATTGGTAAAGCGGGTATTTAGAATTGACAGTGAGGATTTTACTCTGGTCTGTTTCCTGACTTTGCTATTTAACACTGTGCAAATTACTTGCTTCCATAGTCTACAAACACTCATGCACTCATTTAACTTTTTTTCTGTGATCCAACTGTGAGAAAGACCTGAGATGATCTCCAGTGACTGTGAAACTGTTAGGTATGGAATGACGTTTTCCTGCGTTTGGAAAACAGATGCGCCAAGGTGGGAACTGGCTTGACAGTAAAAAAAATTCCTGACCAGTTGAAAGCAATGCTGATTTAAAAGATTGCATACAAAGATTGTCATTAATTTTAAACTGATGAGATGTACTAGTCATTTGGGGCGTAAGATCACAAAGTAGTTTCACATATGGGCCTTCATCTTGCGGTACTCAAGAAAAGCTAAAGGTGCTCAATAAAGTGGGCTTCTTAAAGTATTTTATTTATTGTCTCCTTTCCTAACTTAATTTAGAATTAATTCAGAAGTAGAAACCGAAAAGTGGTATTTTTTTCCTATGATCTTACAAGATTATTAGGGTATGTTCTGCTCAGGTGACTTGTCAGTGGCCATTAACATGCACAATTCTAATGTATCTGATAGTGTGGGCCTTCTTAAGAAGCTACCTGCTGTCAGATTGCTTATGATCTGTGCATTTGCTTTGGTAGTGCTGTTGCCAGGCCAGTTGAGTGATTTTGGGGAGATTCTAGGCCTCTTAATTCTCTGGTTCAAGGAGGTGCACTGAACAATAGCAAAGCCTTTAACTATGGTCTGAGCAGGTGCAGGATAAATGAACGTGCATTTGATAGATTGAAAGACTTCGGAGATGCCATATTGTGTCTCAGCGAGTCAAACATTCCTCCTGCTCTTGCTACAGGTTGTATTTTATGTCTGATAGTTGCAATGTAAAGAACGGGCTGTTAGTGTCAGGACGGAGTGTGTCAGCTGTTTTTATGAGCAGCCAAGCACAAAGGAATTTAGACACAGCATCATATGTTTTGGTATAGCTTGAGCTTGAGAAAGCACTTTAACACTGAGCCATAATTAGTGTGCTGCTTTCTGTTAACTCGTGCTTGGTGTTAAAAAGGAAGTGTCTATTGTACACTGAGTTATATGTCTCTTGTTTATCTTTCTTGTTTTACTTTTTGAAGTGGAAAAAAAATTAAACCTTTAAGGCAAAAATCTTCAAATTATCACTCTAGATTGCAGTGAGGTCCAGACAGGTTGGTTGACGAGGCTGGTGAACGCTTGTCATTTGAATTTACCCAGACTGATTTAAGAAATCCCTACTGAAACGATGAGAGCTTTGAATAGCATCCTTAGGTGCAGACTATTGATTTAGTTTTCCTTTTCTGCCACTAAACATATGAGTTAAGTAAAAAAGAACAATTAGCTCAGTATAAATTGTGCGTGTGTTTGTAAAGAACATTGTTTGGAAGGAAGACAGCCCAGCTGACAGCTATATAACCAGCTTTTCTGACTTGGCAGCATGTGTAAGTGGTGGGGAACTTGACAGGAGCAAGCCAGCTTTTTGCGGAAGGGCTATGTTTGATATGAAGACAAGCAGGCACAATGCCTGTCTGACTGAAAGGTGATGGAGATCACAGGCCCCCCACTGGCAGAAACACATCTGGGCTTGTTTAGAAATCCCCACTGGCTTTTCATGTGTAATAAAGTCCTTTTCATTCTCCCATCTTTCAGCAAATTGTTTCCCTCCTCAGAATGGATACTGGAGAACAGGAAGCATGTTTGTAATCAACAAAATTCCTGTAAATTCTGGGTTATTTTGAGTGCCTAAAGTAGCATTCCATTTATGTTGCTTTATTTTTTGTTGTTTAACTGTTTTTTGGCATTGTTTGCATGTGCAAATTAAATATTTGCACATATTTAACTACAGTAAACCCAGCCATTACCTGAGATTTTTTCTTAATTTCTCTGTTAAGTTTAGTTAATGGGATCACATGAAAATAGATTTACTTACAGATTATTTTTAATTTATCTATCCTTTTGAAAATACCTACTAAGTGAAGGCATACACTTATCTAACATTTATGTTAAATCTGTTCTTCTGTCAGTTTTTTAGTGCTGGATAATCTCTCTTCATCCTGTCTGCCTTATATCTGCCAAGGGACAGCCTTTAGAGGCTTCCATGTTAACAGGGCAGATAGAATTTCAGTGGAAACTTGCATTAAAACTTGATGGATAATAGACTTTTTCAGTGTACTGCTTTACTTTTTCTGCAACAATTTCTTTAATGTTGATTTAAAAATAATAGAATGAATTGTAATACTTGTGAATGCTTTTTTTTTTTTAATTCAATGTTATTTAGAGCTAGACTCTGTCTTCCCAGCTCCCACCTGGGAGACAGAAACAGACTAAGTATACTTTCCTTTTTGGTATAGCAGCTAAATTCAAATATGTGGGGTTTTTTCTGGGAAAAGTTTGTCTAATTGTTGAGAACGTAATTTTAAAGAAACAAATAAGAAACTATTGATTGTAGCAACCAAAGTTTAGCATCACATTTATTGAATTTCTTATCATAAATAAAACATTTTTGATAGAAAATTTGTGATTACACAAAGTACATTTGAAACAAAGTAATTGCATAAAATATGTGAACATCTTAGTTGTCTAATACCGTAGTTGCTGGAACTCCATTAAGTCTTTTATCTAGGCAGTGTGTGTTTGGGTGTCTTACTCCTATTACCTATGAAATTGAGAAATTTTTAAAGTGCTCTTATTCTGTGGCACAATCTTTATGCTTTTACTCATTAGAACTTAATTTGTTTTTTAAACACTCGCTGTTATACAGTGCAATAATATTGTTTAAGAATCTTTCTATATTAATATATTTTGTTTTCATTTTGCTGTTACCTGCACAGTTGTCATTAGTAAAGATCTTCAAAATGTTGAAATTGAGCATTGCAATTAGCTTTCTTTTATAGTTTCCTAGATTAAGTCTAAAAAGCTAAATGGCTGGAGTCACTCAAATGGGAATTCTGTTTTGTCCTGTTCTTCCTCATTACCTACTCGCTTTATTTTCCTTGGAATTCTGTCTTAAACTACCGTTTTCTATTTTCTTTTTTTTTTTTTTTCTTCACGAGCCCAGAAAGTATCAAAGAACTGAACAGCAACTCCCTTTTTTTTTTTTTTTTTTTTTTGGTTAAAGATTCAGGAAAAGAGTTCATATTTTTACCTTTTGTAGAAAGTGTCAGCTTTTTCAGCATTAAACACCAAAATATATTGGAAAAAAATGTATTTTGAAGTTCTTGCATTGATAACGCCCCCTTTTAAGTTAGATAATACAGAATACTGACGGTCTTGATGATAGCCTAAGACTCCAATCTGTAGCCTTGTTCGTTTTGCCAATAGCATGAAAGTGACATATTATTTTGTTAGGGGGAACTTGACGTTTTGTTGTCAATCTGTCTCGCTATGAAAATATAACATTGACTTATTTGGAAAATAGGATATTTGAATTAGGTCTGAAAGTTTTATACCCTAATTTAACCTTTTTAAATCATGTGTATTTTTAATCTTTGTGAATGTATCAGTTTTGTTAAATTTATCTCCATTTTGCAGGATTGGAAACACTGGAATCTTTTAGTGCAAGAATGTGTGTTGTATGCTGTAGAAGATTATAGCAACATTGTTATAAGCGCTGAAATTCCTTGCTTTTGATGGATGTCTCTTTTTTTGCTCTTGTTTTTTGGGGGGGATTTAGCAAGAGGACATCTACTAAGAATCCTGTGTAATTCTTAAAGGAAGTAAACAAGGCACAGTTAGAACATAACTCCAATAGTTCATATGAAAATCAGATTTAAAGAAATCAATTGTGTGCTTGGCACACAAATAAAAATGGTTGTAGCTCTTCAGGAGATAAAATTAACAGTCTAACTGAACAATGGCTTCTGTTTTATTTTTCAGATAGCTTTTTGATTTACCAAACAGTCTTTCCAGTTGCACCTATATTTAATAATTAAATATATTAAATATATTTAATATCCTGTTCTTCCTCCAAGGTGTTCTTTGTGTTTGGGGGAAGGGTGTGTGTGTGTGTGTGTGTGTGTGTGTGTTTGTTTTAATCAGGGTGATAGGATACGTGTTCTACTGGAACATTTGCTTGATACAGTACCTGAATTCATGCCTTTATTGATAAGCTGGATTAGATAGTAAACAATATTGTCATACTTTTGAAATAACTTTGGTGTGTAGAGCTTTATTCTCCCCCTATTATAAAGGATGATATATCAGAAGCTTTTTTTACTCCATTGGCTTTGAAAATCAGTAACATTTCTTATCTTTATTACAAAATATACCCTAAATACTAAATGCAGAAGAGTGCTTTTGACAATATATCCCTTACATTTTTGTAAATTCACATGTGATAAGGACCAGCTTTATTATTTCATTGTTTTATCTTTAACCTTGAACGGTATTAAGTATTTGGACCTACTTGCAAAACTTTTTTCTTTCTCATTCTGTTTTTGATAAAAGTATAATGTCGTCCTCAAGGACATTCAACTCGCTAAGCGCTAGATGCTTAAGCAGTAATGTATTTCTGTTGCCATTGATTTAACTGAAAGTTTTAATGTGAAAGTTGTTGGAAATTCAATATTTATTATTTGGCTTTAGGAGGGATCTCTTTAGAATGATTTCAGTGTGAGGAGCTGTTAAAAGAGTGGATACAGAGTAGGAGTTCTGGGCTCCTTTGAATTATGCTTGGCTGATAAGCTGGAACCATTTGTAAATACTCTGAGAGGAAATAGGTTGTATTAGTTTTACCGACATATAAGAAAGACTGAATTGCTGCCATAAAAGATGAGATGTGTGGGACTGAAATGGAAAAGAATATAGAAAGAAACATTGGGAGGCTACAATCAGGGAGAAAATTTGAGCTGAAGTTGGGTATTTGACTGTACACTGAATGTTTGTTCTTACAGTGTCTGTGCTTCGATTTTTATCACTTCTTTTCTCGAATATCGGGTTTTGTGCTCATAAAACACGTTGTATTGATGGAGCTTGAGACAGAAGGCTTTACCTTATCCATGAAACAAGGTACAGCGAGGCAGCAAAGAGCGCTTCTCCATGTTTCCAGAATGCACAAATCCCATACTCAAAGCCATGAGAAGTTAGGTCCTTGTCTGCACATATGGCCAATACTACTATTAGAATTTGTGGTTAAAGAGTTGGTGGTTATCTTCAGAAATGTAAAATATATAGATGTCCATAAGAAATATGTTGAGATCGCAGCACAGTTGTCAGGCTGTAATTTTGGCCACTTTCAATTTGGACAGGATTGAGTTTAATCCACTAGAAGTGTAAAGTCGCAAGTGTCATTATTGGTTTCTTGTTGGACTGTCTATCTTTACCATGCTTTGAGTACTGCAGGATTAAAGCTTTGTGACCTCTTTGGTTTTTGTACTTAATTCTAATTAGATTGCTGCAGAGTTCCGGAATAGCCTCTATTTGATTTTATTGTAGGAGGTCTGTATTTCTATCACTGGTGTGCAGGATGCATTGGACTTGTAATTCCTATTGATAAATACGTGTTTCCTGTAGTACTAGCTCATAAATCATTGAGAAACTGGACCTTTATGTCTCCAATAATAAGAAAACTGAGTCTTGTGCTTTTTCTTATTGCCAGTGATTCTTAGCTGACTTGTGATCGACTTGCACTGTGAAAAAACAGTAGAACTAGATTTTGTGGTGGGCTCTGTAGTCATGTCTACAAATATTACCTGCAAAAAACCAGGCAACTTTGAAGTATGGGTTTTTAATGAAGTCTTTGATGTTAAATAAAGTTCAAGAACGTAAAAGACCTTTAGGCAGCTATAATGCCTGCTAACGATTCTGATGATTAAAGTAACGTACAATAATAATACAACCTTTCATCTCTCGTTGTCTCTACTCTGGGGTGACGAAGAACAGCGAGGTCATTTAATCAGCTTTAGCTTTAGTCTAAATTTGTGGGCTTTTATCAAGCATGATTGATAATCTGCTGTACTCTAGCAAGTACTGTAGGCTGCTTTACCCTTGTCTCCTTATTCTGTACTTTTATTTATCCGTCTATATACACAAATGTTCACAGTGCATCTGCTTGGTAAGTAAGGCTGTGCCCTTTGAATGGGAATATACCAGAAAGTATATATCCCAGATTGCTCATAAAAAGAAGGCTTTTGAATGAAGAACTTCTTGAGAGAATTTTATGACCTCTGTCTGTTTTATTGGTATGCATGCTTTAGTTTTACTTGCATGCATATATACGCTTACTTTTTGTTTTTTACAGAAGGCACCTAAAGCTTCCTTAAAGAAGGAAGCTTCCTTAATTGTAATTAAGATTAAATATAAACTGAAAACTGAAGCTTTAGGGGGGAATAGTTTTCAGTGTATTTTAATCTTAATCTTTTGAGAGTGGAGCAGAGTAGCAGATTAAAATACAAGTGTTTTTTAAAAAAGCTGAGTCTCATTTTTAGCTGCCCTCACTCACAGGCTCTCGTGAAGTTATATATTTTTTTAAAATGTGTTTACTTCCATGCATTTGGAAGAAACCAAGCAATGATCACAGTGGCTTTAATATTTGTTCCATTTGTATTTTTGACTGCAAGCCAGGAAAATGATGTTAATTTAACAGCATATTCTAATGTGTGTCCAAGTACTGTACTGTGACCCTTTTTATGTTCGGTAACAGTGTGCTTTTTATTCCAGGATGATGTGATGATGCCACAGCGGGTTAGACTGCAGCACGAAGCTGCCATTCAGCATCCGAAGAGTGTGAGTACTTCTTTCTTGTGTGTATTTGTGTGTTTTTCTTTTACAGAGTGCTGGATACATCTTTAAAAGGATATGAAAATTTCACAGTAGGGCGGGTGGAGGCCAAGCAAATCCGGTATAATCTTTTCCTTTATTTGAAAACTTCACACTGAGTAGTAGCTTTGATTAAACTTCTTTTCTTCTGCTTATTTTCTGTTTAGTAAACTAGATCTCATTTTGACAGTGATGCTCTTTTTTTTTTTTTTTTCAAATAAGTATACAGGTTTCTCTAGCATATGTAACTTAAAGTAGAATGTCTTTTTTTAAAGAGCCTAGAGCCTCTGGTAACGGCAAAAGCTACTTAAGGATTGGTTGCAGCTACGATTTGACTGTGGTTTATATTTAAGAAACTGTAAACAATAAGGAATGCATGGATGGTCTTCATTCATACACTGACCTACAGTTAAGTTGGTGTTTCTCCTTATGACTGACTGCAAAAGAAAATGTTGTCAGGTAGAATGATGATGTCTATTCTCGTGAAATAACTTATCAAAAATGTTTTGTGAGGTAATTGTTTTATGAACCATATGATTTTGATGTTAAATGAATTTCTATGGTTAGGGCCACCATCCTTTGAAGAGAGTTTAGTTGTGTATCTGTTCTTCTAACCTGAAGATAAACAAGAGTAATTTCTTAAAAAAATTATGTTATTTGTCCGTGGTATTGGCTCAAACATTCCTTTAAAAACTTGAAAACTAAGTTCATATACCTATCAACAATATTCTACAAAAATGGTCTTAAGGAAATAAACTTCCCAAGAGAAAACGTCAGTGATATGAAGGCAATATGCAAGAGGTTTCTGGCAATGAAAGGTCAATTGACTTTATCTGTTAAAAGGTATTTCCTGCAGGAGATCGGGGACAGTTTTAAGATTATCGCTCTCTGGGAGTTGAACACCTTTTGAACTTTTTCTCCCAAACACACGTACTCCAAAATAGAGATTATTGCAGTTGTTTCAGCTGAGGAATGTCTGCCAAACAACCTGCTGTTTAGTGGTGGGATCTGCTCATCGCTACACCTGTATTAGTTCTCACATGAAATACGATATTCCTTACAGTATAATTTATGAGATTATGGTTTTAGTAGTAGCTGAGTAGCAGTTAACAAAGTTCATGCTAGGAATGCAATAAAGTGGTATATGGAAAGTTGTTTTTGATCTGAAATGAATCAGTTAATGTAATTTCATAATACAATGCCAAAAAACCAGAGAGGCAAGTTTATCCAGTAAACTTATTTGATGGAAACTAGTGTTAAGAGCTATCAAGTTTCTTGCTTTTTTGACTTCTATATCTGTATATTAAGTTTGTTTTTAGTTAGACTAATTGCAGCTAAACAGTTTCTAGTCTATTTAGAAAGCACTTCACCTCTGTTTTGTTTATATTCTGTTCTACTATAGTGCCTAACAACATTCAATATGAACTATTAAATGGCAATCAAATAAGTCAGAATTAGTATCTGCATAGACCAAAGGGAGTCTTCATGATGTCGTCCAAGCAACACAAACTTGTTCTTCCCGTGCTCTAAACTATTCTGCTTTAGTGTGGTACTACTTCTCTTTTTGCAAAGTATAACTTGGGCTTGGTGCTTCACTAAATAAAACTAGCTAAAGTCAGTCTGATTTAGCATAGGAAATAAGAGTTTCCACCTTTCAGCTCTCTGCCATACATGTACCTGAAATCTTCAATTTACGGAAGAGTCACAATTCCCAGAAATGAATGGTGAGAAAGGTATCACGGTTCTCCCTTGATTGTTTTGATGCACCCTCTCACTGAAAGTGTGGTTCTATCCAGAGCCTGGAGCCCTGAGATTTTAAACCTTAATAAAAATGGTAGAGGTCTGTGTTTACTTCTTACATGGCACAGATATAGTACATGTGGGAAGAGCCTGTCTCATGCTGTCACTTTCTCTCAACTTTCGACTGAATCAGAGGGTTTTCTTGCAGCTTTTTGGTCAATGACCTTCGTTCTCAATTTTTCTTTAAACTTTTATTGATTTTAATTTTCTGTTAATTCTTTCATTTTGTTGTAGTTATTTTTGCGTGAAGTAGTCTATTCATATTTGGAAGATTTTTTTTTTTTTTGTTCTTGGCTTAAAATACAAGGATTGTCCTTCTGCATGTTCTTGAGAACCTAAGAGATTAAGAAAACGTTTGCGATGCTTGTTTGTGCCTTCTGGGAAAATATGGTATTTTCCGGAACTTTAATTTGAAGGCTTGAAAGGAGAAATGGGAACAATTCCAGCTATTCCTTATGAACAACTACATCAGCTCTGTTCCAGTTCAGAGAGCCTCAATAGTTCTGACACAACTTCAGTTACTTTGAGAAAAGAAAAGATGACCACCTGGCCACAAATCTAGTGACCAATGTTAGGGTGAACTGATGTTCTTAAGAGAATGATTTCTCTCCTGTCTTCGGAATGATCGTGCCCTTCAACTTTCTGGTCTCAGAAGACAGCTGTAAAGGTTTGAGTAAGTTTTAGTTAGGTAATCGAAGTCCTGATGCTGACTTTGGGCAGTATGATCAGCCAGAGTAGGTGAAGAAAAAGCAGAAGCTGGAGAAATGCCTGTGAAGCAGTCAGCTTTCTTTGTTCTTGTTCCTGAAATTCTAATTTGCGGACTTAAACTTTCCACTGTTTTGCAACTCCTCCTGACCTGGATTTGAAGTTTGATTTTGACTTACGGTAGCCTCAGTGTACTTAAAGAATCTCTGTTCCTAGTCCTAGCGATGCCAATTGCTACTGAGAGCACAATTTGGAGACTAGTATTCCCATTGAACTCTAATATTGGAGGTTTCAGTCTGCTATCATTACTATTACAGATCTCAGGTTAGAAACATCTCCAACTTTCTCCACTAAGAGAAGTCTCCCGGAGCCTAAGTTGTCCCTGTTCCTCTTTGATGTTGTTCTTAAACGCAGGCTCCCTTACCCTGACTTGAAGCCCAACTACTAAACAGTAGCATCAAAGGTATCGAGTACCTTTGGAATGATACAGCTTTTGGTGCCAGTTGTTCTTCAAAGAAAGTAGTGTGTCTATTTTTGAAAAGGCGATAGGCTTCCTCTCGCGTTCAGGTAGTGGAATTTGATTGGGGTAATTTACTGCTGCAGCCTTTAGCTTTATTGGTCCCTTTTCCTCTATCATGGGCTACTTCGTCGTGCTTTTCAAGAGCAAGAACAAATTCTTCTCTACTCTCTTAAGCTATTCTTATCTTAAAGAATTTTTAAGAAAATCTTGAAGGATGGGTCTGTCCTGTTGTCTGTAACGTTTATAGTGGAGGATTTGGGATCTGAAAAGACAAATTACTCAATACAACAATGACAGTGTGACAATACACGACAGTTTTACTGAGTACAGCCCTAGAGCCACTGTCATGCTGTCCCCTGGTGAACATATTGCATTATGCCCAAGTCCTGTTGACAAGGATCCTAAAAATAGGACAGTCTCAGAGGACCCAAGTTTTTGAGACTTCATATTTTCATACTACAAATTGTTAAGCTCTGCTGGTTCAGTAGAAATGTTTACTTTTAGCAATTTGAAGCCTTAGGGATATTCTATCTGTTGATAATATAGCTACCAACCCCTTGACACTAATTGATTAGGGGTATGCAGTTGCACGGCGTACAAGGTACAAGTTTGCCTTCAGCTTGCTTCTTGTTCTGTTGTTTTTTTTTTTTTTTTATACCTAGAAGCAACATATATCCAATTCATCTGCCTATCGAGGATCTGCCAGGATGCTGATTATTTACCTACTGCAAGTCATGGCAGCTCATGAGTTGGAATAGCCAAGATCACATTTCCCTTAATTCTGAAAAATTCAGGCCTTAATATCTTATCTTACTCATACTTGGGTTCTCCTGGACAATGTCCAACATTTTATATGTACTAGTGTCCTATTGAAAAAGACTTCTGAGTTTTGGGTAGCCCAGAAAATCTTCCCTTCCAGTATCTTTTTCCAAAGCCACACGTATATATAAATAAATTTATATAAATAATATAAATGTATATGTCTATATGTGTATATGCGTATGTAGGGATGATGCAGCCTTTCACACCTACATGCCACGTTTATTTAGCCACACGTATATAAAAATAAATTTATATAAATAATATAAATGTATATGTCTATATGTGTATATGCGTATGTAGGGATGATGCAGCCTTTCACACCTACATGCCACGTTTATTCTGTTATCGGGGCAGAGTACCGCTCTTTAGGAACTCCTAGGGCTTTTTGTTTCAAGGACAGATAAGGTTGTTAGCTGTATCTGTTTCCAGGTTGTTTCGTTGAGGAGTACTTGCAACAGGACCTGCTGTGGACGTGCTCAGGTGAAATCATTGGATGTGGTTTGGGTACACTCCTTGAGAGCTCAAGCAGCACTAGAAAGCTTCTCTGAGAAGTGCTTCATCCCTGAAATGCTTAAGTACCAGGTCACACTTTGCTGAGCCACTGGGCTGTTATGAAGGCCTCCAAGAATGGTGTGGCACTCAGCAGAGTACTTTTCCACTTTTTTTCTAAGGATTTCAGGATCTTTTTCAAGTAATTGATGAAGATGGGAAAAGGACATACTACTTGGAGTCCACCACAGTATGAATGTTAATATAGATAGATACTGGAAGGAGAAAAGAAGGGTGCTTAAATGAGATGAGACAGTGGGTGGATTGTGAAAGTGAACAGCACATGTGCCTTAAAGCCATACTGAATGATTCTTGGACTTTGGATAAAGAAGATGATCCGGAATGTATTCCACCCACTTGCACCATTTTGTTTGCTGGCCACGAAGAGTGAGGTGTTACCGTACTCTTCCCACCACCACAGTTAAAAACGCTTGAGTTTTTAATTTGCGTGTTTGTGTGACCCCACAATGGGACTATGCACATAAACAGCATGTCACTTCCAATTTTTAGCTCTCATTCTTTCTTTCTGCAGAGTTGCTTAAAGAATAACCAAGCTCTTTCTTGCTGTCTTCCACATCTTCCCCACGACTGGAGTCAAAACTTGGGCAAAAGAAGTAAAAAGAACGTTATTTCCTTTTATTTTCACTGAGTGAATAAGAGATGTGAATCTTTAGCAATGTAAGAGAGAACACCTTTCTTTTTGTTGTAAAATTACTAGCCTCTTTCTCAAATGTGCTAGGATACTGAGACATGCGGTAGAACATGGTATATTACCGTTTTCATTTCTTCAGTGAGAATTTCTAACTGTTTTGCATCTTTAAAGCAAATTGTTGGCTTACGCTATAGCTTGGACTGAGGTCAAGAGTTGTGATACCTAAGGCCATTTTAACCCATTATTATTTCATTATCTGAGTGTGTTAACCGACTGAATAAATTGTACTTATACATATTTTTGACAGGTCATGTGACCTTAAAGTAGTATTGAGTGAACTGGAACAATGCGTGACACACTACTAGTTCACAGACCTGTTCATCTACTTCTGGGAAAGCTATAAACAAATACTGTGCAATCAACAAATGAATCGCACAAATGAATGAGATAGCTGAGCTTAATTCTTTCTTTAAGGCATGACTTTAGGCCATAGCCTTGTCTTCCCTGCCCTGTACCACCACAACCACCACCCCATCCATGGGGAAGCTCACAAATAACTTTAGGAATGAAGCTATATATATATATATTTTTTTTTTTTTAATTTAGTCTGAGCCCACTCTAACATATAGATTTTGTGATATTGAAAGTTATATTGTAAAAGGTAAGCTTTCCTATTATTGCTTTACCCTGTGACATTCTGCTTGCCTGGACCTGTTGCACATTTCTATTACATGCTAGAAAGATATAGAAAAAGTTTTTCTTCTCCCTCATGTTCCTTACCTTTTGTTTTTTTTTTTTTTAGCATTGTACATCTAGTTACAGGTGTCTTGCTTGAATTTTTTTTGCTGCAGGAGCAACCATTTCACTTTCTCTTTTGTGACTAAAATGATGCGATTCCATTGCTTATGTCAGTTCTTTTAGCTTCCACCTTTCTCATTTGAAGCAGTATTTGAAACTGCAAGTAAAGGTTTTTAAGTAGCAATAGAAAGAATATAGAATAAATTGAGTAGGTCCTCTCTTGCAGGTGTAATTAATATCAAAAGTTTTAATGGTATATGAAGTAGATATTAGCATGACACAGAACTTTTATGATCAGCATTCTGATTATTTATATGGCTGTCATGATAGTAAGATCTGATTCCTTTCCAAAATACCAAAAGGATGATGATGTTTCAACTATTTTTATATCAGCAAGAGACAGCCTATTTAATATGAGTTAGTCCATGAGAACAGTATTGTGGGAAAGGCTTAAAAAATACTGAGCTTTGTTTTGTTCTGAATGCAAAAAGATTAATAGACATTCTTATATCATCTGTCAGGGAGTTCCATATTTTAGATCTAGCTCTTGCCATTGGAGGAAGGGAGGTACTTTTAGGTAGTCTGGACCAGTTTCCATTTGCCGTCTTGTATATTAGAGTGGTTCTTTAAATTGGAGTCTGCACTGATTCTTTTGTATACAAAGAGCACTGTATGTAAATAATATGTTCTAAGTGACCTGTTTTGCTGACTAATTAAGCTGCTGTGTTCTGAACGAGTGGCAAAAGCTGCCAGAGAAGTGTATTTCCCTCTCCTTTCAGGTGTGCGTTCACACGTTTAGAAACTATTGCGATAAACTTCAAATGCAGCATCCCTCGCTGGAACACTGGCTTGTACAGCAGAAATTTCTCAGTGTGGCCTTTTACTGAGCAGCTGTGACATATCAAATTAATGGAGTTTTTTGTTCCTGTTTATTATCACAAGTTTGGAATAAAAGCAGGAGATTATTTTATCTGCCTTGTGCCAGGCCAAGCTGCTTCGTGATGAAAGGGAGTATGGAAAGAGAACAAAAATGGGAAGAAAAATGAAGAGGGAGGGAGGCCACCTATGCATTGGCAGTCGACAGTAGCAGTTTTGGAATATTGGCAGTCCTCAATGCGTAGTGATTGCGTTCCACATACCAAGCAAGTTTGGTCACCCCTGAAAGATCTTAAAGCCTTTTGTTTGCTGTATCTTCTTATTAGTCTAATGTTAGAGTAGTCCTGTAAATACAGATTACCTTTCAGACTGCATCCTGTGCCTCGTCTGTGTACTTTATCTGGGGAGTCAAAATGGTTATTATGTAGTCTGGTAATTACATTGCACTTAGACGTGGATTTACTCTAACTATCCTCTTAACAAGGTAGCCTTGTTTGTGTGGCCAGAGCTGACAAAATTAAGATAATGTGCGTTTCCTATACCTGTGACTTGTTCTTAAAATAGTCTTTTGTTACCCAGTGCTAACTGGAATCAAAAAGCTTTAAAACTATGAATTTTCATATAATCACACCTGCTGCTTTTTTTTTTTCTAACCGGAAACATGTAAAGGAACAGTTTATTGGCTGCTCCACCGTTTTAGTGGAGTTACGAGTCTTAAGTAAGCTTATTAAGAAGCATCAGTGCCCTGAAGTCTAAATGTGTTGATAAACTATTCACTATATTTGGACCACAGTATGACATGATACAGTGAAAAAATATATGCTATATTAGGTGTATATCTTTGGCTAGGGGGGAGGTTGGGTGTTGCAGACAGGAGCTTCAGCTCCAGCTGAGAACTGTATAGCTATGCTTAGAGCAGTGCTGAACCCCGAGTACTATTTCCAGCCTTACAGCAGTAGGTATGAACTAGGGCTTGTATCTGCTGTCACAGCAGCTGACCAGGAGCTGTGAAGCTTGGAACATGGGCAGAGTGTGATCTTATGTCTGCCTATAAAAGACCATAGAGGCTTACTCTCAAGAGCTTTAGGCCAGGTCTTGTTTAACTGAAGTAGTGTGATGCAGTGGACAAGGATTTCAGTTAGGAACCAGAAGATGCAGATTTGTATCTGCAGAGGCTTTGCCCTTCCTCATCTGCACTGATTTAAAGAGGTGTCCAACAAGAGTGCTGTCTAGGCTGGGCCTTTATTCCTGAGAGATTACTGCTTTTTCTCTTCTTAAAGTTAGACAGTGGTTTAGTCTAGACAACAAAAATAGGTAAGCAGTATTTTGTATGCAATTCTACAGGTGTTAAAAGATGTGAAGCTTTGCTCAACTGTCATTGAACATGATTACGTAACATTGAAATGCTACCTGGCAGTTGAGTGTGATAGAAAAGTCCTGCCATTTAAATTCCAGTTGTTGATAATCTCTTACTCAGTATGTTTTCCGTGGAAGTCCAGGTATTACCAGTCTCCCTTGTATTGTTTCACCTTCTAGTTGTTGCATATAGGTTAGCACATTTCTATTTGATAAATGTTTTTTGTTTTGGACGTGAGCTTGATTAAAATCTTCATAATGTAGATCTTAGGTAATCTTTGTTTCTCCTTAGTTAATTTGCATTAGATGTCCTTCTTTCTGCTGTACTCAGCACATTTGAGACAGATCAGTGTGTGTTGCCCAGACATGTCCTGGCGAGCCGTGCTTATAGAGTTAAACCTTAATGTACGTATTAATTCATATAATAGCTATTGAAGAGAAACGGATTGGATACAGGCATGACTTGGAGGATAGGCGAATAGAGGAGGTCAAATTTGTTTGCTTAATCCTATTAGTAAGAATTTGCTCCGGTAAGTGGGTTGCATAGATCGGAGGAGGCACTGGTCCATCTTTGGAGAGGACAGAGGGGAGGATGTTAGAGATTATATGCTCGAAGTGATTACCCACAGTTGTCAATGGTCCAAAACCTATTTATTTGTGATCTAGAAGAAAAAAAAAAGTCTCCTGATAAACGTTTTCAGGCAAGTACTGTCATCGTTAGAACTTTAATACTACATACTCAGTTCCAGTACACTGCACACCATGAACAATTGGTGTATCTCTAGCTATTTTCACCAGCCTATGGAAAATGTGGCCCTAAATTAAGGGCCATCCACTAGAAATACTTCTAAATATATATGTGTGTATGACTTCAGCAAATTGTTGCTAGAGGTTTTGTAAGATTATCTGTAATATATCAGTAGTCTGCGTTTGGTGTGGAGGGTAGCTGTGTAAAGGTTTTGCTCTGAAGTGATGATAGAGTGGAGTATGATTCCTTTTCTTTTTATATACTGAAGAATATGATAATTCCTTCATTGACAAAGAGAATATCATCCTTCTAATGGTTTTTGTCAATTAGGCCTTTTCATGTAAATCACCTAGATATGCTGGAACTCAGCTATATCTTTGCTTTTTGCTAGGCAGCTTCCTTTAAGATTCTTTTTAATTTGGTGTTTCTGAAAAACCGCAGGGGATTTTCGAAGTCACAATGTCAGTTTAAGTCTATTCCATGTTTAATCAAATATCCCAAATGAGAAACATCCCAACTTGCACCACTTTGTAATTAAATTTGTGTTTAATATGACTTCCACATGCCAGTAATCCCATCAAATGATTGCTCTGCTAATGCAGTTTTGAAAATCTATGTAACAACCAGACACTCATGAATATCAATGTATTTTGTTTTTAAAAGTGTGCAAATATTTGAAAATGAAGTTCCGTCCTCCTCATGTGCTAGTTGTTTTGGCATGATGATAGCTATTATTAGCCCAAACATATTTTGCGAAGCTACAGGCACAAGAGAAATCAGTTTCCAGTTTTAGAACTGAAACTGTGCTGACATATTGCTCTTTCTGAATGTTCTTAAGCTTCATGCAAAGGAGTGGTTGTGCAAGCATCTTGCCAAGAGACAATGAGTTTACTTAATTTGCATCAACTTGAGATGGCATGTGCACTAATTTTTAATACAGAGGTTGTACCCTTAGACTGTTTATCCTAGGATGGCAGATTCTGAATGAGGGCTTCTCAGGCCTGTTACTTATTTCATACCTAAGCTGGTTATCAAAATAATAGGGCTTACTCATTTTTGTTTTAGCTTCAGAAAGTACTTCTGAAACTCATTTAATTTGCATTCTGTGATAATTTAATGTGATTTAAAGTCTCATGCTTCCCTATTTAGACTTGCAGTAGTATCTCTTTGGTGATGCTTACTCAGTTTTTCCAGCAATGTTGTGTTCCTACTTCATGATTTCTTATGCATGACGACGTTCTTTTAAAATATAATTGTGGTTTGATGCTTTACTGTGCACATTCTGATTACAACTCCTTGACTGTTTGTTTTTTATATGAATTCACAAAAACAAATCCACACTTCCTTGGTTGTTTTTTGGTTTTGGTTTTTGTTTTGTTTTTTAATGTAGTGAAAGTAAACATGGGCAATTAAAAAGTAGTATGTTACAAACTCTGCTTCTTGAAAAGAAATCCTAGGCGTTCTCTATCAATTAATTTTTCTTTTTGCAGTAAACTTCTACTTGGCAATTTCAATAAAACGTACTTGGGATGTTGCTGATCCATAGTCATAACAGCCAGTGTTTGGTTTTTCATCTGCCCTTTGGAAGTACAGCACCAACATGTAAAACTTTGCTGATCTTTTAGACAAATATACATACACAAGAACAAACCAAAAACTTTCTATAAAAGTTTTTACAACCAAATAATATTTAAAATATTATATAAATGAAAACCAAATAAATCATATGAAGCTTCAGGGTTATGAGAGGAGAGAGAGATTCAGGTGCCTAAACATAGGCATACAATGCCATTTTGACACCTTAAGGTATCTGACACCATCTGGACAGGACTGGCAGATATGACTAGAGGACTGGTCCTTCTACAGTTGTAGCTGGAGGCCAGGCAGGACCGTGCATGCTAGATGCTTATATTTAGCCACTCCCTAAAACTCAGCTCATTTGAAGCTGTTTGCATGTCAAAAATTTTCGGGTGTGGCTTTTCAGAGTATGCATTTGTTGATAGTTAAGATAAAATAGTAATCTTGTTCTGTGGTATTAGTGTTTCTTACCTATCATTGTCTCCTGCTACCATCTATTATTTTTTATTTCTTCAGTCGTCATTATAATTAAGTAGCTAAATAATTAAGTTGTAAGTTGCATTTAAGTACACAATTTACAAAGTGGTTGTCTGTTTAGAAAATGAATTACCTCATTTGGTGCAGTAGCAGAAAGGATTCTCATGGTTTTCTCTTCTGATTAGAGGGCCTTTGTCCCATGAACAGCCATAGTCCTTTGCTACCAGCCAGGAAAAGTTCATAGTTCAGTTGCTGCTTTATATACAAGTAGTATTAATACTGTACTACAGCAGGTTTCTGCTGGGAATCTGGAATGTATTGCATTTGTTGTATATATTTGTTTTGCAGTTTAATCTTGGTGTATGCCAGTATATAGCTAGCACTTGTAATAATAAAAGCAAACTTGCCTAATCAGATCAAAAAGTTGAAACTTGGATGAACTCAATTTTGGCATGGAAACAGGTATGAAAAAAATTGAAAGAATGTTTGTAATATGGAGAGTTTCTTTTACTTTCTGGAAGTCGGAATGGATGTGAAACAGGCCAGAAGGAATTTCATCAAAGGTATTTTAAAACTTAAGAAAGAAGCCACAAATAAGGAAATGCTCCGTGAGGTGAATATAAAAGAGCTCTGTGAGACATGGAGGAAATGGGAAGCCCCACCTTACACTGAGGAACTAAAGGAAACTGTGCTGTAATTCTGATTTTGACTGGGTGAAAGAATCTGGTTAAATGAGCAATGCTTTACAGGAGTTGTATCAAAGGCTCAGGCAGAGTTATGCTGTGTTGGTGGTGTTTATCTTGCACCGCGTGTCAAGAATCCCAGTCATGGGCTAGACTTCCAGTGAGAGAGGAATGGTACAGCCAAAGGGCAGACAGGCTTGGGATTTTTTTTTGGCTGAGGATTCAGGTATAAATTTGATTGCGTGGTAACAACTTTAAGATCCATGCCTGTAAAACAGATATTGAGATGTTGCTAAAAGCAGTCTTGAGTGATATTGGTTCTGAAAATGAGAAGAAAGCAGCAAGTCTGTGTGCTGTGCAAATCATTTCACTGTTATGTTAGGGTAGAGGGAAGTGTGAACATCTCGCTTCTTACAAAATGCTAATATTGTTATGCATTTGTAATTATTTTCCTGCTGTGTTGCAAGATCAAAAAGCAGCTGTTCTCAATAGCGTGCATTTATATCGTTAAGTATATTTTGTTGTGGTATTGCAATTGAAGAACGTGATTAAATGATGTCTTACAATACTGTCTTCTGCAGGAGAGAGATGCTTGTTTTTGTGTCCTTCCCAAAGGTTTAGTATATCCTTGGAAGTCTTATGAAAGACTGCTAAGAGCACAGGCTACAGCTTTTTTATTTTTAAGGAAAGGAATTATGCTTTATTCCTTTTAATTAAAAAAAAAAAAAGAGAGACAACAATTCAGTATGCTTGTGGAAGGATAGATTTTAGAAATAATCAGAATGCCTGCTGGAAAGAAAAAAATATTTATTGTATGTATAGATAGCACGTTTAGGTAATTTTAAGAAAAAGCAAACTTAAAGCCACTCTTTTGGAGGACATTTCCTGAAGTTCTAAAGTGTATTCGTCTCTCTCCCTCTCTCGCGTTCTGTCTTCCTCTGATTCCCTATATGAGAAAATACAGGTTCGCTAAATATATATTATGATGTTTTATTATCTAGATAACAATCCTATTCAGTGTGTCAGGAAGAAGAAATTAAGGTGAAATCTTAATCTCATATTTATATTAGCTTCATTGAAGCATTTATCGATAATGTTCCCTTCTGTAGGTCACACTAAAAAAAGAATAAGAATAGCCAAAGATGAAGGAGAGAGTCTATCACATATTGAAGGAGAGAAATGAGAAGGTTTGTAAGTGTGTGGAGTCTTGTAGTGGGAGAGTATTTTTTTTCTTAGTTACATTTTGAATCGTCTTCCAATTTTTCCATCAACCAGCTTATCTGTTCTCACATTAATTCTCAGCTTTGCATTTACAGTTCATCCTTTTTAGTGTTTGGTTATATTAGATTAAATAATTATAACATGCTTCTAGCTTTATTAATGGTCATAGGCTGGAGGTTTTCAGACTCTTGTTTTTAAAATTCAAGGACCAAGAAATATCAACCTTGTCCTGTTTAGGCATGGAAGTGAAATCCATTGCTCTGGACATAGCTTGTTGTTCTAATGCTTTGCCATCAATTCTGGTAAAACCATATTTACACTGAATTCCATGAACCTTTAGGTGTTTCGAGTGCTGCTAAAGCTGTAGAGATTTTGTGTCACAACACAGAAGGGTTCCTCTAATGATTCATTTGAGTTTGCATTGGGGTAGGTAAAAAATGTCATTTTGTTGTTGAAACGTTGAGTTACCATAACATCTGATTCTTGAAGGTCAGAGGCAAACCCTATTACTTTCTCTGCTATATATTTTTTTTACTTTTATATGTTTTTTTCTAGATTTATGTCTTGTAATGTTTTACAGTTGTTCTAAGTGTTAGGTTGAGCTTTGCTATAGAAAACAAAAATACTAACTAGAGAAATTTATTTTTAGTTGAGTGAAATCTCGTGTTTTATCTAAATAGTTTGTTTGTATGTAAGGCTCTAGATTGTTATCCTCTCGCTCTCTCTTGCTATTACGCATGTCAGTAGGTGAAGGACTTTGGAAAGTTACGCTTCCTGGTGATTCTCTCCCAAGTTGTACTGAAATTGAATGTAGCCTGTTAGTTTTTCTGTTGTAGACTAAGGCCGTTGCGCTAACAGTAATTCCTAAAGTACGTGTTCATTTGATGAGTATAACGGAATTTTTCCTTGCTGTGGTGCTTTTAGTTCCAAACGGCTCAAAGTGTTTTAAGACCTACATTCAGTAAGTACAGAATCACCATTACAAGCCAACGCTCAGATAAAGAGAGTGGAGTGAGCTATGGAATTTTCTACATGGGTGTATAGAAAGAAGGGGAAATTTTGGCTGAGGAGCTAAGTCAAAGTCTAGAAATTACGAAAAGTAATGTATAATGTAGAAAAGAGCTCTCAGGGTCCAAGGTAATAACCGTTATTCTGTCTGCCTTCACCTCTCCTTGAATGCATGTACAGATAATTGATCAAATCCATTTCACTTTCCTTGGAAGAATAAGGACTTGAGATTTGAGCCAGTTGTTCTTGGAGCTTAGGGAGTTACTGTCGTTTTGCTGAGCACCTGAATTCAACAGTTTTTTGAATTGCTAAAACTCCTCTACAGCATTTAAGAAAATGGCTGGATTGGGTAGAAATGAACGTAATAAAAATATGAAACTGTCCTCTGCCTCTCATTTAAGTTTCAGGGTTGCATAGGGAGAGATGACTGCATTTACTTACTTGGCTTTAATTGGAAACCCAGTTTTCAGAAAACACATCTGAGATTCTCCTGCTTATCTCTTACTTTGTGAATGCTGTTTGGGATTTTGTGTTTGTCAAGCTTACTCTGGGACTATTTGGCTAGAGAAACTAAGCTTCCATATCGTATAGTTTTGGAATGCCTTTCAAAAAAAAAATGCATGTACTTTGTAATTTTTCCATTCTCTTGACTTTCACACATAGTTCTTATACAGTGTCTAAGGCTTACTTTTAAAATCCCAGGATATGCAAGAGGATGTGTCTTGGTTAATGAATAGTAGTAAGAGTTCTGTAAATAGTTCTCCTCCTCTTAAGTAAAAATCCTCCTTATAGAAAACAGCATATGTCCCTTAGATCAACTACTGTGAAGTTTTTATATCTGTGGATTGCCAGTCCTAAAAATACATTTGTTAACACTTCTAATTGATACTGGATTTAAAAGAATTTTGGATTAATATTATGACAGTGTCTCAGAATTATTTCTTTAATTGTGATTCAGGAGAAATCTAAGACAAGGTTTGAAGTTGTCCATAGTAATTCATAGTTGTCATTGAGTTTTTTTTTTTTTTTAAAAAAATAAAATAAAAAGAAGTCACAGTTCGGAGAAATTGTATTTTATTCCTGTCGGATAAGCCAATCATGATTTCTTGAGGGTTTTTTCATGATTGTTGTTTTGAATGTATTTAATCCGTACTCTAAACTGTATTAAGTCTTTCTGTAAGGTTTTGGGGAGGTTTTTGGTTTGGTTGGTTGTTTTTTGTTTGTTTGTTTGTTTCTGTTGATTGGCTAGATAAGTCTCTTGGTGGTATTTTTGTTGCCTAATCACAAGTATTCATAACTGGACGTGCAGAACTCTAGCCTGACAGCTTACATCTGTGAAGGGTTTAAAGCTCTGTAAATAGAGGTACTTGGAAGATCTAAACTTGGTAGTGCTCAGTGTATACACTGACATTCCTTGTGGATGCTTGGGCCAGAAAAAAACAAGCAAGTTTTCTACACCGTCCTTAAACAGAACTTTATCATCTCAAATTAGTATTTAGAAATACTAATACCTACGCTTTGGTGTTAATTCTCAGTGGATGAACGCATCCTCAACAGCAACTACCCGTCCAAATCTGGACGCAAAATGGCTGATAGTTACAGCATGTCAGTAGTGCAGTAGTTGGTATAAACCTTATCAGGCTACTTTGCATATATAATTCATTCATATAGTGCCCTGAACGTTTCGGGTGCAAGCAGTAGAGATCTGTATAGTCAAACTGCTCCTAGGGGTCCATATAACTTCCAGATTCTCTTGGTTTCTTCTTTGTCAGACCACAAATTTGTAGAGTGGACAGTTTAATGTTCATGTGAAATGGCATGAATATGCATCTATGTATTTACAAATAATAAATGTCTCTACTATTCGATGTGTCTGTGTATTGGAAGCTGTTTATTATGATTATAGATGTTCAGAATATTAAAATCCGTATTTAACTATAGAACTATGGAACAGTAATAGCGAAGAAAATGTTACTTTAATGAGACTATAGTATTTTATATAGTGTAATGGTTATTATCAAAATGGACTTTCTAGATAATTCTACCATATGTATTTAAGATGACAAGTTAGAATACTTTTTCATTGTTATTTTATATGAATCATAAGTAGCATGATGATAGACAGGCAAGCAGCACTGTTGGTAAGATTATCTAGTGTTATCGAAGTTCTGCTTTTCTTTTGCTAAACTCATGCTATACTGATTGAAATTTTGCGTTCTAGATGTCTGCCTCTGGATGACTTTTTCTGTAAAACTTCAACCAATATGGTTCAAACATTCTGAAGACTGATGCAATGGAAAAGACTCTTGTCTCTGTTAAGTTTTCTAGGGACCTTTGAATGTCTGTAACGCTCCTATGTTTGAGCAGAGTGACTGTGACGTATCATGTTATGAACACAGAAGGGGCTTAATAAAGAATGTATGGATAATTTTTAGTTCTTGAGCTTCCTATGCTTTGGATGCTTACTAATGGTGTTCCTATTTTGCTGCTGTGTGGTTGATTATACAGCACTTTGCAGTCTGTGATTTATCTTATTTTGCTTTAGATTATTGGTTGCCAAGTCAGAAGAGAGCCATTGGAGTCTACTGAACGGTATACTCGTTGGATCAATAATCTGACTGAAGAACAACTTCTTACACAGGTATTCTTGTTTCAGCTGTGACTGAAATTGTGGCACAAAGTTACACTTTTCATTAACGATACTTGATTATTTACCAAAGTTATCAGATACATATTTTGTAAAGTTAGTCTTTTCAGTATGAGAGAAGTTTGCAATGCACGTGATGGTAATGTAAGGATGACCTCACACTGGGAGAGGTTGAAGCTTTTGAGTTTAGCTTCACAGTGAGCCTTATTTTTTTTCCTCTGCTGTCTGTGGTTAAATGCATATACTTTCATGTTCTAATAATTAGATGAGGATTTTCTTTTAAAAGATGTATTTAAATACACAAGGAAAATAGGCTTTCTTGAGAAGGAATTTTCTTTCCAGAAGGTTAGGCACCGACTGCTCCTGTATCTGGTTAAGTCTTGCTACAAATCATTTTAAAATAGCAGTTCTTCAAGGATTAAACAGGGCTCGTTATTCATGATTTTGAGTAAGATGCATCTTGTGCAACTGAAGATGACAGTTTTGGCATAACGAAAGGTTGTTTCATTAGGCAGGCAGCCAATGCTGAACTAAAAGAGACTTTGGCAAAAACAAGTTAAACTGTGGAAGAGATCAGTCCAGCTTGTGGAAGAATGTGTATGCTAACTTAGTATTATAAGAAATCTAATGCGTGGTTAACAGAAGACAACCCAGCACGCATTAAGATGCAAGTACTTGGGGTTAGTGTTTGTGGGTGCTATGGCAGGAAGACATTTGCTTTTGATTTTCCTGGATTTAAGTGGTTGAGAAGATTAATATACCCTTGTTTTTAGACTTCATTATAAAAACTACATTGTGTTCTCCATTACCCTAACCCCCCAAAGACTTACTTTCAGGCTCTGATATGGTAATTGTAACCCAAAAAGCACAGACCTTCTTTTAAAATCAGCAGTGGCACTATGGTTTCCTATAATTTACCAAGTGAAAGTAGTTACAGAAAAACAGTTACCCATGGAATATTTGGGTTGGCCTTTCAGTTTGGCATTAGCAAAGTTTTGTAGGTTGAAGACCTGTCAATTTGTGTCTCAACATCTGGATACACAGTAATACCGCATCGCTATGTTGTTGAAGAAAAGAGAAAGAAAAACCTGGGGCTGTAAAACTTTGTCCTCCAACTTCTGAAGTGCTTCGTTTATCTTCACGTGGCCACTGGATGGAGCCTTTAATGAATTAAGGTGAAAATTAAAAGAAATGTCATAACTTTGAGATTATTTAAGGTCTGGTCGGTAAGGGGGTGGATGCAAAAAGATAACTAATTTTAAGATGGGGCTTTCAGTTTTCTTCAAGAGACTATAAGATATAGTGCTTCTGATAGTAGGATGTAGATACCATGACCTGGGAATTTCTTTGCATTTCTATGTGCCTGTGAATACCTCTGAAAAACGTTAATCAAGCAGCATGTGCAGTCCATTATTTTAATGTATGATTTACTTTCACACATTTTACAACTAGATGAGAAATGTTGGAAAATATATTGGGATAGGAACTACGAGGCTGCATGGTGGAACTGGTGCTACTTTTAGTTTGGTTTCTTAACGAGATGAGATTTATACAATCACGCTATTTATGTGTTCCTAATTAGCTTTTGAACTTGCTACAAATTCTTCACCAAAGTTAACACAGGCATAGAAATTCCTCAAAGACACAAGTTTCCTGAAACTTTTGTGGAAGTGTGAAGCTAGGTAGAAAAGAGAGACTCTACTCTACCAGCTGCAGCTCGTATGTTATTAGGCACGATAGAATCTACTTGGACAGAGATCCTAGGTGACCAGTCATAAGAAAAGCTTCAGTTGGACCCCATGATCAGCTGTGATGCCCAAGGCTGTAGAAAGCTCAGCTTTTATAATTCCGGCGCAAAAAAAACCTGTTTGATTTTTGGTGCTGTACATGTTAGGATGTGTCCTCTCTCCTGCTTCAATATCCATATTTCTCATCATAAATTCAGGTGGGGAGGTAAATTATTTTGCTTTTCCTTGACTTAACAGGTAGGAGGAGGAGGAAGTGGAAGGAGAAACTAATCCAGCTTTTACGTAACAATCGGGATAGGAGCCTGTAATGTACGGTTAGGCTTGCTTTCTCCCTCAGTACATGCTGTATTTTGTTTTGGATGCGCATTTGCTAATTCTTTTCAGTAAATGAGCCCCAAGAAAACTACAATTCCAGTGATGAGCCCTTGGTAATGGATTTGTAGAATCTCTGGGAGGAGCAATCCTTCAGGGAATTCAGGAAATTTGGCTTTAATTTACAGCATATTGTCTCCAGCAGTTTCCTGTAGCGAAAGAATGATCAGCTTTTTTCAGCTGTCTCTGTAGTCAGTGCCCAGTTTTTTTTCCATTTACTTCTGTTGCATTTCTGTATCATGCATGTACAAATTATTTGTTCCATAATTTGGGAAACTAAGGCAACAGTTAAAAAGAAAGAGTCAATTGTTGAGAACATGTAATCTCCTGTGATAATATTTATGTTTCAAAACAAATAATTTCTTAAAGTATGTTTGCTTTACTAGGCAGTGACCAAATCCAGTTTGAAAGAGATAGGTGGCTGCAGATGTTTTGTTAAGTGGTTGGATGGCTTCATATGCTTCA